>NC_045428.1:267773814-268381106 GCF_902635505.1 Sarcophilus harrisii
CAAAAATCACACAGTGAATGTGTCTGAGACAGTATTTCAGATCAAGCTCCTGACTCCAAATCCAATGTCATATTGACTATAACCATCTTAACTCTCATTTTTTCCTTATTCTTCCCTCAGCCATTCAACATATCTACTCAATACCTGAGGTCTCCATATCTTTCAAACTCTATCCCCTTCTCTCTACTTATACAGAAAACATCCTAATTCAAGCCCTCTTCTCAGCTTGCATAAGATGTAAGACTCTCAGAATTGGTTTTCCTCCATCATCTCTCCCAATTTCAATCCCATTCTGCATACAACTCCCCAAATAATTTTCCTAAAGTACAGATTTGATTATATCAGTCTCCTACTCAAAAAGCTCCACTGTTTCTCTATGAACTCAACAACAAAAATACTATCTCTTTTGTTCAGCATTTAGCAGCGTTTACAATCCTGCTCCAATCTTCCTTTCCAAGCATATAATCCAGTTCTCCCTTTTATACAATTAATGCTCCAACAACTGACTTACTGGCTATTCCTCACACAGAATATTTCACCTCCTGCTGCTATGACTTTGGACAATAATCTTCCATACTTGGAATTAAACACTCTCCTCACTTCTTAGAAATCCTAGGTTCCTTCCAAGCTAATCTCCAGTATCATCTCCAGCATAAGGCCTTTCCTGATCCCTGAAACTAATGGAGTCTCTTCATTGCCACCACATATTATCCCATATTAAATTCATATGTTTACTATTTACTTAAACAGTGTCCCCAAAGTCTTAGTATGTATAGTCTTAATTATTAAAATCTTACAAAATGCGCTGACTTTTGGGGTACTCTCTATCTATACATATTATTTCTTCCAATAAAATGTAAGCTTTTTTGAATTAGGAAATTTTTCACTTTTAGGTCATCTACATTTTAGGTATCTACAAAACAGTCACTTAATTTACTTGATAAACAGATGGTGAATTTGCTTGAAAACTACAGGTAAAGTAAAACCCTTATTTCCCAGGAATACCCATTTAAATAGCTCTTAGTACAAGAAATTTTTCCCTCTATCAAGTCAAAATCAGCTTTAAAATTTTCCCATACATTATTCATAGTTTTACCTTCTATAACTAGAGGATACAAGTCTAACTTTCCATACTGGCAGGTTTTCAAATTCAAGTTATTCCAAAACTCTTAGTCCAGTTTAACCTTAAACTGTTTTTATGTTTCTCCCAAACTAAATATTACAAGTCTATTCCACCAATCTTCAGTTTAAGACTTTTCACTATTTTAGTCACCTTTCTGAGGTGTTGATGTTTTCTAAACCTTGTTGGTGTTTTCTAAAATTTGACTCCCTAAACTGATTACAAAATTCCAGACATGATTGAACCAGAAAGAATATAAAAAAGCTATCATTATTCCAATCCTAAACACTATATCTAAATTGAATTAGTTTTTTTATTGCCATATCACCTTATAAATTCAAATTAACCTTATTGTTCATTAAAACTTTAAAGCTCAACATTCACAGAATTTACAATTTAATTAGAAATTCAATATATGACTTTTGATGAATACATGATATTATCAGTGTGGCTATTTCTTTTCTTTTTTGAAAACTGAATTTTCTTTTTTTTTTTATTATAATAACTTTTTATTGACAGAACCCATGCCAGGGTCATTTTTTACAACATTATCCCTTGCACTCACTTCTGTTCCGATTTTTCCCCTCTGTCACTCCACCTCCTCCCCTAGATGGCAAGCAGTCCTACACATGTTAAATATGTCGCAGTACATCCTAGATACAATATATGTGTGCAGAACCAAACAGTTCTCTTGTTGCACAGGGAGAATTGGATTCAGAAGGTAAAAATAACCCAGGAAGAAAAACAAAAATGCAAACAATTTACATTCATTTCCCAGTGTTCTTTCTTTGGGTGTAGCTGCTTCTGTCCATCATTGATTAATTGAAACTGAGTTAGGTCTCTTTGTCATATAAATCCACTTCCTTCAGAATACATCTTCATATAGTATCGTTGTTGAAGTATATAATGATCTCTGGTTCTGCTCATTTCACTTAGCCTCAGTTCATGTAAATCTCTCCAAGCCTCTCTGTATTCATCCTGCTGGTCATTTCTTACAGAACAATAATATTCCATAACATTCATATACCACAATTTACCCAACCATTCTCCAATTGATGGGCATCCATTCTTTTTCCAGTTTCTAGCCACTACAAACAGGGCTGATATTTCTTTACCAGCACCATAATCCCTCCATACCTTCTCTATCTATTAAAGTAGAAAACCTACCCTATGAGATAGAGTCATTCTTCTCTAGTTCTTTTATGATTTGAGTTCTTTTATTTTTCTTTTTATTCAAGGGATGCAAAGAAGAACTTATAGATCCTTTTAATATATCCCTGACCCTTAAAATATGATTATTTTAATTTCTCTTCAATCAATTCATAAACTTTATTAACTATCTACTCTGTATTTAAACACTTTTTAAATGCCTACTATGTACTTATTTATTAAACACCTACCAGGTACTGTGCTAAGCATTAGGAATACCAAAAAAAAAAAAAAAAAGCAATAAATGGTCTCTGTCCTCAAAAATTTACAACCTAATGAGAAAGAAAGCATGCAAACAAAATACATAGTAAGCAAGCTATATATAAGATAAATAGAAAGTAATTAATGTTTCTAGCTATCTGTGACACCAATGATGCTTTTTACATTTCTCGCAAATAATTTATTGTCAAAAATATGCTACAGACTTGAAGTGAGGGCGATTTTAAGTAAAAGTTTCTGAAGAATGGGGGAAGTAGAAGTGAGGGCGATTTTAAGTAAAAGTTTCTGAAGAATGGGGGAAGTAGTAGGGAAATAAACAGTAGTTTGAGAAATATTTCAGATTAGAAAAGGACAATTAAAGAGTTAAATGTTGGAGGAAGAAAATATAGGATCTAGAATACAGAAAAAGAGGTTTGCCTTGGTGAAAAAAACTTCTTTATCAAAGACTAGAGCAAAGGAGATCATGGAGGGTGTTATTAGTGGGGTTTTGAGGTACAAGACAGGGGAACAGAAAACATTTCACAATAGGCATAAGAATCCCCTAATTTAAAGGGAGAATAAAGGAGACTGTGTGTGTAAAGAGATTAAGTTTCTCCTACAGAGGAGATATGGTATATTCACCATAATGTGTATAATATAAATTAATAACTATCTTTTCCTAAAACTCATTTTCTAATTTAAAATTTCTTTTTAAAAACTCTCTTATAATGTTTTCCAATTTATTTGAATCATTCATATTTTCTTCTCAGAAATCTTTGCCTATAGTAGCTATTCATCTTTCTGTTTTTTTCTCTTACCTTTTCTCTACTCCATGCCACAGGAGTGACCTTCTTTCTATCAATAATGTACTATTCTTTCACCAAGTCTTAACCCACTATTCTTCATGAGCCTTTTCCTAACTATGATGGTCTACAATGGTCATTTCTTTCTCTGAATTCTTATAGCAACTGCACACTTCTTAACCCCTTGAAATATTGTTACTTAACTGAACATTCAACACAAACTGCTGTCTTCAATGCCACCAGTGTTCACTTAATTGTTAAATCTGATGTCTTATTATCCCTCTTGGGCTCTCTGCAACATATGACATTGGTAACTATCCCTTCCCACTAGTTACTATCTTCTCCTTGGGTCTTCATGTTACCAGTCTTCTAGTTATACTATTTTTTTAACCACTTGTTTCCAGTTTCTTTCACTAGATTATTATATATTTTCTCTCCCTAATCAAGACTTTCTTCTCGGCTCTCTTTTTTCTTTATATAGTCTCTCTTTTATTAATCTTATTAGTTCTGGTGGGTTTAAGGAAATGACTCTTGAATAGACATATCTGAACCTCATCCCTCCTCTGAGATCCAAGTATGCCTCATCAATTTACTTCTAGAAAGACAAGTATTTATCCCAGAGGCAGCTTAAATTCCAATATGAAACTCATTACCTTCCCTTCTCTCCCTCCCCACCGCCCCCCCCAAAAAAAAACCTAATCATTTTTCAAAACTTCAATTTTTCTGCTGAGGGCTTATGAAGAGTTACATCTAAGAAGCGGATGACACACTGAAATTAAGTTGCATTCCTAACTTCACTAGATAGCAAACCCTCTCATTTCCCAGATCCCCTTGCCATATTTCTAATGTCTGTGCCCTGCCACTAAAAATTCTAGAAATTTTAGAATAATCGGGGATCTTTTACTCTACTAAACTTATACTACCAGACCATGTATTTTACAGATGAGGAAGCCAAGCCCTAGAATGGAATTTTTGATCTTGATAAATCACAACTAGTTGATGGCACAACTGGGGCTAGAATCTAGAATTTCTTTTATTTCTAGCTCAGAACTCAATATACCCATGCTTGTAAAAACATAAATGAGCAGAATAACTGAATAAGTATAGACAGAAATGTGGCTCATGCCTCTAATCCCTGTTACAAGGGAGGCTGAGGCTAGTAGATCTCCTGAGCTCACTTTTGAGCTGCAGTGGGCTGAGTTGATCAGGTGTCCATAGTAAGTGACACTAATATAATGAGATCCAGGAATGAGAGAGGTCAGGGGTGAACTAAAACAGAGAAATTAAAACTCATACTGATCAGAGGTAGATCAGACCTATCAGTGACTGCTGAACTTCCAGCCTGAGACAAGGAGACCATCCATTCTTTTAAAAATTAATTGGTACAGAACCATGAATTGAATGTATAAGTGATCCTTATCTGGCCCTCATGGCACATTAAAGAAAATTAAGGAGACAGACACCTACCCAATCAAATATACCTCTTTTTGCCTCATCATCTCAAATACCACCTCCTCCCAGAAACTTTTTTTGATATCACAAGTTGTTAGCACCACTACCATTCTTGTAATCCTTTGTATTTATTTTGTATATATTTTATGTCCCCAGTGCCTAGAACAGAGCCTGGGAAATAATAGAAAAACATGGTTCTTGATCAGTTTGATTGAATCCTAAAAAATAAATGTGACCTACCTTTCTACTTTTGCCTTAGCACGAGTCATTCTTCCTTTTTCACTTTCATATTAAAACTAAACTATCCAGTTACCTTTCTATTACAACTGACACTATTTAAACTTCATACGTTGTGATGAAATGATCAGTTCATTTTCTCTATCTAATTTCATAACACATGGCCTAGAATCTTGCTTTGTAAAATTTCTCCTCTCCTTGTGAGAAGCCCATCAGAAATGCCTCATACTCCCAGAATTTTTGACTGTGCAACTTCAATTCTAACAGTGTCTCAAGGTCTAACATTCTACCAGAAGTGGTAGCTCCTTCATTTGTCACTGTCAAGCAGGCTAATTTCTTTAAGGTCTATCTATTGTTGTTCTGTTCTGCAGTTTCCCTGGACTCAATGACTTGCTAATGCAAAAAGCATGCAGGGTCTCAACTTCAGGGACATCTACTATAGCTCATTACCCTGAATCTCCTGCTGTTTCATCTGTCCAAGTGAGAAGGAACAGATCCTAGTAAGAGTATTTGACAGGAAAAGAATTGTCCAAATATTACTGTGGTCTTTGCAGGTATGCCTACAGGGATGATCCTGATAAGCAGATATCTTGCTTCACTGACATGGCAACATTCAATTTGAAATTTAATTTGCGTTGTATGAAACACTTCATACTTCTTTCTTTTAAGTGACCAAATTATCTCACAATGCACAAAGAGAATCACAGCATGAGCACAGAATGAAAAAGAATTTCTGAGACTCTCTATCAAGATTTCTTTATCACTGCAGTCATGGGACTAATATAAAAAAAAAATTCCCATCTGGGGTTTTCAATGTCTTGCAGATGAATCTAACTCAAGGCACCCTGGATCAGTTAAGACAGGCTAACAGAGGGAGTGTTTTGGTCAAAAACCAAAAACCAAAGTAAATTAAGCTCAAAGCAATCCCAGACATGCATGTTTTCTCCTCCAGCAATTTTCTAGGTATTGATCAGGATCAAGAATTTTTCACTGCAGAACAAATGCAGGCCAAGATTTAATCTGACTTTTTGAAAGGCTACCAGGGAAACAGTATTTAATGCAGGTTTATGATGGAGGCACTAAGCTATTTAGAAATCTTAAAAGGACAATACTGAGAACAGCGGTTTATAACATCAAGGTAATTGCCACAATTTATCAGACCCTCACTGTAATGCTCAATGCCCATGCTAGGAAATCATCTTATAATTGGGAAGTGTCCTACATTATAATACTTTTAGTATTAATACACACAGAAAAGTATCAGACTGAGATGTGGGCCCTTCATTGACACCTGGAGTTTTGCTGCCACCTGAGCACACAGGCCTTTTCCTGTTTTCCTGTAGGAAGTTTTCCCTTCTTTCCTTTAATAATAAAGGAAGAGATTGTTTAGCCTGCCCAGGCTAGTAGCCTTGAATGTAACCAGAAGTCCTGTAGTTGAATTATGAGAATGAAGAAGGATACAAGATATTTTCAAATAGGCCTTTCCAGGTAGATACTGAATATAGCTTTGTTCAATTTTTTCTGTTTTCCTTTTTTTGTGACCACTATTCTTTTTCTTACCTTAATAATTTGCCTTCAGTCTCCATCTTTCCGTTGAAGCATAACAGTAGTTATCAAAGTATCTTGTAATAATGAGCTCTAAATAAATATCATTTGAATTAATCAGTTGCTTTTCCACTATTCTAATTTTTCTTTATCCCTTTGCTATGTATTTGACAACAGTAATCTCTTTCTTTAAATTACCTCCTACCTTGACTACAACTATATTATACTATCTTTAGCTCTTCAACTATTTCTCTATTCTTCTCTGTATCCTTTGCTAACTCCTTTTCTTCTCACTTTCTAACTGTAAATGTTCTCCAAGGCTCAGTTCTCTCCTCTTAGCTTTCTATATCCTCTCCCTTAGAGAGTATGGTATGCCTCAGTTTCCCTGCCTTAGTTTCCCTGAATTGTTCTATCTCAGTTTCCCTGAATTGTTCTGCCTCAACTCCCTGGTGGAAACCCTCCTTCCTGGCCATTAGGACTGAGATAATTAGGGCTGGAAGCCCTGGCTACTCTGGTATTCCAAAGAGTCATAAAACTCCAGATGTCTTATCTCTAACTTGGTTACTTTCTGGTCTCAGACTTAATGTCTTCTAGCTTCTTCCCTCTCAACTTATCAGAATTATCCTTCTTTACCCCAAACCTGTCAGAACTAAATTTATGGTCCTTTCCTGGAGTTCCCACTCATTGGTGCTCTACCCCCACCCCTTTGCCTTTGTTTTCCTGCTTGATGGAGTCCTATAAGAGTCTCTGGAATCCTTTGATCATCATTTGATGCTTTGAAACAAGAGTCCCATCCAGACGACTGGCTGATATGTATCATCTGTTCAGACTCTCCACTAATAAAATATTAAAACCTATTCTGATCTCTATCTTGCCTCATTTTCTCTGGCACTACATGTAGACACATTCTCTGAGATTCAATTATTATATATGTATATAGAAATAGATATAGATATTATATATGTTGGAGAGATAGAAAGAGAAAGAGAGAGAGAGATGTATTCTTTATCTTTTACCCATCATTCAATTTCAGAATCTCATTTGCTCTTATCCTAATTGCTTACTGAGTTCTAAACTAATTTTACTGGCTTTCAATACCTAGTTCTACTCAGAAAATTTTATTGCCTACTATTCATTAACATGTTCATCCTGCTTCACTCAAATTGATCTACAATTAGCCCTGCAAATACCATTGCTCATATCCTTTCCCCTCCCTAATACCTATCTAAATCCTATGCAAATTCTTCAAAGCTTTATTCAAATCCCATTGTTTTCCCCAGGTCCATATGCCCCTAGTTGTCTCTCCTTTTTTTCCTGAAATTCTTTAATTCTTATAATTTACATTTTGTATCATTATTTGAAGACTAGACAACAAGTGATGAATTATTTTGACCTTTTATTCTTAAGTCAAAAAGCTATTATCTGCATCAGGGAGGTGTGGATAAGGTAAAGGACTCACTTTCTTGAAAGTACTATTATTTTGAGGGATAAAAGTATAATATATTCAGAAAATAATATTATTTAATCATTTCTTATGTTGATTTGCACCATCCAATAATTGTTTCCTACATGCTAATGTAGGCTCTGAAACTAAACTGAAATTTGTCTGAGGTCAAATATGATATCTTAAGCTTATATCATATTTCCCCCCTAGTGTTTAGCACAGTGATGGTGAGGGGAAAATCATCAATAAATAATTGGTAGGTGACCATCTGATTTGGATATACTCAATTTTGCACTGAATTTTTCTTCATAGAAATTAGTGTTATAGTCAATACAATTGGAAAGCATCCCTACCTTTTCATCTTCCCTTTAAAGTTCAATTCATCTTTATTGGAATAAATATTTATTAAATACTTACTAAAAACAGGGAATAGTTTACCAACTTCCACTATTTGAAAAAGTATCAATAGCTGAAAAACCAAAAATTCATGCAGAGTGAAATATCAAGCTTCTATTTCTTTAAATTAGAAGTAGAAACTATAAAGCTACAACTAGTTAGAAAGTGGAAGTTGGGTCTCTAAAAATATCTTAACCACCTTGACCTCACATATGTTATATATAATTTAGAATATGAGCAATACAACCTCTTTAATGAAAAAATAACACAATTAATTAAAAAATTAAGCATCAGAGTACAAAATAAACCTATACATATAACCAGCATTTTTGTGAGGTACTAACAAAATCTGGAAAAAAATCATAGAGAAATTGTTTTCAACAGGGATTTAAATTATCTGGAAATTAATCTATCAAAATGATGTCAGGATTTAAACAAATACTTTTTTTCTTTGCAAAACAAAACAAAAAAAAAATAAACAATGCCAAATAATTAGATAGATTTGAAGTGTTAACAAAACCAATCAATAAACATTCTTTAAGCAATTATTATATGCCAGACATTTTGTTAAACCCAGGAGTCATTAAAAAAAAAAGGTAAAAGATAATCCTTGTTCTCAAGGAACTCTAATGGGAGGATAACTTACAAATAAATGTGTACAAACCAAGCTATATACAGGGAGAATGAGAAATAATTAGTAAAAAAATGTTTGAATTAAAAGGGGGTAAGAAAGACTCCCTGTAAAAGACATGATTTTAGCTGTGACTAGAAAGAAGCTAGCAAAATCAGTGGCACAATTGAAGAGGGAGATCAACCTAGAGCCAGGAGAGAATCAGAGAAAATGCCCAGAGCCAAGAAATGCAATTCCTTGTTCAGGGAAAAGCCAAGAGGCTAGAGTCATTAGATCAAAGAGTACTTGTTCAGGAGTAAGGTGTAGGACTAGAAAAGTAGAAGAGAGCTGGTAAAGTTGGTAAACACTTTGAAGAGAATTTTCTATTTGATGAAGAAGACAATTGGGAATTACCAGGGTTTATTTGGAAGGGGGTTGACATGGTCAGACATGAGCTTCAGGAAAATCCCTTTTGTGGTTGAATGAAGAATAGATTAGAAAAGGGAAAAACTTGAAGCAGGCAAACCCATTAGCAGACTATTGCAATAATCCAGGTTTGTGATAAGGCGGCTCTGCTTTAGAGTGGCAGTGTCAGAGGAGAGAAGGGGGCTGATATAAGAGATGTTACAGACATGAAATCAACAGGTCTTGTCAACAGACTGTATATGGGTAGGGTGAGAGATGGTGAGAAGTCAAGGATATCTCATAGGCAGCAGTCTTGAGGGCCTGGGAGAATGGTATTGCCTTCGGTTGTTGTTTATCCTTTGTTCTTGAAGAAGACCGATAACATCAGGAAAATATGTCTTGACTTGAGAGTGAACTGAATTTATGTGCTGTCCTCTCTAGTAAGAGAGAAAGTAAGAGGGAAGAACTGGAAGGAGGAGAGATAATCAGTTCTGTATTACACATGTATAGTTTCAGATGTCTTCTAAACACAGTTTCAGATGTCTAAAAGACAAATGCAATTAGTCTTACAAATGTAAGACTGAAAGTGAGCATAGAGATTGGGTTGTTATGGGTAGATTTAAGATTCAACAACATAGAAATGGTAATTAAATTCTTGATGATAAAGGGAAGTAGTAAAGAGGGAGAAGAGAAGAGGGTTCAAAAGAGAACTCTGAGGAACACCTACAGTCAGAAGGTATCATCTGGAGATTTAGCAAAGGATATAGAGAACTGCTTAGATAAGAAGGAGGAGACACTAGAAAGAATGATGTCCTAACAATTTAGAAAAAAGAAAACATCAAAGAGGAAAGAATGATCAATAGTGCCACAGACTGCAGAGAAGTCAAGGAGAATAAGGATTGAGAAAAGGCCATTGGATTTGGCAACTAAAAGTTCAATAATATTTTTGGAGAGAATAGTTCCAGTAGTATGATAAAGTCAGATTATGATGATTTAAGAGGAGAGTGAGAGGAGAAAAAGAGAAGGCATTTTTCATAGATGGCCATTTTGAAGAGCTTAGATACAAAGGGCAGAAGAGATTTATAAAATAATGATTAGCAGGGATGAAAGAGAGGAGGTTATAAGGTTCAGACTCTTCTCTTTCCAGGCCACAAAAATGATGGGGTTAACGAACAAATGATGAGTTGTGGGGTGATACCTCAAAAGTATGTTGGGGTTATGGGGTAGTGCTGTAAGTCTTCCCAAAAGAATATGTAGCCATTGGATTCTGGGAAGATAGTAGAACTCTAAGGTTAGTAAATTGCAAATTCTCCAGATTTCTCCCACAAATAGAACAAATTTGCACCTTAGGGTGAACATAGACTGGTGAAAAATCAAAACTTGGAACAGAACAGGGATCTTCCTGTTATAGCCCAGGAAGATCCAGAGAAAGACTTGGGGCTGAGTATTAATCTCTGGGAAATGCAAAGACCTTTGAACTTATATTTGAAGAATGACCAAATGGGGAACCCTGGGGCTAGCTGGGTATGGCTGGAGCTTCCTCAGGGACCACAAAAATTTTTACCTCCTGGAGTTGGGGTCTGAATCCAGGAAGACAGAAGGAACATTGGTTAATTGAGAATGCCAGACTCAGCTGTGCTACTGAGATATGATCCTGAGTGAGAGAGAACTAGTACCTTGTGAGTACAGAAGCAGTGGAGCAGGGATGCTGCTGGCTGTGGGCACATGCTGGATGATGGAACTCTTGATTTGGGGTTGCAGATCAGAGAGAAGAGCTGAAGTAAAGCCAGAAGCAATATCCCCTCTATCCCATTGAATACAGAACCCTGAGATGGAATTGTTACTGCATGATTGGTAGTCAGCAATATTATAATCATGTATCTGCTTTTTCCTCTGATAGCAAATTTCTGTAATCAGAACAAGTGGTCAGTAGAAGCCATCAAGAAAAGTATGTAAATGATATCTTGATCTGCAACATAACCCAAGAGGCTTCTCTGGTACAGATATAACTTCCCAGTCCCCTCAGGGTTATGAAGTTTCATTGTCTAAAGGCCCACATTGCCTATCAGTCTGTTAAGTATTTGGGCCATGAATTAACTCCCACCTCTCCTGTGCTCACTGAAGGAACAAGATGCAGACAATCTTGTCACTCCCTGAACCTTCCTCAAAGAAAAAGCCGCATATTTTCTTGGGCATGGCTGGATTTTGTAGAATCTGTATACCTAACTTTGGTTATTGCCAAACCCCTCTATGATTCTATTCAAGGTCCTGACACAATTCCCCTGATTGGGGCACTAATCAGGCCAAGGCTTTTATGACTTAGAAAACCACACTGATCTCTGCTCAGAGGGCCAAACTTCTTGCCCCCACCGGAGCTTTAGAATTGGGGAAAGACCCTCTAATCCCTTATGAAAAATCCTGAATGGACTGTTAAACTCCACCCACCCACCCCACCCCCCAAGCTGTCTAAAGGAGGGATACATATCCAGGGGAGAATTGGTAGCTAAATTTTATACATATGCCCCTTCATAGGGGCTGCAAACTGCCTTTGGTTTTTATTGATGCCTTTACTAATTGGGTAAAAGCCTTCTCCTGCAAGACTGAAAAGGCTCAGCGTTTTTGCTAAAGGAAATCATACCTTGTTTTGGCCTGCCCAGCTCTTTACAGTATGACAATGGCCCAACCTTCACTTCTCAAATAACCCATGCTGTGGCTGAGGCACTTAAGATTATCATCTCCATTTTGTCTGTCATCCTCTACTCAATGCTTAACACTTTTAAACAATATGGTGCTTGTACCCTAGGACAGCTGAGCACATCTTTCACTCAGTATAATGCCACTCTTCCACCCATTGCCCCTACTCCTTTGAGGAGACAAAAGCAGGGATTTGGGGAAAATGTTCTTTGGTATTTATTTTAGAACAATCTTTATGGATGTGAGAAATTCATGATAGCCTCTCCTCCCCCCAGTCTTCCTCTGAGTGGTGTTCCTGGTTACTGATCCTAGTAATCCCAATACTAACTCCACTTTTATTTATTTTATTTTATTTTATTTTATTTTGCTTATTTTTTTTGGCCCCTGCATTTTAATCGCCCTGTGAGAGATATTTCTTTTAGACTGCAAGCCATGAAATTCCAACTCCTTGGTCAACCTGAATATCACCTGCTACCTGATTCTGATAATCAGCACCCCCTGGATGCCACTGTCACCCCCTCAGTCTGGATCCCAGTAAGCCCGGCCAGCTCTATGTCATTTATCAGCTTGAAGCAGCCCCAGAAGATGTGAACTTCATCCCTTTGTCCCAAATTAATTTGGGCTTCAAACTGCTTAAGAGGGGAATAATAGGGCGTAGCTTCTAGGAGAAATAAAGCAGTAATCTGAGACCCAGACTTTAGGAGTACTATTGTTCTAATAGTCTGTTTGCCATTTATTCTAAAGTTTCTTGGCTTTAGGAATACTATAGTATAGTCCTAGAAGCATTGCTGATTTCTAGTGATAAAAGGGTTTCTGAGACAAATGGTGAGATGCATAACAGACTACTCAGTTCTACATCTCAGCCATGAAATTAGAATATGAGTGACATGAAGAACTGGATCTCTCAATTTTCCTATAAATTTATCTTCTTGCTCCTGGTTCTTTGTTACATCCTTTTACAACTTAACCCGTTTCAATTGGTGTTACAATTACAACAAATTTTGCCCCTTGACTTGGAGATGAGTTCAAGCCTACAAATTCTTTTGAGACACTGCACAACACCAGTCTGCAATACCAACCTTTTGGGATTTTCTTTTGAATCTCAATAAACCCCATTGTAGAAACATTCTATGGGAACAAGGAAGACGAGGGTTCATTTTTAGAGGAGGACACTGAACTTAAAAAAAAAAAAAACTTCTACTCCAAAGATTAACATAAATTAGTTCCCTGCCCAGAGAGAATTTATAGAAGAACTCAAAAAAGAATTTAAGATTCAAATGAGAGCCACTGAGGGAAAATTTTTAAAAAGTAAAAATTAAAGCCATGCAAAACAAAAAAGATTATGGGAAAAAAAGTTAACCAATTAGAAAAGGAGACACCAAGTCTCAAAGATGAAAATAACTCTTTGAAAATTAGAACTGGACAAGTGGAAGCCAGTGAAGCTATGTGAGACCAAGAAATAACAAAACAGATTATAAAGAATGAAAAAAAAAAAAAAGAACAGAAATGTGAAACATAAGAAAAACAACAAATCTGGAAAACAGATCAAAAAGAGAAAATATAAAAATAATTAGACCACTTGAAAGTTGTGACCAAAAAAATTACCTTGACACAATATGAAAGAAATAATTCAAAAAAACTGCCCTGGAGTGATAGAATAGGAGGGGAAATTAGAAATAAAAAAAAAAAAAATCCACCAATCACCACCTCAATGAGATCCTCTGTGGAAAACACATAGGAACATTATTGCCAATTTTCAAAACTCTCATATTAAAAAGAAAATTCTGCAGGAAACAAGAAAAAAAATTCATATATGTTGGAGCTACAATTAGAATTGTATAGGACTTTTCAGCTGTCACAAATAAAAAAAGCCCAGGTCCTGGAATCATATCTATCCACAATCAAAAATTAGACCTGTGGACAAAAATATCATATCCAGCAAAATTATCTATAATATTGAACAAGAAAAACTGAACATTCAACAAACTTGTAGATTTTCAGGACTTTCTATCAACCAAAACCAAATTTTCTATTAACTTATAGAAAATTTAACATAAGAGCCAATATCAAAGATCAATTACAAGGAACTCAACATAAACAAATTTTTTTATATATGGGAAATTAATACCATATATTTAAGGTTGCCATCAACAACAGAGCAATCCAAAAGAAAGATTGGAGCAGAGTTAAGGCAAAAATAGTAATTTTACAAATGAGGTGCAGAGGAAGAATAGACACAGAGGCACTAGAGGGGGGAGGAGGGCTCCTAGTTCTGAAAACCTACTCACATCAGGAATGGGTTAAATAGGTAACACTACATATATACCATGGTATATATATCATATAGTAACCTCCAAAATCTATAAAGAAATAGAAGGGCACAGATGGGCAGACCAAGAAGCAAAGGATTTTGGAAGACAAAAGTTGGGATTTATAGGTTGAGAAAGATTAAGTAATAGCAAGGCAAGTTAGGAGCACAATTAAAGCAAAGTCAGAAGGGATAGAAAAGATATGTATGTGTGTGTGTATGGGAGGGTGAGGGTGGAAGATGAGGTATGTGTGTATCTCTCTCTCTCTCTCTCTCTCTCTGTATGTGTATATATACATATATATATATATATATATATATATATATATATATATATATATGTATGTATATATGTGATGACTGCGTATTTTAAAATCAGCTGGAGTCAGGAATTCAGGTTAAGGGAAAATCTTCAATCTTTATTCTCAGTGGAGGTGAAGAAGGATTGGAGGTAAAGAAGGATTGGAAGTAAAGGGAGATTAGCAATGTCAGGAGCTGCCTCAAGAAGCTAGCCAGACCAGAAGCCCCCAGAGCAGAACCCAGGCCCAATCTCTCTCCGTCTCTCTTCCTGCCCCTCTGCCTCCACCCACCAAAATCGTCATTTCCTATACAACACATCAGGACTTGCACAGAGAGTGGGCGGGAGCCATTCTTTCTCCAAGCACACATATTAATAGAGTATGGTCCAATTACTATTTAGCCTCACATGCTTGAGACCTTATTGCATCAACACAAGCCTTAGCCCATTACATAAATATATATATATATATATATATATATATATATATATATATATACACATAAATATATCCTTTCTTAACTATCAGTATATGCTTGAAGGTGGTAGAGAGCATGAAAAGGGGAAAAAAGAATAAAGTAAAAAAGGTATGCAGCAAGGGCAGCTAGGTGGCACAGTGGATAGAGCACCAGCCCTGGAGGCAGGAGGACCTGAGTTCAAATTTGACTTCAGATACAACACTTCCTAGCTGTGTGATCCTGAGCAAGTCACTTAACCCCAATTGTCTTAGGAAAAAAAAAAAGAAAACAAAAAGGTGTACAGCAGAGAACAAAGGAACAATTTACAGAAAGTAAAGATGGACATTCGTAATTTCTTCTACTAATATTTATACTTTCTTGAACTGATAATTTGTTGTTGAATTGTTGTGCCTCAATGTTCCTGAATTGTTGTGCCTCAGTATCTCTGGTTGCAAACACCCCACCCCCACCCCGACCATTAGGACTGATATAACTTAGGGCTAGCTTACTCTAAGGTTATAAACTATAAATGTTTAATCTCAGAGAAGGGGAAGATCTTCTATTTTAAACTTCATGGCTCCAGACCTTCCCAACTTATCAGAATGTCCAGAGTTCACTCTGTCTCCCCCCTTCTGTCTTTGTTCTCCCTTATCACTGAAGTCCTATAAAGAATCTCTGGACTCTCACATTCCATGCTGAATGCTTTGAGACATCAGCCCTGGGACCAAAATGGATCCTTTGGTCCCAGAAAATCTCTTCCTCTCAGAAATCCAAATAAAATATTAAAAACTCTCTAATCTCTATCTTGCCTCAGTTTCTCCAGCATTACAGAATGAGATAGGTGAAGCTTTCTCAAGAAGTGTATGAGTCTAGGCCTACTGGAAGATAAGTCCTTGGGCCCCAGGTTGCAGGAAGTCACATGATCTCTAAGCCTAGAGGTCTCTGAGGGCCAAGATCCTGGGTCAGTGAGAGGAAGACACAGGAAAAGGCATGACCCACAAGAAGCAAACAAATTGGTGACTCTTGGTCAACAATGGTTACTTCCTTTTGTCTATCCAATGAAAAGAATTGGGTTTTTTGTTACTTAACTAGCTTTACTACTTTCAGCTTATTGAGTCGAGTACACATTGGGAGCTGAGACACTTCCCGGGTGTTCATGGGCCTTTCCCTGTAGGGACTAAATAAATGCTTTCTCTTTGTACCTGAAGATATCTCTGATCAGTTAATTTGGGGAAGAGGGTCTAACACCCATCTCACACATTGTTATATATTTTGAATCCTCCCTGACATTCTATTGGTCACATGATAATATTTTCTTTTGTTTTGTTTCATTTTATCTTCCTTTTCTGTTTTTCTTTTTTCTTATTCTGTTGGGATTTTTTTTAATAAAACAAATTATTAAAAAAAAAAATTGTAGCCATAGACCTCCAAATCAAAGGACAAAGATTTTATTACAAGAGCTGGCTAAATTCCAAGTTTCCTAAGAAAGGAGTTTTTAACAATTAATAAGGGGAAAGACAAGTTCCCTCATGGAATTCATAATTAACAAGGAGAAAGATGCCATTAAAACATGGCTACAGATGGATTACAGAACTAATCCTAAAAGATTAGGCATTAGCTATTGAGAGACACTTAGCCAAGTGGATTAACCCCAAAAAGGAGTTAATTATATAACCAAGTAGAAAGATTGCCATGAGGCAGGAATATGCCAGTTGGTCTAGCCTTAAGAAAGAGTTAATGAGGATCTACAATAATAAGTAGATCTTTTATAAGGGAAATATAACCTCTGTAGAATAACTTTATAACTTGGCTTTTTGATCAAATACAATAAGGTAAGACCTCCACCAAGGATAGTACTGTAATCAAAAGTCTGCTTGAATAAAAGGGCTACTTAAGAACAAAAGGCCCACTTAAGGCTGAGATGATCTTATCAGAGCTCTTCTTTGATTACCTCTGAAAGTATTATAATCCTACCTGTGCTTGAGACTTTCTCTGCCAACACCCATCTGGATATTCAAGACCTCATTAGAAAGACTTGTGAGAGTTGTTGGGTTTTGTACTTTTTAGATATTGTTTGTTCTTGGTTTGGGGGGAAGGTGTTTGAGGGTTTTTTTGTTTTTTTTAGGGTGGCAAAGACATGGGCATATTTTTAGGTAGTAGAAAAGGTAAGAGGGAGAGATTGAAAATAAGTGAAAAAATGGGTTGGACCTCTAGAGCAGTACAACCAGTTGGAGGAAATGGAATGGAATAGTGTCCTTTGGAGTAGCCTTGGGAAAAGTACGTCCATTTCATCAAGTAAGAAATGAAGGAAATGAAAATGGAAAAAGGCCAATAAAATGAAAATGATTAATACTGATCAAATTAATTTACTGGTATTGTGCTGGTACTGTCAAACTTTCAGAAATATTTAGGGTTAAAGAAATAACACATTTCACTTGGAGAAACAAAAAAGCTTAGAATTTCTAGGAAAATAATGCAAAAAAAATTAAGTATTTAAAAGGCCTAGCATTATCAGAAGTCATGCTAAACTGTAAACACTAATCTATAGATTATTTGTTAGGAAACAGAAAAGTAGGGGCAGATTAGATAAACAAGATCCAGAAGCAATTGAACAATGTTGGATAAACCTAGGAAAAATCAACAACTGAGAGAAGGAATTCTAATCTGATAAGAATTGCCATGAAAACTGGAAAATACTTTGGTTAAAGTTAGGTTCAGAACAAGATTTTACACCATATACCATACTAAGCTCCAAATGGATATATTGCCTATATGTAGATAGGATCATTAAACTTTGGAGAAAATTAGAGAAAATATGTTTTGCAACCAAGGTTGGGGTAGAGGGAATTCTTAACAAAGAGAATGGAAAGGGGAAATCATAAAAGATAAAATTGTTTCAATTACATAGAAACAAGAAGCTTATATATGAGCAAAATCAATACTTCCAAA
This sequence comes from Sarcophilus harrisii, assembly GCF_902635505.1. Taxonomy (NCBI): domain Eukaryota; kingdom Metazoa; phylum Chordata; class Mammalia; order Dasyuromorphia; family Dasyuridae; genus Sarcophilus; species Sarcophilus harrisii. The sequence continues at coordinate 267,791,941 of NC_045428.1, forward strand.
ATAAGAATAGAAATTGCCTTGGGATAGTTTTTAAATTAACGGGCAAAGATAAATGAGGTTGATTTCCCTTCTCTGAAGGAGAAAATGGTCTGATTTATTACTGTTAATCTCTTGACATTTAGTCACAAAAGGTAATTCTCATATTTTTGACCTATGACAAAATGCTTTTTATCAGTTAGTGCACTTATAACTAATGGTGGTGATTGTGATGATAGACTAGGGACAAACTCAAAAGGAAGGGAAAAGCAATGGATTACAATTGCCGATACTTATTGTAAGAGCCTTCTAACTTATCTTTAGTTCCTCCCTTCTCCAATCTATGTTTAAGTTAGCCACCAAAATAATCTTGCTAAAGTTATTCTCTTACTCAGAGACCTTCAACACTTTGTTGTGGCCTATAAAACAAAATGCAAACTATTAAGCACAGCATTTAAGGTACTACCCCTAGCTCCAATCTATCTGTCCAGTTACCCTTCACAGTCCTCCCTTCCACAAACTCTATTTCAGCCAACCTGGAATACTGTTTTCTGAACCTGAGTTTCCTTCTTCTATATCTGTGTAATGATACAGCCTATCTCCTCTTGGGAAGTGGTCTGTACTCATATGTGCCGATTAAAATATGTCTTTTACTTCAAGTTCAATATGATTTATTTAATGGAACCTTCTTTGTCCCACTTCCAAGCCAAACAAAATTTTGTCCTTCTTTTAAGACCTAAAATATTTTTATCTAATCACATTCAACTGTGCATTATACTTAGCTACATAGATCTTTAAAGATGTTTAAAATTCCTAATAGACTATAAACTCTTTTATAGCAAAAACTGCCATTTTTTTTTTTCTCCTTTGGCATTCCAGAGTCTAGAAAAAAAAAAAAAAAAAAAAAAAAATTGCACATTGTAGACATTTAGTACTTACTTATAGAGAAGATTAATTTCCCTTTTCCCTCTCTCAATTCTAAATAACAATAGTTCAATCTGGTAGAGAGGTGTCCCAAGGTTCTCAAAGACTATGCCAATGATAGGCAATTTCAAGCAGATTTTGCCTTGGAAAAATTCTAGTAAGGTCTATGTAATGGACTGTGTTTACTTTCCCCATAAGGCATGGTTAAGCAGAAAACTTGAAGTCAGGAGATAATTGGCTTTAAATCTGCGTCTGATATTTATTAGTTATATGATCATGGAAAAGTCATTTAACCCCTTTTAGTCTCAGTATTCTTAATTACAAAATAGGGATGATATTCATAGCACCTATCTCACAGAAATTTTGCAAAGACCAAGTGAGATCCCTATGTAAGCCTTAAATTTCTATATATATATGTCAGTTGATATGATTAAATATAGCAAGGTCTATTGAAAGTGAGCTGGCCACAAAATAATGAAGTATTCGTTGATATCAACCCTTAAAATAGAAAATAATAATAATGAAATGCTTATGCATTTCCACCCTTCCATGTTTTCAGTAATGAGGTTGGGAAGGGGAAAAAAGTAGTAAGGAAGGAATATTAGTAGTAAGAATCATGCTGCATTTAGATAATCTAAATTTAAATACTGATCATCTGAACATGGGATTTTTATCCAAAAACTAATGAGTTAGCCTCTCCTAAAGAACTGAGCCATACTGATTTTGAAATTCTTATTATTAATAACACCAAAATATATAAGGTTGCTGTTAAATGAAAGATTGGCTATGAGATTCTTCTTGGGAATGCAAATAAAGAAGTTAGCAAAGAATTTTTAATGAATGCAATGACAACATTTCATGTGATTATTGTTAGTTCTACCTTAGAGAAAACATTTGAAGAGCATAAACAAAAAGACCACTAAGAAGATAATTGTGGTTTATGCAATAATATTTGTTGCAAAGAATATAAAGTTAGGCAAATCCACCTAACAAGTAAAGTTAAATGATTGACCCAGTTCACATAGGTAGAGAGGCACAGAGACAGAAATCAGGATCAGGATCTCTGATCCCTACATCCACCCATCTTTCTAATTTAACACATATAAAAGTCTGACTAACTGAAGCATATATTGTCCAAAAACAATTATAAATTCCAGGTCTTCTGTCATTTAACTAAATAGGAAATGACTTGCCCAAGTTCTCATAGGTAAATCAAATTTGTGCTTTTAAATACTAAAGGGAAGAATGAGGGTTAAGAGTCAAAAACATATAAAAGCTATATAAGAAAAAGCTATCAAAAATCAGATAGGTTGCATAAATAGCTAATGCATTCTTCTTTTCAAGAGGTCTTCATTCCATTTGCCAGCAACTAATTATATCTAACATTGATATAACCCTTTAAAATTTGCAAAGCATTTCACAATTATTTCATCTTGTCTTCCAAAGATCTCTGAAGTTAGATGGCACTTTTATACCCATTTTACAGATGGGAAAAAAAAAAAAAAAAAAAGGACTGGCAGGGATGAAGAGACTTGTCCAGGGTTACATAGCTAGCAAATATCTGAGGCTGGATTTGAACTTAGGGACTTCCAGGCCTGACAATCTGATACTGTATTACCAATTCTCTTACTCCAATTTTATCTATTATATTTATATATTATATCACCCTGCCTCTTATTCTAAGAAAATGCCAGTAAGAACAGAAATTTTTAAAAGTTCTTTATCTGATCTCAGGTTTGAGAATATGACTCTCTTCTCAATGTGACTGGTTGTCTTTGTTTATTTTTTATTTGTCTTGATACATTGACTCTCCAGAAGCATTTATATATCTTGCTACTTACAAGTTCATGTATTCCCACTGGCCTTTATCCTTTGGCTTGTCCCATTCCATTTGAAAGCCTTAAAATGATACTCATGACTTTCAAATGTGAAAAGATGATTTTCTTTCTGGAAAATTTAATTGTTCCTATATTGTCAACCAGAGCAATATAAAAATTTTTTTCCATTCTGAAAGGGTCATGTAGCATTCGATACTATTTTTTAAACCACTTTCATTTCAAAAATTGGTACTAAACCTGAATAGTTATCGTAAGAGTCAAGCACTATTTGTCATTATTTTGCTTTGCACAACTTTTCTGGCTTCTTTTTGTCTTAATCAGCATGTCATAGTTTGGCAATATGAGACTTTCAAGGGCTGAGAAACAGAGAGTTGGCTTTGAGACTTTTTCCCCCCAGTCTTCCTGGGAACCTTTAACCCTTTGGCAGTGAAAGTGCTGATGTTGAGAAAACCTCTTCAAAAGCTGCCAACTCAGAGGGGAAATAATTTTTAAAGGCCAATAGTCAATTCTGAACCACTAAGAATTTCGACATCATTCTCATATAAATTCACATGTGTTTATCTCCTAGGGCTCTTCATTTATCTGAAGGATAAAGAAAAATACTGTCACTTAAACTAGGTAACATAATAATCGTTTGATTAACTGCTAAAAAGCAGCACTCTTATGTACAATGTTCTAATCATCAAATATTCTGTCCAATTTTGTTACCTCTATGTAAAATTGAAAAGCCCCCAAAGTCCATCTCTCTTCTATGGATATGGCACTAAAATCCCAAGTTATTCATTTCATTCATATGCATCTTATCAGAAAAAAGACTCTAACTAGTAACAGAGTCAGTAGCAACCCAGTCTTATTACACTGAATCAGAAACTCCAGTATGTCATTCTTTATTCTCCCAAAAATTTCCATTTGTTACAGCGCTTGTCTCCTATTACTCTATGTACCCTTTAACTCCTCATTACTCAGGAAGAGGACATAAGTACCTCTCCTGTCTATATCAAATATTTTCAGAGTTGACCACTGAAAAGAGGATGTGCTAAAGGTAGCATTGCATTTGTTTTAGTTTTCTGAATAATTTTTTCTTTGTCACACAACTGTATCTCAATAAACTATAGAATGAATACTCACAAGGATCATTATATAGCTAAGGAAATCCCAGGAAGATTAACAACTCACTTTCTCATATTTAGAGGTAGGATTTGGACTCAAGTCCGCTGTCTCAAGAGGCAATGCTTTTTCCAGCCTATCCATATTATCTTTAATTCAGGTATTTTATTGGCTTGTACCACCACAGTGAAGGGCTGTCCAATTACTACCACTCTGAGAATTCCATTTCCATGATACCCCTTCCTAATCTGCTTTTCCCCCTAATCCCAAAGAAATAAAACCTGATTTTCTGGAGACAGGTGAATACATCTACAACCAAATGGTTTCCTCTGAACCATTATTGCTACCTCCTTATTACTTTGTCCCAGTACAGTGATTTCCAGTTAGATCCTAAGGAATTGGACCTAGTTGGCATTATTGTTGTCTTTTTTGTTACTATCAGTTTCTAAGGATTTCTTAATTTAGTGGGAGCACAGTAGAGTTTTGTCCTTTTTTACTGAATAATATTTCCTTGGAATGTGGTAATTATTGAAGTCAAGTTGGTTTGGCATGGCAGGCCACCAGTTTTCTATCAAACATAATAAGAGGACCAGATAAGAATAATAAGAAATAATTTATACGTAAGTCTGGCTCTCAATTGTCACATGCAAGAATGAATCAGGAAAATCTTTCCTAGAATATAATATATTCTGAGATAAAATATAGTTTTAGTAAAACAAAAATGGTGAAGAGATTTTTTGTACATTAAAGGACCACAATCTCCACCTTCCTCCTTCCCTCCAAAATGAAACAAACTTGAAATATTTTGAAATATATTCATATAGTCAAGTTGCTTATAGTTCCTATTAGTGTATGGAGAAATGGAAGGATATACAGAAAAACATGAACCCCCCCCCCCAAAAGAAAAAATTCTCAAGAAAAATAAAATTAAAAAAAATATTCAGACATAATCAGTTCTTTCTTTGAGAAAGGATAGCATTTTTTCTTCTTAAGTCCTTCAAGTAGTTATAGATCACTATATTATTGAGAATAACAGTCATTTACAAGTGATCATCCCAAAACTTTGCAATTACTTTGTACATAATACATTTCATTTTTCTTAAGTTCATGGAGCACTTTCCAGGTTTTTCTGAGAGCATCTTGTTCATCATTCCACATAGATCAATAATATCTCACCATAATCACATCGCACAATTTATTCAGCCATCCCCCAATTGATGGGCATTCCCCTAATTTCCAATTCTTTTGTCCTAAGAAGAAAGCTACTATAAATATTTTTGTACATATAGGTCCTTTTCCTTTTTTCTTTCTTAAATCTCTTTCAGGATTCATGCCTAGTAGGGGTATTGTTAAGTCAAAGGATATGAATGATTTTATAGCCCTTTGGACAAAGTTCATATCTTTTGATCATTCATCAATTGAGGAATGACTCTCTCTCTCTCTCTCTCTTACTCTTTCTCTCCATACATATATATAAAAATTTGACTTAGTTCCCTATACGTTTGAGAAATGAGGTCTTCATTAGAGACTCTTGCTTCTGTTGCTAACTATATTTCCTCCCCCCATTTATTCTATTGTTTCTCTCCTGACCCTCCTCAAAAGTGTTTTGCTACTTATTACCTCTTCCCTCAATAAGCCTTATCTTCTATCGACCTTCCCCCTTCCTGTTTTCCTTTCCCTTTCTACTTTCCTACAGGGTAAGATAAGCTTCTATATCCATATTGAGTATTTGTGTTATTTACTCTTTGAGCCAATTCTGATGAAAGTAAGGTTCACTCACTCTCCTTACCTTACTCTCTTCCCTTCCATTGTAAAGGCTTTTTCTTGCTTCTTTTATGGCAGACAATTTATGATATTCCACCTCTCCCTTTCTTATTTTTTCAGTACATTCCTCTCTCATCCCTTAATTTTATTTTTTACATATTATCCCTTCATATTAAATTAAATTTTTATTTTTAATTATTATTATTAATTAATTATTACTATGATATAAAATAATAATAATTAATTAAAATTAAATAAATTGTATTGCTCCTGTGCCTTCTGTCCATGTATACTTCTTCTAACTGCCATAATAATGGGAAAAGTTCTTATGTTACAAGCATTATCCTCCCATATAGGAAAGTAAACAGATAAATCTTTTTAAATCCCCTATGATTGATATCTCTTTCCTGATTACCTTACACTCTCCTGAGTCTTATATTTAAAAGTCAAATTTTCTATTCAGCTCTGATCTTTTCATCACAAAAGCTTGAAAGTTCTGTATTTCATTGAATTTCTACCTTTTCCCTTGAAAGATTATACTCAGTTTTTCTGGGTAGGTAATTCTTGGTTGTAATCTTAGCTCCTACTGTTTTCTGAATATCATAGTCCAAGCCTTCTGATCATTTAATGTAAAAGCTGCTAAATCTTGTGTTATCTTGAGTGTGGTTTCACTATACTTCAATTGTTTCTTTCTGGATACTTGTAATATTTTCTCCTTAAACTGGGAGTTTTCATTTCAGGATCTTTCAGTAGGTGATTGTTAGATTCTTTCAATTTCTATTTTACCCTCTGATTCTAGAATATCAGAACAATTTTTCTTAATGATATTTGAATGACAATGTTCAGGATTTTTTTTTTTTTTTTTTTTGATCATAGCTTTCAGGTTGATCAATAATTTTTATCATCTCTCCTGGATCTATTTTCCAGGTCAATTGTTTTTCCAATGAGATATTTCTTTCTCAGTGCCTCCATTTTTTCATTCTTTTAGCTTTGTTTTATTGTTGCTTGATTTCTCATAAAGTCTTGAATTCTCAAAAAGTTGCTATTTGCTCAATTCTAGTTTTCAAGGAATTACTCTCCTCATTAAGTTTTTGTACCTCCTTTCCCATTTGGCCAATTTTGCTTTTTAATGCATTCTTTTCCTCACTAGCTTTTTTATTTCCTTTTGAACTATTCTCAGTTCCCCTTCCCATTTTTTTATTTATCTTTCTTAGCTTGATTTTCAAAATTCCCTTTGAGCCTTTCAATACACTGAGACCAATTCTTATTTTTCCTGGAGGTTTTGGATATAAAAGTTTTGATTTTATTATCATAACATACCTTGTCATCAGTAACTTTCTATGGTCAGAATCTTTTTCTGTTGTTTTTTTCATATTCCCAGTCTATTATTCAACTTTTAACTTTTTGTTAAAGCAGAGATTCATTTCCAGGGTGGAGGATGCTCTGTTCCAATTTCTTTTCAAAGACCCTTCTAGTGACCTCACCACAAACCTCTTTTCTGCCCTTGAACTGTGAGGAATATTCCTGCTCCATTGTGGCTGTAAATTCTAGTGTGCTAAAGCAACAAAGTACTTCTTCATTGCTAATGAAGAGACCTCTTATGAGCTGGGGAAGCTGGCTACAATCACTATTGCTGATTCCTTCTTCTGGTTCGCTGTTCTCCCAAGGCCCTCTCATCCTACTGAAAAACTTTCCTGCAGAACTTGCAAGTTGTCTTTGAGAGCAAGAAATCTAGAAACAACTGTACTGATGCTGATTCAGAGGTCCCAAGGCCTGTTCCTGATTTGCTATTGACCATGCTAGGGCTGAGGCTGTTGCTAGTGTGGCCTGAACTGGGATTACATATTGGATTCCCACAGATGCCACAAACCTTTCCTGCTGACCTTCTAAATTGTCTTTGGCTGGAAAATTGTCCCACTCCATCTTTTTGTGTTTTCTGATGCTCAAAAATTTGTTTAGTCGTTATTTTTAAAATTTTTTGAGGTGTTTAGAGCCAAGCTTGGGGATCCTTGCCTTTACTTGACCATCTTGGCTTGTTGTACCAAAGTTCCCTATTAATGTCGTGACCCAGTTTCTCCAATTGTCCTATTTAGCTATTCTGCCTCAGGTTATAACCTTTCCCTCTTAATGTTTGATGAGATAAAGGTCTGCCTCAGTTGCTCTGCCCCAAAACCCCAGGCTATAATTATTCCCTCTTAAAAGGTTTATAAGATAAAGGTTTTATATCTTTAAGTTATAGACATTCCTTCTTAATGTTTCACAGAATAAAGGTCTGTCCATTTTAGATGTCATTAGAATATCAGTAACCTCCCTCCATTGTGTCATCCTAGGGGCCTCCCCTCATTAGGTTATCCCTACCCAGGAACTTCCCCGATTGTGTAGTTGTTCTTGTTATCCCATAAAAGGCTTGCCCTCTGAGTACTTCAGGGCTGGACTCTTTGAGATGATAGTCTCCTCCAGCCCTGGGACCAACCATGGATCCAATGGTCCCAGTATCTCTCTCCATTTAATAAACTATTGAATTGGTCTCTAATCTCTGTCTTGCTCAGTTTCTTTGGCATTACAGGCTTTGCCTCCTCACTGTGTATTTTTTATTTTATTTTTCCTTCTTTCATTCCTTCCATCTCCCCCAAGTCAGCTACAGTTAAGTACAATTATATTCACACACACACCATTCTCTTTAAATAGAGAATACTCTATTCTTAATGTGAGTAGGTTTTCAGAACCACCTGCCTTCCTACCCCATCTAATGTCTCTGTGTCAGTTTTTGCCCTGTACTTCATTCATATAGCATAATTACTATTTTTTACCTTTTTCCTAGACTGTTCTGTTTTTTAAAGACAGATCATAATCACTTCTGCCCAATTCTTTTAAACTACCCAACTACTGATGTCAATCTTAGATATATGATTTGTTTCCACATATAAAAATAAACAGTTATCCTTGTTGAGTCCCTTGAAATGTTGGCTCTAAAATATTAAATTTTCTATTGTAAAATTTCTACTAAGTTTCTATTTCTAAAATTTTTATATTCTATACATAATATTCTAAAACTTTCTACTTAAATTTTCTGTTTTTATTAATTGAGAAAAATCCTGGAAATCTTCAAGTTCATTGAATATCCTTTTTTAAATTCAATATTATGCTTAGTTTTGCTGGATATAATATTTTTTGTCAGAAGCCTAGTTCTCTGATTGTCAATATTATTCCAGGACCTGTAATTTTTTTATCATGACTATTGGTAAATCCTATGCAATTCTAATTGTAACTCCAGCATATCTATATTGTTTGTTGTTACTGTTGTTGTTTGTTTGTTTCTTATAAAATTTTCTCTTTGATTTGGGGATTTCAAAATTTAGCAATGCTGTTCCTATGTGTTTTACTTATAGGCCTCCTTTGAAGTGGTGCATTTTTTCTATTTCCATTTTCCTCTATTGCTCTATCATTTTGCAACAATTTTCTCTATTTCTTGTGTTGTATCAAGGTTCTTTTTTCAATCACAGCTTTGAGGTAGTCTAATTATTCTTATGTTTTCTCTTCTTTATCTGTTCCTCAGATCTGTGATTTTTCTTATAAAATATTTTACATTCTGCTTTTTTTTCTTTATATTCAGTTTTATTATTTCTTGGTTTCTTATTGCTTCACTGGCTTCCCCTCGCCCAATTTTTATTTTCAAAGAATTATTTTCTTCTTTAAGACTTTGGATCTCCTTTTCTAGTTAGTTGAATGTCTTTTTATAATTTTCTTGTCTTTCTTAGATGGTTCTTTTTTTTTCCTTTAGTTTTTTCTCAGTCTCTCATTTAATTTCTAATTTCTTGAGTTCTTCTATAAATTCTTTCTAAGCAGAGGGACATATTATATTACTCTTTGGGGTAGAAGAGTTTTTGTTTTTGTTTTTGCTTTTTTACTTCAATCAATGTTCTCTGAAGATAAACCCATCTTCCTTATGCTAAGTTTCTATAGTTGGGTTCTTTCTCCTTTGCTGTTCTTCTTATTTTATTTTTTTATGAGAACTTATTAATGTAATCTCTAATCCTAGGGTGTGAGGAATGGTACCTCTGACTGCACTATGACTCTCCTGTCTAATCTGTGACCCCAAATCAAAAACTCTACCCTCCTATAAGTGCCTGCAGGCTGCAGCATTCCTACTCCATTGCTTCTGCACTCACTAGGTGTGCTGGTTCCTTCTTGTCCAGGGACACATCTCAGCAGCACTGGGCCTGGCATTCCTTATCAGGAGAGGTTTCCTCAGATTTCCCAGATTCAGATGCCCAAATCTCCATACTCCTGGGAGGCGAAAGTTCCTGTGATTGGGCAAAAGCTACCTTAGATCTCAGCTAATCGGAAGGCTCCCGATTCCTATTTCTGTGAAACTAGCCCAAAGAAATTTACAATTCACATGGTTAAACTAAGTCCAGGATCTTTCTTCCTATCTTCTCAAATTGTCCCAGGAGGATCCCTGTTCTGACCCAAATCTTACTTATTTTTTAGCAGTCTATGTTCACCCTGAGGCACAATTTTGTCTTGTTTATGGGGGAAGTGTGGAAAGCCTGTAATTTTCTGACCTATTTCACCATCTTCCCCGAATCCTTCTAAGTAGGAAATTTTAGAAATGAAGGCCATGTGGATATGGCTCTGGGGATATAGGAAATAGGAGTTCTATCTTTAGCACTGACACAAACACTGTCATTAACTAATTCTATCACTTTTGGAAAACCATTTACCCCCTCTGAGGCTATTCTTTCAAATATAAATGATAATAATACCACTCCCTATTTATGTCATAAACTCATCTTAAGGATCAAATGAAATAATGGATATAGAAGAGCTTTTTTTAAAAAATTCTATGCAAAACAGCATTAATACATCATGCTAAAAGCCTAATGATTTTTGCTAACCTATTTGCAAGATGGATATCAAGCCTCCCATGACTCTACTAAATATAGTTGCCCTTTCCCAGTGGTAAGGGAACATTATCAATAACTATAGAAAATAAGTAAAGATGCTCCAGACAATTCAAATGGGAAGAAAAGTCAAATAAAACATGACATTATCAATGCTTTTCCCCCCTCCCCTCTTTTTCTTTCTCTCCCTTTTCCCTCCCCCTCAATCTCTTCCTTCCTGAATTTCTTCTGTACTCTCCCTTTTTTCATTTTCCCAAAACAGGATTTATAGTATTAAGATCATAAATTTAAAATGGCTACATGCCTAGACTTTTTCATGTGGAAATAAATACTAAGGAGACATTGCTAGATTTACTCAATGAAAAGTATAATCTTTTAATATCTTGGATTTGGTAGTTAGCATTAAAAATGGGATTATACACCTGAGGTTTAATGTATTACACTATATCTAACATAGTTGGCAATTAGACAAGTCTTTAGACTAAGACAATACTAAAAAAATCTAAGTCAGTTTTGTATTGTAGCTATTGTTATATTTGAAGTAAGAAAAATTAAGAGTTTCAATAAATATGGTTTGTGTCATCTATGACATAATTTTCTTGTCAAACTTTGTTTCCCTGGAAAGATAATTGGATTTCCAAAGAATGATACAAAATCTAAAATTATTTGGCTAGTAGAACTGGAAGCATAATACATTAATACTGAGTGTCATTCTGTGGCCTGCAACTGTGCCTGATAAACTAAACCTGAATTCCAAATAATAGCCTAATGCTTGGGTGGAGACTGAAAGACACCTTAGAGATATGACCAAATTACTTATCTCCTCTGGAGACAGTAAATTGAAAACCCTAATAATTAAACACTCCTGCAGAGTGCTGAATAATAAGAAGCAGCACCTTTCATCTTGAAAAAGTCTCAGAACACTAATGCATTCAGGTTAAAAGTAAGTCATAGACCTAGACTGGCACTTTGTGCCAAAAATGACATTTCCAAAAAGTACATATTATTAATTATCAGGTTGAACTGACATTTATCAAGTGCCTGCTGATCTACGTACTATATCCAAATTAAACTAAAACAAGGCAGTTCCTGCTCTCTAGGAATTTTATCATCCAGGAATGATAGCTCACACAAAGGAGAGAAGTGACAAGTATATAACATGTAAGTGAGGATTAATACAAATTAATAAAAAATTAACTCTATGTCTTGCTAATGGACATTGGGGGAGGGATATAGCAAGAAGAGGAATAAAGGGGAAAAGAAAGAAGTCAATCAGTCAGCAAACATTTATTACATTTAAAACACACCAGCTTCTGAGAGGAAGTGGTAGGGTGAAAAATAAGTCACTTGTTCCCACTGTCATTCCATTTGCCTATATGGAAAATGAGAACAATGAGATGGATGAACACAGAATAACCCAGCTAGAAGGCAAATCAGAAGTAAACTAATCCAGAAAAGAAGTAAAAACAAAATAACCTGGAATTATGTATATATTGGATCTTTCAGTTAGCTCAAAATCATGTTGTAGTGGAAGAAGTATTGGCTCTGGAATCAGAGGACATAGTTTCATATCTCACTTCTGATACTATCAATATAATTTTGGGCAAGTCATTGAATTTCAATTTTGTCAACTATGAAAAGAAGGGATTGGACTAGATGGATTCTTACCTTCCTTCCAATTTTACATCTATGATCCAAAAGATCTGGGATTTCATAGCCATTAGATGTTACTTTCCTCTTACAGATTCATTGCTAGCTGATTGACCACGATAACTACATAGAGAGCTCTCTATGGACATAATGTCAGTTAAACCTGATTTCACATCTGTGCATAGACATTTACTAAAAAAAAAAAATCTCTGTCTGACTCAGTTTCCCCACTTGGAAAAAGGAAAACACACTAATCTCATAGAGTTGTAAGAATCAAATAGAAATTCTTGGTAAGTGTTTAATAGTGCCAAGCACATTGTAGGCACTTAATAAATTTTTATTCACTCACTTCACTTTTTTAGAAAGGTCATATCAAATACAAAATGGCAAAATAATGTTTTATGAGGCTGGAGAAATATGCTTTTAAAAGTGAAAAAATAAGAAAACTTTATGTTAGAAAAGAAACAATTTTTAGTCACTGGAGTTGGGGCTGTGGAATGATCAAATATGAGCTTAAGAAAATCACCCCTGGCACGAATACAAAATAAAAAATTAAAAACTAATTTGGAATGAGATAGTCCAACCTCCCCATTTTATAGGAGGAAAACTGAGACCTAGAGAAATAAGGTCATTTGCCCAAGCTTAAATATCTTTCAAGCAACAGAGACCAGATTTGAATCCAGTTCTTTCAACTGTCTGTAACATCTCTTTCTAGTTCTAAAAATTCAATCATCCTATGATTCCATTACTTTGAATCAGAATGAAGAAAACCTACAGCCATCACTTCTCATAGAATTTCATTTGGTTTAGAAATGCCCGAGGACAGGATTAGAGGGGAAGCAATAAAGTGGGAAAACACTTTTATAGCTAAAGGTTCTAATAAAGGCCTCATCTCCAAAATATATAGAGTATTAACTTTAATTTATAAGAAATCAAGCCATTTTCCAATTGATAAATGGTCACAGAATATGAATAGACAATTTTCAGATGAAAAAATTGAAACTATTTCTAGTCATATGAAAAGGTGCTCCAAATTATTGTTGATAAGAGAAATGCAAATTAAGACAACTCTGAGATACCACTACACACCTGTCAATTTGGCTAAGATGACAGGAAAAAATAATGATGAATGTTGGAGGGGATGTGGGAAAACTGGGACACTGATGCATTGTTGGTGGAACTGTGAATGAATCCAATCATTCTGGAGAGCAGTTTGGAAATATACTCAAAAAATTATCAAACTGTGCAAACCCTTTGATCCAGCAGTGTTACTACTGGGCTTGTATCCCAAAGACATCATAAAGAAGGGAAAGGGACCTGTATGTGCAAAAATGTTTGTGGTAACCCTTTCATAGTGGCTAGAAACTGGAAATTGAAGGGATGCCCATCAATTGGAGAATGGCTGAATAAATTGTGGTATATGAATGTTATGGAATATTATTGTTCTGTAAGAAATGACCAGCAGGATGATTTCAGAAAAGTTTGGAGAGACTTACATGAACTGATGCTAAAGGAAATGAGCAGAATCAGGAGATCATTATACACTTCAACAATAATACTATATGAGGATCAATTCTGATGGAAGTGGCAATCTTTGGCAATGAGAGGATCCAAATCACTTCCAATTGATCAGTAATGAACAGAACCAGCTACCCCCAGCAAAAGAACACTGGGAAATGAGTGTGGACCACAATATAGCATTTACACTCTTTCTGTTGCTGTTTGCTTGCATTTTTGTTTTTTTCTTCTCAGGTTATTTTTATCTTCTTTCAAAATCTGATCTTTCTTGTGCAACAAGAAAACTATATAAATATGTATACACATATTGTATTTAACATATACTTTAACATATCTAACATATATGGGACTACCTGCCATCTAGGAAAGGGAGTAGATGGAAGGAGGGGGAAAGTTGAAACAGAAGTTTTTGCAAGAATCAATGTTGAAAAATTACCCATGCACATGTTTTGTATATAGAAAGTACGAATAAAAAAAAAAAAAAAGAAAAAAGAAATGCCTGAGGAACTTTAGTCACTGCCAAGGATTCAGGGATTCAAACTAAAAGAGTATATCCAATACAAGAAGGCAAAACTCCTATGCACCACAAATTGGCAACTTGACATATAACTGACTCAGCAAAAACTCTAAGGAGGGTCACAGAGCTCTCTGAATCATTCAGGCTTCTTTGGCTACCAGAAATCTCAAGTCTTAAATTATATTCCAGGGTTCTTAAGAATTTTGCATCTGTAATCTCAAAGTCAATGGCTTTTCTTGAGGTAGTGGTGGAGACTACAATTATAGACTTTCAAATACTAATGATAAACAATAAATATGCCTTCCATCCTGGAACCTGAATATGACCTTCTCAAAATAAGCACTTAAGCATACCCATTTCTTAAAATGCCTGTTTTTAAAACACTGAAGCATTTTGTGCCAGCTTCTTAGGATTCATTTGCTAAAAGACTTCAATTCTATTTTTAAAGCAGACAGATCTGAACAGCAATATACTGTAGTCATGATAATTTGGGATCCATAATATTTGATATAATAAGATCTTTCGTTGTTCATACTTCATATCCATTATAGAGATTTGAGAGAGTGTGGTATTGAATAAAATGGAAAAAGATCGAACCAAAAGAAGTCCTGACTCCATTAATTATTAGTTATGACCTTGGTCAAAACTCTCAATCTCTCTGAGTCTCAGTTTCTTTATCTGTAAAGTATTATATTTTAATACTTCCATATTTTTATACTTATAATGACGCTTTTAATACTTACATAATTTAACACTTACATCCTCTACCTCAATTATTTTAGAGAAAGGGTGCTGTGGGTGAATGATTGAATGATTGAATGAATGAATGAAAAACAATAAATGAAAGAAAGAAATATTTATTGAATATCGACTATATGCAAAGCATTATGTTATGCACTAGGGATACAAATGGAAAAACAAAGGCAATCCTTGCTCTTGAGGAGCTGACATTCTAGGAAAGTGACAAAACATAAAGGAGCATTCCTTGACCACAAGTCAAATGGAAAGATCTCATGGTTTTTGTGGTGCAACAGCAACTCAGGTGGCAATGCAACAATTCTACCTATAAAACTTTTGGGGGCTTTAATAATTAGACATTTGACAGTAACAAGGATTTAGTTGAAAAAAAAAAAAAAAAAAACTTGTGTCTTCATTAACTGTGGATTCTAAGAAGATAGGTCCTATAGCCCCAGCAAAAGCAGTTGCCCCATCAAATCTCTGCAGGAGTTGTTTTCTTGGATTATGGTTGCTGGGCTAGATGTGAAAACCTTTGGGTTAGTGGAAGATGGGACTAGTTGTTTCTCCTCTGGTTTGGTCTCCACCACATTCCATATTACTTTTTCATAAGGCCAATTGCTAGAGTTTCTAAGACCAGAATGAACAAATTTTAAATGATCCTTTAGCTCAGGGTTTCTTAAATTTTTCCTATTCATGACCCTTTTCACCAAAGAAACTTTTACATGATCCTAGGTACATAGGTATATAAAATAGGTATACAAATCAAATATTTCCTGATAATAAATCATAAATAAGTTTATTTTAAATCAATTTCTGATATTCATATAATTTTATCATTTATTAAAGGGGAAAGCAAATTTATATTTATATGGTAATGAGATGGATATTTACATAAAGAATTAAACCTTGATAGAATATTTGATATTTTTTGCTTTTGCCAAATTTTTCACAACCAACCATCACATACAGTTACACAATTCCATATGGGACTTAAGAAGCTTTGCTCTAGTTAACATTGTTAGAACATATCTTGTTGTATACAGTATGGGTCTTTCACATAGATATCTCTATTCACCATTGTCAAGGAGACAGCACAGAGGTCTCTTACAAGGAATTAAATATACATGCTGTGAGTAATCATTATGCATGATTCTATAAGTTGTGAGGCAATGTATCAGTATGAGCTCTTTGATATCAGGGACAAAAAATATTAGCACTAGATTTAGCAATGGAGGACCAAGATTTTAAGTCTGGTTATAATTAATGTTAAAAGAGTAAAATTAACAGAAATTGTCAATGAATGTCCCATGTTCCCTGTGTTATTCCATGCATAAGAAGAACAGTTATCATTGTATCTGAATCCAGCTATTGGGCCAAACTACCTCATTTATAGAAATACATATTTTATGGTCTAAGGGGGAAAAATAAAGTACTCGGACATCTAAGCAAACAAAATATTTTATAACAATTCACAAATAACTAAATGACAGCAAACATTTATTAAGCACCTACTATTACCTTAGTACTTTAGTAAACCCTGGCTGGGTGGCAGAAAGGAGAGATGCAAAATTTAGATAAGATATTGTCCATGCCCTTTTGGATTTTATAATAGTGTAAAATATGATGGTACTTTAATTTTATGTAAAAAATATATGAATTTATGTTATTTTCAGTACCACCCATATCTACAATCTTCAGTCTTTACTGCTATCAGTTCTTGCTAGGGGAAAGTTTTCTGGAAAATTTGACCTGGAACATGCTGCTCAATTTTGGGAGATGTCTGAAATAATCATCATTTATTAAAGGGATATTCCCAGTTGAACATCATAAGTGCAGAGTCTCTTTTGACCCTGTAATTTGTCAGTACTTCAAGGAGACATACTTTCTAGGATTATAGCTATGGTATTAAATATCTGACAACAAATTCACAGAAACATTTCAAGAAATCTTACAACAGTTTTGATATTTCACGTTTGAGGTAAAAAGAGAAAAATGTGAAATAGAAATAGTTGTTGACCTTTTTTTTTTTGACTACCACATAAATGTGGATGAGTGCATGTAAACCACAATATAATTTCTCCAATAAGACAAGAATGACATGTATTCCAAGTAATTCAATGTTTCTTACGTGCTTTTTCAAAAAAGGGCATTCTTTGATGAATCACTTCCTTTTGTTCTGGAAAGGGAATTCCATGGCATTTGGACTCACTGGCATGAAGCTACTTCCCAGAATACTAATTCTACTCATAATAATAGTTATCATTTATATAGAGTTTTAAAATTTGCTATGTACTTTATACATGTCATCTCATTTCATCAGCACAACAACCCAGGAAGGTAGTTTTTATTATTATCCCCATTTTACAGTTGAGGAAATTGAAGAAAACTGTGGCTAGGTGACTTGTCAGAATCATATAACTAGTATCAGAGATTAGATGTGCCCCCAGATTTAGCACCTTTGAATGCCACTTAGTTGTCTCTACGAGTGGTTGTTAACTTGTAAATCTAAATAGGTGATTATTTTATATTCTGAACCATAATTTCTTACAATGACACTGTCTGTTTTTTTTATAATGTTGTAATTAAATATAACATTCCCAGATGGCATCAAAACGTCATTTACTTCTCATTCAAGAAAAATGGCATTACTGAAACAGAGATATGCACAATACAAAAATGGAGCTTTTCCTCTGATTGTAGGAGTCAAGAAGCTACATGACTATTTCTAAAACTAGATTTGGGGTTTTGCTTTAGGGAAATCTTTTGGTTTTGCTTTTTGCTTTATTGGTACTCATTTTATCAATTAAACTTATAATTCTCTTGTAATATTCTTTCCTAAAGATAAATATATCTCATGTATGTCATTATTACAGATAGTGCTGGGGTCTTTTGTTGAGTATTTACAATGGTCCACTTACCCAAGTTAATTTTCCAAGTATGGATTCAATCAATCAAATTTAACAATAAGCATTTAAGCATCTCCTAAATTTCAGGTACTCTGCTAAGAAACCCAAAAACAAAAACAAAAAAATGAAATGGTTACTGACCTCAAAGAGTTTACATTTTGTTGCTCTATGAAAGAATAATATTGAATGTTTGTAATGGGCTGAAACTGAGTTGATGCACTGAGGTTCAAGCACTTAAGGCTGATTACCAATTGAACAATACTCTATTAGCATATGCTTGGAGATAGAATGGCCCTGCCCACTCTCTGTGCAGATTTGATTTGTTTGGCATATAGAGAGATTGAGGCAGGATTTAGAGGGTGTCTTGATTCCTCTCACTTCATATCACCATTCCCTTCATGTCCACAAGAATAAAGATCAAGGACTTTTGCTTATCCTGATTCCGGCTGATTCTAAAGTATCCAGGGTGCTAATGTAGTCTTCACAGATGCTAACAACTATCTATCATAACAGGCCCAAAATAATGTTCTTTTACAGTAAGTATTAATGTGATATGCTGACAGCTTGAAATTATATAGTACTTTAAAGTCTAAACATTTCAGACATTTTCCTCTATCAGCAGTTTTGTGATGCAGGAATTATGGATATTATTACAATTACTATCTACTGTACAGATGAGGAAACTGAGGTTCAGATAGGTTAGGTAGATTACCCCAAATCACACATCTAATTAAATATCAGAAGTGGAATTTGAACCTTGTTTTCTCTTGAATGAAAGTCAAACACTTAATCCATAGTACTACACTGCTCCAAAATATAATCTTAGAAGATCTCTTAGATTTACCCCTTCAGGGCTCATCAAGTTACATGAGTCACTACATGGAACTGCAGATTGGCTCATTCCTTGTATAAAATAGAAAGAAATTGCCTTAGGCATTCAATTCATTCACAAGTCATATTGACAGGATGCTTTTTATGGAGAGATTATATTGTTTTACAAGAAAGTGGTTGTCATATTAAATTATCTATAGCACACACTGTACATATGTGTGTGTGTGTGTGTGTGTGTGTATGTGTGTGTGTGTGTGTGTGTGTGTGTGTGTATACACATAAATATATGTGTGTTGTTACCTGGAATCTATTTTATTTGCTGAAAGTGAGAAGCAACATGGCATGGTAAACTGATCTTAGAGAAATGGTGGAATTAGAGAAAGCCCCAAATTTTTGACAAGAGAAAGAGAGCAGGGAGTAGAACTATCAAGAGAAAGTCTGAATTTACATCTGTTCCCTGAGACAAGCAGGGAGGATCACTGATTACCTGGACCTTTTGTGTCTTTCCTTTTGTTAATTGCTAAAACCCCTTTCCTTGCTAAAAATCCTATATGGATTTAGCACACTCTTGGCAGTGTAATAAAATCTTTGCTCCTTGATTTTAGAAGATTTAAGCCTACAAATTCTTTTGAGATGACCTGTGACACCAGCCCAATATACTTTGAGGGTGACACCTCTTCTTCCCAACATTTGGTAGCCAAACTCCATCATTTTGGTGGCCCATATGGGAAGGCCCAAGACCCCAATATATTTTGGGGGTTCAGCACTTCTGCACTCCTAAATAAGGAGATCAGGATTCTGATATACTCACTTGAACCATCCAACTCAGAGATACAGGTAGAGACAGCACAGACTGACCAACAGGGTAGCCAAGCGGAACATTACCTATCCCCTTGGCTATACCTAGCCAGATAGCTCAGAGGGGCAGGCACAGTAATTAAGGCCCTAGGCTCCTGAATCTTCCCTCGCCACAACACTCCATGGAAATAAAATAGCTCATGTACCACATTCTAAAGTAAACCACTCCAGATCCATATAGCTGCTAATTCCCTCCCTCTCTACTTATCTTATGATAATTTTATACCTATTCTCTTTATATTTATTCTTTTTATTGTCAATTCAATTAAGCAAATCCAACTCTTTATGACTCTATTTGAGGTTTTATTGTCAAATATGCTGGAATGGTTTGCCATTTCTTTACCAGCTCATTTTATACATGAGGAAACTGAGGCAATTGGGAATAAGTAACTTTCCCAGAGTCACACAGCTTGTAAATGTCTGAGGTCAGATTTAAACTTAGAGGCTCTTGTATGGTAGAAACTACGCATTGACCCACACCATATACCAAGATAAGGTCAAAATGTGTTCATGATCTAGGCATAAAGAATGTGATTTTAAATAAATAGAAGAACACAGGATAGTTTACCTCTCAGATCTATGAAGGAAGAAGGAATTTGTGACCAAAGAAGAACTAGAGATCATTATTGATCACAAAATAGAAAATTTTGATTATATCAAGTTAAAAAGGTTTTGTACAAACAAAACTAATGCAGACAAGATTAGAAGGAAAGCAATAAACTGGGAAAATATTTTTACAGTCAAAGGTTCTGATAAAAGCCTCATTTCCAAAATATATAGAGAATTGACTCTAATTTATAAGAAATCAAGCCATTCTCCAATTGATAAATGGTTAAAGGATATGAACAGACAATTTTCAGATGAAGAAATGGAAACTATTTCTAACCATATGAAAAGATGTTCCAAATCATTATTGATCAGAGAAATGCAAATTAAGACAACTCTGAGATACCACTACACACCTCTCAGATTGGCTAGGATGACAGGAAAAGATAATGATGAATGTTGGAGGGGATGTGGGAAAACTAGGACCCTGATACATCGTTGGTGGAATTGTGAATACATCCAGCCATTCTGGAGAGCAATTTGGAACTATGCTCAAAAAGTTATGAAACTGTTCATATCCTTTGATTCAGCAGTGTTACTTCTGGGCTTATATCCCAACAAGATCTTAAAGAAGGGAAAGGGACCATATGTGCAAAAATGTTTGTGGCAGCCCTTTTCATAGTGGCTAGAAACTGGAAATTGAATGGATGCCCACCAATTGGAGAATGGCTGAATAAATTGTGGTATATGAGTGTTATGGAATATTATTGTTCTGTAAGAAATGACCAGCAGGATGATTTCAGAAAAGTTTAGAGAGACTTACATGAACTGATGATAAGTGAGATGAGCAGAACCAGGAGATCTTATACACTTCAACAACAATACTATACAATGATCAATTCTGATGGACATGGCTATCTTCAACAATAAGATGAATCAAATTAGTTCCAATTGTTCAATAATGAAGAGAACAAGCTACACCCAGAGAAAGAACTGTGGGAAATGAGTGTGGATCACAATATAGCATTTCCACTCCTTCTGTTTTTGTCCACTTGCATTTTTTGTTTTCCTTCTCAGGTTATTTTTTACTTTATTTCTAAATCTAGTTTTTCTAGTGCAGCAAGATAACTGTATAAATATATATATAATTTAACATATACTTTAACATATTTAACATGTATTGGTCTACCTGACATCTAGGGGAGGGGGTGGGGGGAAGGAGGGGAAAAGTTGGAACAGAAGGTTTTGCAAGGATCAATGCTGAAAAATTATCCATGCATATGTCTTGTAAATAAAAATCCATAATAATAATAATAATAAAAATAAATAAACTTTGAGACTCTTAACTCATAGGCCAGTAGTCTATCCACTGTACTACCTGATTCCCCCATTTATTCTTCACACACATAGATATGTTTTCTGTCTGTTTGTTTCCATTAGAATGTATCTTTGAGAAGAGAAATCATTCCATTTTTGGAATTTGTGTCCCTAGCACCTAGCACAGAGCCAAGTACATAGTAGGTCCTTAATAAATGCTTGTTGAGTCACTGATAATTCACTTATCTTCTCTGGTGTTCCAGGTGATTCTCTAAGACAAGTTACAAAACAGTTACTGATCTACATGTCTAAAGGGCATTTCTACATTGAGAGTTTCCTATGCCAAAAAAATCATAAATCCTGTCCAAAAAAAAAGATGTAGTGGAAAATATTATGCCAATCTGATCACCAAAAAAAGGTTTAATCAATAATCCATGTTATTTCTGCAATACCATTCAAAGATATTTCCTTGATAAAGGAAGACTTCTTTCAAAATGAATTAAAGTGCCCTTGATTTCATCATTGACTTCTGTTGCAACATCCACAGTTCAACATCAATGATTTACAATACATGGATTTCTAGATGCTATCATTTCTGGTGATCGATAGAAGTTCGTAATATAGTTAGGAATAATGCTGCATTTATCAACTTAAAGAAAACTAAGAACATGAACCTTTCACAGCCAAGATGTCACCATTATATTTCATCAATTCCAAGAAAATAATCAGACTAAAAGAGTAGTTTTAGTCTAGTTGAGTATTGCTAAAGTAGATTTTTGAAAGAGATAGGCCTATAAAACTAACAATATTTTTCAGTGGCCCAAGACGTCATTTCATGTTGAACAATATATATTTACTCCCCATGAATGGAAGGATATGTGGAAGATTCTTTCTTGCTCGAAATCTATTATCCTATGATTTCTGGAGTAGTCCAAAGTCATCCTCACCAAAACTTAGGTGAGATGAAAGTTGAAAATTGGAAGTTGAAAAATATGTTCTGAATGTTTCTTTTTCTATATTTTCAATACTCTCATTCTCATCACACACACAATCCACACAAGTGGATTCTAATCAGCACACCCAAAGTGACAATGCATCCATACAAAGCATAGCTTGGAAATAGTCCAACCAGACAGCATCACATTGATCAATTATAAAAATATTCCTCAAAACCATAAAACAATTTTTAAAAACTGTTTAAAGATTATTTGTCATTTTTAAAAACTATACTACCTGAAAGCCTACTAGGTTCACAGAGTAAAGGAAACATTCTTTGGCCAAAGTGGATTCCTCTAGTATTCTAAACAAATCAGGATGACACAAAGAAAGGGAAGGGATATTATACACAGAGATATTGTTTATGCAGAGGACCATTCTAGTATTTTGTTGCTTTTGATTTTCTATAATCTCATTCAGTCCAGGTTAATTTAGAGGCAATGAAGAATTGCTACCTACATCCACTGATTATTTGAAAACTCCACTGGCCTTATGATGAGTTAAACACAGAAAGCTAAAGATGAAAATGAGCTTGTGAAATATTTGAGGCAATTTTTAAAAAGACTATTTCAATTATGTTTGGCATAAGGAACAGTGGAGGAATAGGCTCACTGTTAGGGAACATCAGTGTAATTCAGCCAATAAGAGAGAAAGCAA
Source organism: Sarcophilus harrisii (assembly GCF_902635505.1). Classification (NCBI taxonomy): domain Eukaryota; kingdom Metazoa; phylum Chordata; class Mammalia; order Dasyuromorphia; family Dasyuridae; genus Sarcophilus; species Sarcophilus harrisii. The sequence continues at coordinate 267,814,988 of NC_045428.1, forward strand.
AATTAATCAATCTCTATATTGCTTGCTCCTATACAGAGAAGAAAGATGTCTAGAGGAAAACTATAAAACAAGCATGATTAAAAAAATTTATTAGGGAGCAAGAGAGCAACTAGTTGCTTTATAATTGTTTAAATGGTATTATGGTATTGAAAAAAACTTCTAGATAATATTTCAGGACTACTGTCAGCAACTTGAAGCATCATAAATGACCTGTCCCAAAATATTCAAGACACCTTATTCAAGAGTACTCCCAGAGAAGAATAACAAGGACAGTGAGGATTATAAAATCTACATGGTAGGAACAGTGGAAGTTTCTGGGATGGATTTATGGAATAGGAGAAATACCTAAAAGTGATGCCTTCCATGTGGTATGGAAATTTTTTTTTTTTTTTTTGGCCTGAGAAGTTATACGAGCAAGACAGCTTTGAAAGTAAGTCAGTCAGTAAATAGTATTAAGAGACTGTGTCAGGTATTGTGCTAAGTGCTGAGGATGCAAAAAAAGAAAAAATCTTTATTCCTACCTAAAAAGAAAAACAAGTTATATAATAGATACCTGCAGTTTCATGTGATTTACTACCTCCTCTCCACAAAAAAAGTAAATTATACTTGGTACTTAATAGGCTTAAGGGACTAAGACCCAGTTTCAAAGACACTTAAGAGCAAAAAAAAAAGAGACCCACATAAGGAGAGGACCTTTAGACTTTGGCCACCATGCCCATATTCTCCCCACTGGCCAAACATATACCTATATGGAAACAAGGGATAGAGGTGGGAGGAAGATAATCTAAGCTATTAATTTAAGCTATAGAAATTTTAAAATAATTTTCTTTACTAGCAGATGATCTACAAATATTTTATTTAGTTTCAGTTCAGAACCTGAATTACCAGACCAGACTAATCAGTTCTGACCCAATGTATTTAACCTGGAGATGCAAAGATTTATATAAAATATAATGACTGTCTACAAATACTTGATAATAGGAAGAGGAAAGATGAAGCTTACTGAGCGTTCCACCAGAGGGTAAGATTGGTACAGATTATAAAGGGTTTAGATTGTCATCCTAAAGCATTTGCCTTCGAAGCAATGGGGAAACTTTTAAGGATTCTGATCAGGGGAATAACATAAAAATGAATAATAATGGCTGACATTTATGTAGCACTTTACATAGATTATCTCATTTGATCCTCACAACAACCTTGTGAAGTAATAGGGCAAGAATTAATATGACTAAAGTATTATTTTAGGAAGTTATATCTGAAGTCAGTATGTAGGATGGATCAGAAAAGCAAAAACTAGAATCAAAGAGACCAGTCGAAAATAGTCACTCAGTGAATTGCCCTGTGTACTATCTAATTATGTAAAAAAAACAAACAAACAAACAAACAAAAAACACTCAATCCTTTCCCCTTCTATATAAACATATTGTTATCTTTGAGCCTCAGCTTTCTCATTTACTCATCTGGGTGACTACAATTAATAAATAGGTGATTGAAAGATAAGCAGACAAAGAAATATATACTATGCCATGAAATAGGAAAAATAATAGCAACTGCCTCCCACGATTACTGTGACGATCAAATGAGACAATGTATGTAAATTATTTTACAAACGTTAAAAAGCTATGTAAATATCAGATATTATTGTTGTTATTGTTTATATCTTTAAAAGTAGTGATTGGAGCAAAAGGAGACTTAGAGCCTGACTTGTGAGATCTATTCTCTTCTAAAAAAGAATTTTAATCCTCTTGGGTTCATATTATGGGCCAGAACTTGAAACAAGGTGTTGACTCACTGGAATTGATGGAACCAATGCTTGTGTGCTTGGGTTTACACCTTTGAGAGTCCAGACATTAGCTCACACACATTAGTTAACAAGTTTGGGAGATTCACAAGTCAGAATTCAGTATGAGATTCACAAGAATGAGATTCACAACTCCCATAATCCCACTTTTGGAGGAAGAGTCAACGTTTGACTTTACACCTCTAAAAAAGCATAAAAAGGAGTTGAGTCATTGGAGTCAGTCAGTTCAGGAGATTGACAGAGTGAGGAATCAGTGGAGAAGTGATTGGAGGAGTCAGTTAAGGAGATTGAAAAGCTAATCTGCAGTGGGCGAGAACCAAGATTCAGAGAGCTGGAGGCTGAAGCTAGCAACAAGAGCTCTCAGAACCAAAGAAAGCTAACTGGGCTATTTTGGAAGAGACAATAAAAGATTTGAACTTTTATCAGCTGGCTGCATTTCAGGTGATTATTATCAGAACCAAAACTAAGGCTGCCTCCAGAAAACCTCCCCAAGAAACCTGCTTCCACAGAGAACCATCATATTTTAGAGTAAAGAAGAACACCACAGGTTCAGTGATGAAAAATCATAGTAGGACTGGAAACTCCCTTCACTCCATTTTACAGATGAGAAAACTGAGTTCCAGAGTAGTTAAATGCCTTGCTCAAGGTTGTTGTTTGTTCTTCATTCCATGGGGAGGTGATAACATGACATTCAAGTGAATTGGATTTAATTGAGAGAGGACTGTGCAAGGTCACCTACCTCACTTTTCATTCCAGAGACCTTTGGAGCCAGTGGCAATAGATCAAAACAACTGGAGATGGTCTTGAATGAAAAAGGAGATTGGCCTTTTTAAGCTAAAGTCTTCAACAGGTCTCAGTTTATCTGAGTCTGTATCCATTCAGTGAACATAGACTAAATACCAAAAATGGGATTTCAACTCAGGTCCTGTGACTCATTCCAGCAGGTTTATGTATGTATATTCTAAGTCTGTGGTTGTGTTGTCTGGTCACTAACTGGCTTTGATATTTTCAGTCAGTTTTAGTTGTTTATTGGATTTCCCTTATATAACCATAATGGCAGTAATTTAATGTGTAAGAAGCAAACAGCTGAAGGGATTTTCTTGGCAGAAGCAGTCTATGATTCACTAATAGCAAAAGACAAGGCAGTTTGGGGTATCTATAACAAAAGAAAGCAAGGCTGCATGATTAAAAAACATGCTGCAGTCAAATATTTTTTTATTTAAAAAGGGCACAAATGCATAGTGATGACCCTGTCCTGGGAACTGAGCAAATCCCCAGGATGCACCATAACTAAGAAGTATTGTTTTATCTATTGGGCAGACAAGGGGATTTATTGAACCCATTCTTACCACAGGTGAGTATCCTACCAACAAAATACAAATATTTATCTTTGTATCAGCACAATACCTCTCTGTGACACTAACGGGAAGAAGCTGCTTGAAAGACATTAATCCTTTTTTTCTCTCTCCCCCATCCCTCCACCCTTAGGCAAGAAGCTGCAAGCATCCAGATCTACAAAGGAAGCTTAGAAATTGTAATGGTGACCTCCAGTGGCAAACAATTGCAAATGAAAGCTGTTCTCTGCATCAATGCAATGGGAGTCAATTTTATCAAAATGTGTTCTTTAAGAGGAATATTGGCAATTTTGTTGAATTGTAATAAAATTTAATTGTGTGTTGATTTGAAAAAAAATCAATATCTCCTCCTATATTTTAGTGCCACTAGTTAAACACATGGCTTTTCATTTTTAAAAAGAGGTTATAGTCTTTGGAAGCTTGTCCTATTGTTTTTGGTTTTTTGGTTTTTTGTTTCAGTGAAAGATTTTTTTTCTCCTTTAAGAGAAAGCTAAAAGTGTGGCCTTGCTATAAACCTGACTTCACATGACACTTCTAAATATACAGTTAAACTCAAAAAATTTTCTGGCATACTTCTCATAATATGGAAATCATTAGATTCTTTTCATGATTTATTTAAATTCCTATTGTGTCCAAATAAGTATTAGTAATTAAGATGGTGTGCGGGAAGAATACAACAATTATTAAAACATTATTACTCTTCTCAAAGAGATTATAATCTCTTATAAGCAAAAAGTATACAACATACACCAATTTGCAAGGCTATAACACACACACACACACTCACACACACACACACACACACATATATATATATATATATATATATATATACTCCCATTGCATTGATGCATATATATATATATATATATATATATATATATAATTTCTTTTTGTGTGTGTGGCCCAATTGTGATTTATTGGGAATTTCTGAAGAGGAAACAATTTCCTGAAAAAGTAAGAAGTTAAGTTATTTGTGAAGAGGTTAAATGATACAGGTTAAATGATAAGACAGTACTGTATATGGACTTGAATCCTGGTTTTCCTGACTTCAAGGCAAGTTTTTTTGTTTTTTAAATCCACTGCCACACAATTCTTCTAATGTGAAACAAAATATATTAATATTAAAAAGACAGAAAATGATAGTACAGCAATTTTCAAAGTAAGTCCTTATCAAGGGGTCTGTGATTCAAAATTATTTTCAAAATGATACCATGAGCTTTTAATTCCCATTATGGTAGTGGTAATGATTGTTTATCCTTTGTTTTCAAAAATGACCATAACATCAGAGAAGTGATGCAAATAAAATTGTATTTGAGTGACTTCTCTAGGACCATTCCTAATATGGCAAATATAGTAGATATATAGATGATAGATAGTAGCAGCAGAAGTATTAGTAGTAATAGTAGTCATAATAATAATAGTCTTAGTAGTAATCATAGCTATAGTATCATCATAGTTGTAGTAGTAGTAGTAGTGATAGTAGTGGTAGTAGTAGTAGTAGTAGTAGTAGAAGTTCAGAGCCTTGGGTAACAACTTGATTATTTTATGGTGAAGGTGAGAGATCTCATACCTGAAGCTCCCAAGGCTGCTAAATTTAGGAATCTTTTCCTATCAGAAAAAAAAAAAAAGATTATTTTTGAATAAAGGCAGGTAAGGGAGAAAAGAAAAGGAAAAAGGAATATAGGGATAAAAAGTAGCTATTTACAAAAAAGAAACAGTACTTCAAGACTAAACTATATGCCAGACTGAGGGTTGTTACTTTGAGAATTTTGAAATGTATATACATTGGTAGACGGAAGAATACTGAAAGGGGAAGTCCCAAGTAGATGGCAAAGACTACTCAACTAAGAGTCTCATTTTGGTGTCAACTCCTCAGGTATTCTGATCACTCAATTCATCAGTTTCCTAAACTTCTCCAGTTATACAAAGGGATGATCGATATAACCATCAATCATAATTATTCCATCTCCATGATCCAACATTATGAAATTCCTTCCTTCAGTTTTCCTTCTGCTCTCATGCTTCCAAAAACTTATTCTTTGTCTTCATAGTGTTTCTCTACTACAGGCTTAGAAGGGTCCTCAAACTTTTAAAATACGGGGCCAGTTCACTGTCCCTCAGTCTGTTGGAGGGCCGGACTATAGTAAAAACAAAAACTTTGTTTTGTGGCCTTTAAATAAAGAAACTTCACAGCCCTGGGTGCAGGGGATAAACGTCCTCAGCTGCCGCATCTGGCCTGCAAGCCATAGTTTGAGGACCCCAATCCTTTACAATACTCTGACATTCTTGCACAATTTTAACTTTATGGTCAACCACTTTGAATTATAGAATACCCACTCTGCTTGAATCCTTTACTCCTTACTCACCAGTAACACTTTGTCAAACCCTAACTAACCCTGGTTACCCACCACCTTTACCCTCAATTAGCAGTTCCTATTCCTGTTATCCAGTCACACAATCCTACCAATTAGATTCACTACCAATTTATGCTAATTATTCTTAACTACATTCTTACTGCTGCATAGAATTTGTTTACTCTTCCATGATTTTTTTTTTATTCTTCCCTGTTGTAATGAGGTCAGATTCAACCAGCTTTTTATCAAGAAAGAGAGGTTATTGGTAAATTTCCAGTGTAAGTATTTATACCTGAAAAAGTAGCAAAATTACAAATTAAGAGTTGCTTGTGTGTGTGTGTATTGTCTACCATTAAAAAGCAATGGAGAAAATGCTAATGATGCAGAGTAAGCTTGAAAGTATGGCCTGTAGACATTTTTTTCCCAGAGAGATGGTTGTTAATCAATCTATTCTGAGTCTCCTTTTTCCTCAGACCTCCTACACTACATCCTCTCTACTTTATCTCAGCAGAAAATTTCATCTCCTTTAGCAAGAAATTAGAAACCATCTGTCTTGAGGTCTCTCTTCACCCCAACTTCATATCTCAAAATCCTTTCTTTGTCATGCCTCATTCTCTCCTTTGTTCAAGTCTCTGAGGAAGAGATGGGCCAGTGCCAACTCCTCCATTTGAATTCTTGGTCCATCCCTTCCCGTCTTTTCTGACAGCTTGCTCTCTTATTAATTATCCTCTCTCTCCCTTTCAATTTTTCCTTATCTAATAGCTCCTTACCAGCTGCCTACACATATGCCTAGGTTAAAAAAATAAATAAAAGATAAAACCCTTCACATGAACCCACCTCCTTAAGCTTTTGTATACGTGTATACTTAGCACTTAGCCCATGTGCTTAACACATAGCAGTTAAAAGTATGTTTATTAATTCATTTTATATCACTTCTCCTTTTTCCAACCAAACTCCTAGAAAGAGACATCTACATAGATTGCCCTAATTTCCTCACCTCCTACTCTTAATCCTTTGTAACCTTGACTTCCACTACTAATCCTCAACTGAAAAATATTCTTTTCAAGATTCATAGAAATCTTTAATTTTTCTTAACTTCTTTGTATAGTTGACATTATTTTCAGACCCATGAATTTAATTATCATCTCTATGCAGATGACTCCCAAATGTAGATATCTAGTTCTATGTCTCCACCATCACTAAGTTCCTGTTGGACATTACCTGTATGTCCACTGCAAAAAGGAACTCTATCAATTAGATTTTGGGGGATTTAGGGATTCACCCTAAAAGTAATCCTTCACTCTTTCTATGCCCTCAATTCCTATCACTAACTAGCTGTCAAACTTTACCAATTTTACAACAAAAACATATTTTACAAACATTCCTTTGTCTCCATTTATATACACTCAAGTTCAAGTTTTCATCATCTCTTACATAGCCTATTGCAATAGCCTACTAATTGGTCTCTCTCTCTCTCTCTCTCCTAAATCAAATCCATCCTCAACACAACTCCCAAACTGCCATTGGTTAAGCATAAGTCCGACCACTCTCCTGCTTCAGAAGTTTCAATGGCCCTATGAATAAAATGCAGATTTCTCCATTTGTCATTTTAAGCCCTTCTCTATCTGTACAGATCTATAGTCTATGCTATCTTTACTTTATTGCCTACATGTACCTTATGGCCCAATGAAACTGATTTACTCACTGTTTCCCATACAGGACATTTATTTTCCACTTCTTCACCTGTAATGTTCTCTTTCCTTACTTCTGCCTACTGGAATCCAGTTTCTTTCAAGGTTCAACTCATGTTATTTCCTTTAGGGAATCCTTTCTGATTCCCTCTAGTTTTTAGTGCTCAATTCCTCCCAGAAATTATATATTTGTATTCTCTTATCTATGTATTTGTTGTTTCCCCTCAGGAGAATGCAAATTTCTCAAGGGTAGGAAGAGGGTATTTTTGTCTTTATATACCTAATGTCTAGTCCACTGCCTTCCATGTAGTAAGTGCTTCATAAATGTCTGTTAGAGTGTTGAATTCTATTATCCTTTAGGGAGGTTTGAGGTAAAGAGTTCCCATAGAAGCTCTGGTTTCTTTTTTAAACAAAAACCTTTTCTTCTTCAAAGTAAATAAGCTTATTTTCTAACTTGCTTCTAAAATAGTTACCTATTATCCAAAATAGATCAAAGTATACCTTTTCTGTTATTGTTGACAGTGGTTTCTAGTAAAAAAAAAAAAAAAAAAAAAAACAATGTATGTAATGGTAACTCTAGAAGCTCTTTGGAAACATGACTTTTGCCTTTGTCTAATTCATCCAGAGCTTTTGACAAGTTACATTCCCTGCCCAAGGTGGCTTTAAATAACTATTGGCAGCTTGACAGTGTATGTTTACTTGAACCCATCATTCTTTTTCCACCGCTGAGTAATTAATAAGATTTCTTCCTAGGCCTAGCCCAAATTTGGAAAAAGTTTAAATGTAAAATAAAAAGAGAACTGTCAGCTCAGGAGCAAGATAATATATACCATCTATAAACTTGTTGAACAGTCAAGACATAGTAGGGACATGGTAGATTCTGGTCCTGGCAATCTCTAAAAGAACTGAGTCCCTTTCCAAATGGATACAATTGCTTCTTCTTCTTTTTTTTAATGGAGTCTATGAACCTGCTAATCAGTGGGATACTATGTATCTGGACTACTGATCTGAATTTTATACATTGGATTGAGTTCTTCCTGATAACTGGTCAAACATGCTTGTTTTTTCTAGTCCCCCCCAGTTGCGGGTGCCTCCCACAGCAATGCAGCACTCTATATGACATACTCTTCCAATCTGCTTGCAACCGCCATTGTTAAGTTCACAGGGAAGTAAATGCTCCCAGAGTTGAAAAGTGGCACTATCATTCCAAAACTACTTGTTATAAGCTCTCATCAGTATGCTTTCCATTAACAATCTGTTAGTAGATTCAATTGTTTTTACAAAAGGCATTTGCTCAGAAGGCATAGAAAAACAATAGTTAGAAAACATTTTCTCCATAAATCAGTGGTGAGCATTCCCACAAATACTTAGGATACAGAAACCTTAGGGATATTGGGTTCAAATTTAGAATAAATGGTGGTGAGATACATGGATAGGATATGTGTATGATAAAGGTAAATCACAACTTTGGGGATTAAAAATTCCAGAAGTTCTTGTCCTTTTTGAAGGGAGTTCTCAAATGGAAGCCCTTGAATTCAAGATCTCTGCTAAGCAAATAGGTGACTCAAGTGGGTTCTGATGAACTATTTTCCTCCTCAGTCCAACTTTCTTTTCTCCTGTGAGAGATTTTGTCTCTTGAAGTTATTTCAGCTCTTAGATAGATATCTCTGTATTTGTTGTCTATCTGGAATGTATGTCTCTTAACCACTGGTAGATGATGGAGTAGTATTCCTCCCATTCTTCCATCCATAAGAAATTTCTTCACAAGAAAATCATAATTGCTCCCACTATTGATTTTGAACTTCTTCATTCAGCCAGAGGTTAACTATTTAAATACCTCAGAAATATGAATAATTTATTTCTATTCAGCCAACTATTACCTTTTTAATTCAATGAGGTGCTTGCTTTTCAGGAAGGGAACATAGCTCAAGATGAATCTTTTTACATTTAGTATAAACTTAATTGATATCTTGTGATTACATTTCAGGCCTTCTGTAGCTATAACATCCCATTCTTCCTCACATATATTTATTTCATATGCATATGTTATCTTCCTGTAATGCCAGAGAAACTGAGGCAGGAGAGAGATTAGAGAGCTTTTAATATTTTTTTAATTGGAGAGTGTGTGGTACAGCATTTAATAAAAAAGCTGGAGAGATATCTAGAAACAAAGCAAAGTTTATTATACGATCTCGAGAGAATCAGGCGTCCCACCTGTCAAGCAGACAATCGAAGGGAGGAAGCACAATAAGGGGCAGGGTCAACACTTTTTATCCCTAATGCAAATACCCCCTCCCACCACTGACCCTCATCCTCATTGGCTGAGGATCTTACATTCTAAACTCGGGAACTACCCAAGAAATTGAACTTGACCAATAAGTACATAGTTGCTCATATTTGACCTAAACAGAAAGACACTGATGTCATAGGAGGATAACAAGGGGACTTAAGTATGCCCTTAGGGGATAGCAGGGAGGGGACTTAAGTATGCCCTTGACTTGATGCTTAAAGTCCTTCAGGCCTACTCCAACTCTGAAATAGATGAAGCCTTACTTAGTTTTCACAACTGTCTTGAAAGATCTCACCTCATCTCGTTCAAGAGCATAAATGATTGGACAGGACTCTCGTCTCAAAGTATCCAGCGATGAATGTGACTTCTTAATGACATATATAGTCACATGGCTCAGCTACAGTGGTAGACCAAGGCAGGGGCAGAGTCAGAACACTGAGAGTGGGAAGTTACAGACAAAGAAGGGGACAGAAAGGGGAGACTTCTTCACAGAGCCATTTGGTTCTGTCAGGATGGGGGGGGAAGGCTATAAATTCTTACTAAAAGCCAGAGTCAGGATGTCTGAATAAACAGAAGTAAAGATGTCAATGAGGTATCTGGGATAATCTTATCTTTAGGAATATTTTAGAGGGATAGTATAAATTCCTGAGGACAGAAAGAGTCAGGAAGTTTGATCTTCCCCTCTTATCTTGAGTCTTACATTAGCAATTTATAACCTTAGAGCAAATGGTCCTCAGTCTTAATGGACCAAAGGGGCGGGGGGAGGGGGGGGGGGGGGTACAACTAAGGGGATGAGGCAGAACAGTTAAAGAAACTGAGATAGAACAATTCAGGGAAACTCAGTCAGGACAATTAAAGAGAACTGTGGCACAACAACTTCGGTTGAGTCTTGAAAAAGAAGGGTTTCAACAGGGGATGAGGTAGAACAGTTAAGGAAACTGAGTCAGGACAATTAAAGAGGACTGTGGCACAACATTCCTCTCCTTTATTTTAAAAATATGGCATATTTAGTTTTTTGTTTTCTTTTTCTTTTCTATGCCTAGTGCCAATCACAGTATCTGACATAAAGGAAATATTTTAAAAGAAAGATTGAGTGATATTTTATTTTATGGGAGAACTTGATGAGGTGAGAGAATTGAGGGTAAGAGAGCCCCTCTGGTCATTGTGGCAGATCCCTTGTGAAATAATTCACAAAACCGAAATCTGTGGCAAAAAAAAGGATTCATTTGTACTAAGAAAACAACTTTTTGAGAAGAAGCTTTCTTAGTGGGTAAGGTCCTGTTAGAACAATTGCAAAAATGGGTTACATTGAGAAGAAAATATTTTCATCAGCGGGCCTTCCTGATTAGAAATTTGGCAAAGATTTGGGATTCAGAGTTGCCTTTTATTAGCCTCCTGAGGTTAGAGGCTTTTTTGATCTTTGGATGAATCTGAGAGATTGATTCAATTCAAAATTGAATGAGATTACTTAACTGGGAGTTTGAGCCAACTCAATAGAGGACATTGATTATGCCCCAGGCTGAGATTTCCAATTGAATGAGGTTATTTATCATGAATGGGTGTGGCTCCTCCCAGAGGCTGGGAGAGTTTGAGACTGGAATTCCCCCCAAAGGGGGACACAGTTTCAGGGCTCTCCTCCAAAGGTTAAAAGGGACACAATTTACGGCGAACTCAGATCTTTTTGCTTTAGGTGAATTCCAACCACTAAAAATTGATTTCCTCACATTAAGCTTGAATCTAACTTATCCCCATGTTTTCTTATAATTATTTTGATGCTCTAGGGCCAAGATAAATCAGTATGTGTCTTAAAATCATAGATTGTGAGCTGAAAAAGGATTATAAAAGTTATCTAGTGCAATCCTCTCATTTTACAAATTAGAAAACTGAAACCCAAAGTGGCAAAGTAGTTTGCCCATAGTAACACAAGAATTGATAGAGTGATAGACTTGAAGTTCAGGATCCACTGACTCCACAATCAGCACTCTCCCTACCAAACCTTATTTCTTTCCTATTTCCTTCCTCTTGACACCTGCCATCTTCCCAATCTCTAGAAATCTTCTCATCCAAAAACCCAAATACTTCTTTAAAAAGCAAACCCTAGAACTAAGAATACTTAGAGCAATAGTAGACAATCATTGATTTTTTTTTTTTTTTAAACAGCAGCCATTGGTTTAGACAGGGTTTTGTTTTGTTTTGTTTTGATTTCCCTACAACTAATGCTAAAATTGGTAGCAAAAACAATCTGCAAAGTGCATAGAGAATTGAATTAGAAAGAACTGAATTCAAGTTACCCAAAACAAGTCTTTTGGCTGTGGACAAAGCCTTTACTTCCAAGAGACCCTCGGTAGTTTTACACTTGTTCAGCAATTGTTTTCAAAGTTATGGTTTCAGAGTTTCCTGGGGAAATTCAAAGATGAAATGACACTAATAATCACTTTCCTAGCCAAGTAATTAGGTGGTGAAATGCCTAAAGCCTTAGATCTGGAGTCAAGAAAACCTAAATTCAAATCCAGCTTTAAAAATTTATTGGCTATGTGATCCTAAGCATGTCACTTAATCTTGGATTGCCAGAGTTTCCTCATCTAAAATATGATGATTCTCATAGTACCTATCTTCCTTGGTTTTCGTGAAGATAAAGTCAGTTAATATTTGTAAAGCACTACTTAAATACTAGCTATTGTCATTATTATTATTATCAACATTATTAGAGTATCATGAGGACTTGAATTGAAGGTTTCTGACATTAGGCTGGGCCTCTTGATACATTGATCTATTCTGCCCTTCATAGCATATAATTATCATTGGGAAAAGTATGGTTTGTGATTAAAAAGTCCAATTGAGGAACCAAGAATGCTCAGGAATTGATATGATGGGACAAGATTTGAAAATAATAGTTATGAGCTAACATTAACTAAAAAAATCTTGATAGAGACAGAAAATGTGCCCCAAAACTGTTTTGAGTTCAACCCTGTACAAATTATACAAATTTATACATGAGGAAACTGAATAATCTAAATAGTATTATGCAGTTAGTAAATATTTAAGACAGAAATTGAACCTACTTCTTCCTGATTCTGATTCTAGGAAGTTATTTCCACAACACATTACACACTACCCACTATATACTACATGTCTACTCACTTCACAGATATCCCCACAAAACATTGGAACAGACAATAGGACATCAAATAATCACTTATTCTTTGACAGCTAAATGTCTACAAAATGACCCTCATGATAGGTTCTTTTGGATGCAGTTGAAAACTATTAACTGATTGCTAGACAAACTTTATTATTATCATCAAATATTCATATTAAATGTTCACTCTTTTAATAATAATGAGAGAAGTGATTTTTCTATTATATTAGTAACCAATTATTAAATTAGGAGTAAGTTTTTTTCTTTTTATTTCCTCATTCAGGGACCAGATCCTGTTGGGAAATCAGCCAATTTTTGAAGGACAAGGCTGATAGATGAGATTGCCCAAATCCTCCTGGAAAATGCTTCTTGATCTTGGTCAAGATTCTGTCCAAAGAGGAAAGTTTACTTTTGTTTATAATGTAAACATAATCTAATATAGGTGAATTTCAGCTATAAAGCATTAAGTTTAAAGCCTTGCACATATCTCTTCCCTCCATATACACTGGAGTTTAGAGTAACCCAACTCATGAAGGAAAAAACCAACCAAAATAATCTGGATAGAAATGGATTCTTCTGTCCAGCTTGCTGGAGGAGGTTGAGTCTCATGATCATGATCAAGACATGTTTTCAGCAGAATGGGATGAAGGCTTTTAGCCTAACTCCTCATTTGAAAGTCAATCCCCTGATGAATTATACATCAATGACAGTTGATCTCTACCTGTCAGGGATACCACCTTTTCCAAAGTATTTAAGTAATGATCTCCATGGTTTTGTCTTTGGTTATTGAAGAACCACTGATTATCAAGTTACTGATATCAGTTAATCTAATAATAACAATAAGAAGAATATATAAATATATTATAAATTGATTATTAATTAACCAGAAACTCAATCTCTCAGGATTTTCATTCATCTCAATAGCTAATATTTATCTATCATTTTAATGTTTACATTAGCCTTACCTGCTATCTAATTTGATCAGTTTTAGCAGCTTGGTGGTGAATAAATAAGCCTGAAGTCATGAAGACTCAACTTCCTGAATCCAAATCCAGTCTCAGACACCAGCTGTGTGACTCTGGGCAAATCACTTAAACCTATTTATCTTTGTTTCCTTAACTATGTGTAAAATGAACTAGAGAAGGAAATGGCAAACCACTCCAGTATTTTTTGCCAAAAAAAAAAAAAATGCCTAATGAGGTCACAGAGGTCACAGACACAACTGAAATTACTTGACAACAACAAATATTTGGACAGTTTTATAAATTATCATATATTCTTATATATAAATTCAGCAAAAGCAAGTATCCTCTCAGCCTCCAAAGCAATATCAGTATCTTTTATCAAGTTCTAAAAAAAAAAAAAAGATTAAAATGAATCCTGCTCTTGCCCCAGTTACATAGTAATGATTAAAAACCTTTTAACTCTCCCCCCCTCAACCCACCTTCTCCCCCCCCCACCCCCCGGAGCAATATGTTTCTTGCTTGTCTCTGTATGTATGTGTGTATTTGATTTATCTAATTCCTTCAAAATAGCAGTAGCATTTGAACAGTTAATCCAACTTCATGACCTGCAAATAATTAATACTTAGAGCTCTGCAAGTACAACACTCTGGGACTGCCTGTGCAATAAAGTAATATGGATTACAGAGGAATGGACAAGAAAGAAAAATACAGACTCATCAGGATAGAGCTAGTGATCAGGGAATGTTTTAGCCAGGGATAATAAGGAAAAATCATAGACAGGTGAATGGAGAATTGAGGGAATTTTGCCACAAAGCATCTATGCAAGTTTAGTTAGACAAAGGATCAACATCTGGGGGATTTTAGTAGGTAGACCTCCTGTGAGTATCTCAAAAGAGAAGCATTGTGTTTGTGTTAGGTAGAAAGGGATGGAATTACACTATCAGACAAATTGGAAGGCTAAGTTTGTCAAAAAAAATCTGGCAACAAATGACAGGGAGCATATCACAGCTAGAAATCAAGGACAGGGATAAATGAAGACAAGTAGGACCTCAAGCCCTTCTGCTTCCCCAAAGAAGTTAGGAATGGAGATAAAAGAACTGAAGTACAAAACAAAGCCTTTGTAAGGAGACAGCTTCCCAAGGATTACTGAAACTAAGGCTCCAAAACATATAATAATACAGCCAGATTAAATTAATCCTGGATCACCTAAATTTAGATTCTATTTCTCTGAAAGGCCAAATGAATTCTGATAGGTTTCCTAGGGTAAGGTTAATTAAACCTAGGGGCAAGTTGTCCCAAAGCTAGACCCTGTCATTAACTTTCATATTGATTTAACCATGAGGAGAAACTAGTGAAGTAGGTTTGTTTAGTGATCTTATTTGATTCCCATAGCACTATTTGCCAAGTTTACAAGCTCCTTTGGAGCTTTCCAGCTTAGTTTCAGATCATCCTCACCATCCCCTACCTCCAACCTAATGTCTGTCTTCCCTCAGTGTTTTGAAATGAAGTAAAAAATGTCCTGAATAACTATAAAACAAAATGAAGGCTGCCAGAGAATTATCAACAAGCTCAGATATGCAGTTGTGAGGATAGTGAAGGAAAAGTGAGGAAAGTGAAGAAGAATTAAGAAATCTCTTGATAAGAAAGAAAGAGGAGAATTAAAATCTGGCTTGATGCTTAACATTAAAAAAAATAAGATCTTGGCAATTTATTCCATCACTTCCTGATAAAGGAAGAAGAGAAAGAAAAAAATGTCAATCTGAACAGCATATTAAAAAGCAATAATATCACCATGCCTACAAAGCTCTATATAGATGAAGCTATGATTTTTCTAGCAGTAATAATATATGGCTATGAGAGTTAGACTATAAGAAAAGCTTAGTGCCCCAGAATTGATGCTTTCAAATTCTGGTGCTGGAAAAGACTTTTGAGAATCCCCAGGACAGCAAAGAGATCTAATAAGCCAATACTTAAAGAAACTGATTCAGGGTTACTGGAAGATAAAATACTGAAGCTGAAGCTTAAATACTTTGGCCAAATGATGAAAAGATAGTATTGGTTGGAAAAAAAAAAACAAAAACAAAAACAAAAAAACCTGATCGTGGGTAAGGCTAAAGGCAAAAGGAAAAAGGGATGACAAAGGATGAGATAGTGTCATGGAAACAATGAAAATAAACTGGAAAGACTTTGAGAGATAATGGAAGATAGAAAGAATCATGAAAATACAGACAGAATTGAACAACAACCATTATTGAACTACTTTCATTTCCCAGCTAAGTGCTACTTCTGGCTCAAAGCCTCATTTAACCAACCATTCCCAAAAGGAAGGCATCTAGAGTATTTGTGAAGGGCTCATAATAGTTAAAACTATCTCCATATTGCTCTCCCTTTCAACTCAAGCTCAAGGTATAATTCTAGTTGAGCCTAATGTCTCATATCAGAAAGAGGAAATCCTAATAGCTAAGCATTGAGTAAAGTGGGGCATTGTTTGGCAGTTTTTCTTGGCAACAGGCTTGTTATGTTTACTAGCTTGAAGGTTAAAATTTTACAAAATGAGAAAAATAAGAAAGACAAAGAGACTAAGCATCCTTATCTCCAAAAGGGAAGCATGCAGTTTAATTAAGCTGGAATACATTTGACTCCACCCCAAAAGAGGGAAAATTACATCATTATCTATCTTCTAACTCACATTTGAGCAGCACTTTAGATTTCACCCAGTTTGTAGTTCACATTCCTGTATCACATCACCCCGTATTCAACAATTATTGCACTGTGCCCATTGAAACTTGATAGCTTACAATGGCTCTTCTCAGAAGCCACTCCTTAGGTTCTTGGCTCCTCTATAGTCTTTTTTCCTTACAGTAGCCACCTTTTTTTTTCTACATGCCCTCTGAATCCTAAAGTCAAGTTCAGGGGTGCAACTTGGGTAAACACCTATCTAGTAGATTTCTTCTCTCCCCCAATCTCTGCTCCCTCTAGGGATGATCACAGATAGGCTATATTTGCAAAGCAAAATGTCTCATTTGTAAAAATGACAGTTTTATACATTATCACTACCAGTTCTACAAAATATTCACCTTGTTTGTGTGGAAAGTATTAGAGTTGCCAAGATTTCTACAAATAAATAATAGACTCCTCTTCAGCAAAGTAATAGCATATCAACTCCACAATAATTATTCCCATTCAAAAGAACATTTGCTTTAGTTGATATTTTTAACCAAAGAAGCCATTGGTTTATACAACCCCGTGTGCTCTCATTTCCCCAGGCCTAATAAATTAAGGTTCATAGCTAGAAGCATTTAATTCCAGACCAACTGTAATGCTGGAGAAACAGAGGCAAGATAGAGATTATAGGTGGGTTTTTAATATTTTAATAGAGAGTTTGGGGGCAAAACAGTATCCATGGCCAAACAGGATGCATGTCTGACCTTCAGTCAGGTGGATGGGACTCTGGTCTCAAAGCATCCAACAATGAGCAAGGGATTCCAGAGACTCTTATAGGCCTCCAGTGCTCAGGGAAATAAAGGTAAGGGGAATAGAGCACTGGTGAGTGGGAAATTCCAGGAAAGGACCATAAATTCAGTTCTGACAGATTGGGGGTAAAGAAGGATCATAAATTCTGATAAGATAGGAAGAAGCTAGGAGACACTAAATCTGAGGCAGAAGATACCCAAACATCTGAGATAACCCATCTGGAGTTTTATAACTCTTTTGAATGCTAGTGGTCAGGGTTCTCAGTCCTAATTAATTGTCCAGGAAGCAAGGTTGCCACTAGGGAAGCTGAAGCAGAACAATTCAGGGAAACTGAGGCATAACACAACTTCTAGGCCACCTAATGCCTGTGGGCACTAGTTTATCATGCCTTCCCCACCTTGGCATGATTTAATCTCTTGAACAGGAACATACTATTGTAGGGTTATATTATAGTTTAATAGCTGAAAGGGACTTTAAAAGTTCTTTTATTTTAGAAATAAGGAAACTGAGGCACATAGAGGTTAAGTGTCTTGCCGAAGTTCACATAACTATTAAGCCTCTGAGAATGGATTTGAATTCAATTTTTCTGGCTCCAATTCTAGTATTTTCTACACTACATATCATGTTGTAACATGATATGCTGCCTTTCTCTCTCTCTATTTTTCCCTTTCTCTCTCTCTCTCTTCCCCTCCTCCCCCCTTTTCTCTCTGTTCTCTCTCTCTCTCTCTCTCTCTCTCTCTCTCTCTCTCTCTCTCTCTCTCTCTCTCTCTCTCTCTCTTTCTCTCTCTCTCTCTCCTCTCTCTCTGTGTTCTCTTTCTCTCTACCCCCCCTTCCATCTCTTTCCTTCTCCCTCTCTCCCTCCCTCTCTCTTTGTCTCTGTCTCTCTGTCTTTCTGTGTCTCTCTCTGTGTGTCTCTCTGTCTTCCTCTTCCCCCCTTTCACTTTCATTCTCCTTTTCAATATTCTGCTTATTTGCAGCACCCCCTCCCCTTTTTCCTGCTACCTTTGATGCTTATGCACTCATTAACTTCATTGTCTTCATTAGATGACTCTGTAGCCTCACCGGAATGATGATTGGTAACTGAATCCCATTAGCAATCAGTGTCTCTGAGGCTGACCCCTGCTTCCTTGTTTGTGTGATCCATTTAAAAGATGGTAGGGTCACAAGGGAGGGGGTAGGAGTGGAAGGAAATGAAGCATCTTGGATATTTGTAGTAAGTACTCCCTGGGAGGATGATATCAAATGAAAAAGCAACTAAGACTTTGTCCCCTTTTTGGTAATAGACATTGGGGTAGGGAGAAGTTGGATGCTTTAAAGGAATTCCAAGGAGCTAGAATTTTATTTTTATTCTTTCTCAGATCATTCTGATTCTTCCAGGGATATGAAGTAAAAGTATTGAGTCATCTCTCCTGATTGTAGGAATCCTTGAAGCAAATTTGGTGTGGGTGCAGTTTCAGAATCAAGGGTAGTACATTTAATAGAAGAGCATCATCCATTGAGCATGTGGCCATCACAGAACTCCAACAAAACATAAAAATCCCTGGAGCTTCTCTGGCTCACTAACCACACCAAAGCATCATATATATTATCATTGACAGAATTCTGAGAACCAACATACAATGCAGAAAAAGTTCACTAGCAGCAACCTTATTCCACCAAATATATATTTATAAGGGACCTAGGGTCCTTTGAATATCTTTTTTGCAGGGTAATGATCTGAATATTTAAACAAGGACCTATTCTGAGATCTGTCATTTATCTTTTTATCTTTCCTCTCCATTTAAGCTTTTCTAGTAATGCAGTGGAGAGAGCCAGATCAGGAGTGATGAAGACTCATCTTCAGAGTCCAAATCTGGTTTCAGACACTTACTAGCTGTGTGACCCTAGGCAAATCACTTAACCTTATTTGCCTCAGTTTCCTCATCTGTAAAATGAGCTGAGAGAAGGAAATGGTAAATTATTCCAGTATCTTTGCCAAGAAAACCCCAAAGAGGATCATGAAGATTCAGGCGACTGAAAATTACTAAACAACATCCCTCTCCATTTATTCAAATCTTTATCATATCTTTTGAGGAATAGCCAGGCAGTACAAGAACATACAACACTGGACTTTATATCAGGAAGTCTTGAGTTCAAATCTTGCCTCAGGCATTTAATAGTTTCATGACCCTAAACAAGTATCTTAACATCTTTGGCTCTCAGTTTCCCTATCTATAAAATAAGGAGACTGAACTCAATAGCGTCTATAATCCCTTCTAGCTTTAAAACTATGATCTTATGATCTTTTTTTGAGGAAACCTCAACTAGTTCGCTAGAATCTCTCTTTTCCTAGTATCCACTGCCCTTAAAATATAAAGTCTACAATTTGTTTATACACAGGTTTTTATTAGATTCAACAAGTAATATATTTACTTCTTGAATAAAAACAGCCATAACAAGCAAAGGGAAAATGGTTTTACATCATGATAGCAATATTCAGAGAGACCACACTCCCTCATCATCAAGGCCACCATCCTGATCTCTGCAATCTTATTTCTACCATGTGGCATATCTGCCACCTTCTGAGATCTATTACTATAGCACCTTTTTTTCATAAATCCAGGCATAAATGTACCCATAATCAAACTATCTTCAGGATCTGTCTGGTTTCCTTTGTTAAAAAAAGAAAATTTTCTGTTATATTACAAGAACTAAGGAGACTACAAAAGAACAAATAAATAATTTGGTCCATGTCTACAGACCACATAGGGGATGAGGATTATAGAATCATAGATTTTGAGCTATAATGGAAAATAGAGGCCATTTAGTTTAATCCCCTCATTTCCCAGTTTAAAATCTGAAACCCAAAGAAATCTACAAAGGATTAAAACATAATAGCAAAAGACATTACACTCTTGATATAAAAAGTCCCAAAGTACATTTCTATCCTTTGCTGGAAGAAGCATCAAACTATTAAAATATTCAGTGTGATCTCTATGCCTTTGTTCTTTATCCATCACCATTTTCTTGGATGTACTCTCATCTCTACCTAAGAGAATCCCTTTTTTCCTCAAAAAACTGTTCATATAACATTTCTCACATGAAAACCTTTATCATCTACCCAACTGCTATTGTCTTTCTCCCCCAAAATTTTATCTTGTGACTATCTTTTTTTAAAGTATAGATATTATTGACATACATGTTTTCTCCCCAGTAGGATGTAAACATCTTGATGGAAGGGACTATTTTATTTTTGTCTTTTTATCCTCAAAGCATAACATGATTGCTGACATCTTGTTGTTCAGTCATTTTTTTCAGTTTTGTCTGACTCTTTTTGACCCTATTTTGAGCTTTTTTTTTTTCTTTTTTTTAAATAAAGATGCTAGAATGGTTTTCAATTTCTTTCTCCAGTTCATTTCACAGATCTCAAGCAAACAGGGTTAAGTGACTTTTCCAGGGTTATATACTTAGTAAAAATCTGGATCTAAATTTGAACTCAAGAAGATGAATTTTCCTGACTACAGAACCATCACTTTATCCACTGAACCACCTTGCTGCCTACTGCTGACACATAGGTGGTGCTTAATAACTGTTGGCTGGTTAATTGAACTTTATGCAGTTGGCAAGTGATGAGGGAACAAAACAAGATTCTCTCTCTCTCTCTCTCTCTCTCTCTCTCTCTCTCTCTCTTTCTCTCTCTCCACATACACACCCACCCACACACACACATACATTTTGTGTGTATGTGTGTGTGTGTGTGTGTATAGTGTCATATTGAATAATACAAAGCAAGGATGTTATATTGAATAATATAAGGCAAGAATTCCCTTCTGAACCTTAGTTGATGAAATCACAAACATAATACAGTCATGAGATGTTAATGAAGTATTAAACTAACTATAGAGATAAATCTAGCCCTGATTCCTTTATGAAGTTTGAACTCTGCTCTAAAGTCAAGAAAGGAAAAAAGATAATTGGCTGAGAAAATGAATTAACAATGACTCTGAGCATTATAAATAGTTAAGCTCTAAGGAAATCCAATCAGTCAAGACTCAGAATGGTTATGGAATGAGATCCCCACATGGAAGAGGAAAGAGAACATTTGATTCCTCCACACTCCCATGGATCATGTAGCATTAAAAGGGAGCATGGGATCCATACATATGGGATCCACAGGAACAGAGGTACATACTCCCAAAAGACACAGAAGAGGAGCTCAGGATCAGCCTGAGTACTTGGTCTTAGTGGAGGAGTGAAGGAAGCAGGACATTCACCACACGGCTGGTCAAAGATGGAGTCTAGCATCTGTGACTGAGAGAGCCTTCTTTATCTGAGATTTCCTTAAATACCTCAGCTCACTACAGCACACTGAGCACATGTAACCATTACATCACCATTATCTCACATTGAGTAGGTACTTAACTATAAGCACCATGCTGACCTAGATTCAAGTATATCTTTTCAGAGTTCCTGCCCTCTACAAGAGATCTTAAGCCAATGGAAGAAACTAACTTCAAAGAGTATGATCCTTAATTCTATCAGAAATTTTAAGTCATCATTTCTGTACATGTACTGCTATTTGTATATGTATGTGTATATAAGTATATGTATGTATAGAAAGAGAAATGTCTTGTAATTATTGTCCTTGCTTTACTATCTGAATAAATGCTTTTTGTTGTTGCTCAGTCATTTCAGTCATGTCCAACCAATGCTTCATGACCCCATTTAGGATTGTCTTGACAAAGATAGTAGTATAGTTTACTGTTTTCTTCTCCAGTTCATTTTACAGATGAGGAAACTGAAGCAAATAGGATTGACTTGGCTTTCTACTAGATAATTGAGTCGATTGGGCAATTTTTCATTAGATGCACACCAGTGGGAACTCTGGGCTACTAAGGTAGAAATGCAAAGACCTAGAATTATCCCAGTAACATGAAGAAAAAATTTCTTCTGGTAATCCAAACTACAAATGTAAAAAATAATTGGAGGAGTAGTTTGAGGGTGTTGTTTCATATGATAAGAAGCCATTTTAAATAAAGGAAAATGCAAGTGCTATAGATCAGCAAGAAGGGAAGAAGATACTGGTTAAAATTACCATGAAAGCAAAAAGAGCATAAAACAAGAAACAGGTATGCCAGAACAATGGCATCATCAAGAAGAATACTTTCCTAAGAAGCTATACTAGAAAAAGCAGTTACTTCTGATTTAGAAGACTGGGGTTTAAACCCTGCTTTAAACATTTTCTATATATGTGACTTTGGGAAAATAACAACTTCCCTGGGCTATATTTTTTTCATCAATAAAATGAATCTCTGAAGTTTGTTCCTGCTCTCTACTTCTACAAACACTAATGGAAAATAACATTTTGTCATATTTTACTGATTTTTCTATTGTATAAAATGTAAATTCCAGGCTTCCTTCAACTTTAGTGACAATCAGGATAAATCATGAAGACAGTCATAGACAAATTGTACCCCCAATTAATGGGGAGGAATAATCAGAGAAAGCTTTCTGGAGGAAGTAAGTACTTGAGCTGAGACTCAAACAATTGACATGGATCATCCCATTTGATTTACATCACCTGTGTAAGTATAAGTATTCCCATTTTACAGATGAGAAATCAAAGACATTATTTGCATATGTAGAGATTAAAAGACAGTCCCAAACCCTCAACTAATATTGTGTATTATATATTATATGCCTCTACATGTCAAAAAGAAATGGAGAAAAAAACCACCATTAAAAATTTTGACTTTCTGTCATAGGTGAAAAATATTTATTACCTTCTAAGAGACATCACATTGTTAAGCTATTCATATCTGGAGATTTCCTTAGAGATATTGAAAGCATGATATTTAAGAAAGGGTACACTCTGTCTAGACCATAGTCATTTTTTATTATTTCATTAATAATACTTAATGATTTAGCAACACTTAGAATTTTCTGTTGCAGCTCTGCAGTGTTCACTGAAAAGACTAGAAAAAAAATAAAAAGCCTCCTTATCAGAATGGAAGAACAGACCACCTGCTGGGTCTAAAGAAATGCTTACAATGAAAATGGCTTATTTGTGGGGAATTTCCAAAGTCATTTCCTAATGAAATTTTAGAAATTTTCAAATGAGAAAAAATATTGTAACCATTCTAAGTTCTTTGATGATTTCATTCTGTGATATGTGTTCTTCTATTTTTAGCTTTGAGCACTCATTGATCTTTATGGCTCCTTAATGCCCCATAAATTCATTTTACCTTCTAAAAGCAGATTTGTCTAGAATTCTCATTTCTACATTTTGCTGCTATTAACTTAATAAGTATTCACGCTCTCTCTGTCTCTCTCACGTGCTTTCTTTCATACACACATACACCACAGCTAAGTGGTTTTCAAAAGCACATACAAATAAATGAATAAATAAAAATGTGAATTTGTCAGCCAGCCTCACACAAGATGTAAGTTTATAAATAAGTTGTGATTTTTATTTGCTCTGATCACAAGAAATTTGCAAATCTGTCAGGTCAAAATACCCAGCATACACACAAAACATCTGTTATTTAGTGCCAATTTTATTTTTTTCAAGGAACATTTGAATAGTATGAGGAATTGTCATTCTGTACATTTTTCTTTGATTATAGAGGGTACAGCCTACCATTATAACAGAAATAGTTAATATTACAGCAGTAGGTAGCCTAGAAACATACAGTTCCTTCTTTTTTCAGATTTTTATTTATTTGAAAAAGGTCCAGGTAGTTTGATTTATGCCAATTCTTGAAAGAAGTGCTTCAATATATACATAGAACATAGCTTATGCAGGATTTTTGGCTTAAGGATTTATTTAGCAATGATAAAAAGATTTTTCCTTAGGAAATAGATTGATTTTGTATAGCTTCTCCAAACCAAACAAGGTATCAACAAGTCTTTATTGAATGCTGTGCTAGGAATTGTGGGAGATACAAAAATATAAATCATGGTCTCTGCCCTTGAGAAATATTCAGTCTCTTTAAGAAGACAAGACTAACTGCAGTAAACAATAAAAGACAGAATATAAGTTGAAAATTATATGAGTCAGACTAAATATGTTGAGAAGTCTAGAATAGAGAGAGACTAATTAATGAGGGCTGGAATAATCAGAGAAAACCATGTAGAAAGTAGATAATTAAGCTAAGACTCCAAGCCTTTATCTAGATCATCTGATTTGAATGTTATAACAGCCTGTGAGTTATTATTCCTATTTTACATGTAAAAAAACTGGAACTGAGAAAGTTTAAATTACTTATCCAAGGTCATATCACTAGGTAATTGAGCCAGCCAGAACTGGAGTCTATCCTGCTTACACAACAGAGTGATGAGGCAAATAAAAAGGTCAAGAATTCAAATATTTGACTGAACTCCTAAAAAGTTCTTTTTGTACATTAATATAGCCACGGAAAATACCAAAAATATTCATAAATCATACAACGTTCCATTGAAAACAGGGAATTTTTTATTTTTTTAAAGTAAGAAGTGATGAGAGCAAGAAGGAAGGATATATTTCATATGAACCAAGTAAATGAGGATTCAATAATGTAGTCTTGGGGTCATAAAAAAATTGGAAAAATTAAAACTTTTCTTGTAGTGTAGCACAATTGCTCATTCCCCACATTGACCCTTCCAGACAAAGTAAGATGTTGTGACAAGTTGAGTCCCTAGAGAAAAGGCTTCTGCCTTAGGTATTAGAGGTATCCTTGAAAGGGTCTACAATGTCCTAATAAGGAGCTAACTGGTGTCAAACACAAATGAAAAGGAAGGAACAGACATTAAGGATCTCTGTCAGGCTGCATATTGAATTAGAAAATCACATATTAACATTACTTATGTTCTACTGTATTTTTATTTATTTTGTTATGCATTTCCAAATTAAACTTTAATCTACTTCCAGCCTGAGTAGGGGAGCTGACTACCCTGAAGTAATAAGTTTGATGTCTCTGCTGTTGCTCACAAGTCACCACCAGTGTACCTCCCCTTAACATTCAACTGGCAGACCAAATTAATTTTTAGCAAAGGCATTTACTCAAATGGATGTTAAGAATGATAATTAAAAAGCATTTCCCCCTGCACCTGAATACCCTACAAATAGAAACAGAATTCATGGGGGCAAGAGTAAGCATGAACTTAAAATAAAACAGTAATAAATAGAAGAAAATATACACAAAGAATATACTCCATGACTCTAGAACTCTATGGTTTCATTGTCCCTTTTTTTCTTCAGAGTCCATTGGAAATCCTCTATGTCGTGTGTATGACACTTGTGATAGATGAATGATCTGTTCCTCAGTGGGGCTAGCCCCTCCCAGGTACCACCACATCTGAGCTGGTTGAATCAGTACACTTCTAGGCTGAGTCAAGCAGGTCATTTGGCTATACATCTGACTCCTACCACTGCCATGCTAGACTGGGCAGGTAATTTTCTGCTAAGCTTTTCATAGGGCACAGCTCTTTGCTGTATGGGTCAACCTGCTAGACTCCCTAGGATGTCTCTCTCAAAAATAGTCTTAACCACATCCACTCCAAGGCTCTTTCAAGTGTAGTCTTATGATGATTTTTTAGCCTAGGTTTAACAAAATTCTTCTTTGACCCCTTCAGAACTTCACTTCTAAGGGTTCTTAACTCAAAGAAAGGGTAAGAGAGGTCTAGCCTCTCCTATTCAATAGTCCTTGGTTTAGAGATGACTTCCCTCAGTAAAGGACTTTGCCTTTACTTATGCTGTTCAGACCAGTTATACCTCCCAGACTCCTATTGGGTCTTATGCAGATGAGTGTCTAGAGACAAAGGTATTGGAATTGGCTATGTACTTGAACAACTTCATTATTTTACTGGCTTCTTCATTCACACTAAGGCAGTCAAAGTTCTTTATACACTGATGACTGGTTTTGCTCCTTCCAGACTATTATCTTTACTAAGTCTCATTATTTTTTAAGTTTAAAAGTTTTTAAAGTTAGGAAGTAAACAGGACGTAGAGAAACAATGGACTTTATATACACTAAGCAAAATGAAAATGCAATAATGTAGCTGAGGAAGATAACTACAACAACTTAAATTTGGTAGCTATAAGAAATGACAGCCTCGTGAACTATAAAAAGTTTGAGAGACATAATGTCTAGTTAATTAATTACTTTATTAATCATGCTAGCTCATAATGAACAAAAGGGGTTTGTTTAAAAACCCCTCATGGAACCAACACAATACCCTGTTAAAAGTCAGAGTTCCTGATTATGGCAATAAATTTGAACTGCTTAATAAATAATGAGAGAATGAATATTATAATGAGAGGAGAGGTATTCTAATGAGGGACTGAAGGACCAGGACTTTGATCTTTGATTTACTTCCAAATCACCCCCAGCCTTGTACAATATAATCAAAGAATGTATCCTTGCCCAAACCTAAGTGGACGATGGAATGGAGTAGGATGAGACTTGAGATGAGGAAATTTATTGGAAATCTCTATCTCCATGTGACAAGTGATGAAGTTCTGAATCAGGTAGGTAGCTCATATACATGATGCGGGAAAAGAGTTATCATAAAGATAGAAATGATAAGAGTTAGAAACAGACTGGAATATGTGAATAAAAGTGATAAATCAAGGATGACACTGAGGTTGTGAGCTTAATTTGTAGTCTATTGACCTCTTGTTTCTCCTTTCATGTCTATCTTCCCATATAGTCACCATATCTCACTAAGGGCCTCTTATGGCAGGTACAAGTTATATTTTCTTTTCACCATGCCTGCCACAAGAAAATGTAAGGTTTTTTGAGAGTCTAATCCTTGAGGAACTGTATCATTTTTGTCCTTGTATTTACAATCCTGGGAACATCATGGGATTTTCATAAATAATTGTTTAATTGAATTCCTGTTGCCTCTAATAACTAAATATATTGATGCTCTTTTAAAACCATTGTTTTCTTTTTCTTATTATTTTAATAGCATTTTATTTACAGGTTATATGTATGGGTAACTTTACAGCATTGACAATTGCCAAAGCTCTTGTTCCAATTTTTCCCCTCCTTCCCCCCACCCTCTCCCCCAGATGGCAGGATGACCAGTAGATGTTAAATATATATATTAAAGTATAAATTAGATACATAATAAGTATACATGACCAAACTGTTATTTTGCTGTACAAAAAGAATCAGACTTTGAAATATTATACAATTAGCCTGTGAAGGAAATCAAAAATGCAGGTGGGCAAAAATATAGGGATTGGGAATTCAATGTAATGGTTCTTAGTTATCTCCCAGAGTTCTTTCGTTGGGCGTAGCTGGTTCAGTTCATTACTGCTCCATTGGAACTGATTTGGTTCATCTCATTGCTGAGGATGGCCAGGTCCATCAGAATTGGTCATCATATAGTATTGTTGTTGAAGTATATAATGATCTCCTGGCCTTGCTCAAAACCATTGTTTTCAAAGAAGGTACTTACATTTTTGTTGAACTGCATTGTTTGACATACAACCTCCTATTGAGTTATATTATGGAAGTTAGATGGCACAGTAGATAGAATCAGGTCAGATGTCAGAAAGCCTCATTTTCCTGAGTTTAAATCCAACCTCAGACGTTTGCTAGCTGTATGATTTTGAGCAAGTCACTTAAACCTGTTTGCCTTAATTATTCATCTGTAAAAATTATCTGGAAAAGGAAATAGCAAAACATACAAAAAAAAAAAACCCTCCAAATTTGATAGTAAAAGCCCCAAATGGGGTCATAGTCAGTGAAATGACCAAACAATAATGAATCAGGTTGTACTACTTTCTAAGGGTTCTCTGGGTACTCTAAACTTATTTAATTGGATATCTTTTCAAAGAAATCACTATACTTCTCTGAGTCTCAGGATCCTTTTCAATTCTTCAGGGATCTGTAAAAAAAGAAGTGTGGATTAGTGGGAGAAGAACTGGATTTGAGTCACATCCAAAAAATATTACCTCATGCAAGTTATTTTGCCTCTCTCAGTCTCATTCATCTCATCCATCCAGAAAGTAAGAAGATAAAATTCTGTGTTCTTTAGAATCTCTTCCATTGCCAGATATGTCAAGATTCTCTTTCCATAATCTTATCATTGGAGAGACTCAAGTTATGATACCTTCCTCCTTTCTCTAATAAAAGAAAAATTTCAACAACAATTCAATATTTAATGTTCCTTAAAACAAAGATAATCTATCAATTGATCTATCAGCACTATATCTGATTATTCTGCATCAGTTGACAACAATCTCAGTTGACAAACTGAATACTAGCCTTTCTTGATGAAATCACAAGAAGTCCCATAAAAATGACTTGATCCACCTACTAGCTTCAATTCAATTCTATTCTACTTAAACATTTTTTAAAGTCCCTAAGGTGGATTAAAGAAACAAGGACAAAAGTTAAATTGTCCCTGTCCTCAAAGAGCTTATATTCTGCTGGGTACACCTAATCTCCAAACTAAATCTTTGTGCGGAATCACTTGCTTTACTTCTATTTCTGTTCATTCTTTCTTTCCTATCATTATTTACCTCCATCTCAACCAGAATGACTTTCATTTGATTTTAAAGCCAATGACCTAAAGCTTGCAATGCATTTCTTCTTTAAAAGAAAAAAGCCTTCTCCAAAACACCTAACAGTTAGGTATATACACAAAACTGTGTTCACTCTCTCCCTCTTTATCATTACTGTCCTTGCAGATAATCAATATAGAGAGGAGAAAACACAGCCCTGTCACAGGAAGTCAATACCAGCTGTTGCAATTCATGCAAAGTACATCACTAACAAGGAGAAATGCCAAGGAGATGATTAAAAAGAAGAGAAAGTAAATGAAGAGACCCACAACCAAACAAGTGAACATGAGTCAGTGAGCTGTGAAAAATTAATGATGTGCAAAGAGAACCTATTTTTTTTTTATCATAGATCGTTAAGTTTTATTCCTTCATTTACTTTTATTCCTTTTTGGAGGTACCAGGAAGAACCAGTCTACAGTTAAACCCAAGGAGACATCATGATCACTTCTCCTCACATCATCCTGTCCTCCTCCTCCCCCCAAAAACCTTTGAGTGGTTTGGGGAATTTCCTTTAGAATATTCTAAGAATTATAGAGATTATATACAAGGTGATAAAATGCATCAGTACAAATCAAGGAACCAACATTACATATATGTTTACTAAGTATAAAGACAGCATGATTTAATAGAAGCCTAGTCTTTGACACTGAGAGACCATACTGACCCTGGGGATCCTGAACAAATTGGTTAACCTCTCATTTCCTGGACATTCTCTAAAAATATAAGCGTCATACCAGATGCCAATTTGCAATGGCAGAGGTAGTTAATGCATTGACAGAAGTAGTTTCTTCATCACTATGGGGGACTTCCTCATTTTATACCAATGAAATCTGAGATCTAATTTAAAAATACAATACTAAAAAGTAAGGACTTAGGGAAAAACTGAAGGTAAATAAGAAATGACCTTCACATTCCGTGTGTGCGTGTGCGTGTGTGTGTGTATGTGTGTGTGTGTGTGTTGGAGAGATAGAGAGTAGGGAATGACACAAATATAGATTGATACAATTCATAATGTTACTTTTTTTAAAAAAAAAAAAAAGCTGTTGAGCTTTGAAACTCTCATCAACACATCATCAACCACAAATCCAAAACATTCATGATGAAACATGTTCTCCACTTTCAACTCAAGAGAGTTGATAGACTTAGAATACTTTTTTTTCTTTCTCTCTTTTTCTCTCTTTTTGACATGGTTAATGTGGGAATTTGTTTTTCATGATTATACATATCTGAAATGGGTTTCACTTTTTTCTTCCTTTCTGGTGAGAGAGAGAGAAAGAATTTTAAAATGAAAATGAAATAAAATTGAATATTTGAGATTAATAAAATAAAAACCAGTACTTTAGAGAGATACAAAACAAAGAATTATATTACAGTTGAGGTCAAAGATTATTACAGTTGGAAGAATACTTCATGGAGAAAGTGGCATTTTAACAAATCTCCTAAAGGTCAAAAGAAGAAATGTAATCCTTTTGCAAAGGATGAACATGTCCTCATGTGAGATTCTCTTGAACAAGTTAAAAGTTGAAAAGAGTCAAGAAAGATGAGACTAAGAAAAGATTTAGCCATTGAGAAATCACTGGATATATGAGAGTAATTTCAGTTCAATGGTGATTATGAGATGATGAAGAATGAGTGAATGGTGACAAAATGAAAATAGGAAAGGAAAATAAGAAAATAAATATAATGTGAGGGGATGGCCAGACTAAAAAAAGGAATTATTAAGATAGGAAAATCTGAATATGTTTGTAACCAGCAAGGTCAGAATAAATAGAAATTGAAAATGGAAGATGGAAAAAAAGATCAATGAAGACAATAAATGGCAGGAGCAATGTTTAGGGATTAGTCTTGGCAAGTAAAAGGATTTCCTCATCCTCTTAAAACCAAAAGAGATAGGGGGTACAATAAATAGAGGTATTGATCTTCCATCAGAAAGAATTGAATTTGAATCTTGCCTTAAACTCTTAGTAGCTATGTGATACTAGACAAGTCACTTAACCACTCTTAGATTTCTTACCTTTAAAATGAGGAAGTTGGATTCATTTCTTCTGTGATCTTTTCCAGTGCTAAATCTATTATGAAAGAAGGAAGATGATGGCAGATAACTGATTTTCTCAGTAAAGTAGGAAGCAAAGACATATGGGAGGTGACTTTAGGTTATATTTTTGGCAACTTTTAAACTGGAGAAGGACAAGGAATAGAAAGGAAAGGAGGAAAGGGAGTTAAGAAAATGTATTGTTTAACTATCTAACTATATAGTCAAAACTATGAAAATAGTAGAGTGAAACCAAAAACAGGAAAGGATTCAGGAAAATAGATTAATTAAACGATAGCATAATTTTTGTTGTGGTGTGGCTAGAACAAATAGGCAACCATTATAAAGAGTTACATGAATCTATGTTTACCACAAACCCCAACTTCTCTGAAATCTAATACATGTCTCTCATACCACTCACTTGACACATTTTTGGCTTGTTGTTTGTTTGAGAAGGAAGAATTTCCAGATCTGTGATTTTATAATTACAGAAAACAACTGGAATGGAAACTCCCTCCACGAAGTCACCTTTAACTTAAAATTTTAGTAATTTAGTCTGGAGCACTGAAAGTTTGAATCACTTGCCTGGGTACATAACTAGTTTGTGTTAGAGATGGATTGAACTAATCTTTCTGACTTTCTATCCAGTATAGAATACTAATATTTCCATTTATCTAACGCCTTATTTTTTCATGTTTCAGTGCTTTATCTTCTCTCCTCACTCCCCTAACAGCAATCTCCCTGAAGGCAAGAACAATGTGTCATGCTTCTTTGTGCATTAGACTAATGAACATTCAAGAGATAGGAGCAATTGATGAAGAATCATATATGTTGTGACAATCAATTGTAATTCCTAACACTTTAAATTATAGTCTAGCATCTCCCCATTTCATACTCCTTATCACATGGGGATTTCTATTAATTACCATCTCATTTGTGATCACCCTAGGAATATTTAATAACTTCAGTTTTAACTAATGTAGTCTTTCAAATGTTTCATGGAATAATATTCAAAACTTTCACCTAAATGTCTTTAGTCTTTCTTTGATAGACAGTACATATCAATTTATTTTCCAAAAATCCATGGACCTTATTTGGCAAACAAGAATTCTCAACAAACTTGTATAAAATGGTGTCAGCTTGATATGTAATTGCTTTAAGATACACAAGTTCTCAGAAAGTGACTTTAATATAATGAAGTATGCTGAATTTTCTATAATGTTCACTTAGGAGAGAGGCATTAGATCAGCCTTAGAAACAAAACACTGACCAGAAACCATAACACATGAAAGAAAGAAAAAGAAAGAAAGAAAGAAAGAAAGAAAGAAAGAAAGAAAGAAAGAAAGAAAGAAAGAAAGAAAGAAAGAAAGAAGGAAAGAAAGAATCTAACCTCAGTGGTGAAATATGGCCACCTTTTCCTGTTTAGACCCTTTTTGTTTGGTTTTAATGGCAATATGTCAAAGGACAGAAACCCTGAAATTTTTAGTGAGCCTTCAGTATTTTTAGTCTGTTTTTTATGGAAAGTGACAAATGAAGGGGAGTAACATAGAGCCCATTGAAATTTTGTAATAGGCTAGAGCTGGTGAAGATCAGCAAGTGGGCTAAAAGGATAGAGGAATAGGGAGAACTTAAACCTTTTTGAAAATTATTTGCAAAGCTGGATTTAATTAATGTTACTAGAGCAGTGATTTATATTCCTGGTTGTGTGATAATTCGGAGAATTAATAATTATCTTAACTGGCATCACAAAATTCTCAATTAAATTCGAAAACAAACAAAAAAATAATTTTATTTCACTTAAACCCAAAAATCAAATTGGAAATTGCCAAATGAAACAAGCCACTTAGAGGTGCCACAGCTCCAAATAAATGTTGAGGATCATTGTTAGGGGTTAAAAATCACTCAATATTTATTTTCTATCCCAGGATGTGCTGGGCACTGTTTGAAGTAATGTAGGGGATGCATGGATGTGTCCTGAAAATAAGGTAATTCCATGGATGCCAGCCCTCTGTATAAAGAGATTACTTTTATGAATCAGGGTATTTCCTGAATTTATCACAGCCAGGCAAATTCTATCTGAAAGTGGAGTCAACAACCTTTCCAATGTGACATAGCAAGATAAGTGTGGGAAATGGGTGGGTGAGAAAAAAGGCATCACACTCTCCGGATGAGGTTTACAGTTGACTCTTTGGTAAAAAGGGTTATGTGGGATAAGAAAAAAAAATAACATTAGTAAATGTTAACTCAAAAGACTGGCATAGGAGATATATGTTTACATACCAATCACTTTTCCAGTTCCAACTTTGTCATCAATTACTAATGCACAATTCTGATCGTGTCCTTCCCCCATTCAAAACTTTTCCTTTTGCCACCCTTTTACATCTTAGAGGAAAGTACTTAGCCTGACATTTAAGATTCTTCACAATCTAACTCCTACCTAAATTTCTCATTTTATTTCCTATTACTCCCCTTCACACATTCAATATTTCAACCCAATTTGACAATTGGTTATCCCTAAATATTAGCTAGAAATTGAAAATGCCAATGAAATAGTAATATTTTTTAAATTTATGGATCTTATTTCCAATAAGTCCTTCCTCATCTCTGGCTTTTAGAAACCTTGTCTTTCTTCCAGGATTTATTCATGTCCCACCTTCTCCATGAAGGTTTTTCTGATGCCCCACATTGTTGGTGCTTTCGCTTTTCCCTAAGTAATTTACCTAATATATATATATATATATATATATATTTTTTTTTTTTTGAACATATATTCCCCAGAAAAAGCTAAGTTCTTGTCAAGACATGAGCCTTCATTGAACTGAATCTAGCACAATGTCTGACACATACTACACAATGTTTATCCAATGTGAAATGAAATGAGATTGAAAGGAACAGAATAAAATAAAATTATATTAATGTCTCTGCACATTGTCAAATATGACTGAAAAAAAATTCATCCATTAGTCCATAGAATGCACTGATAGGCATAATCTTTTGCCTTAAAATTTGAGGTGATATTTGAAGGAACTAAAGTCACTGGTCATTTTTTTTCTCTTATGATCATATTTTCCTCATGACTTCTAGAATTAATCAACACAATTTAAAGCTGTCACTATGTTTCAAAGATCATTGAAGCATCATCTTTCAGTACATCCTAAAAAGTGTTGGCCCATTTCAACTCAACATTTATCAACTGTTTGAATATCTAATTTTTTAATTTAGCCAATAGATATTTTTAAAGTAAGTGCCTGCTATGTGTTTTTGTCCTGGGAATACAAAGAAAGGTCTATTCCAAAATTTCTCTTTCACTCAAGCTTTCCCCACATTTCTCTTCCCCTGACCCTCTCAGCTGAGAATTTTGCCTCAGACTTTATTGAAAAATTTCCCATAAACTCTTTTTTCATATTTATTTAAAAACCTCTATATCATTCCTCACAATATCCTCCTTTAGCCCATCAATTGGAGAATGGTTGGGTAAATTGTGGTATATGAATGTTATGGAATATTATTGTTCTGTAAGAAATGACCAGCAGGATGAATACAGAGAGGCTTGGAGAGACTTACACGAACTGATGCTAAGTGAAATGAGCAGAACTAGGAGATTATTATATACTTCAACAACAATATTGTATGAAGATATATTCTGATGGAAGTGGATTTCTTTGACAAAGAGAAGATCTAATTCAGTTCCAATTGATCAATGATGTATAGAATTAGCTACATCCAGAGAAGGAACACTGGGAAATGAATATGGACTACTTGCATTTTTGTTTTTCTTCCCAGATTATTTTTACCATCTGAATCCAATTTTTCTTGTGCAACAGGAGAACTGTTTGGCTCTGCACACATATATTGTATCTAGGATATACTTTAGCATGTTTAACATGTATGATACTGCCTGCCATCTAGGGGAGAGGGTGGAGGGAGGGAAGGGAAAAGTTGGAACAGAAGTGAGTACAAAAGACAATGTTGTAAAAATTATCCATGCATATGTTCTGTCAATAAAAAGCTATTAAACAACAACAACAACAACAATATCCTCCTTTACACTTGTTGCTGATGAAGAAGTAGACTTTCTGAGACCAACCCTTGATCTCTTCACCTCCAGTCTATATACTTGAGGTCGCCATTTCCTTTCTTCTCATTAATCCTTAATTCTTTACAATTTGGCTTCTAGCCACAATCTTTTCTCAGTCCTCATCTTTCTTGGCCTCCTGATGTATTTTGACATGAGCTTCTCCTCTTAGAGTCTCTTTCAATAGGTTTTATTGACAGCAGTCTCTCCTGGTCCTCCTCCTACATATATGACCACCCCTTCTCAGTGTCTTTGGCTCATTAACAAAGTTTACCCAAGCTTTGTCCTGGATCTCTTCTTTTTTCAAACTATACTGTTTTACTTGATGATGTTCTTATTTTCCATGAGTTTAATTATTTTTCCCATGAAATTAGATAGATAGATAGATAGATAGATAGATTCAGCCTTAGTGTCTTTCCTGAGCTCTAGTCCTGTGCCATCAATCATCTATTAAATATTTCCAAATTTATGAACCAGAGATCTTGAACTTAACATATGCATAACAGAATTCATTGTCTTTTTCTTCATACCCACCCAACCACTTTTTTTCTATTTCTGTCAAGATTATAATCATTGTTTCAGACTCTGAGATCATAACCTCATTTTGTCCTCCACTTCTTACTCCTCTCATCCAACTCTATCAGTTGCTGAAATGTATTGTTTCTACCTCTACTAGATTAATTAAATCTGTTTCCAGCCCTTTAGACCCAGACAAGCGAAGGTCTCTAGGACCTAGGCCTATGCCTCAGGGGAAACCCATTCATAATAGGCAAAAATAATTATGATTAAAATGAAGGATACAGAATAAAATGATAACAAATCACATATATAATCAAATGTAGTTTATTTATTTGGGATATATTCTGTGGAATATGGTAGCATCTGAATACACCTAAATTAAGCCAGCCAGTTACCCTGGGTTATGAAGTTAAAAAGTGGTACAACTGCATGGAAGATATCAATAAAGACCTGTCAAGGTAGGTGTCTTCATCAAGCTCAGCTCTAGTTTTCAGCATGATTCTAAATGTCTTTGTTTCTGATATTTAAAGAGAAACAGTCAGTATTCTTGCACATGACACTATCTTCACTCAAAGCAAACAAATGGAAGCTGGGTAGCTGAAAAATAGCTTGTTTTCTTAGCAAGACAAACAGTACTTGTGTCATCTCTTAAAATTGAGTACAACAAAGTCATACAAATTTTAAGTGCATTTAAAGTTAGGGGAACATTCCAGAACTGGACATTTTAACTAAACGCACAATATAACAATTGAAAGGTAAAAATAAAAAATAAAAAGTTAGGTCTCCTCTCTTAGCTCCCTCAGGACTAGTGGCTAGGGGGTGGCTTAATTTAACCCCATACATAGATTTAGGGCCCAGACTAACTGGAGTCAGGCTTAAAAATCCCTTGCCTCAGCATGATTTTTCCAGGAATCCCTGGAGCCTTCTGTCAAGGCCAAAAGGAAAAGCTTTAGCAAAAGAGCTGTGCCTTGTCCAGGAAGCTGTATTTCATGGGATTCACAAAGTTCTCTACATAGCAGAGAAAAATTATAGCACGAAACACATTGTGGATTATTCTCCAAAAGCAAAATGAAGCAAGTAAACATGAAGTAGCCCACCAATGCCATACTGAATTGAAAGGAGAGAAAATGAGGAGAAGGAAGAGAAATAAGAGGAGAAAAAGGAGGAAGCAGAGAAAGAAGAAAGGGATGAGAAAAGTGGGGAGGAGGAAAAGAAAGAAGAGGAAGAGAAAGGAGAAAGAGAAGGAGAAGAGGAGAAAAAAGAAAAGAAAGGAGAAAAGAAAGAAAAAGGAAGAAGAAAAAAGAAGTAGGAGGAGGAGAAAGACAACAACAGCAATAGATGGCATTAACATAGTGCTGAGTTTTTCAAAGTTTTTTTTCTATATGTTCTTTAATTTAAACCTCACAACAACCCTAGGAGAATGATACTATTATACTCATTTTCTAGATAAGGGAATTTAGGATTAAAAAGTTAAATGACCTACCTAGGATCACATTTTTTAAAAATATCTGAGGTAATTTTCAAATGTAGTCTTCCTAACTCAAAGTCCAGAGTTCATCACTCTTTGATCCATAAACTAGACATTTCAATCATCTCAAAAACCTTAGAAGCAGTAAATGTGATTTGGTCTTTCATTCTCTGTTGTTTTGAAGTGCTATTCAGGAGGGAGTAGGGAACTATAATGGTTATAATCTGTAAGGAGATATATTTCAGCTAAATATAAGAAGTTGATGAGAAGATTAGCTTAGAGCAAACTGTCAACACATGGTAGTTTAGCTGGGTGAACATGGACAACTTAAGCTCTCAGTGCTCTAAGTCTGTGTTCTCCTTGGCGACTAGCAGGAGTTTGGCACATAACAGATGCTTTAAAAATGCTTGTGGATGATTCATTGATGAACATATAGCTAGCCTAAGAGAGTTATATAGTAGTAAACATCACTTCAATGTCAATAAATTTCCTCACTTGTTAGAAATAATATCATTCCATTAAAGAAGAGCTCATCAATGACCCTGGTGAGTGGAAGAAACTCTATACAATTATGAATTTATTGTTGATAACACTATTGGATCATTGAACATTTGACTTTGTCTCCTCTACTAGTTCCATTTTTTGCCCTCTTGCCCCCCTAAGTATGTATGTTCCAAAATTCTATCAGGGGTGCAATACTCTTGTCTCTCTTCATGCTTGATCAACATTGCAGATTTTAGTCACTCCTATGACTTCAATAATAACTTTCATGTGAATAACTCTTGAATCTATTTCTCCAGTCTCTCTCTCCAAACTCCAGTCTGGCATTATCTTGTAGCTGTGAGATATCTCCATCCAGCTGTCCTATTAACATGCTTCAACATGCTTCAAATTACACTTCCCATAAAAATATTGTCCCTCTTAAGTTTCCTATTATTTTGGATGACCATCCTTCTAATCACACAACCTCAAAACCTGGGAATCAATTTTGACTCTTCCTTCTTTTTTTTACCTCTTATAGACAATTAGTTGTGATGTGGTTGGTATTTTTTTAATTTACCAATTATAAGTTGATAATATCTTACATGTCTGTCTCCTCCTTTCCATTTAATTTACCAACTTAATTCAGCATCTCATTATCTGATCTCTTATTACCTCATTCCATATTCAACTATAATAACATGGTTTCATTCTTAAGACTCTCTTCTCCTTAATGCATTCTTTATATCACCACCAATGTAATCTTCCTAATGCAAAGATCTCATCATACCATTTTCCTTCCAATAAAAATAAATACTGCCTATAGGCTAAAATATAAACTCCTTCACTGATATTCAAGGCCTTCTATTATCATTCCATAATAGATTTCTAATATCATTTCTACATTGTTCCCTTCATTCAATGTAAGTTTTAATTAGATTACCTTCTCTCACCTCCATTCATTTGCATATACCATTCATTGTTCCTGGAAATGTCACATCATCTCTTGTTAAAATTATCTTTTTCCTACAAGGTCTAATTTAGGTTCTGATTCTCTCATGAGGCTTTCTCTAATCAAATCTCAGTTCCCCAGTAGAAGCAATATTTCCTTCCGGAAGTTCCTCATATCTCTCTTTCTTTTTTTTATACCTCTCTTTCTTATCACTTCTATTCTATGCATTCATTTCATTCTAAAATGCAATATATATATATATATATTACATTTTAAAAATAAACATACATTTAATACATATTTAATATACATATATAATTTATACATATAATATACATTTTGTTTATAAATTTATATATATACTATATATTTGCAAATTATTTATACAAATATACATATTATATGTGTGCGTATACACATGTGTGTTATGGTTGCTATTTCATGGTCAGTGTCTCTCCAATACAAGGTAATCGCTTCAGTTTTGTGATTCTGTCCTTCCTTTTCTCTGAAAGAGTTTTTGCACTTAACTCTAGAATAAAATTCATC
This sequence comes from Sarcophilus harrisii, assembly GCF_902635505.1. Taxonomy (NCBI): domain Eukaryota; kingdom Metazoa; phylum Chordata; class Mammalia; order Dasyuromorphia; family Dasyuridae; genus Sarcophilus; species Sarcophilus harrisii. The sequence goes on from NC_045428.1 coordinate 267,853,668, forward strand.
AAGTTTTCTTTATGGTCTCTCAAAGTCAGTTGACAAATGGAGTGACTTTTATGTCTAGCATCATTTGTTCAGACAACTACTTGCCATTGATTCACATTATTGCAATACCATTTATTCCAAAAATGTCTAACCCAGAATAGTTTCCTTTAATGGCAACTTAGTTTTATATCTTTTAATGGAATCAGTTCAATTGAAACCTACAGTAAAAATACATTCCTGGGTTCTCTAGCTTAAATATATGAATTCTATTTTGTCTGATTTTGACATACATAATCTCACAAGAGAAGATTCTTTTTTACTTTTTTAATTTTAAATTAAATTTTAATTTTGTTATTTTATATTAAATTATATTAATTATTTTATATATATAATTATATAGTTTATACTAAATTAAATTTTAAATAATAGTATTAATTGATATTTTGACAAAAGTATTACCTACTGTGACCTGTGCTATCTTATAACATATTTTCAATAGTAAGGCTTTCTATCTACTTATCCTTCTCCCCTACCCATTTTTTTGATCACTGAACTCCAGTGAAGATACCTTCAAGTCATATTTTTGTAATTACAACCCAATCTCCAACCAAACTAGGTAGGTAGGATTAGACCTTTGCTACCCTCAGTCTGTATTGCTGAAGAGAATGATGACATGACATTGAATAAAGGGCAGAGTTGGGGTTAGATCTTTAGAGAAGAGTGATATTCTTAAGTCATGCTTTGAGAGATGTTTGGGAATTAACTTGAAACATGAGGAGAGAGAAAGATATACTTTAAAAAGGCAGCAATGTAGGCAAAAAGCAACTCTTGATCATATCACTGATTTATAGTTTGCTTCTCTGAAGAATTTTACAAATTTCCCTTTGATAAAACTGAGGCCTTTTGCTTGGTTGAGTTGAAATTAAGATCCCATCTAAAGAGCATGTTCACTCTTGTGTATTTTCTGATATATTCAAATTTCTACATAGCTTCTCCAATTACTACTTGGATAAATGATTTACTTACATTTTTTATTGTCCTTTATGTAACTGATATTTGATAGGAAGTGACAAAACCAGTGAATGTAAGTTTAAGGTACTACACACACACACACACACACACACACACACACACAAGCACATACTCTTTAAGAAATAATAATAAGACAAATTAGTGGGGTATTTTTGTTTATTTGTTTGCTTTTGCTTCAGAGGAGAAGACAGATATAATTCTTGTTCTATGCCCCTTTCTCTCAAAGGAGAACAAAGTGGCCAACTCATGATTCTTTCTTCTGCTCCCCTCAAGGTAAGAATAATAATCTCTCTTAGAGAGGAGTATATTCCATATATCTACATATGGTTCTTTATAAACCACCTATTGATATGTTTAGATATACCATGTAGATATATATACTTTACATATGCAAAGCAGTAAACTTACATAAGCATTTCAATTATCTGTATTAACTTATTAAAATTGGTTTCCCTATTGAGAACAAGAAGCTTTAAGTTAAACAAATACTTATTGCCCCTTGCCAAAATCCTGACTGTGATGCAGGAAAACAGGATTGTTTTCACTTTCCTGTATAAAACCAAGACCATTAAAGTGTGAGCTGCCTTATTGCATAGGAAATGGAGGATGCCAGATAACATTAAAGAAAAGATAGAATACTTAGAGAAATAAGTTTAAAGGGAGCTTTTATAGTAGACCATTATTACATCCATCCTTCTTCCTACTGAGAGCTGAAGTCCTATGCACTCAAGACTCTAAACACTATTCCCTTCCCCCAAATGAGGTCAGACTTCAAGTGACTCAAATGTACCTCTATCAGTTGCTTTAAATACTTCACTCTTCTTGTTTCCTGCTGCCAATCATGGTCTTTGCCAGCTAGTATCCCAAGAACCAGGTGTACCTGCCCCCATTTCACAACTTCATAAATTATCAACTAAATAGAGGACACCAAGAGAACAGTGCAAACAATTGATTTTATATTGAGGAATCACAATTTGCAGATTTGTCTTAAAATGAGCATTTTCAGAGAACATAAGGCTAATTTTGCCTTTGCAGAGAATCATCATAGGATAGGAGAGCCAAGGACACATTGTAAAATTGAACCCAATAACAGTTGTAGGTAGAAAATAGACTCCCTCAAGATATCCCTCCCCATGAGGGATAAACTCACTCACTTCTTGTATACTGAAAACATTAATCCAAACAAATAAGGAAAGACTACCCAGCTCAAAGCAATGGCAATCCTCCCCTCTTAAGTTGACTGCTTTTATCCTCCCAAATGGAATGCTATATTAGCCTGGGAGTTTCATGTGTAGTTGTCAAAACAGAGTTTGACAGTCAGACTGGGATCTTCACGTCTCTAAGTTGACTTCCTTCTTTCTTTTATATATTTCTATTTCTGAATGTTTCCTTCCTTGGGCTTTTTTCCCTTCCCTTTGCACAAGAGGTCCTTCCTTAATCCTAGCTCTATGTACAGCATCTGAGCCTTAAAGGAGCCAGAACCCAGAATCAGGACCTGACCAAAGTCTACTATAATGCTATTATGTCAAGAGGTGAACTGTGTGATAAGTACCAAATGTGCTATGGGTGTTCAAGGTTATGAAAGAAGAAAGCGAATTAAGAACAGACTGAAGTACTTCAAGGGAAGGGAGAATCTTGAACCTAGACCTCAGAGACTTTGGGTAGGAAGAGAAGGAATGGATACCAGGTGATAGAATGGCATTAGCAAAGCTACATGGGTAGATATAGCCTTGGAAAAAGATTTTGCAATGGTGAGTAGAAATGATTTCAAATCCAGCCTCACATACTTCCTAGCTGTGTGATCCTTGAAAATTAATTAATTTGTTTGCCTCAGTTCCTTATCTATTAAATGAATTGGAGAAGGAAATGGTAAATCGCTCTAGTACCTTTGCCAAGAAAATTCCCAAGTGGAGTCATGAAGAGTTGGACATCCAAGACAGTTGGACCAAGTAAGCAAATGGTGGGTAGACTTACTTAGTCCATCCTACTTTCTAAAAAAATCAAAAGGCAACTACATTCAGTGTTAAAACACAGAGAAGCAGCTACTCATCATTGCATCTGGAAGTAAATCTTGTGTCATTAGAATTGTGGATCAGACAAATGTGGATGTGCTACTCTCCAAAGTTACACCAAGACTACTAGATAATCCTGATACATTGACATCTGGGGATGAGGTTAATTGTAAGGCTCAACCTAACAAAAAGAATTCAGCCATAAAAAGATAGTTAACTAAATGGTCCTATCAGAATCTTTTGATCCTGGGAAAATCACTTAAGCTCTGTTTATATCAATTTTCTCAACTGTAAAATTAGGATAGAAATAGCACCTATCCCTCAGGATTGTTGTGAAAATCAAATGAAATAGAAACTGTAAGACTTTTAGCATGGTGCCTGGCATGGAAAAAAACCTATTTAAATGTTAACTCCCACGATTATTATTGAGTGGGCAAGTTGTCTCTGGTGGAACTTCCCTATTTCTTTCAGTTTCTCCTTCCAAGAGGCGTCAGGGGATTGAGTGAGGAATGAGTCTTCTCACTGAACTCATCCCCTGTGACCAATCTACCTTAGTTCTCTATTACATGCTCAAGTAAGCATTATAAAAGGAGATGAGACAAGTGGAGCTTCAAAGCAATGTGAGGCTAGGGGAAAGGGAAATCTCTCTTACAGAACCTTGCTAATATTTTAAAAATACAATTGGCCATTTCAACAGGGTGTGTGTGTGTGTGTGTGTGTGTGTGTTTAACGTTATAGAAGCACATTTTATATATTTAAGTAACTCCTTTCAATGTGTGGTTCTCAAACATGATATTGGTTTAAAAAGAGGTAATGTGGTTCAATGAGAAGAACATAGGATTTGTTCTATCTAAGGGAACTGGATTCAAATCCAACTTGTGTCACTTTCTATAAGAAGTATTTTCAAATCCTCTCCACTGCTAGTGGCTCCCTCAGGCTACTTTTTAATTTCCTCAAAATTATTTTATATTTACTTTGTATATAATTACATATGTACATACTATCTCCCTCAACTGAATATAAGCCTGAGAGTAGAAACTATTTCATTTTTGTCTGTAGCCTCAGCGTTCCTCAGAGAGCCTGACACATAGTAGGCTTCATAAATGTTTATTGATTGGTTGATTACTATCTGTACAAATTATTATCTCTATAGGCAGCAATAACTTCATTCGTAAAATGAGGGGATTGAATTAAATGGCTTCTAGGGTCTCTTCCAATTATAAATCTATGAGTCAATGATCCATTTATTTTCTGACAGTGTTTTGCTTTTAAGGAAAATCCTGAGAAAAGATATTGAAGCTAATTTAGGGGCCAAAGAATATGTTACTTAATTTTATTTTGATTTCATAGGCAATATTTGCAGCAAATTTGCAGCAAAGTATGGAATGGCACTGATCATGAATATTGCTCTGATCTTAATGCCTTTAACTGATCTGTGATTTCTAAGTGCAAATCTCCCACCACTGAAGAGGGAAAATAGTCCCAACACAACCATATCATTTTTCATAGATTTTATTTTTTTTCTCTGGAGCACTTAGATCATGAAAGAAGCTATGGTTTCCTCAGTAGATAACTTCTAATAGAAATTCCCTCAAATAGGGCATATTATAGACTGATTAAAATTTATTAAATAAGTCCCATGGAATTCCTTGAGAAATATTAATGTTCAGAGATTTGTCAAGAGTCACAAAGTTCATTTCAAAAGTAGGTGGCCCTAGTTGTACCAGACTTAAAACTATATTATATAGCGGGGGTCATCAAAACTATTTGGTACTGGCTAAGAAATAGAATAGTAGCTCTGTGGATTAGGTTCATAAGACACAATATTCAATGACTACAGTAATCTAGTATTTGATAAATCCACACATTCTAGCTTCTAGGATAAGAAGTCACTATTTGAAAAAAATAAAACTGAAAATAATATAGCAGAAATTAGGCATTGACCAACATCTAATACCCTATAATAAGATAAGGTTGAAATGAGTTCATTTCAATTCATTTGCAGGGTTGTCTTCATCTGAGCAGGAACTGGATTTAAGTGAGACAGAGATACATAAAGTCATCAGCCTCTCTTTTCCAAAGTCATTGAAGTCCACTAGTAAGACAAAAGTCCAGATGATTGTTGATATTCCAAGATAAACAGTGTATGACCTTGGATGTAGTTCTAGACACCCCGTAGCATTTGCTTTAGCCTTCTTCATGGCCTCTGGAACGAATTGTTCTCATCCATCCATTCCACCAGGGGAAGTATTCACATGCTTAGGGTAGACATCCACCTAATTCATCAATGGATTTAAGGACAATCAGCTCCCATCAACCATGCCATCCAGCAAGACAGTTTACAGAATGTGCACATGCTATAGTTTCTTAGAAGCCAGGTGAGAGATGTGTAAAGGTAGACAAAGGTAGATGAATAGTTGAATAAAGAGTTTGGCAAGCTCTTATAACAGAGGTGCTAGTCTTCCCCAATGCCACAAACATATCTGGCACAAAGAAGAAACTTAAAAATAGGTACTTAACAAATGCTGATTGTACTAATTCTGAAAATATGTAAACAAGGACAAAATAAACAAGGAAAAAGGGTCAGAGTGGAAGAAATGGGAGATCTTAAGAGTGACTTCAGATGACAAGGAAATACAATAGAAAGAGAAAGCAAAAATGGAACAAGATTAAAGACATTCTTCCTTTTCCCAAAAGAAAATTTCCTTAAGGTATTGTCTGCTAAAGGATTGTCTTTAATCACCATAATAATAATTACCAATTATAACATCATAGAAACATTGATCTTAACATCCATTCTCTGCCTTAGGTTATAAAATCTGTGGTTCAATTGTCATTAGAAAGTGTTGCATGTCCCACATTTGGAAGAGGTCAGTATCTGCAAAATTCTTCTTGTGGGGTTTGTATTCCACATTGAGACATTGAGGTATTTTCTCCATAAAGAACTGCCTTTATGGCAATCTTTCAAGCCTACATTTAAGTTACAACTGCTTCTATTATAGCTTCTATAGTGTGAGCTCTTTTATTCCATAATTCTGTTGCTAAGTTTTATAGCAGTAATAAAGTAATAAGAACCCAATATCTATTGAAAGTTTCCAGAAAGGATAAGTACAATTCTGGCACAGGATAGGATTCTTTGACCTTACCAAATGAAAAGCAACATACAGAATAGGTCACAGACAGTCTGCTTTTTTAAACTTGTTTTTATTAGCACTTGTCCAGTGGGTTTTGCAGAAGCCTCTGATATTGGTTACTATTTCAGAATAATAGAACATAATTAATAGAGTGTTCACATCAGTTCTACAAGGTTAGTGCATAAATAATGAATTCTGAATCAGCTCTTTGACCTCTGTACACTACCTGCAGGCTGGGATATCCAGCATTATTGGGCTCATGGCTTTTGCTTTGTTTTGTTTTGTTTTGTTTTTTAACAAAATGAAAGTGGGAAATTATAGATTAATTTTCAGGGGCTTGAAGAGATCTTAACATTTGACTGTGAAAGCACAGGACAAAAACATGAAAGTCCAATACAATGATTAAGAAGTGAAGGGCCTGATCCCCAGACATAACATGTAATTGTGTAGTAATTCTTTCAAGGAAAGGGCTGTTAATACAATGACATCCAATATATAGACTTTAGAGAACCTCAACCATCTAGAACAAAATGCCCTTTGAAAAGTTGAAAAAAAAACTAAACCCCCAAACCTGTGTTGTGTGAGAGGGCTAGGACTACCCTCACTTCCTCACTCAGTTTATATTGACAAAGAAATGTTGGTAAAATATTTCAAGATTTTCATGAATCTGTGAAATTATCAATATGGGTATTCCCCCTCATCAATGCAAATCACAACACATTTGTGCTTTCTCATCCTCATTTTATCCAATCTACCCAGTGTAGGGAGGAGACAACATTACTCCTTTGATTCTTATTTGGAAGTATAATGTAACCCACTCCTGATCACCAAATGGCTCTCTACAGTCTTTTTCAATGTCCTGCAACTTTAATACTTCTTAAATTGTTGTAAGTTTAAAATACACAATAACATCAAAGATATATTACAGTTTGCTTTTTTGTTCTTAAGGAGAGAGGAGAAATGGTTCTGTTTCATGAAGAAGCATGAAGTTACTTAACAATTGTACCATATGGTTTCCTAAAGTCAAAGTATTACTTGCTGTCTGGACACTTCTATACAATATAGAGCCTCTTTTAAAAGTTTATCTCTAAAAAGAGCATTCTAGAGCTTAGATGGAAAGAGGGGCCCCAGAAAAGGTGAAAACCTCAAGAAGTTCCCTCTAGATTTAAAGGTACAAGGGACTTTAGAAAACATGGGTCCAAATTTCTAATTTTACAGAAGAGAAAATTGGGGTTCAGAGAGGTAAAGTCACTCCCCTAGGACCATATAACCCATAAATACCTAAGGCAGAGGTTGAATTCAGGTCTTGGAATGCTGTAGAGCCTCTTAAATTAAATCCATGATTTCTCAAAAGATTTAGGTCTACCTACAAAGAAAAAAATAAGTTAGTAAAAATGTCTATTGCTGAGATATGATAGCTATATGGTACAGTAGATAAAGTTCTGGGCCTGGAGTCAGAAAACTTGAGTTTAAATGTAACCTCGAATACTTAATAACTGAGTGACCTTGGGTAAGTCATTTAATCTTATTTGCCTCAGTTTCCTGTAAAATTAGCTGGAAAAGGAAATGATAAACCATTCCAGTATCTTTATCAAGAAAACTCCAAATGTAGTCATGAAGAATTGGACACAATTAAAACACAATAATTTATGTAATTGCATGGTCATACTTTGCATATCATATCTAGACTAAATATGAATATATACATATATGTATATATACCTATACATATATGTACACATGCATACATATATTTGTGTATATATATGAATGTATTGTGGAACATGTAATATATTTAAACAAGTTGTATATATCCTATCTGGACAATAAACATTTGTTTCAAGTTCAAATATGAATAGTTAGGCCTAACTGTTCTGAGTGATTATAAATTTTAGAAATCTCCTTTGGGAACTTTTTAGAATTTTATGGCTTGATGAAATAAGCATAATTTCAACTATAAATAAGAACTTTTACTGGACCTCAGTATATATGGGGAGCCCCTCTTCCACTTGAAGAGTATAGTGAATGTCCTCCATAATAGTGGTATATACCTTTTAAAAGGATTCATGTCACTGTTTTTGTGCCTATTTGAGATTAAGCATAACACAGAGTTGTTCAGTGATTCAAGTTCAGTGTTAAAAAGCAATCAGACATTCATGGATAAAGTGCAATAAAAGCTATTTACTAATAATAAAGGATAAAAAAGGCCACAATCCTCAAGGTTAATAAGATAGTTATTTAGACAAAATGAGTATTCACTAAATCAAGCTCTTAGTTTAGATGAGAAAACAGTAACCTGCAGAGAAGTGGCAATTCCACTAAAATTTCTGATACTAACTCACCAAAAGTAAATTCCTTTAAGCTTTGGGAAGCAAGGAAACCAATAAGTATACCAGAAGCAGTTCCCTGCCCCCTTAAAAGGAATTCAGTTAAATTTACATAAAACAAATGTCATTCCTGCCACAGTGCCTAATTCAGTATTTATAATCAAAAGACCGTTGAACAAAGTTTCTTCTGGTATTAAATCTTTCAAAGATATAGGATGATAGAGCCATAGATTTTAGATGAAAAGGACCTTAGACACCAGCAAGTCTAGTCCCCCCATTTTACAGATAAGAGAACTGAGGCTCAGAAATTCTAAGTGGTTGGGTCAGATCCAAGTAACTAGTAAGAGTCAGAAGAAGAATCAGAATTCAAACTGATGTCCTCCTTACTCTAAGGCTAATATGCTACACTGTTCCATCTATCTCCTTGTGGGTAAAATAAGTTTTCTAATTTAACAAATTTAAAGACCACTTCCTCAAACAACCCTTTTGTTCTTCAAAAGAAATATTTCTCAAACTTGTAGAATCAGAACCCCATTATACTCTTAAAAATTATTGAGGACCTATTGAGATTTTATGAATGTCTGCTATATCTATTGATATTTACCATATTGGAAACCAAAACTAATGAAATTTTAAAATAAATGTTTAATTATTTAAAATAACAATAATAAGTCCATTGCATGTCAACCTAATACATTTTTATGAAAAATAATTATATTTTAGAAATTCAAAAAAATTAGTGAGAAGAATGGCATTGCTTTACATATTTTTGCAACTCTCTTTAATGTCTGCCCTAATAGACATCTGGATTCTCATATCTACTTCTGCATTCCATCTGTTGTTTTGGTTGAGGTATATGATGAAAATCTTGCCTCATATAGTTAAGTAGTCAAAAAAGGGATGATTATTTTAACAAATAAATAATATCATAGCATTTTTATTATTAAAATAGTTTAACCTTGTGGATCCCCTGAAAGGTTCTGAGGGAATTTCTGAGGTCAACAATTCACACTTTGGAAACTACTGTGCTAAGATTATAATGGCTAGAAGGTTAAAAGCATAAAAAGCTAGGAGATTATTAGAGGCAGATCCACTGACAGTCATATTGTTTAACTGATAAAAACAAGAGAGGACACAATATATTTAGCCCCCTCAGTCTGATAGTACTATAATCAACCCATAAATACTCCTTGCTGTAATTAAGTCTATTCCCTTCAACATACATATCTGTGGCTATTCTTTTTGTGACTTATTTTCACTTTGAAATCTACTCTTGAAATAATGAGGAATTGGGGAAAGAAAATGAGGAAAATGTAATACAGGACAAAGAAAAGATCAATATGAGAATGAGAGGTACAGAAATCCTATTCTCTTAACTCTCACCATTAAATGAGGCTTTTGAAAATTTAAATGCCCAATGGCTCTTTTTTCAAATAATATGAGTCATGGTGTCCATTGCTTATGCTTATAACAAGGAAATTTATTTAAAAGAAGACAGAACTTCCTTAAAAGGTTTTCAGAAAGATTTGGCTTATATAAATAAAACCTGAAAATTCTTTCTTAATTCTAAGACAGAATAGTAATGATAATACTAACAATAATATTAATAATTATATTAATTAATAAAAGTAATAACTGATGTTTTTGTTACCATGATTGTTATTGTTATCCAATTGTTTATTCGTGTCCAACTCTACATGACCCCATGGATTTTTCCCATGGGATTTTCTTGGCAAAAATATTGGAGTGATTTTCTTTTTCCTTCTTCAATATGTCTCCAATTGATGAGGCATATAGGGGTTAAGTGACTTGCTCACGATCACAGAGGTAGTAAATATCTGAGGCTAGGATGCCCCAGTTACCATGATGATGAAAATTAATTAGACATTTGATTGATTTTTAAGTGTCCCTCCTAGCAGCAACAACAACAACAACAATTTGGAATAAAAAATGACCTAGGTTCCATTCCCACCTTTAACATATATTAGATATGTGACCCTATATAGGTCACTCAACCATGTAATCTCTCTATGTCGCCAAATAATTCTCCAAACTTATTATTAAAATCTATTAATCAGTCAATGAACAGATATTTATAAAGACCCAACTATGTTCCAGGCACTATTGTAAACACTGCACTTAAAAAGACAAAAATGAAAAAGTCTGTGGGCTCAAGAGATTACATTTTTATCAAGAGATAAAGCACATATGTGTACATAAGAAAATACAGATATATATGCATATGCATATCAACAGTTATTCTTTCACATTGTGAATTTTCCCATTGCAGTTTTGATTTTTCATAGATTAGCAAAGAAATTGCAACGGGAATTTGGGGGTAGTTTTGCAGAATCCATAGACAACAGTCAAAGGTCAATAGACAATGGAGAAAATGTTTAGAAACTCAGAAGTGCATAAGATATATGTATAGTATTATATAACAACCAAATTTTTGAGTAAAGTACTGTAAAAACCCCATAAAAATTTTCAGATTTCTTCTCTGATACAAAGAGAGGGCCAAAAAAATGTACTTACTTATTTTCCCCCTTTTGTCCTGGCCATTTGATTTGAAACAAATAGCATCTTGAAAAGGAAAAAAGTGTCCTCCCAATGGAGATTTTACTTAGTTCATGACATAATGGGACTATAACATATACTTTTTAGGATATTGGGATATTTGTTAATTTGTATATGAAAATACATGTATGCCTATTTTATTTTTTAAAAATTAGGAAGATAATATAGCAGAATAGGAAAAAAGTGCTGAATTAGAGATTAGAAGGTACGTATTCTAGTCTCAGCTCTCACTAGATGGGTATAAGTTATTTCAACTCTCTGGACTGCCATTTTCTCAACAAAATTAAAAATTGTCCAAATGATCACAAAGGACCCTTCCAAGTGTAAGAATGCCTTTGAGTACGTTTTTAATACTTGTAGCTTTAAAAAGTTTATTATTAGACTCCCATACTCCATAAAGCATTTTTGCTTTACTTGATGCCAGATTTCCAGTCAAAAATGCAAGCCTTCATAATATATTGAATTAATAATACAATTGTTATTAGAACATATCACTTATTTTATAAAGATCTTTTTTTATTCTATGACTTCCAAGAACACATGGTAGGAAAATTGTATATGACTATATGATATGATACCACTTTTAGCCTAATTCATCCTAAAATTATTTAATAGTTTAAAATTTATATAATGTTCTTAAGAATCTACATTGTTCTTTCTCTTTGTTTCAACAGTGATCATACTTAAAGCTACAATAAATTTATTCTGTTCCCATTGGTTTCCTCATGTTTGTCCATATTCTCACCATAAATACTGTTTTCTTAGCATTGTTTTTCAGTCTTCTCTGAAATAACAAAAATTGGATCCTTGCTTCTTTTCTGTCATAATTAGGCAAAATATGAAAGTTCAATTTCCATATTCTATTTTGATATGTGACACACACAAAGATAAAAACTCCCTATTTGATTAGCTGAAGAAAACAATTTTCACTGTTTTTTGACAAAAGGGAACATTATAAAACTACTTTCTTGTGACAATATTAATCCCTCCTTCCTAACACACATAAATACACACACACACACCCACACACACACACACACATACACACACACCTCTACTATCACCACTAATTATAGTTACTATTGTCCTAAGATATTAGAGAAATATTTTTTTCAGAAATTCTTTTCCCTGCTTACCGCCCCATTACTTTAAAGACAGGATGTTGAATAACAGGAAGAAATCACTTATTTTTTCCTTATGGTAAACTTTGGGCTGGTTGATCCTACAACTCAAAGTCTTCAAGCTGCTGTTCTAGATGGAACATCTAGATGAACTAGATGTTCTAGACCTGAAAAGACCCTGCCCATCTCTGCAAATCACATTTCCCCACTGAGTCACATCTTTCTTTCTATATTACTCCCTTCAATCTGCCAATAGCCAGATAGAAGCTAGAACCAGAGTCTGAAGATTATAAAATCCCCACTAGCAGGATGACTATACTAGAGCAAGGTATACTGTCCTATGCATACTTTATTCTAAACTTAAATTGCATCAGACACTATAATTCCTAGTTATACCTCATAAAATTATCCAGTTTTCCTGTCATGCATATGAAACCCTTCTCTTGCTCAAGAACTTATGGTGCAAGTATCCCTTCTAAAGTATTGACCAATCTATTTCTTTATTTCTGCCTTCATTATCTTACTATTTAATATGAGTCACAAGTGCCTCAGACATTAAAAAATTCTTTTTTGTCTTTCTTCATTTCCCACTCATACTTTTCATACTTTTAAACTGGCCTAATCTGAAAAACACCAATGTACTGATAGAAGAATATTCATTTAGGAAGACTGAATATAGAATAGAACAGAACTGAAAATCTACCAAGGCTCAGGATGCATTATGCACATGGAAAACCAAAATGGTTAAATGGTGAGAGGGATGGGGAGAAGAAGCAATATTATGAAGATTTTTTCATAGAAATATCAAGTCACAGTGAGGCACATAATTAGTAGTAAACTAAAAAAAAATTTGCTTGCAAAAATGAAATTTGATAATTTTTTTAAAGTTCTCAAATAAATCAAATAAAATATATAGATATATGTATACATCTGCAAACATGTTAGAAGAGAATCCAGATCTGTGATTTCTCTGATATAAGAAACTTGTGGTATGGGAAAACCCTTTTTCGATGCTGATTAGAAAGATATATGTAACATGTTTATAGGAAGTTGGTTAGAACTCTGGTAACTTGCCAATGGTTAAAGAACTAATATCTGTAAAAAGCAAGTCTCAAACAGGCTCCCTAATTTGATAACTACTACATTATACTGTCTTCCATATAAATATAATAGCTATTTGCATATATTTATAACCATGTCTTTCAGGGACTATGTTTTCCCCCCCCCCCCCCCGCCTTTTTTAATCCTCAGCACCTAATTCAGTGCCATGCCCATAAAAATCAATTACTAAATGATTGTTGACTGATTTAGACGATAAATAACTGCAATACATACACAGAGTATCCCAAAAGTCAGCATAGCTAAATTGCACTATGATTTTTGGGACCCCTTTAATGCTTTGGGCAATTATATGCGCATGTAAAAAATAATTTTTGGAAAATTTTGTTCATGACCATGTAATAATTCTCCTATTCATGTATCAGTATGGTAGGAAAATAACCCTGTGTTCAAGAATGCTATGTCAGTGTTTAAAAGTTCTTTTCAGTTTCTACCAAGCTTGAATGACTTCAGATAGAGCCTTTGTGATGAAATGTGTCTACAATCTGAGACTGATCTAGGTAAGTTTGAAGAGGTTCCGGGTAAATTAATTCAAAAAACAGTCTACTAAGGAACAGAGAGTTTTTGATCTGCATGTGTGTTTGTGTATGGATGAATGGGATAGATGGATGGTTAGATAGATATGAGTATTTCTTTTATATATACATACATATATGAGTATTTCTTATAAGTATATATACATATACATCTTTATCCATATAGATGTATAAAAATGCACATATGTATATAAATACCCAGTTATATATTATTTCTATTTACATTTATATGGATATACCTATATATGTAATTCTCAGAGACATGTACAGAAAATGCAGTAAAGGCAAGATATAATTACAAGACTTAAACACCAAAAACCTTGAGAAGTTATTATTTGTTTTTCTGGTCATATTGAAAAAAAAGAAAAATACATCTCAATTTTTCTCCTCTGATGGATATTACTACTTTTTCTTTATACATGAAGTTATTTTAATCAGGCTTATTAGGAAAATAACTTTGGTTATCTTTGAATTTGATTTGTACAATATAACTGTTTTATAATGTCTATATTCAGATCAAAATCTGCATCACTGTGTTTTCTTCCCTTCTTTTGGTACAAAAAGCTGTCCTTGTTTTTGTCAGCTAGCAAGCAAACTGAACCTGAAGGTCTCAGTGTCCTTCAATCAAACCATTATGTAAAAGATCTGTTTTCCTGAGTCATCTTTGATTAGGAATTAATTTGAATTCTCTATGACCTCCATTGGGAGGACAATTTTTTCCTTTTCAAGATGCTATTTGTCTCAAATCAAATGGCCAGGACATAAGGGGGAAAATAAGACTTTTTAATTCTGAATCTCAGGCCTTGCTAAATAAATGTAAACCTCAACCCATAACCTTCTCTTCTCAATGATTGTGTAATATGTGAATGAAGAGACTTATGAATTTTATACTATATGAGATGGGAAAGCAAATGATCAAGAAAAAATGGATAGAAAATTAAAAACCTAGAAAATTATTCCATATATAATCTCATAGAATTTCTTGAATTTTGCCAATTAAACATTTGTTGAGTACCCAGTATGTACAGGGCAGTGTTAGAGATGCAAAAAAAAAAAAAAAAAAAATGAAATATAGCTCTTGCCCTTAAGAGGATTACAATCTAATACATAGGAAAATAACACAAGAAAAATTAATAGACATAATATAAAATGGAATGTCATATATTTTATAATTATCCTCTCCTTAGGGACAGCCAAGTGATGCCATAGTGCATATGAAATC
Organism: Sarcophilus harrisii; assembly: GCF_902635505.1. Lineage (NCBI taxonomy): Eukaryota > Metazoa > Chordata > Mammalia > Dasyuromorphia > Dasyuridae > Sarcophilus > Sarcophilus harrisii. The sequence continues at coordinate 267,868,727 of NC_045428.1, forward strand.
AAGATGATTCATCTTCCTCAGTTCAAATCTAGTCATAGACATTTACTTTCTAGCTGTGTGACCCTGTTCAAGTCACTTACTCCTGTTTGCCTCAGTTTCCTCATCTGTAAAGTGAGCTGGAGAAGAAAAGGGCAAACTAGTCTAGTATCTCTGCCAAGAAAACTCCAAAATGGGATGACAAACAATGGAACAACAACAATCCTTAATTATTTATGTTTATATTCCTTCTGTAGAAGGTAAGCTCTTTGCAGCAGGAACAGTTTTAGTTTTGTCTCTGTTTACCTATATAGAGATAGCCATGGCATAATATATAAAAATTTATTATTTGAGCCAAGAAGACTTGGATTCAGGTACTACCTGTGACCCATACTGGCTACATGACTATAGACAAATAACTTAATTTCTCAGTTCTCTAGGAAATCCTAAAACTGTACATTCTAAAGAAGGTGCTAATTTGCAGTAATAAAGATTTATCATCTAAATGTTAACTATAAATGAAGTCATAGGTTTAGTACCTATTCCTCCCCCAACACAGGGCCTAAATCCACAACAAATATTTAATAAATATTTTTTAAATGAATGACTATTTTCAGAATAAAATATAAACTTTTAAACTTGACAAATTAAATCTCTGTTGATCTGACTCCCCCACATCTGGAATACTTTCCCTTCTCACCTTCAGCTTTTAGAATTTTTGGTTTACTTGGAGATTCAGTTCATGGTGCCACTTCCTATAGGAAGCCTTTCCTGATTCTCCTAGAGGTTGGTTCTCTCTCCCTCCTTAAATTATCTATAGAGTAGGGGTTCTTAGCTAATTTGGTTTCATGGACCACTTTGGTAGGCTGGTGGAGCCTGTTGGGCCCTTTATCAGAATAATATCTCTAAATGCATAAAATCAAATATGTGGTCCTAAAAGGTAAACCTATTACATTGAAACAGTGATATAATTTTTCTATTCTCATAGATCCCTTGAAATCTATCCATGAACCCCTTAGGGATCCATGGACCCTTCTTAGAATACTTATGTGTTTATATGGGCTATTCTATCCCTTCACTTCCATCTATGAGAGCAGAGACTAATTTTTTATTTCTTTGGTCATTGTATCCTCAGGACTTTGTACAATCCCTTACAATTAAGCAATTAATAAGTTGAATAGGGTAGGTATGAACAGAGAGATCTAGACCAGCAGTCCAGCTGGGAGAATCAAAGAAGACTTAAAGGTAGGAAGGACTTTCAAATTCTAAAGCTTCCTTTCTAAAGATGAAGAATCCATTACAGGAACTGATATCTTCCCTGTTTTAACACTAATGGCTTGCTATGTTTATAGAGCAGTAGCCAGTGGATTTTGTAGTTGTTTGAATGGATTAGCATTAAGGAACATAAAGTTCTCAGGAAAACGGAGCATGATCTTTACAGTCTTGGAGGAACATGGTTAGAACCTTATAATAGCTTGCTAATTACTCTGAGTGAAGTAATTTGTTTTATCTGTCTGCCATTTGGTTTCCTGCAAAGTGAAAAAAAAAAAAAAAAACCTATTATGGGATTTTGCTCAAACTAATTACTACTATTTTATCATGAAGACTGTTCAGGCGTAATCTTCTCTCCCTTGCTTGCTTTCTCCTTGAATTTAAAATCTTATGGGAAGCCAAGAAGTAGTTTAATCATCCTAGACTGTAATAGATATTCCTGGTTTTTACTTCAATACTTCAATAATATGCAGTAATACCTCAGCGCTCTAAGTTAACAGTTGCTAACAAGCTTTAAATATTGATTGGGGAGGGAAGAGAGGTGGGAAATATATTATAGGCATTGTCATAGGAAGTCCTTCAATATATCAAAGAAATATAAGCCTTTGTGTATAAGGGTCTGTGATTCCTCACTCCCACACACACTGCAAATAGTAACTTAAGATGATGGTAATCTCTTGGTGCATTGTTTTGATTATCAAGACAAATCTGAGCCTAAGGATGAAAGATGCATTAAAAAAATGCTTAATATTACCAACAATAAGATACATGTGACAGAAAAGGAAGATAAACTGATCATGTAGTAAGAGGGAATGGTAATAGAAAAACAGCTTGACTGCTACATTTGCATCCACAAAATACTAAAAGGACAGAGGGAGCTCTCCGATAAGAATCCCGTAAGAATAAAAAGTAACATTTCTAGATTGCAAATTGTTTTTTTTTTTCATTAAATCTCCACAAAAAAAAAATTGTAAGGGAGGTGCTATTATGTATGAAAGTATGAAAATTAAGGCTAGAACAGCTCTGGTAACTTACCCAGTTTCTCATAATTAAATAGTGCTTAAGACCAATGCCCCAACCACCTTGCTACCTCTCTGCCTGATGGGATGAAAAGGAGTGGGAGAATTTTGATCTGCACTGGGAAGAGAAATACTCACACTGAGAGCATATATCCAGTCCAGTATCTAAGTGACAAAAACAAACTGTTTTACTAGATGAAAAATGAAGCTGAGACTACTTATGTTGCTCTCTTCCATATGGTTCCCTTTTCTATTACCTCTTTGGGACTAGTTCTGCACACTGATGGTTTTATGAATGGGTAATGACAGCCTCAATCACAATATTAAAGAAGTCTATTGGCTGATAGAAATTCTGAGATTTCATTTTATTTATTGAACCCATTAGGATGAGACTGAGCTACTGCTGAGTTCTCTCATTTGAATAGTTGGCATAGTTTCTTTGATTGAAATTACTGTTCTGTTGAGATGAATGACACTGCTGAAAAGTGGTCTGTCAAATATTGATAGTTAATTAGATGAATTTTATCATAATAGTCAACCACACACAAAGAGCTATTAAAGAGCTTGACAAGAAAATAAACTGAGCCTGAGAACCTCTCAATTTGTCTAAACTCCTCTTCTGAATAAAGTAGTAAAGATGGGTGAGTTTTAACAATAGTCATCAAAGGTCAACCAATTTACAGTTACCAAAGATTACAATAATGAAATTTATTATTATTATGTTCAAAGGGTTAGGGATTGACTTTCCCTCATTCTACAAACCTTGCAGCAATTTGCAAAGATAAAATTCTTAATAAATAAGTAAATTGAGCCAATTGAGAAAATAATCTTTATTTTCCTTTTTTCTGCTCATTCTTCTAGATTGGAGATACCTTAACATTAACAAATGCAGAATGTTGCACATATTTTCCCATGAGATCATATGTTTTAGTAGTTTTAATGATGATATGAAAATGTCTATAATATAAAAATCTTTAAAAAACATAAAATAAATGAAAAGGCATAGATGAGGAAGACAGAATATTTATATTTTTTTCTTAATTTTTAAAGCATTTGTTTTTGCTGCCTAAAAATATTTTAATAGATTTACTTAAGAAACCATGCTATTTAATTATAGCCAGAGAAGATTCAAATAACTTATTCCCTAAATTTGAATCTTTGCATTTTTATTCTAACTGAAATTATTTTTTGATTGAATATTATGCTGTTCTAAAAATGACACATAGATAGATAGGTAGGTAGATAGATAGTAGAAAAATAAATTAACATGTAAGTAAATTAAGAGATAAGTAAATGGTTGAATTAATTAATAATGAATGAATGATTAAATTAGAAAAATGAGTCATATAGCAAGAGAAGCAATAAATAAACTTGTCTTCTATATTTTAAAATCTAGGATTATATGCAAGAAATCATCATCAAAGATGAAACAAATCCAGGTCCCTAATTTCAGAGCCATGTTCTTCCCAGTCCATTATATTGCCATGCAGAAATGAGATAATATGAAAATATTCCAAGAGTATTAATCACTATAAGTTATTAGACCTAATTATTGCTTAAATGGCTATAAAGATGAAGACAGAATTGGTGCCAGATTTTCATGTAATTAGTTACTTCAAGACTTTGATGAATCCATAGTCTCATTTATGTGACTACTTCTTTCAATGACACACTCATAACTCTTAGATTTCTGCCTATAGATATAACTTCTTTCCCTTTTTTCCTTCAAATTTATCCACTCAACTTACATTTGAGTCTATCTCCAGATTGCTTGATAATGCATGGTACCAATGGATTCTGTAAACTCCAACAATTAGCTCTCATACTTGCTATGTGGACAGTTCATCCTTTATATCACTAATTCTGTCTCTTTCTTTCCAACACCATCCACTTCTCTGTTGCTATTTGAGTAATATCAATTATCTGGAGACTGATATTCCATGACTCACAGTCACATATTATCTAAAGAATATTAAGAATAAAAAGACAGTACTTTGTTTCAGATAGAGGGTTGGGGTCTTTAAAAGAACTCTATAGTTTCCAAAATCCAAACCAACCCAATTACTTCTTCTTCAGGACCCAGCTTATTATCTGTCCTTTTATAGTATCTATATTAGATTTGTTCTAAATATTACATTGTTATATATCAGAGTCTGGAGTTCAAATCTTATTTCAACTTATTATCTGAACAAGTCATTTTAACTACTATTTGCCTCAATTTGCTCACCAATAAATGGGGATAATAGAACTCTATTTCTCAAGGTTGTTAGGAGAATTAAATGAGACAATATTGATAAAGTAATTAACATAATGCCTGGCATATAGTAGGTACTACATAAACGCTTATTCCTTTCCTTGCTAAATGTTAAATAACCTGAGAGTTTACCCAAAAAATTAAAGCTATGATATTTTCAAGAATTTCATGTGATTTTGTCATATGAATGTGAGACACCTCACTATGAAGAATCTTGAAAATAATGTTTTGCACTACTATGTCTTTTCTATGTCTTTTATAGTCAACAAACAACAGATTGGGATTTGAAAGTCTCTATATCTTTTTCCATGACTGTAAAAATGTGATCTATTACAGAATATTATTCACACACAAAAAAAAAAACCCTGTTTCCTGCCAATAACTTCATTAAAGATGCCCTAGATTAGGGCTTTTTTTTGTGTGAGGCAATTGGGGTTAAATGACTTATCAGGGTCACAACAAATAGTGTTTCTGAGGCTGAATTTGAACTCAAGTCCTCCTGACTCCAAAGCCAGCATTCTATATACTGCATCATTTAGCTGCCTCTAGATCAGGGCTTCTTAAACTTTTTCCACTTGTGACTCTTTTTTTTGTCCAAGAAATTTTTACACGACCTAGGCATATAGGTATATAAAATAGGTATGCAAAATATTTACTGATTTAAAAAATCATAATTTCACAACTCCCACATTTAATTATGAGACCTCCTCTGGAATCACATACCAAAGTTTAAGAAACTGGTACCTAGATAAATGTGTAGAATGTTCTTTAAAAAAAAAAAAAAAAAAACATGAAGTGCTAGGAAAATAGAAATATAGGTTAGAAGTTAGGTGATCCTCTTTCTGGAACCTCTTTGGTAGAAAGGGAGTTGAGATTTTTCCATGTCTTTGAATCCTCCATTCTTTCAAATACTTTGAGAAATGGACCCTAAATATCATCAGAATTTCCCCTCTTCCAACATAGATGCATGCTGTGTATATATAGACTAGTCAAGCCCTCTTCATTTTTATTTCCCTCAATGATATTTCCACTTGCTTCATGCAGCAGATCTGAAATCTTTCTTTCCATTTCATCTTTAAATGTTATTAAGCTATCTTTGTTTATTTGTCCTTTTACCATGCTTACCATAAAATTAATTTTTTTCTATCAATTGCTCCTAAGTATTTTAAAAGGTGTTCTTACTGAATCCTTCTACCATCTTCCTTAGTAAGATTTTACAAACCAGTTCATACTCTAGAACAGTATGGCATGTTTTCCATATAATTTCACTTAGCAAAGAAATTGTGTCAGCTTTTTGAATCAGTTTCTAAATTCAGTTGCTCTCCTTATTAAGGCAAATAATTTATATCAAGTTAAACATTTGTGCCAGTCTAGTCCTCATTTTTCATCAACTGCTTATTTGAAGGGGTCAGAATGAAGCTATTTTAATTGCATACTCTTTCTTTTTGACATTTTTCTTTCTTCTACTTTTGTATTATTTCCTATCTTTGCTCTTAAAAAAAACCCACAGTCTGCAAATCCATAATTCAGACCTCATTCAGTTGACATCTTCTACATTTATTAAAATCATTTTCTGTTAAATATATTACGTTATTTCTTTATTATTTGATGTATATAATGTTTACTGCCTTTTTCCCCCTTTCCCTCAAACTATTCATGATATAGTTATAAATCATCTAGTCATCTTCCAGACATTGACATCTCTTGTTTCTAGTCCTCCTATTCTGTGTTTCTTTTTTTCTTTTCTTAATATTTTCTATCTATCATATTTTCTGGCATACATTTTCTTATATTTCTTTATGCTCACTGTTGCGTGCAACTCATAAATCTACTGCTATGAAAATTACTTGGTACAAGCAATCATTTTGATATGGCTTTATTTTGTGACACCAATAGGTTTGTGTATTCTTCAGATGCTAGGCTGACTAAGAATGTCTAACCTTGACTAAAGACAAAACCGGTGAGCAAGTTTCCCCTATCTTAATTTGTGTCATTCAGATATGCTGCACGGCTCTTTATCTGTGTTTTTAAGTCTATCATTTTAGAGAATGGATATAACTTCAAGAAAATATGCTAGATATTCTAAAACATGCTAAAATTTGGGAAATGAATCCCATTGGGGTTAAGTAACTTGCCAGTAAATGCCTGTGGCAAAGATTTGAATTCAGGTCCTCCTGACTCCAGGGCCAGAGCTCTATGTAAAATGCATCATCTAGCTCCTCAAAGTAATAGCTCTTAGAGAGCTTCTCATATATTTGTAACTTGAATACAATATAAAATGATTATTAAGCATTCACCACATTCTGAGTACTATGCTAAGTGTTAAGGACACAAATTAGAAAAAAAGACAGTCCTAATCCTCAAGGAGTTTGCAATCTACTGGAAGAAAATAAAACTCAAAAGGAAACTGAGGGGAAACAATGTCAGAGGGCACCTAACTGAGAAGCATATTAGAGTTGGTAGAATCAAAACCAAGGACAACAAGAATGACAAAGGTGTGATGACTGGGATTTTGAGTCCTCTATAAAGAGAGTCTTTGGAAGAATATTCTTGCTCTTCCCTGTGAAAGTATTAAAGAAGTACAAGCTCCAAATCTGAAGCAGTCTCCATAATATTGATAATAAGTGTTGAAGATAACACAGTGTCTTTTGGTGTGAGAAAGTCAAGTACTTTAAAAATCATTCAAAGACCCAATGAAATATGATAAATCACATCAAAGCACAAGAAATGAAAAACAACTCCAAACACTGAAACTACAGCTATAAAACAAAGTAATTAATCCTTGGGAAGACCTGGGGGCTAAAAGTATTATTATTGATTTCTTTACAGAATGACTTATATTCCCTAAATTTGAAAGAATAGTGAGAAGACCAGTTTTTAAAATGCTATCAATGTTTCCTTTGAAGAAAAAATACTTGTTATGAGCAAGATGATACAAAGATTGGATTCCTAAAGATTATGCGAGAAATCATTTTTTGCTGCTGAAACACATTTTTTGCTTAAAATTATATTAAAACCATTTTCCAGAGAAATCAAAGTGAGTCGGTTACAATTGGCTATCATTATGATAATGTAAAAAATACACTCAAAATCCTTTTGGAGGATTTTCTTTTTTTTAACTTTTATTAGGTCTGATAGTTTTGTTCTCACGAAAAGAATTAATTTTGATAAATATTGATTATACTGTGGAGGGTAAAGAAGTCTGACCAAAGGAAATTAACTATCTTTCACTGGGCAAAGGATTATGAAAGACTCAACATTCTTTTTCCCATTCTTAGAAGGATAGAAGATCTCCTAATCTTGGCAGGTTTCCCAGTCTTTATCTCCAGTATAATTGTTCCAGAGTTATAGAAATACCCAAATGGAGATGGAACAATATAAAAAAACCTTTTCTCCACATGACACAAAATATTAAGAAATTTATTCAATAAATAGTAATAACATATTTCATCACCCTGAGAAATCACTTGTTTTTAAAAACCCTTGGGCAGCCAAGTCTAGGAAACTGGACTATTTGTCAAAGATATGCTTTATATCTAATATGATAAAAAAAATTTTAAAATTCCAAAATTTTGTGAATTCAAAATCGAACTATGGAGGGATGAATACAAAACAAGACATATTATAAATTGAAAAAAAATTAAAATACTAAAAATGCAAGGTTTATCATATGTCAATAAGTATAATTATTTTACCTTATTGCACTTAAAATGTTTAACCACTGGAAATAAAAAATATATGCTATTTAATTTAAAGCATTCAATTTAACTCTTCAAAGAATTTTTCTTACCATGACTACTGCAATACACAATGACCAAATTTTTCAAGAAGTAATTCAATTTGACAAGCATTTATTAAACTTTTATTAAATGCAAGATATTCTCTTTTTTCTTTTTTTTTTTTTCAATTTAATAGCCTTTTATTTACAGGTTATATGTATGGGTAACTTTACAGCATTAACAATTGCCAAACCTCTTGTTCCAATTTTTCACTTCTTACCCCCCACCCCCTCCCCCAGATGGCAGGATGACCAGTAGATATAAAATATATTAAAATATAAATTAGATACACAATAAGTATACATGACCAAACCATTATTTTGCTGTACAAAAAGAATCAGACTCTGAAATATTGTACAATTAGCTTGTGAAGGAAATCAAAAATGCAGGTGGGCATAAATATAGGGATTGGGAATTCAATGTAATGGTTTTTAGTCATCTCCCAGAGTTCTTTCTCTGGGCGTAGCTGATTCAGTTCATTACTGCTCCATTGGAAATGATTTGGTTGATCTCATTAAATGCAAGGTATTCTCAAAGATACTGAGAGTATAAGTTGAAAAATAACCATATCTGACCTTAAGAGACTTACCTTTGATGAGTAGTAAATACAATATTTATAGATATAAATAAATATAAAAAATGCAAAGTAATTCAAGGATTAGGGAGAAAACCAATAATTAATGAAGGGAGCATAAGGAAAGGCCTTCTATAAGGGGTAGTACATGAACTAAGATTGGTTAAAGAGGAAGAGCATTCCAGAGAGGATGACAGTCTATAAAATGGCACAGAAAGGAGTTATATTATATGTGGGCAACAGCAAGTAAGATTAGAACAGAATATGTAAGAGGTAATAATGTGAAAAAAAACTTGGAAAGGTAAGCTGGAGTTGGATTTAGAAGGGTCAAAATTTATATTTAATGCTAAAGTAGAATTAAGACATCGAAAATTATTGAGGATGGGGAGAATAAAAGAAAAATTAAAAATAAAGGATGAATGAGATTGTGAACCTATATGACTGTATAGTCCTTGATAGAAATAGGAAAATCAGGAGAAGCATGCTCCAGGATAGAGATAATGAATTCTATCTTGGACAGGTTGAGTTTGAAACTACCACTTCTTTAATAGGGGACACTATGTTTTGATTAGTACAGCCTATGATTAAACACACTTGGTCAACACCACCAATTCCTTTGCTTTCTTCCCCAAGGAAAACCTGTGATCCATCCTTCGATTTAGCTGAAACTCTCTTTTATCTTCTGGTTGCATATATAGTGAGAATGTCCACATGAATATGATTCGTTTTCTCCTTATTGGTTAATGCAAAATGTCATATTTAGAAGAGCAACTAAGTTAATGTAAATTAACAGTTTTTTAGACCTGTGATTCTTAGCTCACTCTTATCTACTTTCCCCCACTTCATCATTAATGAAGAACTAGAAATGGATTTACATGGCCAAAGAATTTATCACTAAGTGGTCAGAGTACTAACGAAGAGTCTAAGTTATTCTACTTCTTAGGGAGATAAAAAGATATAGTCTATCAGCTTGGGCCATAGTAAATGTATTTCTAGCATAGTAGAACACACAGAATACATGCACTGCTGATATAGCCTTTAAGAACTTTTAGATACACCCCCACAATCCAAGGAGGAATCAGAGTAGGACTTAATGGAGGCTTATGTAGATAACAAGATAAAATACTTGGAAGGGCATAAATTGCTATATTTATCCTCTATATTTAAATCTCTATTTAAGTACACTAAATTCCAGATGACAAAAGATCTTCCTTAACCATTGCCCTCAAGGTGATAGTAATATGAATGAATAATGATCAAACCTATATGTCCTGGGTGCAGATAATTCCTGATTTTCAATATAAAACGAGGGGAGTAGTCATTTGGATAATCCTAAACTGCAAAAATACCAAAGGGAATTTACATTTTCCTTTCCACTCAGCAGATTCACTTTTCTAATTATATTCTGCTACAGAATAGCACTCAAATTAGTTTGTATTCTGATAGCACAGAGGAACTAAGCAGGGGGAAAATGGCCTGGGAGTTACTGGATAAGCAGCAGGCAACCTTTTCAGAATGAGAAATTCCCCGTGGGCAACACACAAAACAGATCATCTGAAATCCAAAAATCTAAAGTTGATAAATGTTGCTTGTGAAAGTAGGAAGAAGGAAATCCTTTCCTTGAAATCCTAATTGCTTAGCTAATTTTCTAAATGCTTGAATGGAATTCAAGAGACATGTGGATCCAAAAGAATAATAAACACAGTGACAGAGTACTTTGGAGCATACTGAAAAGCTATAAATTTTCAGAGAGGGTAACACAGAGTGTAGATCAGTTATATCTCTTTGAATTACCAATAATCCAAGTGAAAATGTCCTACCATGATTTTGATGATACATGTACATGTATTGTAAATACATGTATACATTATATATATATATGTACATAAGATGTATATATCTTACAATCCCACAATGAATATGATATCCTGAGCATATGATATGATGGTCCTTTTTATTAACAGACAGACAAAAATATTTATGATGTGTAATTGGCAACAGCAAAGCTGAGAAATATCAACTCTTAAGTATCACATTAAAAGAATATGCAGTCAATGATTGGATTTCATTGAAGATATGACAGTAATGAAGTGAGACCTGTGGATAGCAAGGTCTTCACAGCTTTTTGTAAATTGTTCTTAATAATTTTTCTCTTTGGAATATTTCCTTATTTCATTTAAGAACAAGAAATAAATGCCTGTTTTATATTCCCTCTCTTCAATTCTATCCCTTCTACAGGCAGACAATTGGAACCCCCTACTTAGCACCCTGAATGAGAGAGGGAGACAGAGACAGAGAGAGAGAGAGAGAGACAGAGAGAGAGAGGGAGGGAGAATTTGGGGGCAGGGGTGAATCCTTTGCCTCAAGGAGCATATTTTCTTTTTTTCTCCTTTTAATTTTTTTAAATTAGCATCTTATTTTTCAAATACATTCAAAGATAATTTTCAACATTCACCTTTGCAAAATCTTGTGTCCAATTTTTTTTCTCTCTCTCTCTCCTTCCCATCCTTATTCTCTTAGCAAGCAATCTGATATAGTTGAACAGGTACAATTCTTCTAAACATATTTATATATGTTTAGAAGAAATGTACATGTACATCATGCTGCACAAGAATAATCAGATCAAAAGGAAAAAAATACAATAAAGGGGGAAAAAAGCAAACAAACAACAATAACAGGTGAAAATACCATGCTTTGATCCACATTCAGTCTCTATAATTCTCTCTCTAGATGTAGATGGTTCTTTCCATCATAAGTCTATTGGAATTGCCTTGTCATCTCACTGTTGATAAGAGCTAAGTTCATCACAGTTGATCATCACATAATCTTGTTGCCATGTACAATGTTCTATTGGTTCTGCTTACTTTACTCAATATCAGTTCATGTAAGTCTTTCTAGGTTTTTCTGAAATCAGCCTCCTCATCATTTCTTCTAGAATTCCATTACATTAATGTACCATAACTTATTCAGCTATTCCTTAACTGATGGACATCCACTCAATTTCCAGTTCCTTGCCAAGATAAAAAAAAAAAACTGCTACATACATTTTTGTACCTGTGGGTCCTTTTCCCTCTTTTATGATATTTTGGGATACAGACCCAGTAGATACACTGCTGGATCAAAGGGTCTGCACAGTTTGATAGTCCTTTGGGTCTAGTTCCAAATTGCTCTCAAGAAGGGTATTTCACAACTCTACCAACAATGCAATAATGTCTCAGTTTTTCCACCTTCACTCCAACATTTATCATTATCTTTAAGGAACATATATTCTAATAGGAGAAAACAATATATAAAATGGAGCTGGAAAAGGTAGCGAGGGAAAGAAAGGGTATCTATTCACCTTAAGGCATTACTGCTATGAAAGAAATAGAAAAGTGCAAAGTCAAAAGTAAAGTTGAGACAGGAGAGATTATAGATAGCCAGGGCATTCCATGAAATGAAGGAGCTAGATAATTGCTCACCAATCAGAGCAGAGAGCCAGAAAGCAGAAGTAGCTTCATGTTGAAAAAGGTTGCCAAAGAGGAGGTAGAAGTCTGAAGATTCAGTAGTGGAGCCAGAAAAGAAGTGAATTTTAGTAATAGAAGATAGTAAAAAATAAAAGGTTGGGAAGAGATGTTTGTTTCTGGTAATGAGTAGTCCTGCCCTATTCCCTCCAAAGGGGTGTTTTTAGATGGAACAATTTACAGTAGCCTGTGAATGAGCCAATTCAATGTACTAACAAGGGCTAAGGGGAAATGGGAAGTCCCAGTTTTTTTTTTTAATCCCTCCATAAAAATCTGAAAACCAAGAGTTAGAGTCACCTAATATAGACAGGAAAGCTAGCAAAGGAAACATAAAAGGAAAAAGTAAAAAAAAAAAAAAAAATCAGAGAGAAAGTTTGTATAAAAGAGACTTTGAAGAAAAGAAGATGTCTGGACTCCAAAAAAAGCAGTTTCAGTTGTCAGTAGTAACAAAAGTCCAAAAGATATTGTCAGCATCACATCCAACTGTCACACTATTAACACACACACACACACACATATCTTAATTTTAAGTGAAAATACTAGAAAAAAAAGCAAATCATGCAGATTATTGCCATTTATTGGCAGTGGAATACCCACTGAAATATTTTAATAATTCAAGGATCTTTGTGGGTTCTCTTATCATATTTGCCAACAACATTACATACAACCACACACACACACACACACACACACACACACATTCCATTTTAGTACATAATTGAATGAGTTGTCACAGTTGAAAAAAAATCATCTGAGGACTAGCTTTGGATTTTAAATGTTTCTAATTCATAGAGGCTGTCCAAAATAGTTCCAGTTTTATCTTCAAGAACCTAGTTATCTTCATATCACAGTAAGCCAGGCTAACCAGATGGGATATGGCCTAGAGGCAGTTAGAGCAAGCAGAAAGTGTTAGATAGGATCAAACTAAAACAATCAGTTGCCATCAATAAGATTAAGTACTGATCCTGGTCATAGTTTATTTAATCTCCTGATTCCTCAGAATTTTCTCCCTAGTTTTTTATCTTTTTTTTTTTTTTTTCTGGGAGAAGGGAGGGGAAATTAGCTTTTTAATTTTAAATCTAATCAGTTTTTCTATTTTCTTTTGAGTACCTCAAAGTTTCTATAAATCTGTTCTTTTATTTCCTTCAGAGTATCTAACAGAAGTGGGAATGGGGAGGAAAAGTTAATATAGACTGTAACATTATGGGAGATGGCTTTTTTGAAAATGATGAGGAAGGGGTGTGTTTGAGTTTCCAATGCTATCTCAGTACATTAATAAATCATGTGTGCATAAAATGGGAGTTGTCAAATTCTGTGAATTTCAGAATTTAGTCATAATTAGATAGGGTGATGATTCCAAACCATATGAAAGTGTGGACTAAAGCCAAAGATGGTCACAGTTGTCATTCTAATGACATCTAGAATGAACCTTTTAGTGTTGCATATAGCACCACATCACTAGCCATCCCTCTTATTATCTTTTGCTGATCACATTCTTTTTTTTAGTTACAACTTTCTCTTTTTATTTTTATTATAGCTTTTTTATTTACAAAACATATGCATGGATAATTTTTTCAACATTGACCCTTGTAAAACCTTCTGTTCCAAATTCTTCCCTCCTTACCCCACCCCCTCCCCTAGATAGCAGGTACTCCAATACATGTTAAATATGTTAAAATATATGTTAAATCCAATATATGTATACATATGTATACAATTATCTTGCTGCACAAGAAAAATCGCTGATCACATTCTTTACTAAGGTTTTTTATTTGTAATATAGCACAGTCTGCTAATGTCCAAAATGGTCCCCTCCATTACCCTCTAAGGAAATAATTGTCTTCAATTCTTCAGAAAGTATGTCCATATTCCATGTCTCTGCCATTTTCATGGTAAATGACACTATATTTGTTAACTCCTAGAAAGATGAACAAAGACAAAATATGGGAAAGAATTCTATTCAAATCTTACTTCCTCCATTGACTATCAATGTAATTCTAGTTACATCATAAAACCTCTTTGATCCCTATTTTCTTCATCTGTAGAGGGAGGGGTGAGCCTTTAAGTCCCTTTCAATTCTCTGTTTTTGAGCCCATGAACATAGAAGTGAATTGACTTGGCCAGAGTCAGACATCTAGTAAGTGAGATGAGATTTGAATTCAAGTCTTCTTGGGTGCAAGCCCAGTACTTTAATCATGATACAGCATTAGAAATAAAAATAAAAATGTTCAAATGAACAAATTGGCTTAGGTGCTAGTGAGTTTCATGTCACTGAGAAGTATCTTAGTCAACCCAATGCCAAAAAAATGAATTATAGTTTGGTTGCAAGGTTGGCTTACACAATTGTTGGATTGGATTGAAGATGCAGTAGAAGAAAGCTAGTCAGTTGTTATTCCTCTAATCCTTTCTACCAGCCTCTTTAGATCTATTTGGTGATTACAAAGCTATTGAAACTAACCATGCACTCATACAGCACAAAGAATCACATGTGAAAGCATCTGTAAAGTATTTTGCATACCTAAAAGCATTATGTAAATGTACAGTTATTATATCATTATTATTATCTGCTCTTTCTCTTCAAGTCTGCAAAAGCCTTTCTTTTTATAAAAGAAATATCCATCTAAATTAGAAGGACTAGTCTTCTGCAATTTCTTTCTATATTTGTTTCAGGGTGGAATTCATTCATTAGGAAATGTAAAATCAATCCAATATTTCATCAACTTTGGTAAAAAAAAAAGTCTTGTTAATTCTATTTCAAACATAACTTTTGCATCTGTACTTTCTTTCCAAATATACAGGCAACATCCTTCTTTGGGAATCATCGCTTTTCATCTAGACTCTTACAGGAGGTTCTTTACTGGTTTCTCAAAATTTTTCTCTCCCCTTTCTAATATTTCCCATACAACTTCAAAATTGATAATCCATAAGTGCAGGCATAATCATGTTATTCCCCTTTCAGAAATTTTATAATGCCTTTAGCATTAAATATAAAATTTGACCCTTCTAAATCCAACTCCACATGGGTCTCTCTATGGGAAAGGGAGAAGGGCAACATTCTGAAGAAGAATCAACAGCATAACAGCTTACCAGGACTAGAAACTCCTATATTTAAGTACCTCCTCTTGTTGCAATCTCTAGTCTCTATTTGAGCATAGATATCAGAGCAAAATACACAAATACTCCATAGGACCAATGTGGTTATTCCCTTGAACAGATTATAATCCATTCATATCTGTCTTCCTTGCTAATTTTTGTCTAGGTTCTTCCCTAAAGTCAACACAAAGGATTTACCTAAGAATTCTTCCTTGTTTTCTCTTGACAATAAAAGAAAAGCATTGAAGCACAAGTTGTTGCTGTTGTTGCTGCTGCTACTGCTGTTGTCATTGTTGTTCATTTATTTTTAGCTATGTCTCACTCTTTATGACCCTATTTGCAGTTTTCTTAGGAAAAGTATTTTCTTTGCCATTTTCTTTTCCAACTCATTCTACAAATGAGGAAACTGAGGCAAATAGAATTAAGTGATTTGCCTAGAGCTAGTGTCTGAGTTAGGAAAGGGACTCTTCCTAACTCCAAGTCTTACATTCTTGCATTTTTGCACTCTACACTGTGTATATATGTGTGTGTATGTGTGTGTGTGTGTGTGTGTGTGTGTGTGTATGTATATAGTGTGTGTGTGTGTGTGTGTATTGGGTATGATGTAACAATTATTCCTTTCTAATCGGTGCATCTTTTTTTCTCCCTCCATGATGAATGTTTTGAATAACATCCTTTAGAGTAGTGCTCTTTGTAGCTTCTTATTTGCTATGAATTGCAGACTTCTCCCAATAATGTCTTCAGAGACATCCCTTTTTAATTCTTTAGACCATATACTGTAACATGATTTGCAGCCACACAAATTACTTTTTCAAATCAAGCAGAAATATCTATGTAAATATGATACACAGGAAATTCATGAATCCAAAAGTCAACAATCAAGTTCTAAGTAGAAGTGAAGTGTTCGTTTATTATCTTAGCTTTGTTCCAGATTCAAACTAGATAGCTCCATAGAAAACAATGCTAATGTGTAGCGTCATGGAAATAGGGCTGGACATGTATTCAGGAAGAATTAAATTTGAATTCTACCTCAGACATTCTCTAGTTTTGTTATATTTAGTAAGTTATATAATCTCTCTGAGCTTCATTTTCCTCATCTGTCAAGTAGAGATTACAACAATAATAATGGCATTTATGTATCACTTTAAAGTATTCAAGAACTTTCAAGCATATTATCTCATTTAAGCCTTAAAATAATCCAGTGGAAGTAAGTGCAATTATTCCCATTTAACAAATAAAGAACTGAGAAACTGAGGCTAAGTAATAATAATAGTAGTAGTTATATGTAAAGTACTTCACAAACCTTAGAATTCTACATAAATGTGAGAGATTTTTCTACAGAAACATGAGAGGTACTATTGTTTGAAGGACAGAGAGAGCCTGAAAACATAGATTCAGTCCCAACTTTGACATATACTGGCTTTGTGATTTGGGCAAATCATTTAACTGTTGAGCATATTAGGCAACTCTCTAAGAATGTAAGTTACAGAGAAGTTGAGAATTTTCAATGACAGAGGTCCCATCTCTTTTTAGAGAGAACCCTTTGTCAATAAAATGACAACTCTGGTTCCCATCCCAATCCTTTACATTAGAGATGGCAAACAAAATCAATCCTTACTTGGAAACAGGTAATAACTGAAGGCACATTAGATGCATGGTTTTGTCTTAAAGGCTCAAACCTGATTCTATTCACCAAAAAATCATGCTCCACAGAAAAACCAATGCAATACAAAGAAAATCAGTCCTTAATAATTGGACCTTTTTGTCATAGCTTATAAAACATTGTGCAAAGTTTTAATGTTTGATGATTGATGCAGAGATCTAATTTGATGATTAGATTTCATGGTTTTTGGCTAAAGATTTACAAAGTAAAGAATAGATGACAATCTTAAGTGTAAGCTTCAGACTTAAAGTGGGTTTCTGAATGTGAGAATATTTAATACTTTAGTAGTTTCATAGAAGGAATATTTTGATACATGAATGAAGAGTTTATTAAGTGCTCACTGAATGACTCAGACACAACAAGTACAAAAAGAAAGACATTCTCTGTGTACAGGAAATTATCATTATAATAGGGAGAGAAAATAGTTCAGATAGTGGAGTCCAAGGAAGTGAATTTTGATCTGGGAAGTAAATAAATGATGAGTAGAGACTTACAAAATCCATTCAATTATTGTTCCCATAATAAGAGATGAAGATGGAGCACAGTGCTATATTTATGGTAGAGTAAATGATGAGATATCTAAGATACATGACCAAATGATGCATGAAGTCTGATTTGATGCAGAGCCAGGTGGGGCACACCTCACCAAACAAGAAAACTCAATCCAGGATGGTAGTTTCAAAACTGAATAGATGAACTCCCCAAGGGAATAGAGACATAGCTGATAAAAAATTCAGTTTTGTAAACACTATTGTAGGTGAGAGAAAAAAGGTAAAAAACAGGGCAAAGTTCTCAGGGTGAACAGATAACTATCACTATCAGTTTAATAGCAATAACTACAATAATTTTAGCTCTGATTTTTGAATCATGCAATATAAAAATAGATTCAAAATTATATACACATTAGTTGCCAATATTCCCTAGAACTGACTTTAAATAAACACTAATTGGAATTCATTCAAAGAATTTCTGGCTTTATCATTTAAAATGACATATATTTAATGACATGTGAATTAGGCTTATTATCTGTTGGCCCAATATATTCACTGGTTGACAGTAGCCTAATGGTAGACTTGTTTATTTAATATCAAGTAGCCTACTTCTCTTCACCCCAAACCCAGATCTATGACATCAAGACAGATGATACTGAACATCCAGGAAATGCTTAAATGAGAATAATAATTAATCAAGAATACCCAAGTTCATGGCCAAATGGCTATCAAACTGTGTATACCTTTTGATCCATCAGTGTCTCTACTGGGTCTGTATCTTAAATATATCATAAAAAAATAGAAAAGGTCCCACATGTGCAAAAATGTTTGTAGCATCTTTTTATGTAGTGGCAAGGAATTGAAAATTGAGTAGATGTCCCTCAGTTGGGGAATGACTGAATAAGTTATAGTATATGAATGTAATGGAATGTTATTGTTTTTTTTTCTGCAAAGTAATAGTTTTATTTACTCATTGCTTATTCTAATTCATTTAATTTCTTTTTCTTTTCTTTTTTTAAAATTTTAATAGCTTTTTATTTACAAGTTATATGCGTGGGTAATTTAACAGCACTGACAATTGCCAAACCTTTTGTTCCAATTTTTCCCCTCCTTTTCCCTATCCCCTCCCCTAGATGACAGGATGACCAGTAGATGTTAAATATATTAAAGTATAAATTAAATACAAAATAAGTATACATGACCAAACCATTATTTTGCTGTATAAAAAGAATCAGGCTCTGAAATATTGTACAATTAGCCTGTGAAGTGAAATCCAAAATGCCAGCAGGCAAAAATATAGGGATTGGGAATTCAATGTAATGGTTCCTGTCATCTCCCAGAGTTCTTTCACTGGGTGTAGCTGGCTCAGTTCATTACTGCTCTATTGGAACTGATTTGGTTCATCTCATTGCTGAAGATGGCCAGGTCCGTGAGAATTGATCATCATACAGTATTGTTGTTGAAGTATATAATGATCTCTTGGCCCTGCTCATTTCACTCAGCATCAGTTCATGTAAGTCTCTCCAGGCCTTTCTGAAATCATCCTGTTGGTCATTTCTTACCGAACACCATTCTCCAATTGATGGGCATCCACTCAGTTTCCAGTTTCTGGCCACTACAAAGAGGGCTGCCACAAACATTCTTGCACTTACAGGTCCCTTTCCCTTCTTTGGGAAGATCTCTTTGGGATATAAGCCCAGTAGAAACACTGCTGCATCAAAGGGTAATGCACAGTTTGATAACTTTTTGAGCATCGTTCCAAACTACTCTCCAGAATGGCTGGATGTATTCACAGGAATGTTATTGTTTTATAAGAAATGATTAGCAGGCTGATTTCAAAAAAGGCAGGAAAGACTTACATGAACTGATGCAAAGTGAGTGAGCAGAACCAAGAGAACACTGCACACAGCAACAAGATTATATGATGATCAACTGTGATGAACTTGGCTCTTTTCAACAATGAGGTGATTCAAGGCAATTCCAATAAACTTATGATAGAATAAGTTATCTGCTTCCAGAGGAAGAACTATGGAGACTGAATGTGGATGAAGGCATAACATTTTCACCTTTTTTGTTGTTGCTATTGTTGTTTTGTTTGCTTGGTCTTTTTTTTTCTTGTTTTTTTTCTTTTGATCTGATTTTCTTGTGCACATGATAAATATGTAAATATATTTAGAAGAATTGTAGGTGTTTAACCTATATCAAATTGCTTGCTATCTAGGGGAGCAGAAGGAGGGAACAGAAGGAAAAAATGGAACACAAGGTTTTGCAAAAGTGAATGTTGAAAACTATCTTTGTATGTATCTACAAAAAATAAAATACTGTTAAAAATAAAATAATATCAAAAGTTCATTGTGTTTCTTAAATCTCTGGTGCAACATCATCTTATTCAATGAGATCTAGCACAATTTCAATAACAATATCAGAATCCTATAGATTTTCTCTATATTTACTTAACACACCAAGATTTATTTGTTAAATCGATTGTCTCCTTATTTGACAAATATCTTTGGAATGTTTTTTATCTTTGAGGAAATATCAATGATTCTGATGAAATCTCTCAATGTAGGGGGAAAATTGTGCAAGGATATGCAAAGAAATGAACACCAGGTCTTCTGTTTCCCAAGTAGTAATTTCATGGATTCTGCTGAATTAGAAATGCTTCATGGATGTATACTGGGAAAAGAAGATCTATTTTCTTCCTTTATCTTTTCAATTATTACTGTGGCTCAGGGTTCTGGATGCTGACATAAAATCATCTGATGGAAATCATTTTTGACAGAGTTCTTCCAGATCTGAAGGAAATTATAAGATGTAACTTGAACCCCATTTTCAAGACAACACTTTTGTAATGTGACGGTTCACAGATACCTTTCATCATTGAGTTCTTTTCCTCTCTGAGGATTTAATTAGTTTTCCTCTGTCCAACTTGTAATTGTTTTAAGCTATCTCAAAGAAGCCCCCAACTAGAGTCCCCATTAGCAAGGAACAGAAATCAATAACCTCCATGACTGTGCCATCAGAGGACACCACAAACTCCAATAGCTGCACATAAAATGATATTTTACCTACAAATGTTTCCTAGCCAAGCATGAAAACAGCATTGGTGCCCCTGCTGGTAAGCAGTTGGGCTGCCTGAGATGGGCTAATGACAGACCAGATTGAAGCACAGGTCTCACAAAACCTTGCCTTAGAAAGAGAGACATAAATAATCTAATACGGCATACAATGATGCATTTCTACTCCGAAAATATAAACGTGGTGTGCAAAGGGGAATGGTTTGAAGCAAACCACTTCTCACATGATCTCTCTTCAAAAATGCCTCTTTTTTTCTTTCACAAGTTTACTATCAAATTGTACAGAAAACCCATTTCAAGCTCAGAAGCTAACCAACTGAAATACAGCTCTTTCATCTTTTTTTTTTTTTTTCACCCTGATCCAGAGCCCTATCCTATTGCTGGCTATTTTTACTTTTTCTTGGGAAACATATGCTAGTAATTATCCCATAATGCTGGGAGGCTCTCTGATATTTTTATGCAAACATCCAAATGTAAAATTTTTGCATTTTTAGCTTTAACCTATAGGTCTTATATCTTGTAAGTCTTGCACAAAATCATTATCTCTTGACTCCCTCCCTCTTATCCCTCCATTGAATTTCAAGCTTTTTTAGACCCCATAGTCCTATTTCTCAAGTCTCCCAGGACAATTTTTTTCCTCCCTTTTCCTGACTGAATTTACTTAATTTCTTCCTTTGATTAAATTTATTAGAAATAAACAATAAAGTATTATACTTGGGTCAAGGAAGCTGATTTCAAAAATATAAGATTTTACTTAGTAAACATCATGCTTCCATCTTATATTTTTGAATAGCACATGGTCTGAAAAATTATGGGGGTTTTACTGGGATGAAAACTCAATATGGGTCAGCAGTATGATAAAACAACAGCCATAAATATCTAATATAATATAATCTTAGGCTGTATTAAGAGGTATAGCATCCAGAACACAATAGAATTATTATTCTGCTCTGGGGTGTGCCTTGGGTCTATGACTTTCAAAGAAACTGAAGCCTGAAACAGAAAAGGCTCAAAAATGATTTAATAGACATATTAAAGTATTTGAAAGGTTATCTATCATGTAAAGAGAAGTAACAAGTAAAACATGTAATGAAGGAAATTTACACTTCTCATCATTTAGAGCTATCTAAAAGTAGAGGTAATAAGTACTAAGTTATCCCTTTTCAAGAAATAGCTCTCTTTTCAAGGGAAGCTTTTCAAATAAACCTAAATGACCATTTGTTGGCTTATTGTGGCAGAAATTATTTTAGGGTGTTTTAGACTACATGGCAAATGCTATTTCTTCCAACTTTGAAAATGTTTTGTGATCTTTTGGGTGTATCGATTGTCTAGCAGGTAGAGTGTTGGACTTAAGTCAGAAACATTTGAATTCAATTCTTGCCCGAGACACTTAATAAGCTATAAAACCTAGGCAAGCTGATTTAATTTCATCTTCTTTAAAATGGGGATAAGCATAGCACTTACTCCATGAGGCAGTTGTAAGGATCAAATGAAATAAAATGTAAAGCACTTTCAAAACTTAAAGAGCCATGTCAAGGATAGGAGAAGGGAGCCAAATCTAACCCCCAATAATCTATGAATCGTTTTTTTACATTTTTAAAGTTTTATTGTTTATAAAAATGTAAAAAAAAACCATTCTTATCTCTGGATATACAAAAGGGAGGGAGTTGGATTTGGGGTTCAGATTATAGTTTAAAATGCCCTGTGCTATAGAAATTTTAGCTATTATCATTTTTATTGTTATTATTCCTCAATTGAGGAAACATGAGAAACAAAGGAAGCAAGCAGCAGATGCATTCTATTGCATTTCATGACTACAGCAGAATGAATCAGACTACTATGTGGGGGTTTGTTTTTAATTACCTGCTATTTGCACCTAGGAGTCCAGATGATGCTGCAGATAGTGCTGAGCTAAGAAACAGGAAAACCTCAATTCTAATGTAGTTTCAGACTAATCTCCTTACTTTACAGATGAAGAAACTGAGACCAAAAGAGGTAAAGATTCTTGTTTATAGTTATATAACTAATATATAAACTGGCTGAATTTCAATTTAAGCTCAACTTTTCTGTCTCCAAGTCCAGTCTTTGGTTGGTTAGTTTGTTTTCCCACCACACAAATTACAATTATTAGGTATGGAAGGTTTGATGGTAAAGATAGGATAGGCTTTTAGGAAGAAAGATAGATAGCATTTTATACAAGCGAAGGAGAAAGAGTGGCACTCCCACATAAAGAAACTAAATGAGGAAAAGTACACAACCAAGAATAAGTATTCTATATGTGGGTTTGGAGACAGGGAAGCATAAGTCCTGACTAGAGAGCAAGTGTTTGAAAGTAATGGGATAATAAGATTAGATTAAAAAAGAAAGGAAAGGAAAGGTTATAGTGAACTTTGAATTTTAGATCAAAGAATTTAGACTTGTCCCTATATAAAAAAATAGTTTCTTGATTATTTCTTTTGTTCAATATTTTTTTTTCTATCATGTCCAACATTTGTGACTCGTTTTGGGGTTTTCTTGGCAAAGATACTAGAATGGTTTGCCATTTCCTTCTCTAACTCATTTTACAGATGAAGAAACGGAGGCAATTAGCATTAAGTGATTTGTCCAGGTCACTCAGCTAGTATCTTTGGTCTGATTTGAACTCAGTAAGAGCAGCCTAATCAAAATGGAAGTGATAAAAGCAGGTGAAATGTGGAGGAAAGGAAAGAAGAGGAGAAGAGGGAAAGAGTGTGGAAGGGACAAAGAGCTAACAATTTAAAACTCTACATTTAATCTACATTTAACTCAAATTCTAAATGTGAAACTTTCAGTCTTTAAATGTGGCATTTTTTATCTTCTACTATTTAAATATACCTAACTGATGAGGTCATCCTTTGTATAATAACATTTAATTATCAGAAAGATAATTTACAACAAATAGATGAATAGTTAAAGATATCTCCTAATACAATATTTTTCATATTCCCAAGGCATTACTATTATAATAACATTATGCTGCCCTTGTAATAAAAAAGATGATGATAGTGAGCCATGGTCAAATAGAGCCTGCCCTTTGAGTCATTTTTCTAGTAATGAGTTTGCTCTAATTCCTTCATAGTCTTTTTTTATACTGTCCTTAGGAAAAAATGAGTTACGGGTGCATCTATGACCTTGGGAGAGAGCAAAGCTAACTATTTTGCATGGAGAATGACCCCATAAATTTGGCCTCATTAACACTGTGGTCTAATGAACCAAGTTAATTGTACACTGGGCTACTATTGAGGAGAGGGTATGGAAAGAGACTGGGGTTCTATTTTAGGGCAAACCAAAATTTCAAGCAGAAAAATCTGCTGGATAGACTCATCCCTATGCATCAAGGAATGAATGCTTTAAGGCATCAATAATCACTCCTTTTTGCTCTTATTATTTCAAGAGATAACAGCAGGATCAGCTACAAATCTATGGAAACATTTTTCTCTTGAAATAGATTCTAATCATTGCCTTTTGTAATGTAAATATCAAAGGTGACTTACAGTCTTTCTAAGATGGTGAAAACCTCCTGGTGCTTTGGTAATGGGCATTGGCTGGCCTCCCCAGAATACACAAGGATGCTCCCACAAGGTGCTGTGTTAAAATTCCTCTTGTTCCAAAAGTATGTGAGGAAAAAGCTGAACAAGACCTCTGATCTATGATCAGACCTAATCCTGATAACCTATTAAAAAAAAAAAAAAGACTATAAGTGGAGAGAGAGGCAAGTCTCTAGGGAGGCTTTCACAGAAGGTAAAGATAGCAATAGTATTCTATTGAAAGGGGGCATTATACTTTAAAATGTGATGCTGTAGGAACAGATGTGGTAGAAAGGAGAGGGAAAAAAAGATTACATAGTGTACATTTAGAAATACTAAAATAGTATTGAAATGCCTGTTTGTCACAGTCTCCTACGAGCAAACATATGGGCCTGTTTGCAGTCAGGAAAGAAAAGGAAAAAAAAATTGACTTGAGATGGGGATAGCACTTCCCCACCACCCCAATTTTAAAAAGTGATCAACAGTTAGACAATTCCTGTGAAACTAGGAGCTGATGGGAACCTTCATTCCATTCAGTTATTTACTACTCACTGAAGGTCACTTTTTTCCATCCAGGAGGAAATTGCCTTTTGTTGAAATGAAAAACACCCATCAATCTACACAGCATGGGCTTTATTACACGCATTAAAATCAGGTTGGTTTGGGTTTTTTTTTCCCCCCCTCACTTGATGCATTTCATAGGGTCATATCTCCTTGTCAAGTAAAGAAGTAGAGGAAGTTCTAGAATTATGGAGGTCTTAGAAAGGAAAGCACAAACCTAGCAAAGCAGAAAGACTTGGTGAGTAGAAAACAAGGCATGCTCTGTATTTCATGCTACAATCTATGTAAAAAATATGAAAGCTCTGTGAGATCAAGGTATGGTCTGGTATTTTAACAATACAGGAAAGTCAATACATTTATGTTCTCTGCCACCACACACACCAGTCAATTTTACAGGAGTGTTTTCAATGGCCTGAGTTTCCCAAAGAAGGCAGTTCAATTTAGGTAGGGTCTCAGAAATTCATAGGAAAACAATTAACAAAATCAAAATTTAGAAGAGAGCCTATGAGTAATCCATGAGCCAACCTAGAAGGGAAATTCTGTGGAAAAGTATAATTAGGAAAACTTTATGAAGAATAACATGAATGCCATAGAACTAGCCTACATATTATTAATAATAATAATAGCTATAATTTATATGGCATTTTAAGGTTTGCAAAGCACTTTACAAATATTATGTCATTTTATCCCCAAAAAGGCTGTGAGATAGGTGCTATTAACACCCCCATTTTCCAAATGAGGAAACTGTGGCAGACAGAAGGTGACTTGCGCAGAGTCACACAGCTAGTACGTATCTGAGGCTACCAGGTCTTCTTGACTCTAGGTCCAAAGCTTTATTCACTATACCTTGTAGCAGAAAATATACAGCTTAATATCTATTTAAATATTATTCTCTCTGACCTTCCCAGTTCTAAATCCTATGTGCCTATAACTTCTTGACAAGGGATCCAAGTGTTCATTTCCCATTCAGTTCTTATCTCTTTAAGATCACATGGACAAATGGAGCAGTAATGAACTGAACCAGCTACGCCCAGAGAAAGAACTCTGGGTGATTACTAAAAACCATTACATTGAACTCCCAATCCCTATATTTATGCCCATCTGCATTTTTTTAACATCTACTGGTCATCCTGCCATCTGGGGGAGGGGGTGGGGGGGTAAGAGGTGAAAAATTGGAACAAGAGGTTTGGCAATTGTTAATGCTGTAAAGTTACCCATGCATATAACCTGTAAATAAAAGGCTATTAAATAAATAAAAAAATAAATAAAATTTAAAAAAAAAAGAAAATTTTAGAAAAAAAAAGATCACATGGACAGAATAAAATAAGAGTAAATGCAACGCAATGTTGATGTTCTTATGTTTATGTTGAGAAAATCAAGTTAAAAAAAGAAAAAATCAAGTTCATGAGTAGAGATTGGGGGGAAATGAGTAGAAAACACTTTCTATTAAAAAAAAAAAGAACATAGGGTTTGGTAGTAGGCAACAAATTCAACAAGAATTAGCAGTATCAGATGGAGAACAAACAAACTATAGCTCTGCTTGGCTGCATTGAGAAGCATGGTATCCATAAAGAAAGACATAATAGCTCTACTAGATTCTCACTGTATCAAATCACATCTAGAGTACTATATTTAATTCTGGAAGCTATCACTTCACCTGATTCACCTGACATAATTCTATTCACAAAGAATAGCTTCCAGTCTTTTGATCTCCACAACTATGTCTGTCAAAATCCTACTTATCCTGCAAGCCCCATATCAAAAATGCCTTTCCTAGAAAGTCTTCCTAGATCCCTCCTTCTCCAGCTGATATTGCTAATATTGCTTTCTATGTCCTCTGAATGTTAACTTACTTTTTTATAATACTCATTCACAACTGTCCTATGAAGAAGATAATACAAGTGCTATTGTCTCTACTTTATAGATACAGGAAAAAAAACCCAGAAAAGGTAAACTTATCTATGAAGTTAAAAAATTTCAGAAGAAAAACATGAACCCAGGTTTCCTGAATCCGCACTAGACATTTATATTACAATGTCTTTCTTAATGCTCTTATCAAAATATTGATAATAGAGATAAGCCTTAAAATTGCTCAGTGCATACTTTTTTTGAGGGGAGAGACTAGTATTAAATATTTATCAGTATACCCCATCTATAATAGATGTTCTCTTCATGTTTCACTTTCTATTTTACACGACCCTTATATTTGTATATATCCCTTGCGCAGATATAATTCAAGCTATTTTTTTATTTCTCTGGCTCATTGTCCCTATCCACATAATCTGGGAACTCCACTATCTGAAACAGATCAATTGTCACCAACTCTTTTTACAGGCACAAAGATCACAAGGCTCAAAGAATGATCAGATTAATTTGTAGGTAAATAAAATAAATAGAACTCATGGTGGAACCCAGAGTAATTAATGCTTACTCATAGTCATTCCTTATATAGGCCCCCATCTACTGTAGCACTGATTGTAGCCACTCATATCTCCTAGTGAGGTCTTATGTTCATTTCTCATCAGTCTTCTCATAGTTCTAGGCAATATATCTCAACAGCTTTATATTGTCCCTTCAAACAGAGGAGTCAATGAATTCCATCATTTTCTCCTCTTGACATTTTTCTGCTCTTTTGCATAGTCCTGAAGAACTAAAGTTCTCTAGAAGATGACACTCTCAGCTGGTAATATCCAGTCATATTCCAGTCCTGAACTATGAGGGATATGCCAGAACTTTCTTATCTTGGCTGAGACTATTGAATTCCTTACATTCAAATCTTAGGAAAGCACCAAAGAAATTACCCTGCTCTAATTTTTTCCTTTATGTTAAATGAGTTCTTTAAACTCTAGCCTCTTGGAAACACACCTAATGGTTAAGAACGGAACTCACAACTTCCAAGAGGAATTCATTCCTACCATCAGATTGTGTTAGAATGACTTCTTGGTTTGTTATCATTTGTTCCTTATCACCATGGCAGCAAGATTCCATCCATTTCCTAAGTATCTAAAGGCTCAGTAGAACCTCCATTTTCCTCCTTCAATCACTCATTCAAGTCCCCCATTATTTCACTGGGACCAGCAGGATGAGGTTATTCATATTACCTTAAGATAACTTCCCATACCATTCAAAGATAGAGCAAAGGAAAGCAAAGCCCTTCCCTGACATTGACTAAGGAGAACTAAACTTTACACTACTCATTACAGGTACATGGCTAGCACCTCTACTAAAGTTTTAAGATCCTGGATACAAAGAACAATAACTTAGTTAATATTTTACCTCATTAGCACCTAGTATAGCAATGGAGATGCAAATATTTATTAAATTAACCTGTATAGATGTTACTCCCAAATTTGTATCTGGATCCCTGTTTTTTGATCTAGTGAAGATCAAAATCTCATTTGCCTGAATTAAATCTCATCTTGGCTTTTCCACAGACATTTGAGGTTCCACATGCCATAGTTTGAGTTTATCATGTTCCCTCTACTGTTCTTAATTTCCTTGGATTGCCAATGGCATCTGTATCCATCCAGATTCTTAGAGTCCCAACTTATTTTCACTACATCCTTCTTTATGTCTTACATACAATCCAATAGCATTTTTTCTTTCTTTTTAATTTTAATTACTTCATCTCTAGATTATATCAGCAACACCCACCAGTATTCTTACCTTTAATTTCTCTTCCAACAGCTACAATCATTATTTTATTATGCTGATCAAGAAGCCTTAGTGTGTTTTGATTACATTTCCTTTTTTTTTGTTCTGTTTTGTTTAGAGACAGGATTGTATTCTCTCATTCAGGATGTCAGTGCAAAGGCACTCAGAGGCCTGATCCTACTACTAATTATCATGAGTTATGAAATACTAGATAGCTATCCCTACTTGAATGATCATCATCTTGTTGCTCAGGACTTAGTTTGGACCCCATTGCAGCTCATTACTCCCAAACTAAAGTGATGCAGTAGCCTTAGTCTCTTCAGCAGCATGTATTATAGGCATGGGCCACCACACTGGGCCAATTTCCACTGTATTTCTTTTCTTTAAAAAAAAAAAAAAAGACTGATTTATTGTTTTATTGATTGTCTTGGCTGAAGTGATAGAAAAAATATTGATAATAGAGATAAGCCTTAAAATTGCTCAGTGCATACTTTTTTTGAGGGGAGAGACTAGTATTAAATATTTATCAGTATACCCCATCTATAATAGATGTTCTCTTCATGTTTCACTTTCTATTTTACACGACCCTTATATTTGTATATATCCCTTGCGCAGATATAATTCAAGCTATTTTTTTATTTCTCTGGCTCATTGTCCCTATCCACATAATCTGGGAACTCCACTATCAAACATACACATTGCATTTCAAATAAAATCCAAACACCTCACCTTAATTTTTGAAGGTTACCACTTTTATCCCTTGCCATCCTCAAGTTTCATTATGCACCCTGAAGAATATGCAACTGATATTACCATATTTCTCTGCTTCCTACATTATGTAACTTACTCATTCTTACTTCCTTACATTGGTTTCCTTTCCCTCTCTCCACTGATCAATATTCATCACCTCCTGCATAACTCACCTCTGTTTTTCTTGAAACATCTGAACTATATCCATCAGAGGTCTTAGGATGTTTTATACTTCCATAAACAAATTTTGTTTTGGCAGTTTTCCCCATTAGCACATTTTTAATCACTTGACCTTTCAAACTGCTGCTATAATTAGCATCACCAAACTAATATTCCATAATGACCATTCTTCCAGGCATTATACGAAAAGAATTTTTCATTGTAAGTGATGATAGAAAATGCAGCCTTGCACAGTGGGTAAAAAAGGCCAACAATGTTATAAGGAAGATGGAGGTTTGACTAATAACACCAACACAGGCTACCTGTGTGACCTTGGGCAAGTCATTTAAATTTGCAGTGCTCCCTCTAAAACCATTTTTTCCAAAAAAGATTTGTCAAGTTCTCTCTTCATTAGTTGAGAAAGTTTCTAAGTTATCTAAAACTAATAAATTTACAATTACAGACCAAAGGAAAAGGAGTTTGTTGATTTTATAAACTTTTTGTTTCTAATAAAATTTATTTAAAACTACTACTAATTAATTCTGAGGTCTATTAGTTTATGTTGTCATAACTAAAATATCCTGTTAGTGATATTAAATAGATGTTTATTACTAATATTTCTTCTCTTTGAAAGAGGGGAGGAGGTTTTCTCTGGCTTTTAGAGCCTATCTTTATTCTTGGTCCTTCAAATTCAAAGAGGCCCATGATAGCAAGGAGGTAATGCCATGACATGCAAGTGAACTGGATTTAAATGAAGAAGGGTTGTGCAAGGTCACATGCCTGACTTTGCCCTCCTGAGCCAACTATGTCCAGTGGCCAAATACAGATTAGGATGACTAGAGATGGCTCTGAATGAGCCTATCCTAGTAACCTCACTAAATATCTACTTATTTTATTGCATTAAAAAAAGAAACCAATCTAAAATATACTTTTGGCACCAATCAGTCTTATAGCTTAGTTGATAAATCATTCCAAAAATGAGCTGAACTGATCCATTCAGGGACTACTTTAGGTCTTTAATTTATCTTTCCTAGAGTCACTAGGTTCTTCTTGTGGTTTTTTGGATACTGGAGAATGTAATGTTGGTCAACAAAGCATGTTGTTTAGATAAATCAGACATCTGTGTGTGTCTAGTACAGAGACAGAGAGTTTTCCTGGAACTTAGCCTAAACCCTGATTTAGTGAAGGAGACAAGTCTTTTAATCAGAAAACGGAGTATCCTTTAAAAGTCCATAATTAACATGATATCCTTTTTTAAAATACTGTAGTACAGACATTGCACGGAAATTAGCTAAGTTTGCTTTATTTTTAAAAATACAGAGCAAATGGCTTTCAAGACAAATAGGAAAACCATAGTGTGCTAGATATTAGAATCATCCAGTATTTGAATAAACCAGCATAGTATTTTGTTTAACTTAGTACATCCTTGGGTCAAGCCTCCAACTGGATGACACTGATTAAACTCTCCCCACAGAGTTTAAATAAAGAGATGTCCACACAGACTCAAAAACAAGACAGCAATATACCAGAGTAAGCCCAAACAAAATTGGGAGTTCCAATTTGTAAGGTATGGATCACATATCAGACCCCAATTCAATTCATTCCAATTCTTGGGTATCTAGCTATGCTGTAAGAATTCTCAAGAGACTGATAGAGTATACATATTTTACCTTCTAAATGGTTAATGATATTAGGCCTAGAAGAAAAAAAGACATTATTTCTGTATAGGATCAGAATGGCTTTATAATATTGAAGGAAAACCTTCAGCTGAGTCAATCTTAAAAACAGAAGCTTGCTTACATGGCATAATCAGAAAGGCACAAGGAGGCTCCTTTCCTCAAATTCCATTTTAAAATGCACATATTTTTGGCAAGGGTAACAAACTATAAATCCTAGGCAAGTGGCCAAAAACATTCCCTCAGTTGAGGAAAAGGGAGGGCATAGTTCCCTGACTTCCCCTCATTCCCACCAGTAGAGGTGAAGAAGTTTCCATGAGTAGGATGGGAGGGGGTGGAGAAGGAGTGATGAAGAGAATTCACTCCAGCCCACCATCTGGTTGCTTCCCCCATTTTAGATAATTATTCTTGCTAACTAGGTGCTAAACTACTGGAGGATTAGAAGTGTTAACACCCTCTAATTTCAAGACCCTAGGGCTCTAGTTACAGATCTGCCTGAAACCATAATATTAAGGATCTATACAGATTGCTCTCCTCCATGAACAGAAACATGTAGAAAGTATTCTTTGATACACTATCCCAGAGGCAAGCTTCTATGTAAGCCCCTCAAGGTTGTAGGGGTTCTCCTGAAGAATTAATATACTTCTTCTATTGTCTTCAACTGGAGCCCCTATCATTTATTTTCTCCCCAATGTTAGCCATAAGTGAGTAGCATTCCAGTTCTATTTAACTACTTAACATCAATTCAGTTTTATAAAGGGATGTTTATCTCAAAGCAAAAACAAGAACCAAAAAGAAAACATCCCTCCCACATCTCAGTGTTTCTGTTACCCCACTTCTGTTTCTTGGAAAAGAGGATTCAAACTCAGCTCATTTCCTAATGGCATTGGTCCAACCAATATAGGACATCCAAATGTATAATGGATGCCAGAAAAGTCCTTGCCTTAGCTACCTATGGGTTAGGTACTGAACATTATTCCTTCTTCACTGGAATGTGAATACCAAATTATCTGTAAAGATCAAAAGCTGGTTTGCCAAGTTACAAAAAAAGTCTTTAATGGGATCTAGTCTTAAAATAATCTGTTGCGTGTGTGCACACACACACACACACACACACACACACACACCAGGTTTTTCTTCTGCCTATTATTTATAAACCACAACTAGTTTAGCTAATTCAGTCAAAATAACTTGTCATTAAGGTAGCCCTTTTAAAAGTCTAAAATGTGCTTCTCTCATAACAACCCTGTAAGAGCACAGCATAGATTTATAGATCTTTTTTTTAAGGACCTTTAGGAAGTCTGTGAAAGAAATAAGACATTTTAAACATTTTTTTAAAATCCTATTCAATAAATTCCTATTCAATACAAGAGAATTTTTATTTTTATTCCAATAAAATAAGGGATACACAATGCAATAATCCCAAACATCTGAAAGCACCAATTGATTTAATCATTCCTCAGATTTTAGAGCATGAAGTCTTATGGGTTTCATACTCATGAGTATCTGCCCCTTTAAAGATACATGGCTATGACTCTACAACATAAAGGTTGTAACAGTCTAGTGCCCTCAGAGTCATTTAAAACAACCTACTTATTTTACCGATATGGAAGCTTATTCACTGGAGAAGGTACCTAGTTCTGCTATCTCAGTTTGCATAAATTCTTAGCATTTCTACTTCTATTCTGACCCCAACTAAATGATGATTCCTTCTACAAAATATAAAATCCTTTACTAGCCAAGTGTCTAAAGGTAGGTAGGTGCCACAGTAGACAGGGTTCTGGATCCAGAATCAGAAAAACCAGGGTTCAAATGTAGCTTATTCCCCCATATTTGGAATGATGTACATTATCAAATCTTGGAAACAATAAATGTGTTAAAAGTTAAAACCAAATTGCCTCTCCTATAAGAGATTTTTCCTTATCCTTCCCAGTTGTCTCACTTCTCCCAAAATAACTTTGTATTTATTTTTCTTTAATTTATCTATGAATTTGTTGTTTCTCTCAAATAGAATATAAGTTCCTTGAGGGGAGAGATTTTGTTTGGAGGGGTGTACCTCCAGAACCTCATATGGTGTCTGGCATAAGACAGAGATGTTGATTAAATGCTTATTGACTTGAATTGTTCAGGGTCAAAGAGAAAGTTATAGATTGAGCCAGATCTCCTGGCTTCCAGGACAGGATTCTTTCCATTGTAGCACGGCTACCTCCAAGAGACAAAAGGAACTGTCACCTTGCAGCCCAGAGTACAGAAAATACTGGAAGGGGAGAGAGGCATAAATTCTCTGTTCCAAATTGCTTTCAGTAACCTAACTCTGATATCTCAGCTTGTACAAACACTTAGCATTTTTCCTTCTATTTTGACCACCACTAAATGCTGATTCCTTCTCTGACTATCTAGCTCCAAACTTTACCTACTTGTTTGAAACAATAGCTTGCTTTAAACTTGACAAATAACTACTACATTCACTTCTTCCCCCTCCTAGAGTCATTTCTGCCTGCCACAGATTCAATTGTTTTTATTAGTTTGTTTTTTCTACTTAATAGCATTAAATTTTTTCCAATTATATGTAAATTTTGTTTGCAATATTTACTTTTATAATATTTTGATTTCCACTTTTTTCTTCCTCCTCCCCTACCCAAGATAACAAGCAATCTGATATAGGTTACACATATACCATCATATTAAATATTTCCACGTTAGTCATGCTGTGAAAGAAGAATCCAAAGAAAAGGGAAATCATCAGGGGAAAAAATGAGAAAATGATGTGCCTCAATCTGCATTCAGATTCCATAATTCTTTCTCTGGATATGGATAGCATTTTCCATCATGGATTTTGTGGAATTGTCTTAGACACAGATTCAGTTGCTCAACCTTGAAAATCTTTTCTTTTTTTCTTGTGTCCCTAGAACTCAGCACAATGCCTGTCACATACTAAGTATTAAAGAAATGTCTAATAACTGAATGACTCATAAAGGTACATAGAATGTGGACCAGATTGCCAAGGGACATTCTATGCATACAAGACACATTTTATGCACATCTCTGCAACCACCACAAGCTCATACCTAACACTAGTTGCTACTTTTTCTCTTTCCTTTCTCCTAGCTGCCTTTTTTTGTGTGTGTGAATGTACCTTGATAAATACATTATTAACTAGTTATACTAGCCCTCAAATGTGACTTCCCAAAATAGAAGTCAGTTCAATAAAAGACATTCCCAGCACTGATATTAATTATATTAAAGAGACATAATGGCATAGGGGAAAGAGAACTTACTCTGTAGTCATAGGACCTAGGTTCATATGTCACCTCTGATACCTAAAACTCCTATGACTTTGAGAAAAAAATTATCTCTTTGAATCTCCATTTCTGTAAAATGAAGAGATTGTTGATGGTTTCTAATACTTCTTCCAGCTTCAAATATGTGATCCTATAGCATAGTTTATATTGTTAAAAAAAAAAAACAAGCTTAATTATCCAGGTTCACATTGATTGTTGAAGATTAAGAGCAGACTATTTACTGAAGTGTCTCCCCAAGGGGCTTCTCATGATGGCATATTTGCAGATGAGTGATATTCTTGTTAAGGATACTGTCCCAAACAATACAGATTTTGTCCCTCTACTACCCTTTGTCCTTTGTAAATTTTTTCTATACCTTTCTATAGAGAATGCATTTAATATTTCTATAGACCTTTCTCTGGTTATTTCAAATCTCAGAGGTACCAATATAATATGTGTATGTCAGGATGCTATGTCTCATTCAATACTACATGACTAACTCACTATTTCTTTTCCCCATAAAAACTATACAAGAGAAATTGCCAAAGCTTCTTTCCCAGGACACCATAGGGATGATAAATAGACTAAACATAAGCAGAATATGATGTATTGAGCCTTTGAATTATCAGAGAAATGAACAGCCTTTGTAGGTCATAAAGCTAAAGAGAAAGCATAAGTTCAGGCTCTCTCCTCTCTGTCTCTTTCTGTCTCTGTACCTCTATGCGTCTGTCTCTCTCCTTCTCCCTCTCTGCTTCTATCTCTGTCTCCCTCTGTCTCTTCTTTTCCCTCTCTCCATCTCTTTCTTTTTCCCTCTCCCTCAGCCTCTCCTTCTTCCTCTTCCTCTCCCTCTGTCTCTCCCTTTCCCCCTCTCTCCCTCCCTCCCTCTCCCTCCATCTCTCTTTCTCTCTCTCTCCCTTCCTCTTCCCCTCCTTCCCTCTCCCTCCATCTCTCTCTCTCTTTTACTCTCTCTCTCTTTCTCTCTTCCTCTTTCTCTCTCTTCCCTCCCTCTCTCTGTCTCCCCCTCGCTCCCCTTTTCTCCCTCTTTCTCTCCCTCTCCCTCTCCCTCTGCTTCTCCCTTTCCCTCTTTCTCTCCCTATCTCTCTCTCTCTTCCTCTCTCTCTTTCTCTTTCATACACCCAAAGGCACACTCATACCTGCTGCTACCATTCCCATTTTACAGAAGAAAAATTAGCTCACTGCACTTAAATCAGAGGGCTACTACTCCCTTTGCAAAAAGAGATGCTAGGCAATAGAAGGAAGGCAGGCCCCACCTCCCTTACTGCCTCTCTGTTTATAGACCCTGAAGGATAAGGGTTCAATTCCAGTCCACTTTTCCCCTTGGAATCCAGAGTAATGCCTGCCCAGGAATCAAACTCCAGTTCAACAACTTCATAAAACTGTTTTGAATTTAAAGTGAGGAGTGTTTTTCCCCCAGTTTTGTCCACGAATATTTTGCAAACTTGACTTCTAATGCATCTTCACATTTCCATGTTTTATAAACAATTCAACAAATTAGAAGTCAAAGTGTCCTAAGGGCGGAAGTTTCCTGATAAGAGGAATCTCAAAGAAATTATAGTATATTTAGAAACCAGAATGACATTTCCATCCTTTATTTGTTTACCACTTGAACTTTAGCGGCTAGATGGCAACGCATTAAAAGGCTGCTCAGGCATTTGGTTGGTGAGTTTCCAGGCTCCTGAAAAATTATAGACCCCAGCAACAGTTCAAGGACGTCATAATTCACCAAAATAGTCCAACTTCTGGAAAAACCTCTTTTGTTAAAACCTTATGATTTAGAGTCTATGGGTCTTAAACAGACCTCTACTTCATTTTAGGACTTCCCCCGCCAACAGAGTTTATGAATAAATCCATTTTGCTATAGCCTGTGCTGACTGCAAGGAGATCAAGTATGATATGCCTGTTTGTGATGCCAGTGGCAATGGCCATAGCTGCAGGAGAAGCCTTACCATTTGTAATCTCTGTGCAGGGTAATATAGGTACCATTTTCTGCATAAATCTGGTTCAAGCCCCCCAGCGTGGCAGGGCCCTTCAGGAATTGGCTTTTCTTTTTTCCCCTCTGATTCCTTCTATTGGAGGACTTGTTTTTCCTTTAAACTCCCTCAATTACAGGTCAGTGATATTTTCTTATAGATAGCAAGAACAATACTTAATTAGGTTTTTAAAAGGTTGGAATTTAGCCTTAAATACAGTGATTTTTTTTTCCCAGCATGGGCTTGAGGGAGAAGAGAAGCCAGCATCCAGGAAATGAAAGGGAAGGCTCAGCAGGCGGGAGGACAAAGTTTTATAGCAAGAACATTAGATTGGACAGCAAAGAAGCATGGACCATTGGGGCAAGCAATAGGTAACATGAGACTTGGTACTTACACAAATCTTTTTAGTTCAAGACATGAAATAATTGTCCAAGCCATTCCTCTTCCCTCTCTACCATACAGAAAGAGAAAAAAATGAGGGAGAGAGGGAGACAGAGAGAAAGACAGACAGAGACAGACAGAGACAGAGACAGAGAGAGAGGAAGCAGAAACAGAGAAAGAGACAGAAGGACAGGGAGAGGAAGAGGGAGAAGGAGATGGAAAAGGATAGAGATAGGGAAAGGGAGAAAGAGACTCACTTGTGTGCTAGAGTCAAGTGGCAAGCATTATTGAGTCCAGCTTATACAGAAGAAAAAGAGAGAAATAGAGACAACTTGGAGAAGTGGAAAGAAGAGCTTAGGTCTTGGGTTCATATTGTTGCTGCTGCTGCTGCTCTTGCTATTATCAATGTAAAGAATTACTGGTATAGATACTCCATTCAACAATGCTTATCAAATACTCATCTATTATAATCATAGATAATTGCCTTGAGTAATGAGAATATGTGCCTTGCCCATAATCATAGTTAGAAAATATCAAAAAGAAGACTTGAACCCAAGTCTTTTTTACTCCAAGTTATCTTTTATCCACTATACTATCCATGCTATTTCCCTCTGTTTTTAATCAAATTAATAAATAATTACATAAGATGAATTAAGGTGATGATAGGGGGCAGTGTCCTTCAGTGAATAGATCACCAAATTAGCAATCAGAAAACTGAATTCTCATTCCAGAGCTGTAATTAATCAGTTTTGTTACATTGAACAACTATCTAAATGTCTCTGGACTTCATTTTATTCATCTGTAAATTGAGACAGTAGGAATCAAAGGTGAAGAATGTGAAGATCTCCAGCTATCTAGAGCCTATCACACAACTGAGTGTGGCCTGAATAAAATTAATATGTAATTGGAAAATATTTGATAAAATGGATAAACATACTATAGAACAAAAGTAATGTCATGTAATTTTCTAAATCAATATGTGCCCTTAGGGACCCTAACATGTATTATTTTCATTTAATGGCCCCCATTTTTATTTGAGTTTGACATCATTGGATTAGATGATCACTAATTTTAAACTCTATAGTTCCATGAGAAAATGTGAGTAGAACCACTTAATGAAAGTGTGAATGCGTCCCAATAGCAATAATCTTAGTTTTATGCAGCAATCATGACTGAAAGAGTTTTCAAGGCTTTTTGATTCTATGTTGGAAAGTGTTTTAAATGAAAATAAAAGAGAAATCAATCTTTAGTGTTCTATTCATAATGAAATCCTTCTACCCTCACCCCAGCTCTCCATCTCTGGGGCAAAGTCAGTATCCAAATATGAGAGTTTGTGAGATCCAGGAAGCTGTAAGTTGAACTTCTCAAAACAAGGATACAAGAATGAATAAGACAAGTAAGCAGGGGTCCTGGCAACTGTAATTAGTAATAATTTGATCGCCTAGGATACTGTGAAAAGAAGGAGGTTGGTCTTGTTTACTGCAAGGCTTAATGTCTTTGGGGAAGCTAAGTCAGACTTCATATTAATGCTAAGCACCAGTGATTTATTGCCTCTTAAAAACATGTTTGGTGATACTCTCATGAAACCATGGAAAAAGCAATCAAGCAGTGGTTAAAAATTGAAAATAATTTACTTTAAGCAGTAGCTAAGGAAGAAGAAAACAAACCGTTATTCTACAGAACATCATAATGAACTTAGACAATAATAGTTAAAATGATAAACAAAATTAAATTTCACATGTAAAATACTCAACTCAATGTCATGTCATTGGGTTGAAATTAACTATGGGTTTGTGCTTGTTAACTCCTGAAATTAGTTGGTCTTAAAGAGGGTTTGAAGAGAATATATGTGTGTGTATTTGTGTACATGTGAATGTGTCTGTACATGTAAATGTATATGAGACAGGAACCGACACAAAGAAAGAGACAGACAACACCGAGAGAGGATATTATAAAGAAGGGCAAAAGATAAGAATGTGGGTCTAAACTTGTAGAGCAATTGATTTTTCCTTATTTCATGCTGGCGTTTTAAAGTCAAAATATACAATGCATCAGTAAGGATACGACTTTCATTAAGTTTATCAGTAGACTTTAATTTAGCAGTATACATACACATTGGCTAAAATAGGCACCCCTTGGCACTACTGGAGTCATTTGCCCAAAATATAGGGACCAGTTTCCCCAACTGAGACCAAATTCCTTGAAGAAAATAAAAAGAAACTCATTTAATGAAGTTTTAAGATTCTTCTCAAAATAAGTAGAGCTTACCACATTTAAGTATGAGACTTTCAGTTATATGAGTGAAAGGGAAAAGAAAGGAAAAGAAATTATTGGATTCTTTCCAAATAAATCTATTTTCTATTGATCTTATTGGGTGTCAATTTCACGATTTTATTTCCAGTATAACCTCTAACATTGATTCTTATCATGCTGAAATTTCTATAGAAACTTTTCTCCAAATTGTTAAAGAATGGCAACAAAAAGCTATATCATACAATATATTGAACACTACTATGCTGAAAACTAAAGGACTAAAGGGGAAACATGAATGATCGGCCTGCTGAACTATCTGGGGCAAAACCACTACTGCTTTCTTAACCCAGTGAATCATCTTGTTGCTATTAATATAAAACTGTTAATAACTCAGACTGAAAAGAAAGCTTATCTGCCAAGATTTTTTTCCAGATTTTTGCTCTATAATAAAAATATAGAGCCTCATAGTATACCACTGAGTAGGAGACATACAATTAGTTTTTAGATACTAAGTTCCCAGAAACGAATTATAACATGAATGTGATGTCCGATCAAATGGGTTAGCAAAATAAAGACAGATGGCAGCAAATTAAGTCTAACACTCAATGCTAACACTTTACAGCTATGTTGCCATTACAGACTTCTCCACCACACTGATTCAGACTTCAACTTGACATTGATCCCAAAAATATATTCAGCACCATCTGCTGTTCAAGTATCATTCAAAGGAAAGGAGGTGACCATTTGGGATGTCAGTAATAAAAGCTGCTTCTAGAGAGAGCACCTTTATAAAAGGAAAAAGACTTAGGTGGACCAAAAGCTGGAAGACATAGGAGAGGGAAGTAAAATCAGCCAGATTTCCCAAATTAAATGATTCTTATCCAACAGTTCTATAATGGGATATAGTGACATGTTCCCACAAACTCTTACAGAGTAAAACAAAATTGTAACTTGCATAATGTCAAAAACAGGTATTCACCTAAAAGTCATGATTTTAGTATATACTCTCCCTTGCTTTTCTTCTATCAAGAAATGACAATGTGATAGGAGATCAAAGGGAAATTTTCATTGTATCCAATACAGAAAGAGGTCAGAATATATCATAAGTGATTATACATATATATTTTCAAGTCAGGGAGCAGCCAACAGTCATGCATTCCTAGAAAAGGTCAGAGACAAACAGCATTTCCATGAAAACCTTTCCTAGCTGTTGACAAGCAATTTCCCCACATGATAAACATAATAGACAACCTCTCTCTTTTTTTTAAAGCTCATATGGGTCATGATGTAGAAAGGTTTCAATCATGTGGGCAATCTCAAAGTAAATGATGTTTCTTTCAGTCCTGGCCTATGTTGGGGTGGGGAGAAAAGGGGGACAGATGAAACATTGGCTAATAATGATTCAGAATTGTTTAATGCACTGTTTTGACAGACTTCAAATCCTTAAAGGAAAAGAAAACCTCTTAATAATAAAACAGAGACAGAGATGGAAATAAAGTAAGCAACAAAGACTGTAATGGAAGATATTTGAAGCTATTTTGACATTTTCCCCAAACAATACTCTTTATGTAAATTAGTAAACTAGAGAAAGGATATTCATGAGGTAGGAAAACATTTTCAGGGGGGAAAATGAAGGTGTTTAACTTATTTTTAACATCAATTTTCCAACATCAAAATAATGACCTACATATGACTCCTTGATATAAACATAGAAAGGTGCTTACATCTAAGTAAGGTGAGGTGCACACACTGTCACAGCTCTAATTAACTAGTAAATTGATGGAAACTAAAAATAATGCATAGAAATAGTGTGGCCAAGTTGAGAGTAAGTTGTCTGGAGTCAGAGTCAAAACACCTACAGTCAAATTCAAGAGCTGCAATTTACTATCTGTGTGACCTTGTCCCCCAAATTTCTGTTCTGGGTCTTTTTCTCTTCTCCAGCTTGGTGGTCTCATCAGTTCCTGTGGATACAATAATCCAGTCTAGATTAATTATTCCTAGGTCTACTTACATAGCTTTGAGCAGCTGGTTGTCAGAATGTATAGAGCCAATTGGGCCAGTCGGTTAACTTCTCTGAACCTTAATTTCCTCATTTACAAAATGAGAGAATTGGACAAGACAATCTTTAAGCTAAGTGATGAAGAGAAACTGTTCTGGGGATAAACTTAGTTGCATCTGGGAAAGAGGTAATCATCCCTAGAAAGTTTGTGCCCCTATGGTGGTTAGGGGTTAAGTCATTTTAGTCTTAAGACAGGCAATCCAATTGTAGGTATAGCCATGGAGCTACTTTCCCTCTTCATGAGTTCTCTCATTCACTCTTTATGCAAGGTACTCCTATTCCCTTATTTTCCATTATAGATAAAGAAGAATGAAGGATAGGGATGGGTAAGAGGCGAGGACTGTTGGAGAAACTAGGTAAGTGAGGACAATGGCCTGCAATGGGGAGGAAATATCCTGCCCCCAATGTTTGTGCTTGGACAAAGTTCCAGTGGTCCTACCTTAGTCTCTTTCCCTTCTGAGATTTTTGGGTCTATAAACTATATTAGATAAAGGCCTAAAAGAGTTGCCTCAAGTTCAGAGAAGTTCAGAGACTACTTAGTTATTTTTTTAAATAAATTTAAAAATTTTTTTAAACTTTTTTTTTAAAAAAAATAAACAAATATTAGAAGTTTGTTGTTGTTGTTTTTAAAAGGCCTATAACTACCAAAAATACCTAAAAATAGCTAAATGTGTCATTAAACAATAAAAAAGAAATAAGAAAATTCACAATGCAGGGTAGAATCTTATTATGCTTTGCTCTTGTTTGGCCAAACAAAAGTGACATTTTCTTTTTGTATGCTTAATATCAACTAACAGCATAAAGAGGATACCATAGAATCAATAAAAATAATAAAATCCAGTCCAGAGAGGCCTTTTAATCATATTCCAGATTCAGAGAAAAAGACATATATTTGTCTCCATTTCAAACTTTCATCAACATTTTGGTCCAATCTGATAAATGCCTATATGTAGGCAAGATTCAGTTAGTCATAAAGTTTTCCTCTTCTGCCATTAATACAAAGGGGAAAAAAAGGTTATGCAAAAGACTAAACAGTCTTTGCCACAAAAAGACTGTGTCAGAACCTGGAAGTAAGCCAGCCAAAACAGCAGGGGTGTTTGCTCTGATAACTGCACTTCAGAATTCTACATACAAGGGCAGCAATGGAAAAGAGATTTCACTGATAAGACAAGACCCCATAAGAAAGAAAACCCTCTTTAGAAATCAAATTATCAAAGGTAGGAAAGGCTTCTAAGACAGAAAACTACAAACATGCTGAGCCAAGGAAGGACACTCCCTGCAGCTGTCTGAGGATAACCACTTTTGCATTTTAATATTCTTTATTTTGTGCAGCTATGTGCTTTAGAAATTGCTTTCAATGTTATGAATCTTAACAGGCTTGTAATCTTTGAGACACTAAGCATGAATACTGTCAGTGAAACCAAAAGTACAAAGAATTTGAGCCTATGAGGAGTTAATAGGTTTAATTAATACCTAATACAAATTAATACAACAGAACATTGAAAATAAACCCATGGAAAGAGTTGATAGGAATCATGACAGCGCCATTCATTTTCAGAATTTTCTGTAAGCCTCACTGCTTCTTCAGTAGAGGGCACTATGAGATGAAAAGTGGTTGAAAGCAAAACAATACAGACTCTTAATTGAGAACTAAGATTGCAGTTGTAATGTGACAGGTTTAAACAAAAGAATCTCTTTTTCCACCCCTGCTTCTCTTCTTGTGTGAAGTGAATTATAATCATTTTAAAGTGGTCACTGTTTTCTTACTTAGAGGTGAATTCCCATTTTTTTTTTTTTTAGGTACCAAGAGACAAAGTATTCACCAGGTCAGATCAGATTACATCACTAGATTGGAGCCCAAATTAGCATCAGGAATTTGCTATGAGATAGATCCTTTTAAAATAGAGAAATCTTTACACATTGCAAAAATGTAAATGCTGCGTACATAATGAAAAGCCTTTGTCAAATCATAGATCAGAGGTGTGGAGGCAGAAAGAATTGTTGAAAGTTAATCTTCCCCTCACTCCATCACTTAATGCCAACTTCTATTTCATGGTTATCATCTTCTTTTCATCTTAATGACTGGCTTCTTGAAAAAAACATGTTCACCCAATAACAGTGTCCAAAATATGATAGGAATCAAAAGTGCATGAGAAGCAGAAGAGGAAAATGGGAAACTTTCCTGAGTAAGGCTATCTTATCCCTGTTGTTCCTTCAATTAGGGAAGAAAAAAGAGAAATTTACATGGTAATTATTCTATATATTTAAAAGGAATAATAAGTTGTAATAGATTTGTAGTTCCATGTTCAATCATCTTTTTTATTATACTATGTTACAAAAATACTTGTTTTATTCAATAAATTAAAAAATAAAACAAATTTTTAAAAATTAGAAATTTTAAAGTTTTGTATGTACAGAAAAATCACAAATCTTCTTGTGATCTAGACAATGTAGAAGGGGAAAACTCA
Source organism: Sarcophilus harrisii (assembly GCF_902635505.1). Classification (NCBI taxonomy): domain Eukaryota; kingdom Metazoa; phylum Chordata; class Mammalia; order Dasyuromorphia; family Dasyuridae; genus Sarcophilus; species Sarcophilus harrisii. Next base: position 267,912,206 of record NC_045428.1, read on the forward strand.
ACTCTGCCACATAGTCAGAAGGAGGGTATCTGAGCACTTGCCTGAAAATCTCTAGTGAAGAGGTACTCATAATCTTTCTTTAATTGTGAAATTTTACTTGTGAAAAATTTTTTCTTTACATGGAAACTAATAATGCTACTCCACAAGTTCTACCTAAAGTTCTATTTTTTTAAATCTAATCCATAGATTTGTGAGAGCCTTTTAGATTTATGAGTAGCTATCAAATCCTCTCTGAAACTAGAGGCTAAAGACCTCATTCGTTATACTATTATTTTGCACTAGATAAAACTGTTTGATACTAAAACCTGCATCCTATGTAACCAATTAAAATGATTGTTAAGAGTAGAAAACTCTCTTTTACTCTTTTCAGCTCTTTTCCTCTGTCTCCCTTTCCCAAAATAGCACTTTGTTCATGGAAGACACTCTATTAATGCTTGTTGACTTAATTTAAAAAGAATGAACAGGGAGGTAGAATAACTAAGTGGTGCAGTAACTGGAACACCAGGCCTAGACTCAGGAAAACTCACATTTCTAAATTCAAATCTGGGTTGAGAGACTTACTTAGCTCGGCAAGTCACTAACCTTGTATGCCTCAATTTTTCTCATTTGTTAAATAATTAATATTTCATTATTTATGCAATATATATATACATATATAACATAACATATTAATAAACAATAATTAAATAATTAAAATTAATAAGACTTAAAGAAATTCAAGCTACTCCAGTATCTTTACCAAGAAAACCTCAAATGGGGACAGAAATGACTGAATAACAATAGGGAAGTAAAAGGCATAAGGAAAAATTAGGGACAAGTGATGCACTCTGAGCTAGTGATAATAGTTGCATATCCATGTAACTATTTCAGACATGGACTGCTTTGGGTGTTTTGAAGCACTTGGTCTTTGGGATTACAAGCAAATTCTCATTTTATTGACATTCAAAGGATACAGTTCTCAAGCAGTGATACAAGAATGCCTCGTGAATATTACTTATGAGGAATAGATAAGGCAACCCTTGGGTACTCCTAAGAGCTCCTTAGCTACGAAATGATCACTTGCTACTGGCTTCCTTCCTCACAGGCCATCTCTCTGGGGGAAGGTCCTTATAGACTCATAGCCACTGCACAGCTTATTACTTCACTGCACTACAGTTTAATAACTTCCAGTCTACCGATACCTCTTTATAGTTTACTCATGGCTTTATGAAAGTCACTAGAGAAATCGTCCACTGTTGGGACTTTGACTATCTTCTCTACTTGAGTCCAAAAAGCTATGCAATTGTGGCTATGGAAAGAGACAGCTTTCTGTTGTTTATATTCTAGATGGGAGAAGCCAAAATCATTTTTAAAAAAAAAAGGCTAGAATTGTGCAAACATACAGAAGGTTGATGGGGTTTGAACTGGCTCAATATTACATTGAAAAGAGGAAGAATGAAAGAGAGGATCAGAAAACAGCTATCACATTAAGGGGGTAGGGATTAACAGAAACACCTCTGCTGGTGTTATTGTTACTGCTTTTGGTGCTGAAACTGCCTCAGATAGGGCAAAGAAGCTAGGGAATAACTGTAACCTTCCCTAATAGGGAGAACTTCAAATAATGAAATCTAATTCCTATCTCTTATATTGAACTGTCCCTTACTTTGAACTAACAAATGACTGCACTTTTTAAAAAGCTTTATTCATTCTACCTACCATGTGTTTTTCAAATCAAAATAGATTTCTCAAAAATACTGTTTATAGCTGATGGATCCTTGGGGACATGGAGAAAGAAGAGATTCTCTTTTCTAATTTGCTGGGATCACCAGTTGATAATGGGGCTAAAAATAAACCAAAGAGACTTTATTGATAAATATTATTATTATAACTCTCAAATCAGAGAAAAATTGATTATTCCAGACTACCTTAGACCCCACTGAGCAAAAGAAAATGAGGGGAAAATTCTAAGGGGAAAGAGCTTGATAAGGAAAACTTCCCTTTAAGATAGTTGTTGTTTAGTCATTCAGTAGTATCATTCTACTCAACCTCGTGAACTTTTGTCCTTGGGTTTTTCTTGATAAAGATACTGAACTGGCTTGCTGTTTCCTTCTCCAGTGTGTCCCCATTTTACAGATAAGGAACTGAGGGGAGGAAGAAGTGACTTGCCCAGGATCACAGAGTAAGTAAATGTCTAAGGTCACATTTGAATTAAGATCTTCCTGAGCCTGGATCTGGTGTTCTACCGCTGTACCACCTAACTATGCTTTAAAGGCACTAATTTAGAGCAATATCCCCCTCTTGCTCCATTAGGAAATCCCTATTGAGTGAAGATATGGGCTCCTATAAGAGACAGATATAGACAGAGATAGAAAAACAGAGAAAGAAAAACAAAGAGACAAAGAGATACAGAGACAAAAACAGAGAAAGTTAGAATAGAGACAAAGATGGACAAAGGAGAGACAGAGACAGAGACAGAGAGCTACAGAGTGAGAAAACATGCACTATGCCTGAAAGGAGAAGAAGGGAAAGAATGACTCTGTCCACTCTAAGATATGGATAGACTATAAGGAGTAGCTAGTTTTCTTGAGATAACCTTCACAGTCACTATCAGAAATATTTTCTTTTCTGATATTCACACAACCTTATTAGGTAAGTCATTGTTGTTCCCATTTAATCTACAAGTAAACTGAGGCTTAAAGAGATTTATTTTACAACCCAAAGTCACATAGCTAGCAAGTAGGGAGTCCAAGCTTCCTGACTTCATATTCTTACACTGTTATTTCTGCCTTTTTATTCTAAAAATTTCCAGAAAAATATTACAAGAACATTGATTTTTCTGGTATTCCTTTCTTCCCTGTAATGCTGTAACTCCTAACAAAGTGAACTAGAAGAGCATATTTTATTATATTGCTACAGTGGATCTTGATCTTGATCTTGAAGTCAGAAGACCTGAGGTCAAATCCAATTTCAAATACTTAATTTGGTGATCCTGGGCTAGACACTTAACCTTTATCTGCCTTAGTTCTCTCATCTATAAAATAAGAATATCAATAGCACCTACCTCCCAGGGTTATGAGGGTAAGGGGAATAATATAATACTTGTAACATATTTTATAAACCTTTAAGTGTTATATAAATATTAGCCATAATTATCATTATTATTATGCAGAAAGCTCATTGTCTATTCATAGCTCTATCAACAACATAAACTGTGAAAGTTTTGTCACAAATCCTACACTGAGCAACAGAAGTCAACTTTACCAGCAAATGTGAAGATGTATCTTTAGGGAGGATAAATATATATGTATAAATGTCATTTTTAATGTGATTTTCCCACACATATATTTGGTCCACATATCTGATTTTTCTGTACTACAGATATAACATCTTGAGGTGGTGATACCTAAATGGCTTCAAAAATCTCACCAAGACTAAATCACTCCTAAATTTTTAGGATGGGGAAATTACTATCAATTAATGCAATTAGTATCAATCTGATGCCTAGCATGGGGTAGCATTTGAATAGCTCAAACCTCAGGAATTCAGATTTGGCAAAAAAAAAAAAAAAAAAAAGTCAAGTGGAACACCAAAAATAGACCAGGAAATTGCCTGAGGGCATTAGAGAACATTACAGTAATGGTGGAAAAGTACAATACCAATCTGTCTTATACATGAGGTGGCAGCTAATTTGTTAGGTGGTTGCAACATTTGGTGACAAGCTACAGCCCTTAAAATGCCACGTATTAATTTTGTTGTCTATTAACCTAGTTTAAATATTAGTAGTAGTATAACATGTAGATCTCACCCCATCAGAAAGCCTCTGTAGAGTCTAATTTTGAGTGATATAAAAGCTACCGATCAGTTTATCATTTAATAATATTGTAGTTTCTGAATGCTGGAGAAGAGTTAGATGTTAGTCTCTTATAACAGAATATATGTATTCCTGTATTTTCTTCTAGAGAGAAGACAGCCTCCTCATTTTTAAACATTTCTAGATATGGTCAAAAATCCTCATCTCTGTATTTGTTTCATGTAATGTTTTTTAAAAGATAATTTTCACATAATCATTTTAACAAAGAAGATGAACTTCCTTGAAGTATTAGCCCTTTGAATAATCCAGCTTTCCTACTCAGGTATGTGGCAGAAAAATGTATAGATTATTATTTATAATTTATTAATACTGTTTCAACCTAGCTTTATGTGGCTAAAAAATTATCTAATTGAAAAAGCTTAGTGTAGAGGTTGCACCTTAGAGATACTCCAGGGAAGCCAAATGCTCATAGGGAATGGTCAGATCTCACTTAGTGGTTGTTTTGAGTCTGTTCAGGTCTTCTTTGGCATTTACCCAAAGCTTATGTTTTGGGTTCCCCAAAATAGTTTACTTACCTGATGATACAATCTCAAACTGACCATCTCTTGGAGATTGCTTACTCCTACAAGAGGCCAATCAGATAAATGTCTAAACTCTTTGTGATGTAACCTCATAAGACCTCTGAGAAAAACCATTTCTGCTCTCTGGCTCTCTATATCAAATGACTTAATAAATTTCCTTCTAAATCTATTTCAGATTTTGAGGTTCGTTGTTACAAATGACAAATGTTATCCATACTTATAAAAAAATGAGAACAGGAACAAGTTTAAATTGTATATACCAATAAGAGGATTAGTAGTTAATCCAAAATGGTCAATATAAATTTTTAACATTTCATATTTGACCTTGGGAAATATTTTTGTAATTGTATTTGAGTATCAGCATGTCTGACTTTCTGGGAATTCATTTCGAAAAGAGATCAGTCACACTGTGCAGACCTAACTAAGAAGCTAAAATGCTTTCCAATTTTCTCGTTCTATCCCAAGCTCAATTTTTTTTCCTGAAACAGATTTCTTGCTGGGAAAAATTGTGATCTCTGGGACGGATGCTCTATTCCAGTTTAAGCAAAATTACTATCTTTCAGATCTGCAAACAGCAAAAACAAGAAATAGGAAGGATCTGTGATTTCCATCCTCTTTGGGAACTCACAGATGCCTACTATGTCATGGTAAATGTTTTAGGCAAATAGAGGAGTGAAATTAGAGAAAGGCAAATTAATATAACTCTGAGGTACCACCTTAGTTTAGACCTACCAGATTGGCTAAGATAAGAGAAAAATAAAATTATAAATTTTGGAGGCAATGTGAGAAAACTGGGACACTAATACATTGTTGGTGGAGTTGTGAACTGATCCAACCATCTGAAAAAACAATTTGAAACTATGCTCAAAGGGTTATAAAACTGTGCATATCATTTGATCCAGCCATAGCACTAATAGATATGTATCCCAAAGAGATCCTTAAAAAGGGAAAATGATCCATGTGTACAAAAATATTCATAGCAAATCTTTTTTGGTGGCAAGTATTTGAAATTGATATGTTGTAGTATATAAATGTAATAGAACATTATTGTTCTATAAGAAATAATAGGCAGACAGATTTCAGAAAAACATCAAAAGACTTATGTGAACTAATACTGAGTAAAGTAAGCAGAACCAGAAAAACATTATACAAGTAATAGTAACATTGTGCAATGATCAATTATGATAGACTTAGCTCTTCTCAGCAAGACAATGAACCAAGATAATTTCAAAAGATTTGTGATTGAAATGTCATCCACATTCAGAGAAAGAACTATGCACATTGAATACATATTGAAGCATACTATTTTCATTTCTTTTTTTTTTTTTTTTTTACAATTTGTTTTTGGGAGGAGTTTTCCCTTTGTAGAGTTTTTTCCTCTTTTGTGATTTTTTTTTTTTACTACATGACTAATATGGAAATATATTTTACATAATTGTCCATATACTACCTATATCAGATTGCTTACTATCTTGGAAAAGGAAGGGAAGAAAAGAGAAATTTGGAACTCAAAATCTTACAAAAATGAATGTTGAAACTTATCTTTATATGTAACCAGAAAGATAAAATACTATTAACTGGTGAGGAAATGCTACTTGTAAGTTGTAAGTAACAGACCCAATTTTTCTGATTCAAAAAATCCATTGCCCTTTCCACAAAAGCAACAACTGTCCAAAATATCTAGTGCAAATTTATATTAACCCCATTTTACACATAAGGAAATCAAGTCTCAAAAGCTCACAGAGCTAATTAATATGTGTTTGGAGCAAGATTTGGATGCAGGTCTCTTAACGTCAGGTGCAACAATATGTTCTCTATGCCACAGAGGTTTTCCAAGAGTTTATGACACTATGCAAGATTTTCTATATGAGATTACACTACACTACACTACACCAGATAATGTAGCACCAAATCCAGCATTAAAAAAACCTGAGTTCAAATTTGGCTTTGGGTACTAACTCTACTGACATACTAATATAGTAACTATATGACCCTAGGCAAATCACTTTATTCTGTTTTCCTCAGTTTTCTCAACTGCAAAATAAGCTGAGAAGGAAATAGCAAATCATTCTAGTGTTTTTGACTAAAAAACCACAATAGGGTCATAGAGTTGGACTTCACTGAAATAACTGAACAACAATATAAATAATGAAGAATTTGACTATATCATTTGGCAAATTGGCCCCAAAATTAGTACTCGTATTCCTTTGCATTGTATTAGGTCTACTGTATTGTTCTATATTTTATTTTATTTATACATTGAGATTATTGAAGAAGATACATGGTATCACTAAGAACCATAATATTTATGAGACAGTATTTCATTTTGTAAATTTTTTTCAAAGGAATATACTCTGCCTAAGGCAAGTCAAAAATAATAGTGTAGATTTAAATTCTGGGCCTAGTAAAACTGGGTTCTGAAATTAGAATGCTTATTTGTTAGGGGCCACAACTTGAAACAAGGTCCTAAGTCACTAGAATTGTTAGAGACAATGCTTAATGTGAACCAAGTATGGTTCACACCTTTGGAGTTCACATCTTTAAAAGAGTTCACACATTGGTTCACACATTGGAGTTTACTCCTTTGGAGAGCTATACAAGCTAGGAGCCTCAACTAGGATTGACTTCAGGAGATTCACAAGTCCAGAAGATTTACAAGTCCAGGAGATTCATGAATCAGGAACCCACAATCCCACTCTCGGAGGAGAAGTCAATTCATTCCATATATCACCTTTCTGCTGGCTGGAGGCTTTTGGATTCAGAGAGAGCTAGAGGCTGAAGGACAAACCTTTGGATTCCGAGACATTTGGAGGGAGCTCTTGGAACCAAGGAGAGAGATAGGCCACTAAGAAAGCTAACCAGGCCCAAGGAAAGAGGCAAGACTTGGAAGGAGAAAATAAATGATTGGACTTTAACTCCTGGCTGCATTTGAGGTGATTATTACATTGAACTGAAACTAAGGCTGCCTCCAGAAGACCCCCCAAGAAATCTGCTTCCAGAGGACATTATATTTTAGAGAAGAGAATATTACACTTATTTCACTCAGTCCCATATTATTTTACCCCAATTTTAGGTTACCTGTGACATAAGCCCTCTAGAACTTAAAGTTCGCATAAACCAATTTTGATCCTAGGAGCTCTATCCCAAGAAGGTCATTGTCTTTTTTATTTTACTTACTGTCTTTACCTGAAATAATCCACAAAAATCTCTTAATATATTCATGATAAAGTCTAGGTTTCCCCTAAATGAGAATAAAAGGATTCTTCCTGTACAAGATCCTTATGTATCAAATGCAACTAGATTATAGGACAATTTATATTTTTCTTCATAAAAATATAGAAGATACCAAGTATTTATAAAGGAATATAACAGATTTAGAAATGCATAAAGTGCTCATTCTCTAAATAGAACATAATTTAGGACAGTCAACTGGGCAAAACTTTTACATGCTTTGACATGAGATTGTTAGTCTGTTGTCTTGCTTGAATAGACCATTTAGTCAAATGATCATCAGTAGTTTTTTTTTGTAACCTATTGGCAAAACGCCAGTAGAGAAGCATATGCATGTCCACTCCAACTTTTAAGCTACTCTCTATGTCTTTCTCAGTATCTTTCTCTAATACAAACACATACGTGTTATATAGACATATACATACACTGTGGATTCTGTGTATTGCCAATCCTCTATTATCTCCTCAAGTTGATTAGAGGATTCATCAAAGTACTCAAGTCCACCGATCAACTCTTACCTTATACTAATAGATAAATACTAAAAGACTAGAGACTGGATCCATGATTTCAGTCATTTAGAAAATTTCTGTATGAGGAAACTCTAGCAATGCAGTTTGGCATCTTCTCTACAACTAACTTACAATCACTATCTGTCAGAAGCTAGGTCTTCCTACAACAAGATTAGGTCTCTATTAATTGTAACATACTGATAGGTAAATTAAAATGTCATTATTTTTAAACTTCTTTTGAAGAATTCATTCTGAATTAGGATTGGTGAACATATCAGAGAAAGAAGTAAAAGGCAGATAAGCAGAGCTGCCTTCTCTCAAATCTGTTTTTTCTATAAAATTTGATTATCATCATTTTTATATTAACTGTTCAGCTTACTAATTTTTATCCTTCTTGTTCTTCAAAAAAAAAAAAGAAAATGACACCTTATTAATCACATTAAAGACAATGGTTTGCAATTAAATGTTTCAATAGTAGCTGCAATTTCATCAATGTGACTACTTTCTCAAATAGTATAGCTCATTACCCATCCATACCTTCTCATTCTATGCAACTTATCCATTTGCTTGCATAAACTCTCCTTTACAAAGGGAAAATCCAACCTGCTGTCTTTACAATGCATGGGTACCAATAGCGTTATCCATCAGTTTTCCCTTCCTTTCACTTTGTGAAAGCACATTTACTTATTTTTTCATCCATCTCCCTGAGATAGTCTTGCTGCCCCCTTTTCATAATTCTTATCTGATGTTATGTTTCAGCCCACTCATATGTACTATACATCACTCCATTGTCTTTTGGACAATTTTAATTCTTTAGGAATTGTAGTATCCCATGACTTGAAGCTATATAGTTGATTATTTTAAATTGGGGTTTTTTGCCCCCATAGATAGACTTGTCATTAAAAAAAACTGTGAAATTCCCCCAAAACTAATCCCTCTTCAATATTTGTCATGTGTGTGTGTGTGTGTGTGCAGATATGTATGTATATAGGGAACAGCTAGGTGGCACAGTACATGGAGAACCAAATCTGGAGTCAAGAACTAAGTTCAAATCTGATCTCAGACACCAGCTGTATAAGCCTGAGCAAGTTACTTAATGTCTGCTTGCCTTAATTTCCTTATCTATAAAAATAGGCATAATAATAACACCTACCTCCCAGGGTTACAAGGATCAAATGAGAAAACAATCCAATTTTTCTGATTCAAAAATCCTTGCCCTTTCCACAAAAGCAACAAATGTGCAAGATATCCAGTACAAGTTTATATTAACCCCATTTTACACATAAGGAAATCAAGTCTCAAAAGCTCACAGAGTTAATTAATATGTGTTTGAAGCAGGATTTGGATCCAGGTCTCTTAACTCCATGTGCAGCAATATGTTCTCTGTGCCACAGTGGTTTTCCAAGAGTTTATCTGTGAAAAGTGTCAGGCACATAGTAAGCACTATATAAATGATAAACATGGAATGTGGAAAATCTAACTCTGTGTATGTGTGTGTGAGAGGGAGTGGTGGTGAGGGAATTGTAAACCATAAAACACTATTTAAATGTCAACTATTGTCATAACCTATGGAAAGTATTTCTTCTATTTGAACTGGAGACTAAATGGTAACCCGAATGGTAACAGCAAAAATGATTGATGATCATAATACCACTCGTCTTATTCTTTACATGATAGTAATAATCAGAAGTCATTCATAAAGCCATCTATATTGTTACTTTTTTGAAGGAAGCAATAGGATTTTGACATACACAGGGGAAACACCTTATTGGAGGAGAGTCTTTAAGAGGTCAATAAAATTCAATGCTTTTTTTTTGTAACAAACAGTAATAGCATAGGATTTTATTATTTTCTCACCTTTCAGGTGATTGCTTACTTGTAACAATTGATAATAAGTTTTCATATATATTTTATTTTATTTTTGCCATCTAGGTTTTACTTTTTCCTCCCCTATCTTCTTCTCTACTGCTAAATATGCATGTTCACCTCTCCCTATCTCAGTTAATCTGGAATGACATTTGCTTTTTCCATCTCTCTTTAGATGAGCAAGACAGTGAGTTTTTAATGGCATTTTAAAGCTAAATATTTGTTTTCCTGATCTAGAGCTTTTTGTTCAATGAACCTAAATGGCCCTATTAAACATAAGGAGCTCAGCTTCTTTTAATTATCTTGAAAGAGAATTAGAATGATTTTTTTTTTCTAACTGACCTTAGAAGAATAGAGATAATCATCCTAGATCTGTGGGATACTTTGTAGAAAAACTAGAGAAACACAAGAATAAGGAAAATCACAGTCACTGGCAGAAAGGAGGGAAAAATAGATGGAAAGGAGTGAGATCTAGACTATTACTGAGGAAACAATATTTTTTTCAATATAGTCTGCAAATTAATTACTAATTTTAAGTTGAGATGAAACCTGTCACAAAACTCTGATAAAGAATAAACTGGAGCTATGGAAATTTCATTTGAAGTAGTTACAGAAATCTCCAATACCAATATTCTTCCAATGATGGCTCTGACACCTCCCAATACCCCAATCCCCAAAGAATTATAGTTGCAGTCACCAAAAAAGTCAATGGAAAGGCATATAGTGTAAGTGTGAATATTGTATAATATATATTACCATTCCAATAATTATACAGGAGAATAATAATAAAAACAACTTGTTCAGTAGTTTCAGTCATGTCTAATTCTTTGTGATCTCATTTGGGATTATTTTGGGGGAGGGGGCAAAAATATTGGAATAATTTGCTTTTTCCTACTGCAGTTCATTTTACAGATGAGGAACGGGGGCAAACTGGCCAGGTACCTCAACTAATTATTGTCTGTGATCAGATTTGAGCTCAGGAAAAGGAATCTTCCTGACTCCAGGCCTGGTATCTATCCACTACATACCTAGTTGCCCAGTAATAATAGTAGTTGATCTTTATATAATATTTCCTTTATACTATCTGTGATAAACACTTTACAATTTGATCCTCAAAAAAACACTAGGAGATAAGTCCTATTATTATTCTCATTTTGCAGATAAGAAAACTAAGACAAATAGACTTTCCCAAAGTCACACAGCTAATAAGCTTTTGAGGCTAAATTTGAACTCAGTTTTTCCTCATTCCAGACCAGGCAATTTTAGCCACTGTGGCACCTAGATATCAAGGATATATATGACTATCATATATCAATTTTTTCTATTATACATGTATACATGTATGTATGTATGTAGAGAATAAATGTAAAGGAAATAAATATAAGATATTTAAAGAGTAAGGGATTTGAGGACAGGTACTAAAAGTTGAGATTAGGTAAGACTATCTTAATTGTATCTTAAAAAGAGAGTTTATGAGTTGAGAAGGTGAGAAAGAAATACATTACAGGCATGGGGTGCAGCTAGTAAAGAGGGAAAGAAACGTGAGATGGTATTCTATATTGAAGAACTAAGAGAAAGCCAGTTTGACTGGATCATAGTGTTTGGAAAGAGAATTACATATAACAGTCCTAGAAAGATAAGTTGGGATCCACCTTGTCAGCAGTTTGGGGGGTAGATAAAAGTGGAGAGAGTTTTGGGGCAGGGAAATCAATCAGGAGGCTATTGGTAACATGACTAGGAGAATAATTAGGTAATATGCTAGGAGAGAGACATGGTAGTTACTTGAATAGAGAGAAGGAGTCAAATGAAAAGACATGCTTTTGATGCAACTGATTTATATAGGCTCATTGTGTTTGATAGTTTCAAGTGAATGTAAATAGAAATTGTTTTCTGTTGAAGAGTCTTCCTCTGCCTGATTGATATCCTTGTGAGGTAAATTGAGCTATCTTTGGTATCAACTCTTGCCTAGTCCTTAGTCATTGAATGGACATGGCCTAAGACAAGCTGAAACCTGGGAAAGACATTAATTTGAAAGGACCAAGATCATCCACTGCATCCTGGGCTACTGACGGTCATCTTGACTTTTGTCTTCCTACTGGACTCCAGCGGAAGAGAGAGTTATTTACTTTGCACAGCTCTGCCCCATTTAAATCCAATTTGCATACAAGTCAAGATATCATCTTTATGATATCATTGGTCCTCTTTAAGAACAAAGATGGACAACAATAATGTAGGAAGTACCCTACTACTAATGTAGTAGTACCCTACTAAATAGGGTACTGGAAGAATGGTAGTGATACTGACAAAGGAAATTTTGGAAAATAAGAAGGTGGGGGAGGTTCAGTTCAGTTTTAAAATGTTAAGTTTGAAAAGTCTCTGGCACATTCATTTTGAAATTTCAAAAAGGCAATTGGTAATATGCTATTGAAGCTCACTGGAGAAAATAAGTATAAGTAGATCTGAGAGTCACTGGCATAGAGATAATAATGAAACCCAGAAGAGCCGAGGAAGTCACCGAGAGAGAGATTGCAGGTTCATAAAACAATCTTGGTGGATATCTACAGTAAAAGGCATTATCTGAATGATGAAATAGCAAAGGATTTTGGGAAGAAGAGTTTGACAAGCAGCATGAGAACCCAGAGAGAGAAATGTCATGAAAATTCAGAGAGGAGATATTTATTTTTCAGTATGAGAGAGTGATCAAAATGTCAAATAAAGAGGAGATCAAGAAGAATGAAGAATGAACACAGGCCTTTGTTAGTCAATTAAGAGATCATCTATCACTCACTAGCAACTTTGAAGAGAGCAATTTTAGTTTAGAGATCAGGTTAGAAAACAGATTACCAAAGACTGAGGAGTGAGTGAAAAGAAAACGAGTAGAGACAGAAAGCAGAGGCAAGTTTTTTTTAAGAGTTTGAGAAAGAGAGAAGAGAAATAAGACAGTAGGATAAAGGGATGGTTGAATCCAGTGAAGGTGTTTTTTTTTGTTTGTTTGTTTGTTTTGCTTTTAAGGGGGATACTTTGGCATGAATAGGAAAAGAGTGAAAATGAAGAGAAGGGAATAAAAGAGATGATCATGCTGGAAAAGATGAGAGGATATTGGATCAAAGGCATGTTAGAAAGATTGAGGCTTGACAATGAAAAGAGCCATTTGATTGTCAGAGAAAGGGAAGGAGGGAGAGGGTAATATCAAAGATTCTGAGATAAAGAATAGGGGTAGAGAGGGAGTTCATATTATATGCTCTCAGTTTCTTTTGAAAAGGAAGGGAAGTACACAGCTGAGAAAGAGAGACTGCTTTTCAATAAAAAGATTATTTTGCTGTATTGAAGGACCAATTAAAATTGAAAACATGAATTTGTATTATATCCAGACAATATAGTTACATGACTTCCTTCAGATGCATTCAACATTATGTTGGGTAGGACAACTGAGACTGTAGGAGCAATTCTGGCCTAAGGTTCAGCAAACAATGAGCAATAAAGGTACAGAGTTGCTTTAGGTTAAGATTGGAGAAGGAGAGAAGTGAAGTCGGAACTAGGGTAAAGCTCTGAAAGAGGATTTATGGGTGGAGAGATTGAAAGTCTTGAGGAGAGCAAAAACTGGGTTTAGAAAGGATAAGGCAAAAGGAAAAATGGGATAATAGGAGTTAATAGTCAGATTAAAGTTTTAAATCAGGGAAATGGGACATTTCTGGGTAAAGGTGAAATCCTGAACATGATGAGAGATTAGGGAAACAAACTTCAGTGACTAGCAAGAAACATTCAGTCTCTCTTTTCTTATCAGCAATAGGATGGGGAAGAATGAAGGTATGGTCAAGTGATGGAGATTAGGGTTATGGATGTAATGTCATAGAGATGGCCTAAGAATCAGTGAGAACAAACAGGTGGGAGGTATATGAGAAAAAGAAGTCCAGAACAAAGGAAAGTTTATACAATAGGGAATATGAATTCCAAAGGACAAAATGGAAGGAATGAGGATGGTTAGAATGGGATACAGGTGGAGTGAGGCTAAAGAGGACAGAAATAAGAGAATAAGTAGGAGGAGTTAGGGATGGATTTCTCTTATGGGTCTAGTGGTTAATTAAAATAGGATAGGAGAAATAATTGATAGGAAACTATTAGTCACAAGGGTAGTAGTATGTGATAGAAAAATAATTCTCACAGTCACTAAGAGCCCAATGTGAAAAGACCAAAGGTGTAGGTCTTATTCACATTCATCTACTCTTTTTATGTGAGAGAGGAGTGTTTTGAGACCCTCCTTGGGCGGCTGTGGGAAAAACCTATGAGTAGACTACATATTCATTAATATCCACATGGTGTCAAGAGATCTAGATTAGAGGAAGATAGACTCATTGTGGAAGATGTATAACAGGATATTGGCAAGAAATGCATAGAATATAAAGATATATGAGTCATAGGCTGCTCCTTTGACAGTAATACCTACATCAATTGAGATTACAAGCCTCAAATGTTCATTAGGATTAGTAAATATTAATCCATGAAATTTTTATCAAAACATCTAAAACTATTCAAAAATAAAGCAAATTTAGTCTTTCTATGCCAATTTTAGGGAAAGCAGGATACATACAGGATAATCACATCTTTCTTCTCATTTCCAGTGAGGCATTTCTAAGGGCTTGGCAGCTCCTTCCTTTAGAAAAATCTCCCACGGCTTAAGTATCCTAATAGGTCTTTTTATGTATTCTTAATCATGCAGAACAGCAACTTGGAAAAAAAATCAGGGTATTCAAGGACATTTTGATATTTAGTATGAAAACTCTCCTTCCCCTAACTAAATACAAGGAAAAATTCCTATGTGCTTTTTCTCTATCCAAAGGAGAATGGAAAGCCATTAAAAGCATTAGACTAAATTGTAAAGTTGTGACTACAATTACAGGCCATCCATAGGCAAGAGACTGGCACAATCCATGGAAGAATTTGATGTTTCTGACTAAATTTATGGTCAGATTAGATTCAGTCAAGATTAAATTGTCATCACAGATGCATTTGTGTCTGTACATAGTCCAGAACTTTGATCTTATTCATAAATTTGACAGAACAATCAATGGCAATGTATTTCAAAATGGATTGGATTGTCTCTAATACCTGATCAATTAATATCTCATGCTTTCCCTTGGGGATGTTAAATAGGAAAAGTCAACTGAAGCCATAGTCTTCTCACAGAAAATCTCTTTTCCTCTGAAAATAGGGGCTTGAGAAAAATCTTAAATTCTTACCAAAAGTGTCTAAGTCACAGAAATGAATTACAAAAACAAATAGTGATGGACTAATCTAGGTCCCATGGTAATCACAGAAGGGAAGAGAGGGAGAAAGGGAGAGAGTTAGACAGACAAAAAAAGATAAAAAGAGACAGAGGAAAAAGAGAGGAAGAGACAGAGAGACCTCATCCAGGCACAAGGTATAATATGAGAAACAAGGAGGAAATCTTACAAAGGTAAAATCTGAAAACGAGTTACCCTGAAGAGGGCAGGATGTTCTTTCTGTGTTCAGCAGGAGTCTGTTTTAAATTAATTTAAAAAACTCTTTCAGATGAGCTTATTAAGTTCTGTGACATCAAATTATACACTAATAAGAAAAAAGATCAACATGTTCCTCATTCTCAAAAAGGTAGCACTGTCAAGGAGTCAGCACTTCAGTGGGCAGAGGATTGACTTATAACAGCTTTCACATCATGAATCACCTTCCCACCAGCTAATTCAGTGTCTGAATCCCTAGTCAAATTTGCCCTATTTTTAAATTCAAATTCTACATATTTCATGTCTCAGGAAATCAAAATGAGTAGTATTAGAAATACAATGAAGCTGCCAGTGATGAGACATCGACAAAAAGGCATTTGGGTATGTGGCCAGTGGGTACCAAGGATGTCAAGGGTCAGCTGTCAGTGAGGTTAAACACAGAAAGCAGAAAAGGTGAATATCAATTGTCCTCACATTCAACCCAATACATCAATTTATCCATTCTCTGAACAAAGACTATAATAATCTCCTACTCTGCCCCACCTCCTCAGGATGATAATCTATTTAACCCTTGAGTGAACCCTGAGGCAGAATTAAGAAGAATAAGTCAAACTTCCTCATTTTCTCTAAAAACCCCTCTAGTCCCAGAATTAAATGTCAACCAGGATTTAAGATTGCATATCTGTTTGATCACCATGCATAAACTCACCCCTTCAATTTTTTCTCCTTTTCTGAGATTATTAATCAAATCAACATTATCTTCCCTACTGTGTGTTTTGACAGAAGTGGGCCTTTTTGTCTAGAAACAGACTTATGTCTTCCCCAACATCATTTGATGCTTCTATCCCCACTAGTTTTTTATCTCTATCTCTCTTCCATTTTATAACTAAACTCCTTGAGAAGGCCAACTGTAATGTACTTCCACTACCTTTCTTCTTCCTCTCTTCTTAATTCTGAAATCTGTATTCCAACTTTATTAATGCCCTGAAACTCTTCTCTTCAATGTTAAATTATTATCTTTTAATTGCAAAATCTAATTTTCTTGTTTTAATTTTCATCCTTCTTGATTTCTCTTCAGCCTCTTATACTGTCAATCACCATCCTCTCCTTGATACTGTCTTTTTCTCTAGGTTTTCTCACTTTCCTGTTCTTTTCTTACAAATCTAATTAATTCTAAAGACTCTTTTGCTATATCTTTATTTAAGACAAACCCACTGACCAATGAATTCCCCCAAGGCTCGATCCTGGGCACTCTTCTCCCTCTATATAATTTTACCTAATAATCTCATTAGTACCCATAAACTAAATTATCATCACTATGCAAATGTTTCTTAGATGTGCTTTTCTAGTCCTAATTTCTTTTCTGACCTCTAGTATTGGATCTGCAACTACGTCTTGGACTCTTGAACTAGATCATAGACATCTTAAACTTAACATATCCAAAATTAAACTCATTGCTTTCCCCAAATTCACTCCTCTCTGCTTAATTTCATTATTACTATCAAAGGTAACACTATCTCCTCAGAAACTCAGGCTTACAATTTACATGTCATATTTAACTCTTTTCTCTC
Source organism: Sarcophilus harrisii (assembly GCF_902635505.1). Lineage (NCBI taxonomy): Eukaryota > Metazoa > Chordata > Mammalia > Dasyuromorphia > Dasyuridae > Sarcophilus > Sarcophilus harrisii. The sequence continues at coordinate 267,929,231 of NC_045428.1, forward strand.
TCAGCTTTTAAAATCTCTTATATGGGGCTTCTTATCTAACTTTTATGACATGTCACTGCCCTGATACAGTCCCTCATTACCTCTTACCTGGATTACTGCAATAGTATGTTGGCTGGCATCCCTGACATCAGTCTCTTCCTCTGTAGTCAATTCTCCACCAAGTTTTCAAAGTGATGCTCTTAAAGCACAGGACTTAGCATATAACTCCCTTACTCAATAAACTCCAATTGATTTCTATCACCTTCAGGATGAAATGTAAAATCTTCTTGGATTGTTTTTTATTATAGTAAATTTATTTTCAATACACATTGCTTTATGACTCAGGAGAGAAAAATCAAAGCAAAAGGGGAAAACTATGGGAAAGATTAAAAAAAAAAAAAGAAGTGAACATATAATGTTTTGATTTATATTTAGTCTCCTTAGATTTTTTTCTGGATGTAGATGGCATTTTCTGTCCAAAGTCTATTGGGATTGCTTTGAATCACCGAACCAATGTGAAGAGCCAAATCTTTCATAGTTGATCATTGCAAATTCTTGCTGTTATTGTGTATAACACATTCCTGGTTCTGCTGGTTTCGCTCAGCATCAATTCATTTAAATCTTTCCAGGCCTTTCTAAAATCAGCTTGTTCATTATTTTTATAGAACAATAATATTCCATTACCTTCATGTGCAACAGCTTGTACTCCCTTGGTGGGTACAAGCCACTCCCCATTTGGTGGGCATTCACTCCTTTTCTAATTCTAAAATAGCTGCTACAAACATTTTTGCACATATGGGTCCTTTTCCCTCCTTTATGATTTCCTTAGGATACAGCCCCATTAATGGCACTTCTGGGTCAAAGGATATGCACAGTTTGATAGCCCTTTGGGCATAGTTCCAGATTATTCTCCAGAATGGTTGAATCAGTTCACAACTATACCAACAATGAGTTAGTGTACCAGTTTTCTCACATCCCCTCCAACATTTATCATTATCTTTTCCTTCCAGTTTAGCCAACCAGTGTGAGGTGGTACCTCAGAGTTGTTTTCATTTGCAGTTCCCTAACCAATAGTAATTAAGAATATTTTTATATAAATATAAATGGCTTTAATTTCATCAACTGAAAAATGTCTATTGACCATTTATTAATTGGGGAATGATTTGTTTTTTTTATAAATTTTTCCCAGTTCTTTATATATTTTAGAAATGAAAACTTTATTAGAAATACCTTCTGTAAAGATTTTTTTCTCCCAGTTTTGTCCTTCCTTTTTAATGTTGTTTCTGTTGGTTTTGTTTGTACAAAATGTTAATTTAACATAATCACAGTTGTCCATTTTACCTTTCATAATGTTCTCTAGTTCATCTTTGGTCATAATTTTTTTCCTTCTCCAAAGATCTGATAGGTAAATTATTTCTTGTTCTCCTAATTTGTTTATGGTATCATCCTTTATGACCAAATCATGTATCCATTTTGACCTTATTTTGGTATAGATTTCAAGATGTTGATCTCTGCTGATTTTCTGACATTGTTTTCCAGTTTTCCCAGCAATTTTTGTTAAATAGTGAGTTATTATTCCAGAAGCTGTAGTTTAGGGATTTATCAGATTCCAGATTGCAATAAGTCTTGATTATTGTGTTGTATGTATCTAATCTACTCATTGATCCACCATTCTATTTCTTAACCACTACCAAATGATTTTGATTATTGCTGCTTTATAATATAGTTTTAGGTTTGGTACTGATAAGCCACCATCGTTTGTATTTTTTTTTTCATTAATTCTCTTGATATTCTTTACCTTTGTTCTTCCAGATGAATTTTTTTATTATTTTTTCTAGTTCTATTAAATAATGTTTTGGCAGTTTGATTAGTATAGCACTGAGCAAATAGACAATTTAGACAGAATTGTCATTTTTATTATATTAATATGACCTAGTCATGAACAATTAATATTTTTCTAGTTGTTTAGATCTGATTTTATTTGTGTAAAAAGTGTTTGGTAATTGTGTTCATATAGTTCTTGGGTTAGTCATGGGAGGTAGACCGCCCAAGTATTTTATTTTGTCTACAGTAATTTTAAATGGAATTTCTCTTTCTGTGTCTTGCTGATGATTACTGTTTGTCAGTAATATATAGAAATGCTGATGATCTGTATGGATTTATTTTATATCCTACAACTTCGCTAAAACTGGGAACTATTTCCAGTAGGTGTTTGGATGATTTTCTAGAATTCTCTAAGTATATCATCATATCATTTGCAAAGAGTGATAATTTTATTCATTGCCTATTCTAATTCCATCAATTTCTTTTTCTTATCACTAAAGCCAACATTTTTAGTACAATGTTGAATAATAGTGGTGATAATGGGCATCCTTGTTTCACCCTGATTTTATTGGGAATGTATCCATCTTCTTTCCATTACAAAAAATCTTGATATAGGTTTTAGATAGATACTGCTTATTATTTTAAGGAAAGCTCCCTTTATTCCTATGCTCTCGAATGTTTTCAATAGGAATGGGTGCTATATTTTGTCAAATGCTTTTTCTGCATCTATTGAGATTATTAAATGATTTTTGTTGATTTTGTTATTGATATGATTGGTTATGATAATAGTTTTCATGATACTGAACCAGCCCTGCATTACTGGCATAAATCCTACTTGATCATAGTGTATTATCCTGCTGATAAGTTGCTGTAATCTCTTTTCTAATATTTTATTTAAAATTTTTGCATCAATATTCATTAGGGAGATTAATCTGTAATTTTCTTTCTTTGTTTTGAACCTTCCTGATTTAAGTATCGATACCATATGTATTTCATAGAAAGAATTTGGCTGTAGTCCTTCTTTAGTTTTGTAAATAGTTTACATTGTTTATATTGTATCAATATTTGGTACAATTTGGTACAATAAAATATATTGTAAATTGTATTGGTATGTATATTGTATATTGTTTATATAGTATTGGCATTTGGTAGAATTCATTTGTGAATTCATCTGGCTCTGGAGATTTTTTCTTAGGGAGTTCATTAATAACTTGTTCAATATCTTTTTCTAAAATGGGACTATTTAAGTATTTTATTTCCTCTCCTGTTAATCTGGGAAATTTATATTTTTGTGAATATTCATCCATTTTAGTTAGACTGTCAAACTTGCTGCGATAGAGCTGGGTAAAACAGCTCCTAAATATTGCTTTAATTTCTTTTTCATTGGTAGGGAGTTCCTTTCATTTTGGATGAATCTTCCAGGATTTTTATAAACTATTATAACCTGCCCCATACCTTTTCCTTTACTCTTCCATTTTACTCCAATCTATAAACTCTATGATCCAGTGACAATGACTTCCTTAATGTTTTTCAAAGAGGACACTCCATTTCCAGACTCCAAGGTTTTTTTGTTTGTTTGTTTGTTTTTGCTAGCTATCCTTCATGTCTGGAATGTTTCCCTCCCTGTTTCTATCTCCTGGCTTTTAAATCTCAGCTAAAATCTTCTCAAACAAGTCTTTCCCAATTTTTTATGATCTTAGTCTCTGAGACTACATACGTCTGGGCTTGACATAGAGCTCAATACCACATCACACATTCACTTTTCCTCCTAGAGCCTTGGAGACTCAAATTGAAAAAAATCAATTCCTAGCTCAAATGTGTCACTTTTCTTAAATGCTGATGCTTGATCAGGGGACTGGGAAAAAAAAAAAGGATAGGGTAGTAGAAAAGACAAGACACTGGAAGAGGATGTTATATTTATGGGAACTTTGTGGCACTTAAACAAGTTTGAGGAAAAGAGGTCAGAATCCAGCTGGGTTCATTTTTCTCCTTCCAAAAGTCACAGAGACTTATATACCATAAATTGCTGAGTGTAGAAAGTGGCTGAGATGCTTTGAGATCCAATTCCCAGAAAAACCACCAGGAGAGGTAAGGTAAGGAGAAAGTAAGCAACAGGGAAAAATAAGATGAAAAAAAAAAAAAAAAAAGATGACTGAAATTACTAAAAATCTCTAAGAAAAGTAATGTCTGAATATAAAGAAATAAATTAAGCAATAGGAAATATGGCTTGCAAATCTAAGAAATAAGTTCAGCTATCTGAACAAATTCTACAAAACAAAGGAAAATGATTCTTTTCAACCAAAAATAGATGAGACAAAGGATCCTATGGAATTTTTGGAAAATGTTAAATCACAACATGCTGCTTCTGAGTAATTTAAAAGAGAAATGGAAATTGTAAGAACAGAATTTGTGACCAGCATTACAAAAATATTGGGATGAATAGAAAAAAATTGAATCTGCAATGATAAGTATCACTAAAGAAACAAAAGAAATAGTACATTGGTAGTGCAAATATACAGAACTAAGGGACAAAAACAAAAGAAAAGGGAGCAGGTTCTGTCCATAATGTCTCATGCTTGCATTTCTACTGTTACCTCTACCTGATTTTTACTTTCACCCCTGTTTCTTATCTAGTGTCATAATGTTGACAAATTTCCTACTGATCAATCGATGTTGGTTTTGCTTTGTTTTGTTTTGTTTTCATCTTTCTTTGTTTGTTTTGTGTGACTACATTATAAAATAGGAGGATACATGAAAGGGGAGAAGGGCAGCAATGGGAAAGAAGGAATTGTGTTATATATCTAGGTCAATCAAGCAATATCAATGAGGGATAAGTTACCCTTGTCATTTTTCAAGAAAAGATCCTACAATGAAATAAGAGTGAGGAAGGAGGAGGAGAGAGGGATTGAAAATAAGGGAAGTCTAATTTGGTGGAGGGGGTGTAGCCCAGTGATGAATATCCCTATGGGTGAAGAGAGAAGAGGATATTGTGCTGAAATTTTGATGCTTCAAAACACTCCCCTGAGAAAAGAGGAAGGTGGAAGTCTTGGAGGCAACTGGCATTTAAAGTAGTGGGAGGGCACAGTACCAGAGAGGAGATTTTGAGGTAAATAAGGGAGAAACGGTAACCAGGGAAAGGATATAAATCAATAATAGAATGTAAAATCAGGATGGTTCTACCATTGAATAGTAACTTCTGTCACTCATAGAAACTGACATTGTTCTAGAAATGAGGCTCATTGAAAAAGAGAAATTCATATGGCAAAGTTCTTCAAGCCAGTCGCAGAAACTGATTAGAATGGAATGGCCTAGAAAGAATACCTTAGAAATTATGATTGCATGAGGAATATAGACATGGATATGGCTAGATAATTATAGGGGTCAGAAACTAGAGAAAGAAAATCTAGAGTAGCCAGAAAGAGAAGATGGAAAATGAAGGAGAGAAATCCTTTCTGAAAAGAGGCATACAAAATTAAAAGAAAAAAAATTCATGAATAGGACTAGATTGGAGGGAGGGGAAAAAAAAGTCTTCTTTACCATTAGAAAGGAGAGCATTAAATAATTAGGTAAATGCAGGAAAGAAAAAGAATGAATAAGCAAAATTCCAAAGAGGAAGAATAAAATAAATAGGAGGGGAAATCAGGGTAAATGGAAGAGACAGTAGAATAAGGATACCTTTAAAAAGATTAAGCTAAAGTAATTGAAGGCACAGAATACTGTGTTTATAAAGCAAAAGACATGAGAATTCATCATTTGAAGGAAAACAATATTTTAGACAAATCAAAGAAAACTTTAATTGTGAATGGATTAAACAATCCAATAAAATGAAAAGGTGTGACAGACTGAATAAGAAAAGCCTACAATTTGTTTCTTTTAAGGAACACATCTGAAAAATGAAGACATATCCAAAATAAAACTGAAAAGATAGAGAAAAATTTACTACATATCAAATTTTTAAAAGGGAGTTGCAATCATGCTACTTGATAGAGCAAAAAGAAACACTAAAATACAAAGGCATTTTAGATCTGTGCCTTCTCCCTTAAAAAGTGTCCTATAATTTAAATATATATTTATTTATATATGTATGTGTTATTCCCCATGTCCATAGAATGTAAGTTGCTTAAAAAATAGTTTCATTTTCTTTTTGTATCATTAACAGTTTGTCCAGGACTTGTAATATAGTAGGTAAATAATAAATGTTTCCTCAATTCAATTGAATTGATTGACTTTTGAAAAGGAAGAAAAGAAACTTAAGCTATCCCAAATATATTTCAGGGGTTTATAATGATGGTTCAGGAACTAGACTTTGCCTCTGGAAGTTAAAGAAGGATTATATTTCAACAATCTTGATAATTGATCAATACAAATTATTTGAGGAAAAGGCAGAAATGGTGAATATTTGAAATTATTGTGATGATCACTTTGACAAAGAAGACAATAGACTAAGTAGCAAGTCTTTTCTGTGCTAAGAAATCAAGATCCATCAGAACTAATGAGGAATACCAATACTCCACCTGCTGAAAACGCTCCGGACACTGACTACAAAGTAAGGCAAACACAAGTGAAATGGGATGAAGATAGGAGCACTTTAATTTTGCTCCTTATTTAAAAAATTGAAAACATAGTTAGAGCCAACGGTTTCATATTACCTTTTATCAATGGCACTCTCAGTTCTCATTCATACAATAAAACATTATAGATTAATTCAGGGCAATTGAAAGAAATAACTTCATCCAAGACCAAATCAGATGAAATTTCTTATTCATGATGATGATGATGACATGAGTATAAATCCTTCTAAAATTGGAATAGTTGATTAATCTAAGTTGAATAACTGAACATTTTTACTTAATCTAAACTCTACAAATTCTACCTAACAAGAAAATGGATGGGGATAAAACAAAAATTACTTTGAACAGTAGATGAGTGTACTTAGGTTCAAATTTTAAAATGTCTTTGTTCAGTTTGCCAACACAAATCCAACCAGGAGAGCAAGTATACCAAAACAATTCTTTTCAAAATTAATATTTGTTATGATCACCAAGAATGAATGCCTTTGCATAGGGTATTTGACGAATTAAGTGAATTAGGAAGTACTTTGTAAATTGCTTACTTTGTTCAAAAGTTCACTGTGCCAAGCTTTGAGACTATAAATAGAAAAGCAAGACAATCCTCACTCTTGAAGTGCTCGTGTTCTAATGGGGGAGACACTACATAGAGAGAGTTTTAGCTTCAAGTGGATGGAAAGACCTCCAATTCCATAAAGTACAAAGCAAAGCAGATGGTAATGACATACTTAATGTTATTTCTACTAATAAAAGTCTATCAGTATAAAAAATAATGATTTCAGGACCTGAACACAATAGTATATGCCATAGAAAGAAACAGGTATCAGCTACTACAACAGCAGATAGAACTTGAGACTATTAAAGACTGATAGAAATGCATTGGGAGGATTATTAGAGAATGAAATAGAAAATGTACAGGCAGTAAAAAAGAAATATAGAATAGATGTAGATCTGTTCAGTAAGTCCAAGTTACCACAGTAAATTCATTTTTAATGAATCATGTAATTAAAAAAAAGAAAGAAAGCTATGGCTATGATTATCAAGATTTACTGGCATCCTGATACCAATGGGAAAAGCAAGTGCAGTAAGTCCCATTTAAAGCAATAAACACATATGCAATAACAATCTTTATGTAAACTTTTGGAACTATAAAATGTACCCAAGAGATTTCAAAAGTATTCTCACAAAAACTATATAATATTTAGTACCCACAACAAACCTTGCAAGACAAAGCCTGGTAACTAGAATTATGTGTAAGCCCATCTGCATATCTCTCCTTATTGATGGAAATGAATGTTCTACTGAAAAGAAGCCATATGTGCAAAAATGTTTGGATCAACCCTTTTTGTAGTGACAATTAACTGGAAACTGAATAGATGTGCATCGGTTGGGGAATGGCTGATTAAGTTATGGTATATGAATATAATGGAATATTATTGTTCTATAAGAAACAATAAGCAGAATGAGTTCATGAACTGATCCTAAGTGAAGGGAGCAGAACCAAGAGAACATTGTACACAGCAACAAGATTATGTGATGATCAACTGTGGTGGGCTTGGTTCTTTTCAACAATGAAATTATTCAAAGCAATTCTCATAGATTTGTGATGGAGAGATGTTAGGATTCTTACAAAGGACTAAGACAGTGGAATTGATAGAGAGAAAAATTATCTAATTTAGCATAGTTCAGTATGATTTATCTGATTCTACAAGGAGATGTTATGGGCCAGAACTTGAAACAAGGTCCTAAATGGAATTGAGGAGACAATGGTTAAATCTAGTTTAGCATTGATTTAATCCTACAACAAATAATGATTTCCTAGTGATATAATGATTGGTGTATACTAGGTGTGGGGGCACATAAGGAGAAGGTCTCAGGACCAGAAAGGAGAAGCCCATTAGAAGCTCTTGGAGCCTCAGCCAGTATTCAGTCAGAGGATTCAGTCGAGGAGATTCAGAAGTCAGAGAAGGCAGCTTAAGCTCTTGGAACCAAGACTACAGAAGGCCTCTAAGAAAAACTAGCTGAGCCCCAAATGAAGGAGATAAGACTTTGAAGGAGACAATAAAGGATTTGGACTTTAACTCCTGGCTGCATTTGGGGTGATTATACTGAACTGAAATGAAGGCTGCCTCCAGAAGCCCCCCAAGAAACCTGCTCCCAGAGAACATTACATTTTAGAAAAGAATATTACAGAGAGAGCCATCTGCATCCAGAAAAAGAGGACTATGGGGTTGAAAGTGCATCACAACATAGTGTTTTAACCTTTTTTGTTGTTGATTGCTTGCTTTTTTTTTCTGAATGTTTTTTTCTTCTTGAAATGATTTGTTTTGTGCAGTGTAATAAATATGGAAATATGTTTAGAAGAATTGCACATGTTTAACCTATATTGGATTACTTGCTATTCTGAAGATGGGAGAAAGGGAGGGAGAAAAATTTGCAACACAAGTTGAAAACTTTCTTTGTGTGTATTTTGAAAATAAAAAGCTATTATTAATTTTTTTTATTCCATGAATCCTTAAGTGGATAAAATAACTTTTTATAATTAAATAAAAGTATTGATATGTAAGTTTGTCTTTCATAAGCTCATTGGAAGCATCTTCAGGACATGTCAGTAGCTAACCAGCCATCTACATTATATATTTTTACTTCATTCTTTTCTCACAGGGTTTTGATTTCTTTGGCTAGGTCCCTTCGTTTTGAAATCTTTTTAGTCCACAAAACATGAAGATTATGAGTATATTATTTGGAAACATCTATTTGTAGCTTTCTTTAGGGTTGGAGGTTTTCAAGTTTTGTAGAAAACTAGCTATACCTTCTGCCCCTCCGTCCCTTTCTTGTGGGCAGAGTTACCCTCTCCCAACTCCTTTTTACCAACAGGATATTTGAGGTTTCATTAGTCAACTCCTCCATTCTGCTCCATTATCAGGAATAATAATACTTTTTAGGAACTTGCCTAAAACTTTACCTCTTTATAAATCCATTTCCTTTAGCTTTGCATATGGGAAGGTGAAGACAATAGAGAGGAGTTTTTTTTTAAAGTGGGGGAGAGGAAAGGGGAGATGGGAATAATATGGTTCTGATTTCCATGGTTTGGTTATCCTAAGTGGGGAGTTTATATTTTAAAAAATCAATAAAGTTCTCTTTTATATTTCTAAAGAGCCCCCTACTACACCTCTCTAGTAAAACACAAGTGGCAAAAGTCCTTTTATTGCTTCTTCCTGGCCATGTAAAGTGTCATTCCTGTTCTTAAAAGTTCAAGAATAAGAAAATGTACCACAGGGGAACAGTTAACATTGATCACTTTATCTAAACTAGCTTTAATAATCAAAATAGAAAAGTAAATAACATTAAAGATCTGAGATAAGCTTTGGTTTTACTCTATCCCTTTTTGGGCACGGAAAGGAAAAACTAAGCTTTCTTGGAAAGAAAGTTCTATAAGCATTAATCTGCTCCAGACAAGCTTCTCTTTGGGTCTCTAAAAGCTAAAGGCAGAACTGTGGTAGCAGCAGCTATTAAGTAAATCAATTAATCACTTCCCAAGCAATTATTAATCTTACTCCTTTGCTAGGGATGGTGCTAATATAAATACAAAGACTGAAACAATCCTTATTTTTAAGTGGCTTATATTCTGAATCTAGACATATTTTCCATTGTTTCTGTCTTTTCCACTCTGCTGCTCTCACATTTGCAACTAAATCTCCTACCTCTCCATTAAACATAGTTTACAAACTCTTTGCTCATTTCTTGTCTCCATCAAACTCTAACACAAAATCCCTCTTTAATCCGTGTCAGAGAAGATGACAGGCTATTAAAAATAGCACATTAAAATTTTATATAAATCAATTTTATGTCCAGGAGGTGGTAGATGACAATTCTATCTTCAGTAATGGTTTGGTTACAGTACAATTAATTTGTTGAATTCTCAATAATCTGATGTCTGTACTTGTAAGAATGAGCATTTGTTTTCTAATAGTTTATGAAAAATAGTGACTTTCTCATGAATATGAAGCAGAAGACTGGGGCTCTATATGTAATGGAGGGGCCTTTGAATGGTGCTAGTCAACATGTGACTTAAAGGGAGGAAGAATAAACATTTACAGCCTCTTCTTCCCACCTCCCCTTCTCCAAAGGAGACTTAATTTGTCAGAACTGGAAACAGAAAGTTTGGGGTGGGAGGCCACTCAGCTCTCCTCAGAAATAAGGGATACCAGATTAGAATTATATCTATCTGCTCCCTTAAATATTGTTATTCAAGATGATATGATCAGATTCAATATAACTTCTAGATTGTTTTGCCATTATTGGGGAAAGGGTGGGTCCAAGCTCTGTATCCAAATCTTGACTCATTTCTCACTAAATACCAATTCCACAGTGAATATACACAGCGAGTAGCAAAGATATTTATCCAAATCATAGAAAAACATAAATCAGAGAAGATATTAACACAGGAACATATACCAGACAATATAAAATAAAGGAGTTCATTGTATACTGGGAGATAATTCAGCTCAACCAAAAAAATTGTCTGTTCTCACAGTGGCTAGAGTAGCAAGTTGGGGACAGAAATGTGATAAAAAAAAAAACAAAAAACTTCTGGTTCCATCTTGTTTTTCCACAATCTTTTCCTTCAGCATCCTGGAGTAGAAATGGCCTTTTCCATCTTCTTTTTCAAAATTGGAAGACAGAATTTCTCTAAGTGACTTGTGCTTGAAGAAGACCTGATGCTTAAGAAACTTGAAGTTGGAAAAGTCTAAAAGGGGTTACTTGCTTGAGACTCCTAAAGGGAATTTGCGATTTCTCTAATCAATAGTTATTTAGAGAATTTTTTTTTCATATGACTAGAAATAGTTTTAGTTTCTGCATCTGAAAATTATCGTTCATATCCTTTGACCATTTTTTAATTGGGGAACAGCTTATATTCTTAAGAATTTGAGTCAATGCTACAAATATATATGTGTGTGTGTGTGTGTGTGTGTGTGTGTGTATTAGAAATGAAGCCTTTATCAGAAACACTAGTTGTAAAAAGTTTTTCCAGTTTTTTGCTTCCCTTCTAATCTTGGGTGCAATTGTTTTGTATAAAATCTTTTTAATGTAATATAATCAAAATTATCCATTTTGTATTTCATAATGTTCTCTAGTTTTTCTTTGGCCATAAATTCCTTCCTTCTTCACAGATCTGAGAGACAGACTATTCCTTGTTCTCCTAACTTGCTTATAGTATCACCCTTTTTGTCTAAATCAGAGGTCATGGAATTTTATATAATACCAACAAATAGCAGAATAACAATCAGGACCCTTTGTCTCTGAAATATAGTAAAAAAAAACTAGGAACAAGACTGATAATAATATTAATAGTAATAGTTTGGTTTTAAGATGCAGTGAGAGTTTGAGAATTGGGCTTGGAATTAGGAAAAGTTAAATATGAATACAGATGTGTTAAAGCTGTGGGATCCTGAACAAATCACTTAAACTTTCTTCAGTTTACTTGTCTGAAAACTGAGGTCAATAATAGCACCTATTGTTATGAAGGTTATTGTGACACTCAAATGAGGTAATAATTGTGAGATGCTCAGCACAATGCCTGGCACATAATAAGTACTATGTATTAGCTACTTTATCCTCACAATAACCTGTTTGGTGGGTGATATTAATTATTTCCATGTTACAGATGAGAAAATAGAGAGGGTAGGCTTCAAGAATAAACATTTCTGACTTAAAAACTAATAGTCTATCCATTAGATTAGTTGCATGAATAATCAGTCTCAAAACTTGCTAGATAATAATAATGTAATAAGGCCTCAAAGGATTATAGCTCCTGAAGGCCACAAAAGTCATCTAATACAATGCCTTCATTTTTAAGATAGAGAAACAGAGCCAAGGAGTTAAGTGACTCATGTCACAATGGTAGCAAACATAACAAGACTTGAAACTTTCCCCCATGGCACCTGAGCTCTTTCCCCTGATACCTCTTCAAAACTTGAATTCTGCAATAGATGGCAAAAGGAACCTTGTGGCAGTTAGTCACATATATTACAAATAAAAATTCTAGAATTATAACTATAATGATCCAATCACCAAAATAACAATAGGTATCTGTTTCAATAAGAATTATTAATTAATTTGGGTTCAATTTATGGGAATATAATAAAGGATATCAGACTTAGACCTTGATAATATGAATGAGTTAGAATTTAATAAATTCACATTAACTCATACACAAAACAAAATATTCATTTTGAAGGGTGATTGGAAAAAAAAAAGGTAGCTAAGAGGCACAGTATCACTGGGCCTGTAGTCAAAGAAATATGAGTTAAGATTCTATCTCAGAAACTTATTAGCCATGTGATCATGGGCAAGTCACTTAATTTCTGCTGCTCTCAATTTTCTCATTTATCAAATGGGGATAATAATAGTACCTATTTCCCAGGATCAAATGAGATTATATTTGCAAACCTTAAACCTAAAGCTACATAAAGGCTAATTATTATTATTATTAAAAATAGATTGGGATAACATGATTTTCTTATTCTCCCTTTCAAAATGAATGTCAAGAAGGATATAAACACTGAACAGGGAAAAACAAAATCCACTAATATAAGACAAGAAAAATCTAATTCTGTGATGGTGACAATAGCTTCTTAGTGTCTTCACAATGGGAGAAGCTCTTTCAAAGGTTCTGCAGAGCTTGCAAAAGGCATGAGAGGGGTGGGGAGAAATTGGAGCAGGGACAAGGAATGACATAGACATAGATTTGTAGAGTGACATGAATTGAAGACATTATATTACTGATAAGCACATCTCAGAAGACTTTGAAAGCTCAGTAATAGTAAGAAAAAGAAAAATATATATATTTAAACTTAACCATGGAAAAAAGAAATTTTTGTACATAAAAGCACATTTAAGGTCAGAAGAAAGAAGGCATAAATAGAAAAATATACCAATGGGAGGAAGGGGAGAGTTAAATGATTCTAATAGATTACAAATAATAGAATCTAGAGTGAAACATGCTAGCCCCCCAAAATTAAGCTATCCTGGGTTTCCTTAAAAGAGCATAGTTTCCAGGAAAAGAGCAGAATCTTGATGTATTTTGTCATATATAGACTTCATTCTGGAGGAATTACATTCAGCTCTGAGTAGCACTTTTTAGGAAATGTTTTAACTAGGTAGAGAACATCTAAGGGACAGTGATTAGGATGGCAAAGGAACAGGAGAACATGATTTAAGAAAATTCATTAGAGAAATCTAAGGATGTTTAGCCTGGACAAGATAAGTCTTGAGAGAAGGGGGTATGACATGTACAATCAAGTATTAGGAGAGTTGTAATACAGAAAATGATTTTTACTAGTGCCTCCTAGAATCCGAGGGTTTAACTAGAAGCAATGGGCAGAATGACTCGTTAGAGAAGGCAGATTTAGAGCAAAAAAATTACCTAGAGGAGAGATAATTGTTCTCCTTCCTTCTGAGGGAGGCTAAGTGGAGGCTAGAAAACCATTTGTGATGTATAGGCTCAGGTATGGGTTGAACAAGATAGACTCTTAGGTCGTTTCTGACCCATTAGTCTGTTTCTTTTGCATTCTTTTTCTTCTCCAAATAAGTCACAGAGAGAGAAAAAAAATGTGGTCAATGGGTAAGTATGTTTGTAATACCTAATAAATTTGTCCAGTAAAAAATCCAAATGAATCCAGATTAACATTAAGATCTTAATAATGAAGATCTTAAACTCTGCTCTTTACTCCTAGGAAGATCTTTTTCTATGTATTTCCAGAGTAATTTGAATAATACATTCCAGAAGCCCTGGAGAAAAAGGACTGGGATGAGAAACAATTAATTAAATTTGGAAGAAGCAGCTAACATGCTGTGAAAGGTGCTAATTTGAATTAGACACAATGCCCAAGAAGCAAAAGGGACTGATATCATACACATATATACATACAACACAGAACTGAAAACAAAGACTCTTCAGTACAAGAACAAAATATTCCTAGAGTTCTGAATCCTTGATGACTGAGGGCAAGAGCTAGGAGTCCTAGATAATAGAAGAAAAATTTTGAAAAGCAAAGGCATTCTAGTCCAGAGATATATTTATGAGTTGTAAACAAAGGCCCTGTCCTTATAAGCCATATGCTAAAGAGCTGCTTTCTTGGGGAAGTAGGGCCATTTTCCATAGAGTAATTGACTTGTGGAAGGGTAACATAGAAGCTGAGCTGGAGGAAGCAGAAAGATAGAAGTAGAAGTCACCAAAAAAAAATAAATAAATAAAATGACAAGTATCTAATGAAAGCTGTAAGAAACTTTAGAAAACAGAGAGTGATGGAAAGCAATTACTAGTCATATCGGGTAAATATTACCAGGAAAAGGGCTATAGAGCAAGAGCAAAAAGCCTCCAGAAGGGAGCAATGCAATGAAAGCATGAACCCCAATTTCATCTCTTGCTAAAACAGTATTTCAAGTCACAACAACTATATAGTCCTCCAGAGGCTTGCTTATCCACTTGGAATGTGGGACGGGGTGGGGGGAAGATTATCCCGAGTTTCTAAAATCTCAGATTCAAAATTCTTTCTAGATCTCTTACTTTATAAATAAGAATGTTTTATACTCCAAGCCTTAGAGTGTGTCTGTAAGGAGAATTAGTGCATATTTTGGGGGGCATGTCAAATGCTAATATTCCTTGATCATTTGGAGAGGGACAAAAAGCTACAGAAATGAACAGTCCTCAAATTATAACCATACAAGCATGACTTTGATGTAAGATTATTTGATTTCAAACAGCAGCTCTGCCACTTACCACCCAAAGATTTTAAACAAGTCACTCTATCTTTTAGGTACCTATTTTCTGATTTATAAAATGTGAAGTCAAGCAGGGGCCTATGACCCCATATGCTCCTGAAAGATTGATGTACCTATTAAAATCTCAACAAAACTTTCTTATAAAACAATGCTATTTTAAAGTTTTTTATCAGTTTAAATAGTGAATCCTATAAAGCATATTCAAATTTATATTATTCAAAGTTATAATTATGAAAAACATGGTCATTGATTCCAACCCAAGATAAATCTCAATATAAATTTAATGCAATCACTTCATGAGATTCATTATTTGTTCTAATCAGGGGCCTAGCTGTAAATTAAATATTGGAATTGATATTATAAAATATAAGCAGAAAAAGCTTATTAAATAATCCTATAAGAGAGAATGCACTGTAATTTTTATTTTATTTATATGTTACTAATGTTTAAGAATAATTATAATTTTACACCTAAATATGAAAAAATAATACTTTTCATCTTAAATCAACAAATGACATGCAGGAGAAAATCATGAATAGAAAGCTAACCTTAGAATTAGGAGCCCCTGGGTTCAGTTCCTTCCTATTAAACAAATTGTCAGTATAAGCATGACCATAAACAAAAATAACTTTTCAATAGCCTGAGCAACCTTCTAAGATATAAATTTTCAGAGGAGTTGCCAAGCTACATCAGTAGGAGCTTCAAGTTAGAAACAGTCTTTTTTGATCAAAATATTTTGTAAGTTTAGTCAGTAACGATATAAAATCATACAACAGGATTGGAATAGCAGTGTATCAAATGTACAGTCAGAAAAGTAGTCCTGTTTACTGTTGTCAAATCAAAAAGATAAATGAGTGCTGAGAATTTCAAGAATTGGGCTGCAGTAGTAGCTGGTGCATGGAAGAATTGAATTAGCCACATCTGCCTGGTGCTTCCTGGAGCTGTCCACAGCAGAGCGGTCTGCCTGCACTCAAGAGAAAACAAATTTATACTTGTCTCTTTTCATGTTTGAATCTACAATTGTAGGAGAAAGACCATTTAACTTCACTAAAAAACATAAGATTGAAATAAGTTTACAAATGACCAGAATAGTCTATTTTGTTTTTTAAAGATGAAATGATAGTAAAAATAGCTAACAATCATACTGAAAGAGGGAAGTTTTAGAAAAACTTGTTAGGTGCATTTATTAAGGTTGATCCTATACAACAATGAGCTCCTACAGACACAAACCAGAATAATCACATCTTTGCTACTTGAATTTTTTTAAAACCCTGATTTTTTAATTGGTATCAAAATATGGTAAAAATAAAAACAAAAGTGGAAGACTGGTGCCTTTTTTTTTCTTTTTTTTCTGAGACAATTGGGGTTAAGTGACTTTCCCAGGGTCACACAGCTAAGAAGTGTTAAGTGTCTGAGGTCACATTTGAACTCAGGTCCTCTTGACTTCAGGGCTGGTGCTCTATTCACCACACCTAGCTGTCCCAAACCTGTTGCTTTTTAAAGTAGCTATTTTTTCCATGTGATATGTACCTTTTGCTTATTCTGTCTGGACTATGAGACAATGGAATAACCTTGGGAAAAGAGAAGTAGATTTGAAGGAAGTATTGATGAAGTCAGATATGAGCTCCTTGAGGGCAGGGATTGAATATTTTTTTTTTTATTTCCAGTACATAGCAAATGCCTAATACAAGGGACCAGTCAAATATTCACTAAATTAAATTAAATACAGTCCTTAAAGCCAATCAAAACTGAATATTTTGGACATCATTAAGAAGACAAAAAGACAGAAAATATTTTGTCAGCAATTCTCATAGTATGTTCAGGTTACTTCTGGTGGTCATCAAGACTTTTCAGGGTCTACAAAGTCAAAACAATTTTTATAATAATAATAAACCATTATTTGGCTATTAAAATACTTCCTTTTCTAACAATATATCTATGTGAGGTCAGGTTTTCTTTATATACTTTAACTAAAACAATATACAGCAACAGACTAAATGAAGAAACAGATATAAAAAACAGCTGTCTTCTATTATGCCAGTAATAAAAGAGGTTTACAAAAGTATATTAAAATTCCACTTCTCACTAAATTTTTTTTTTTGCTTTTGGAAAATAAAGTTCTTTTTCATATCTGTAATACAAGTGAAACATAAAGGCATTTATTAAATGTCTACTATGTGTCAGATACTATGCTAAGCACTTCACAAATATTTTCTTATTTTATATGTGTATTGTTATTTTAATAGATTAATAACATTTTTAAATTTTATCAGTTTAATTCCTGATTTGGAGGATCTGATTAATATAGTCTACATAAAAGTTCTTTGGAATCCTCATCATAAAGGAACCAAAGCATTTGAGAATCTTTTGTCTACTTCTTTAATATAACATTAAATCAGAATCCTGTGTCATATGTGAAATACGCCATACTCTGGGGGTCCTGAAACTACAGCCCACAGGCCAGATGCGGCAGCTGAGGATATTTATCCCCCTCACCCAGGGCTATGAAGTTTCTTTATTTAAAGGCCCACAAAACAAATTTTTTGTTTTTACTATAGTCTGGCCTTCCAACAGTCTGAGAGACAGTGAACTGGCCCCCTATTTAAAAAGTTTGAGGACCCCTGCTCTAGAGGACTGAATTATCTGGTTAACAGTCATAATTTTCTACTTGAATTTGCACATGTGAATCACATAGGAAGTTAACCAACTCATTCTAATTTTGGGAAGAACTTGATTAAAAAGCAATAAAGCAACAGTTGTGAAAAAGGACCTTGAGATGTTAGATAGTTGATATCTAGTTATTTCCTCCCCATAAATACAAAAAAAAAAAATCTTAAAAGTTAAGGATATTAACTCTTAAAAGTTAAAGATAAATCAAGTTCACACCTTTCAAAACAGTGGGATCCTTTTTCATGAAATTAACTCAATTTGATAATTCCTATTTCACTTGTGGAATACTCATTATTTTCTACTGGCCCTAAATTCAACTATTATGAAAACTATAGAGTATACTATAAATGGCCATTCTCAATTATTGCTTAAAAGAATGTTTTTTTCCAAATTTACTTTATTATACTATATATCCAAAATCTAATATTTTACCTTTGTAGTGTGAATAAGTATAACTGGAAAAAATATTTTAAAAAAATCAAGATCATTTTGTTTTCTTACCATATGAGTCAGTGTCTGGCACATGTAAATCAAAATGAGAAAAATTAGCTTATAAATCACAGTAATCTCCTTGATAATTACTACTTGTTTAGTGAAGGGGCAATGTACTCACAATATGAGGCATTGATATAAAAGACAGCAAGCTGCAATTAGCAATCTATAGATCTCATTTGCTCTGAAAAAGTAAATGTTCTGAACTTGGCTCAAATAAATTCTCTCAACCCAAAGATCTTATTCTGATTATTTCAATGTCATGCTTGGGGTTTCAGAAGCAAAGAAAAGAAATCTAGATCTCTCAAACCCTTTGCTTCTTCTGGACACTTTTCTTATTCTATTCCCATTTTCACTGAAAAGGAACTATATTCTTGTTCATGTGAAAGCCAATTTTCTCAAGGACTAGCTTTATGCATAAGCTAGTCATCCTATTAACTAGAAATCTATATAAACAATTCCTTTCATACTTGAATGGTTTAGTGATATCTCACAATGGTTCTTCTACCAAGCAAGATCCTCAAATAACTCTTGTATCAAAGAAAAACCAAAGATAGTTTTGGTAAAAATATATTTTATTATGGTCTTAAATGCAGACTCAAACCATTTGAAAACAAGTAATCTGTGTGTAGGATAATTATCTATTAACTAAAATAAATGATGTCACCTTCTGGCCTGTCCTTTGGCCAAGAACTAAATGCCACAGGCTTACTACCTGCATTCTTCACTGCTCTACTTTGCTGACCATGGTGGCTCTCTGTTGGATATCTGCTTTTAGCCATTGGATTGTATCTGTTATGAGGAATCCTAATTCCCTAACCATGGTTAAAAGAGAAAGTTTGTTGTTTATCTTATGCACTTAGATGATGTAAAACGAGCATTGTTCCAGTCCACCATTACATCTACATGTACATTCATACATGTATAAAGAATATTCTATTTCATTATGTAGTCACAGAAGGACAAAATGTAATCAGTTTAAGATTTTTCTTCCCAGCTTAAGTGATATGGTTGTAGAGGGCCCAAAATATAGTCACAAAGAAGTATGGTTACTCAGATTTTTTCCAATAATCCCACAATAATGGGTGAAATAGTTTTTAATGAGATACACACTACCACAAGTTCATAGGCTAAATCATAGGCGATTATCTTTTTTTTAATAAAGCTTTTTATTTTCAAAACATATGCATGGATAATTTTTCAACACTGACCCTTGCATAGCCTTGTGTTTCAGATTTTCTCCTCCTTCCCCTCACCCCCTCTCCCAGATGGCAAGCAATCCAATATATGTTATACATATTAAAATTTATGTTACATTCAATATGTATAAATACATTTATACAATTCTCTTGATGCACAAGAGAAATTAGATTTAAAAAAAAGAAAGCAAATGCATAAGAAAACAAAATGCAAGTGAATAATATCAAATAGAGTGAGAATATTATGTTGTGATCTACATTGAATCCCCACAGTCCTCTCTCTGGGTGTAGATGGATCTCTTCATCATAAGATCATTGGAATGGGCCTCAATCATCTCATTGTTGGAAGGAGTCACATTCATCAGAATTGATTGTCATTTAATATTGATGTTGCCATGTATAATGATCTCTTGGTTCTGCTCATTTCACTTAGCATCAGTTCACGTAAGTCTCTCCAGGCCTCTCTGTATTCATCCTGCTGGTCATTTCTTACAGAACAATAATATTCCATAATATTCATATATAACAATTTATTCAGCCATTCTCCAATTGATGGGTATCCACTCAGTTTCCAGAAGTTTCTTGCCACTACAAAAAGGGCTGCCATAAACATTTTTGCATATGTGGGTCCCTTTCCCTCCTTTAAGATTTGAGATATAAGTCTAGTAGAAACACTGCTGGGTCAAAGGGTATGCACAGTTTGATAATTTTTTGAGCACAGTTCCAAATTGCTCTCCAGAATGGCTGGATCCATTCACAACAATATATTAGCGTCTCAGTTTTCCCACATCCATTCCAATATTTGTCCTTGCCTTTTCCTGTCATCTTAACCAATCTTACATATCTCAGAGTTGTCTTAATTTGCCTTTTTCTAATTATTAGTGATTTAGAGCACCTTCTCATATGATTAGAAATACTTTTAATTTCTTCATCTGAAAATTGTCTGTTCATATCCTTTGACCATTTATCAATTGGAGAATGGCTTGGATTCTTATAAATTTGAGTCAATTCTCTATATACTTTCGAAATGAGGCCTTTATCAGAACCCTTAAGTGTAAAAAAAATGATTTCCCAATTTATTGCTTCTCTTCTGATCTTGTCTGCATTAGTTTTGTTTGTACAAACACTTTTTAACTTAAAATAATCAAAATTCTCTATCTGGTGTTCAATTATTGTTTTTCTTTGACCACAAATTCCTTCTTTCTCCATAGATTTGAGAGTTAAACTATCTTATGTTCTTCTAATTTGCTTATAACTCTTTAGGTCAAAATCATGGACCCATTTAGATCTTATCTTGGTATGTGGCATTACATGTAGATCAGGCCCTAATTTCTTCCATACTAGTTTCCAATTTTCCCAGCATTTTTTGTCAAATAGTGAATTCTTATCCCAAAATCTGTGGTCTTTGGTTTGTCAAACACTTGATTGCTATAGTTATTGCCTATTTTGTCCTGTGACCTTAACCTATTCTACTGATTGGCTACTCTATTTCTTAGCCATTACTAAATAGTTTTGATGACCCCTAGTTTATAATATAGTTTTAGGTCTGGCACAGCTAGACCACCTTCATTAGTACTTTTTTTTTTTTTTCATTAATTACTTTGAAATTCTTGACCTTTCATTCTTCCAGATGAACTTTGTTACCATTTTTTCCTAGATCTGTAAAATAATTTCTTGGGAATCTGATTAGTATGTTAGTAAATAAGTAGATTAATCTAAGTAGTATTGTCATTTTTATTATATTTTCTCGGCCTAACCATGAGCACTTGATATTTTTCCAACTGATTAGATCTGACTTTATTTGTGTGGAAAGTGTTTTGTAGTTGTGTTCATATAGTTCCTGACTTTCCCTTGGCAGATAGATTCCCAAATATTTCATACTATTGAATGTTATTTTGAATGGAATTTCTTTTTGTATCTTTTGCTGCTAGTCTTTGTTGATAATATGTAAAAATGCTGATGATTTATGTGAATTTATTTTGTAACCTGCAACTTTGCTAAGGCTGTGAATTGTTTCAACATTTTTTTTAACTTGATCTGAGATCAGGATTGCTACCCCTGCTTTTTTTACTTCACCTGAAGCATAAAAGGTTCTGCTCTAGCCCTTTACCTTCACTCTGTACATATCACTATGCTATAAATGTGTTTCTTATAAACAACATATTATAGGATTCTGGCTTTTAATCCAGTCTGTTATCCGCTTCCGTTTTATGGGAGAGTTCATCCCTTTCACAGCTAAAATAACTAATTCTGTACTTCTTGCCATCTTATTTTCTCTTTCCTTTCCTTCTCTCCTTCCCAGTATTTTGCTTTTGATGACCACCTCCCTCAAACAGTCCTACCCCTTTAGAACCCCTCCTCCCTTTTTAAACCTTTCCTCTAATACTTCTGTTTTCCCTTCTATTAGTCTTTCCTTTTCTTTCCCCCTTTTCCCTCCCACTTCCCTATAAGGTGTGACAAGTTTCTTTGTGAAACCAAATATGTCTGATATTCTCTCTTAGAGTCAAATCTGATGAGAGTAAGATTCACATGATATTCATTCCCCTCCCTTCTTTCCCTCAATTATAATAAGTTTTCTTTGCCTCTTCATGAGATATAATTTTCCTTATTTTACCTCCTTTTTCCTCTTTTTTTTCCCAGTATGATCCCCTTTCCACCTCTAGTTTCTTTTTCATATTACCATAATAAAATCTAATTATATCCTCATTCTCTAAGTATACCATAACAGAAATATACTTCTCAAGAGTTCTTTCCTTTTCAAATTTCTCTTGAGTTCTGTGTTTGGAAATCAAAATTTTTGCTCAGTTCTGGTCTTTTCATTAGAAATAGGTGAAATTCACCTATATCATTGAATATCCATCTTCTTCCCTGAAAAATAATGGTCATTTTAGCTGGATAGCTTATTCTTGGCTGTAATCCAAGTTCCTTTGCCTTTTGGAATATCAGATTCCATGCCCTTCGATCTTTTAAAATGAAACCTGCTAGATCCTGGGTAATCCTAAATGTGGTTCCTTGGTATTTTAATTGTTTCTTTCTGGCTACTTACAATATCTTTTCCTTTGTGTGATAGTTCTGAAATTTAGCCACAATATTCCTTGGGGATTTAATTTTGGGGTGTCTTTCAGGGGGTGATTGGTGAATTCTTTCAATGTCTATTTTACCTTCTGATTCTAAAATATCAGGGCCGCTTTCTTTTATGATTCCATGTAAGATAATATCTAGGTTCTTTTTTTTTTTTTTTATCATGGCTTTCAGGAAGTCCAGTAATCTTTAGATAGTCTCTCCTAGATCTATTTTCCAGGTCAGTTGTTTTTCCTAGGAGATATTTCATATTTTCTTTTATTTTTTCATTTTTTTTTGTTTTTGTTTGACTGATTCTTGAAGTCTTGAGTAATTCACTTCCATTTGTTTAATTCTAATTTTTAGTGTATTATTTTCTTCAGTTACTTTTTTAAAGCTCCTTTTGTAATTGGTCAATTGAATTTTTTGTTCTTTATATATTTTTTCCACTTCACAAATTTTGTTTTTCAGTGAATTGGTGTCTTTTTCATATCTCTTTTGTAGAGCATTATAAGCTTTTTCCATTCCTTCTTGCAATGCTCTCATTTCATTTCCCCATTTTGCTTCTAACTCTCTTAAGATCCTTTATGCAATCTTCCAAGAAAGCCTTATGAAATGGGGACCAGCTCATATCTCATTTTGGGACTTCATCTGGAGTTGCTTTGCCTTTAGGAACCTCAGGATTTGAGATCTATTCATTCTCTCTCTCTCTCTCTCTCCATAAAAGCTGTCTATGGTGAGAATAATTTTTTGTGTTTTACTCAATTTTTTAAGGCTTGAGATCTGTTCAATACAAAGGAGCAACAGTTGCTTTTTGCCCTGGGGCAGTTATGCTGATGAGAGTTCCAGTGCTGAGTAATGGCGGTTAGGTCTGGTATTCTCCTGGGGCTCAATGGTTTACAATTTTCCTTTTGTAGCAAATCTGCCAAACCACCTGCTTACAACCTAAGAGACTCACAGAAGATTCTCAGGTGAGTGGAAGTGACAATGCTTTGACTCCCACCCCAACTCCTTGCTTTGTGCTGCAGTCTAGGATCAGCAGACTGTGTCCCTGCCTGTTTGAAAGAGACCTGTTCAGAAATTCTTCCAAGGTATCTTCTTCTGGGAATGTTTTGTACTCCAAATATTTGTGGATTCTTTGACTACAAAACCAGTTTAGAGGATTAATCTGCTATTGGTTTGAGAAAAAGTCAGAGGAGCTCACAGAGAGCTCTGCCTGCTCTCCACCATTTTAAATAAGGTGATTATCAACCCTGTAGATTTATCTCCCTAGAACTTAAGGATAGCAGCTGCCCTCTGGGGAGCCAAATAGTAAATGAAAGTATGAGTGAGAGTTAGGGGAATGGTACAGAAAGGGTTCTATATATGAAAATGAGAGAAAGAGAAGGGGGGGGGCATTTCAGGAATCAAAGGTTAAGACAATTTAGAAGAAAATTGAGAGAATTTTTAAAATAATTTTATTCATAAATTTTCCCAGAAAATATGGAAAATATATTTCCATCATATTTAAAATTTAAACAATTTGGTGTAGCAGGTAGTGTCACCCCTAACTCACAAAACAAATTCCCCAAATCCTAAAACCATAACTAAAAAGCCCCAACTATGTTTTTATTTTCCTTTGATAATAATGAAATAGCATAAGACAACAACAACAAAACATATGTCCTATAAACTGAAGCACAATCTCCTACAATAAATACAAAGTTGTTAGGAAGAGTGGACATATACAAATAGTTTTGGATTAGTATAAATAATGAATCCTGTGAAATGCATTTTTCCATTAGGCTGGTAGAAATGACCATATTCAAAGTTATATAATCAAAAAATATCAGCCCAATTTGAATAATATGACTGCTTTAGGGAAGTAATTATTTACAATAATGGGGACCTGATAATATAGAAAATAAACACAGAGAAATATAAATATGGGAGGGCAGTTAGGTGACAGCAATGGATGGAATGCAGAATCCGGAGGTGAGAAAGATTTGAATTTAAATCCAGTCTCAGATATTTACTAGCTGTGTGAACCTGGACAATACACTTAGCTCTCTTTACCACAGTTTCTTCATTTGTAAAATGAATTAGAAAAGAAATGGCAAACCATTCAATATCTTTGCCAGAAAAATTCCAAATAGGGTCCAAAGAGAGTCAGACATAAGTGAAATAACTCAGTAACAACAAATAAATATAGGAAACTTATGGTCAAAGTGCCTTCAGGAAGAGTCTCATTAAGCACATGTGTATAGGTGTTTATGTGTACTATAGAAAACCTGAACAAATTCCAACTCTATCATTACTTTGGTTTATTCACATTCTATTCGACATCTTTCCTGTGATCTATCAATACACAAATATCCATACATATGGAAAGAGTGGGGAGGGGAAGAGAGGAAAAGGGAAGAAGGATTCCCTTTTGCTTTGGAGCATAGTGGAGCATAGAAATATCTCTGGTACCAGAGCAAATACCATTACCTGTCAAAAGTATAAAAGCAAAGAATTTACATTCCTTTGAGGTCTAGCCAAGTTTGATACTCAGAATAATGATCCATATTTCTTTTATCTTGAGCTGCCCCCTGCCATCTTAATGTCATGTGTCTACTTTCTATTTTGCAACAAAATCACATCATTCCTCTTCCATTTTCTCCTTGGAATTGCCCATTGTGCTCACAGCACCTATCACGGTTGTTTTATTATCAAAAACTCTTCACAAACAAGTGGAAGTGAGAGTGTTATGATGATCAGATTCAATAGCCATTCTGAGGAAGGTTTGCAATTTTTCTTCAGTGAAATGTACAAGTCAACAGTCTTAGTCTTCCCCAAACCATAAAAGACCATAGAGCTACCATGCTGTGTGTGCAATCACTATTTTAGACTACATCTCAATCATTACAACATGTTCTTGTTTAAAGTAACAGTTCTTTGACCCAGAATAAATCTACATATGCATATAATCTGTATCCTGTAGACTACACATTTCCATCTGAAAACAGTAATTCTTTACTTATTCATTAGAGTTAGGAAATATGCTGAATGCTCCAGAAAACTGAAAATTAATATTTCCAAGAACTATTCTTCTCTTGATTTCAATCTTTTTATGGGCATTTTTCTTTTGAAAAAATGATCTACAATTAAGTTTAATTTAGCAAGCATTCTTGAAACTCTTACTCTGATACAAAGTACTGGTATATGTTCTAGAGACACAGAAGCAAAAATACAGCATAATCCACAGACCCATGTAATAGTGGATAGAGCACTGGATCTAGAGTCAGAGACATGAGTTCAAATCCAGGCTCAGACATTTGCCAGCTATATAACCCTAGAGAAGTCTCTTAACCACTGTCTGCTTCAGTTTCTCCATCTGTAAAATTGGGGTAATAATGCCACTTACATTTTATTGGTGTGAGAATCAAATGAGATATTTGTAAAGTTCTTTGGACTTTAATGAACTATATAATTAATAATAATTTTCTTCATTAATTCTCTTACCTTTCTAAACTTTTATTCTTTTTGATTCATGATCTTTATACTAATTACTACACTAACATCTTTGAGTTCTTCATGGAATGAAAGTTTCTAAAGTACTAAGTTTCAATTCATCAAAATAATTTCTGTGTTAATAGTAAACCCTGCCTCTTACTCCTTATTTTTATTGTGCTGCATTCTTAGAATTATCAATTCCTGAAGGAGGCATTGAAGATAGAAGTGTTGCCTCAAGGGTAGAAATTCACAAGTCATTAATCAAACTCTATCCCCTATTTCCCCCATGATCAATTTCTTTCCCACTTTGCATTCATTTTCATCTCCTTGTTCATGCTCTTCCATATTTCTGGATGCCTATTGCTACCAGAAGCTCTTATTTCCTTTCATATGCGTCAATGTATGTACTCCATGAAGATACAACACTCTCTTAGAGAATGTAGTCTCCCTGTGCATCAAATCCCTGCAGGTTCCATTATAGGATATCTCTCTTCCCCTATGGAAGTTATATTTACTGTCACCAACTCTACTATTTAGCTAAGATTTTTCCCTTTCTTTCTCTCTGTTTCAGTTCCTCTTTTTGCTTTTTGCTTATTCTCCTCAAACCTATCTTCTTGCTAAAAGACTATGGGAGTTATTTTTCCTTCATTGTTTATCATAAACTAGATTAGGATATATCATACATTCCCTTCTGTCCTTTAGCTCATGTGTTTCATTTTATGATATTTCTCATCTTATAATTTAGTCCCTCAAAATACACTGATTCAATCACTTGTATCTGGAATTGTGGAGTTTAGTTTATGACTTTTCAAGGCTGCTTTCCACTATTAGTTTTAACATTTCTTTAAATTCTGCTTTTATCTTAATGCCCTTCTGTACTTTTAGGAATAAATCTCTTAATTGTTCCTTTCTTGTTTCTTTTTTTAAACCATAATAAATTTCCTTATTTTTCTGTTTTTAGTAGTTTCTAGAGATGGAATAATTTATTTCATTACTTGTGCTCTCCTTAGTTATTAAATCTATTTAACTTTCTTATTTCTGCTATTTAGAATTTTTATATAGATTGTAAAGATTATTAGAAGTTGAATAATCTGATTTTATTTTGCTTTTGTTGTTTTTGCATAAAATTTCACAATTTTACTTAATGATTATGAGTTTGCAGAGTAGGGGTTGTATTTTAAGCTTTTGTGTTTTTTGGAAGACTTTATCCCATTCCCTTCTGAAGTTTCTGGAAGGTGTCTTATGTTCATTCAAATTTCCTTTCTTTTATATCTAAAGGTCTTTTCTCCAACTAGCATGTAGAAGTTATTTGCTACATCTAAGCACTATGTATTGTGGAGTTTAAGCATAAGGCTTTTTCTTTTTGGTGATCTGTACATTCTTTTAATTAGTCATTTAATTTCTATACACAGGCATACCTCCTTTTATTGTACTTTATCACACTTGCAGATAATTCCAGTTTTTACAAATTGGCAACCTTATGCTGAACAAG
The DNA here is from genome assembly GCF_902635505.1 of Sarcophilus harrisii. NCBI lineage: Eukaryota > Metazoa > Chordata > Mammalia > Dasyuromorphia > Dasyuridae > Sarcophilus > Sarcophilus harrisii. Next base: position 267,956,779 of record NC_045428.1, read on the forward strand.
TCTATGAGCACCATCTTTCCAACAACATGTTCTTTCTCACATCATATTTTAGTGTCCCATTTTAAGTCTCACAATATTTCAAATGTTTTCATTACTACTATATCTATTATAATGATTTGTGAACAATGATCTTTAATGTTACTTTTGCAATTGTTTTAGGGTACCACAAAGTATACCCATATAAGATGATGAATTTATATTATGGCACCCTGACTGCCCATCTCTTGTGTCGAGAGCCATGTCTTTGGGCTTCTTTCTTCACTGAGACACAACAATATTGTAATTAGGCCAACTAATAACCCTATAAAAGTTTGTCAAGTGTTCAAGTGAAAGGAAGAATCAATCTATGCTTCAAATTATATAGTCATCTTACTTTAAGAAATTGTCATGGCCACCCCAACATTCAGCAGGTACCATCCTGATCAGTCAGCAGTCCTTGACATCAAGGCAAGACCATCTACCAGCAAAAATGTGGTGAAGATTAGACATTTTTTTAGCAACAAAATATTTTTAATTAAAGTATATACATTGGATTTTTTTAGATATAATATTATTGCTGACTTAATAGACTACATTATAGTGTAAACATAACTTTTTTTGCACTGGAAAACCAAAAACATTCATATGATTCACTTTATTGTGATATTTGATTTATTTCTGGGGTCTGGAACTAAATCCACAATGTTTCCAAGGTATGATTGTTTAAAAGTTCTGGGCAGGTCTGTTGTATCATTATTTACATTATGGTGTCCGGGTTTTTTGTTTCTTTTGTCATTTTCTCCTTGGAAGCCTACCATCCTTAATTTGTCTCCTATCTAAAGGATCACTTTGCTGTATTGATACTGATACAATCTTCACCTTGATCACCTTTCCACTGGAGCACAGGGTCATTACTAAAAGTCTTGATCCTAGATCTGGTCAGCTAAATAAATGTAAAGGGACATGATAGAAGAAGCATTCTCTTTTCCTGAGGCACGGGGTTCAGCCTCTCAGCCTTTGAAGACCTAAAAAGAAAGAACTTCAGTAACAAACACAGCGTGAAGTTCAGTCACACAACTCTTGCTTTTCCCAGAATACACAAGGTGGCAGCCAGGCTACTTGTTTGAACTTACCCACAGATTTGGTCTCAACTTTGGTCAGATATTGGTGGTCCAGATTTAGTCCTAAAGGAAGAAATAGGGAAGGGGCGAGAAGGCATGCCCAGTACAGAGAAGGGTCTTCTTCAGGGATTTATGTAATACCTATGGGTAGGAAGAACTGCTCCCCAGGATCAGCTGAGGGCAGGAAACAATCAAATTGTCAAGGAACTGGAAGTGGCTACTCCACGGATTAAAGATTTGAATGAAGTTTTATAGTGTTGTTCAATGGCATTGTTATTATTCACTTATCTGTGTACCTATCCAGATACAGAGTAAATTAAGGTTCCTTATATATTTTGAGCCTAGCCATCCTAATGGTGCAAGAAGTGCCTTGCACCAAGAAGTAGAATATATTTCTATTTTGTAGGTCAGAAATTCTGCTTGCTACTACTGTCTAAATTTTTCTTCTGAGGTTCTAATTTTTCTCTTGAATTATTCAGCAATATTTTGCTACAGTTTGATGATCTTTAGGAATCTGCAGAATTTAATATTTTGTCAAGTGAGGAATAAAAGACATTTCTTGCAATATTTATTCAGAATCATTTATAATCTTTCAGATGTCATGGTTATCATAATTCATTCCAATTTCTATACCTTCCCTGTAGATTTATCAGTTTGTATTATGATTTTTATTAGGTTTTCTTTTTCTTCTTGAGATCTTGATAGCTTTAATCTTTTTCCTCCTTTATATTCCCTTTTGTTCCTTTTCTGACTCTTTCCTCTTTGAGGGTGAGTTTATCTGCAGAGCTGGACCTCAAAATTCTCTCAGGATTCTTCCCTGTTAGGAAATTCACTTTTCATTGCCTTTGGTACCTTTTCCAAAGTAACTTCTGGAGAATAATATTGGCCCCAACTGAAGGTTAGTCCCCTTTTCCTTCAGTTCTAGGGCAGCCCCCTGCCCTATATCCATCTATTCTTTAGCTCTCTTGAGGAAGGATACAATATGTTTCTAAATAGAATTTCTGCTACCTTAGGACCCTCAAACCTAAGGATTAACCCACATAGAGAGTGCTCACCTCTCCTTTACCACCTTCTCCTCTAGTCAAGGCTGGGTAAAATTAAGATCTGCTGCTTGTTTAACAGACTAAAGCAAGAGTAGGGGCACTGTGTATCAGCAAATACCGTTGCAGCAAAGAATTCTGTGGAAAGTCCCAAAGCACAATTCAATGTATCAGTTTATGGTAACTATCTGATCATCAATGTTAAATGAGAACTAGGGATTAGCATCCTTCACTGTTAATTCCTAAAGTTAATGAATAACTTCTTGGACTTCATACTTTTTTGTCCTATAATTCTTTTAGGTCTGGTAAACAATTTCTCTTTTGGAGGGTTTTGAGGTTGTTTGGGTTTTTTTTTTTTTACATCTTAGCAGGACTAGAGAAAATTTCTAATACTCCAACTTGTTGCTCACATTACCTGATTCTAGCCAGTTAATTTCCCAGTGTTCTAGGCAATTCTCTAAAATAAGTTTCAGAAAGATGAGAATTGCATTGGTGGAAAGAGTTTTTATACTCAGAATTTCATTTATCAATTAACTTGTCTAATTTGTATTTCTTTCTTTTCCATTAGAATGTAAGCTCCTTGAGAACATGAACTATCTTTAGTTTTACTTTGACTCCCCAGTACTTAGCACAATGGTTGGCACATATTAATTGCTCTATAAATGCCAGTTGATTTATTGATAAATTGTCCACACATGCACCCATTCTTACATTCTTACACACACACACATACACATGCGCACACATATACATCCCTAATTGGTTCAAGAGATAGACCATTATGATCAAGAAGATCTGAGTTCAAATATGTCCTTAGATACTTACTAGATAAGTACTTAATCTCTATTTGCCTTGTTTTTTTTTTCAAACTGAACTGCAAAATGGGGATAATAAGAGCACCTACTACAAGGGTTTTTGTGAGGATCAAATGAAATAATATTTGTAAAGTGCTTAGCATGGTACCTGGCAAATTGCAAATACTTAATCAATACTTCTTTCTCTCACACATATTCCCAACTGAATAAATTATAAAATATGAGATTTCATGGAAAGAATCAATCCACCAGCCAGAGGAACAAATAAGTAGTCTTTGCAATATCCCTGAAAATGTCAATGTCAACTTTGAATATATTTCGAGTTTACTTATGGGTAGGAACAGTTTTTGTATATGTGTGTGTGTCTCTATTCCCAATGCCTAACATGTGACTGATATTCTATGACTCTTTGTTGAATATTCTAGTCAAGATCAGATTATGTATGACATCATTATAGATTTTTGAGCTAGAAGAGACCTCAACTCCATATAGTCCAAATCCTTCATTTTATATACTCTGAGGGCTAACATGATTAAATGACTTGTGCAAGATTACAACAGGTAAGATCAGAGGTAGGATCTAAACCCTATCCAGATCTGGGATAACCCACTTCTGGAATCTCACCTGGTTTCTAGATGGTTCCTCCAATATGAATTGAAACATAGCACTAGGCTATATTCATAAACCCTGTTTTAATAAAGTTATATCTTCTTTATAAACAGATGGTATTAAATATTCAAGTCTGTGAAAACTTTACACAGTTATACATGAAAAACAACTCCTCAGTTCTGAAGTCTCCATATTTTTAGAAAGTGAGTACAGATGATATGTTAATGGGTCTTAATAAGGCACTAAAAGTAACTGGAAGAACTGTTTACTACCCAAAAAAGACTATATAAGCCCAATTAATAAAGACCCTATATAAACTGGCTATAAGATCTAAGCCATTTTATCATAGTCCCAATTTTATTCTTGTCACTTCTTGATCTGACATTAAGAAGAATACTAATATTTTGTTCCCTTTAAATTAGAAATTAGTTTAAAATTTGTTCAACTTGTAATTAATTCATCTATATTTCCTTGTAGGTAGCAGGGTCAATAAGCTTAGAAAGTATTTCCAGATATAGCAATAATCCTGACCAAATTAGTTAACCCCATTAAACTTTGTAAGAGTGGAAATAATTTTTTTTTGCCTTTAATAGCACAATAAAGTCCAGGGAGATTCTATATGTGTGTACATACAAACACACACACACACATACACAAATATGTATGTATGTATGTATATATATATATATATATATATATATATATATGTATATATACATTCTTCTTAGATGGGTAAGTGCCATAGAAACAAAAAGGTTCATTATGTTTACTAGACTCATACAAAATACATTTAATGTAGATATCTCTCAATGTACTATGTATGCTCTAATATTCCAGAATGATTTTTTTCTACAAAATCCAGAATAACTAAATATCCAAACACTTGTAAAAGGTTTCCTTGGCAAATACTCATGGCCTCTGTTTTCTAGGATATATTATTCTTAGATTTTTTTCACAGGTCCTGGGCACTCAGTCCTATTTGCCAAAGTTTCCTCATCTATAAAATGAGGTAGAGAAGGAAATGGCAAACCACTCCAGTAACTTTGCCAAGAAAACCTCAAATTGGGTTGTGGAGAGTTGGACACAACTGAAATGACTGAACAACAATTGTAATAAATTTTACTTCCATTATAATTTTATATAGGAGAACTAGGCATAAATCTACTCCTAACTACCTGGTTGATTTTAGACAATAATCTCTCCTCTTGGCCCTCAATTTCTTCATCTATAAAATGAGAGAATTTGGATTTGGTGAATTGATCTCTAAAGAGCCTTCTAGTACAAGATCCTATGATCCAAGGAAATGAGAATAGATGTATGTCCAAATGAAATCAGTCACTTTGTCTCACATCTTTGTAAAAATCATAGAACATTAGAGTCAGAAGGGACCTAAAACTCATCAGACCAGTAGAATTCCCAAGGGGTCTGTGGGTAGATTTCAAGATGTCTGTGAACCTGGATGGGAGGGAAAATTCATCTTTATTTTCACTAAGCTCTAATTGAAATTTAGTATTTATTTCAATTACTTAAAAAAGATTATTTTGAAAAGGGGTACATCACTTATACTAAGCTGACAGAATGAACCTTGCAACCCCAAAAAGATTGGTAACCCCAATCTAGGCTGATCCACTGATTTTATAAAGACACATATTTTCTCCTTTAAAAATCATTTAAGATGATTCTTTAAAAACTACACTCTAGTTTCACTGATAAAGAACCATGAAGACGTTTTGTTATTGTTTATTCTAGTTTGACACATTTCCATTACTTTCATTACCAATAACATAAAGCTTTATAACACATCTGTCTCTGGGCTCAGGAGAGTTCCAGTCTTGTAACTAGCTAGTCCTTACTGTGACCTTGAAAAAATTTGAGAGAAAATAGTAGTAACTTCATTTTCATTATCAGTAAGACTGTCTTTTCCTGTGGGACTGAGAAAATATGTTGGTTCATTTTGATCTAACTGAAAGTACTGAGGTAAAAGGTCACAGGTTCAAAAGTAAAAGACAAGACATTTTAATGTGTATTAAATTTCCATTTTAGTGGAATTGAAACCATCCTAGTTAGAATTTAGGCTTAAGTTAGTCTTTCAACCAGATTTATATAACAAGCTTATAAAATAGATTAAGTTCATCACAATTTTATATCATAAAATTCATGTAGTAACATTTACAATCCTGGAAGACCTCATTGCTGACTAGTTGAAGTAAATGCTTTTTGTATAAAAGATCAAATTCTGAATTCAATCAGTATTTTACAAATGGAAGATCTGAGAGGTTTTGGTTTTGTTGTTTTTTTCTTTCTTTTTCTTCTGCCAGTGTTTGCAAGACAAAGGGACAGATGACATGTGCATGCTTTTCCATACCATCCACTATTCATGTCTCCAGACTATTATTAAAACCTGCCAATGTTGGAATAGTATAATATTACAACATGAATAGGTAAAAGCACTTTTGCTCCAAAAAACACTTAATCACTATCATCTCTTTAATTACTATTTATTAATTATATACAAGGCCTTTTACTAAGCACAATGGGAAAAAAAAAGATTAATTAAGTACATAAAAAATAAACATTTATTGAACACCTATCTATGTGCTGAGTGTTATGCTAAGCAGTTTACAAATATTATCTCATTTAATCTTTACAACAGTCCTGAGAAGTAGAGTGCCATTATTATCCCCACTTTACAGTTGAGGAAACTAAAACATATTGATTAATTGACTTGTAAAAGGTCCCAAAACTAGTGTATGAATCTAGATTTTAACTTAGGTTTTCCTGATTCCAGGCTAAACACTTTATCCAGTACTACCTGGCTGCCCCTACTACATGTATATATCGTAGATGATTCCTAACCTTAAGGAATTTATGGGGTTAATGGTAGAAGGATAAGGGAAGGTTTGACAAAAGAAATGATACTTGACCTTGGTCTAGAAGAATGCATAGGAATCCAAATCACAAATAGGATGGTTCCCATTCCAAAATGAGAATGATATGACCAATCATGAAGCAGAGCTAGAGTAATTGCAAGGTAATTCAGTTTAGCTAAGGCACAGCATATTTGTATGTGGGGCACAATCATTAGATTAAGATCAAATTTTAGAAATCTTTGAAGTTCAAGCTAAAGAATATGAATGATAAGGCAGCCAAGTAGTGCAATGGTTACAGCACCAGCCCTGAAATCAGAAGGATATGAATTCAAATCTAGCCTCAGACACTTAACACATCCTAGCTGTGTGAATTTGGACAAGTTACTTAACCCCAAGTGCCTCAGCAAAAAAAAAAAATTATATGTATATATATATATGTGTGTGTGTGTGTGTGTGTGTGTGTGTGTGTATGAATGACATTCAGTAGATCATAGGGCATCATCTAATATCCCTTATCACTGGAGTGACAATCAAAATAAAAAGGAATTTGGTGGATGAACCAGAGCATGAGAAACTAGAAGGAAAGAAATCAATTCAGAAACAAACATTTTACTTGGTGTTAGAGATTATACAAAAATCTCAAAGATTCCCAAGGATTTCATGCTCCAAGAATTTCCAAATATAAAAGGTAATATATTTATAAATAGATATTATAAAAGGTAAAAAGCAAAAATATGGGAACTATTATCTAATAGTAATATTGTTTGGTTCTCAAAGAAAATCTCATGAAGGAGAGGGCTTTTGAACTTAGTCTTAAGAAATGGATAGGAATTGTAGAAGTAGAACTAGGTGGTAAGGATATTTCTAATTGGAGAAAATAGCATGACTAAAGAAGATAGAGGGAGATGGGAAGTGAGATCCACTGGATGATCTCTGGAGGACTTTTCATGTTTTATTATTTTCAGTCTATTAAGAAGAATTTTCTCAACAGTGAAGCCTGCTAAACATTGAAATGAGTTTCTGAGGAAAATTGGGTGATTTTCTTTAGAAGTCTTAAAAATGAGACCAATTTCTCATTTGTGTGGTATAACTTAGATATTTTCCCCTCCATTTATTTCCTTTATTTCCTGTATTGTTATCTGGATTTTGGGGGAAGCAATACTCAGGGAAGACTATTTATATGTCATTTATGGTTGGCTGAATAAAGGGCATGTTGGAAACCTAGAGTCTGCTCTCACAAGGTTCTCTACTCCATTTGAGATAAATAATTCATGTGGTTTAGATTAAATTCTAATTAAGAAAGTCACTCTCTTAGGGCTTTACAAAATAAGTCCCATCCTAGCATTACCACGGCCAAAATCGGATAAATAGTTTTATTAAGTATTTAACCTAAAACCTTTATGCTACAATATAAACCCTTTCTTTGCATCCCATGCCAGACAATATAGTGGGAGATGAGAATCAGTTGATCACTAATAGTCTTCCCAAAGAGAGGGAAAAAATGGCCATTCCTCAACCTTTTCTTCATCAGGCAAAATAATAGCAATTGCTGTCATTCTTAATAGGTCTTTTGTTCCAGCCTTTTAATGGTTTTGATGACTTTCTTTTTATCTCTTCAATCTATTAATATCTAATTTGCCTAAAATTCAAATGACACATTCTTTTCTCACTTCATATGGGTATTTTTGGGATAAGACATAAAGTGGCAATAAAAATACTAGTAATAGAGAAGGGAGAAAACAATCCAGGAAAAAAGAATGAGTAAAAAGGTGCTATTTTTTTTTGTTGGCCTTCTATTACCTGATAAAGCCAAAAAGGTAGACCAGAAATACAGTATTCTAATACATCCAAAAATCCAAAGTTCAAGACCAAAGTCCTCCTACAATAATTCTCAAAGTCCTTTGCCAAAACACCTTTCCTTTTCTACATTTCCCTTTTCTAATGTGATTCTTTCTTCTTTTTTCTACTCACAGTATCTATTTATTTCTAGCTCTACCATAAATAAAATCAAAGGGAAGGAAGGGAAGGAGAAAAGGGAAGGAAGGAAGGAAGGAAGAAAGGAAGGAAGGAAGGAAGGAAGGAAGGAAGGAAGGAAGGAAGGAAGGAAGGGAGGAAGGAAGGAAGGGAGGGAGGGATATTATATATACTTCTATTGTCAATTCTTTCTCTAGAGACAGATATCATCTTCCTTCATATGTCCTTTAGAATTAATTTGGGTTTTTATAATTCTCAAAATTAATTACTCAAAGTTATTCTTAAAACAATATTGCTGTTACTGTATACAATGTTTTGGTTCTGCTCATCTCATTCTTGATTATTTCATGTTTTTCCAAGATTTTCTAAAATCAACTACCTCATCATTTCTTACAATACGGACATATACCACAACTTGTTTAGCCATTCCCAATTCCCAAATTCCACTGATTTGCTACCACAAAGAGAGCTGTTATAAATATCATAGAATACATAGGTTCTTTTTCTTTTCCCTAATCATTTTGAGAAACAGAACTAATAGTGGTATTTCTGGATAAACGGATATACTCCATATATTAACCCTTTGGATGTAACTTCAGATCATTCTCCAAAATGGTTGGAGTAGTTCACAGTTCCACCAGCAATGAATTTGAATCCCATTTTTCCCCAAATCTACTCTAATATTGTCATTTTTCCCTTTGTATCATTTTGGCCAATCTGATAGGTATAAAGTAATATCTCGAGGTTGTTTTAATTTGCATTTTTCTAATCAATAATGATTTAAAGCATAACTATAAGTTGTTTTGATTTCTTTATCAGAAAACTGTCTATTCACATACTTTGACCAGTTATCAATTGGAAAATACTCATATTCTTACACTTTGATAAAATTCTTTATATATTTGAGGTATGGAAGTTTTTATCTGAAAAACTGTCTATAAAATTTTTCCCTGTCATCTGCTTTCCTCCTGATCTTGGTTACATTGGTTTTATTTGCATAAAACATTATAATTTGATGTAATCAGAATAATTGATTTTATGCTTCATAAAAAAGAAGTTTTCTGCTTCTTGTTATTCATAAATTGTTTGCCTATCCATAAGCCTGATAAGTAATGTGTTCAATGTTCTTTTAATTTTCTTATATTATTTGCCTTTATATCTAGGTTATATATTCATTTTGGTCTAATTTTTGGCAAATGGTATAAGATATTAATCTATGCCCAATTTCTGTTAAAATGTTTTCCAGCTTTCCCAATAATTTTAGCAAATAATTAAATCTTATCTCCAAAACTTCAATCTTTACACTTGAAAAACGAGGTTACTATAATCATTTGCTGCTGTATGTATGACTATTCTATTCCACCTTTCTATTTCTTAGCCAGCACTATATAGCTTTGATAATTACTGCCTCATAATAAAGTTTAAGATTTGGTACTGTTAAATCTACTTCCTTTACATTTTTTCCATTAGTTCCTTTGATATTCTTAATCTTTTTTTCCTTTCCATAAAGCATTAATACTATTCCTGGTGACAATATTTTATTTTTTGCAGGAATTTAAAAGACACGTTTTAGATACATTATTTTGTTTGGTTTGCTCCTCAAAAACAACTTTGGAATATTGGCAATTTAAGTATTTTTTTCCATTTTCATATTAGGAAAGAAGAAAAGTACACACATTGTGTGTGTGTGTGTGTGTGTGTGTGTGTGTGTGTGTGTATGTGTGTGTGTGTGTGTGTAGGTGTGGGTGTCTATGTGTCTGTGTTTGTGTGGATAGAATGATAGATGATGATGATAGATAGATAGACAGACAGACAGATAGATTAGATTAGATACATAGATAAACATGGGGCAGTTAGTTGGTACAATCCAGTCTCAAAGACTTAATAGTTGTGTGACTCTGGGCAATTCATTTAATCCCTTTTTGCCTCAGTTCCTCATCTGTAAAATAGGGACACACTGGAGAAGAAAATGGCAAACCATTCCATATCTTGCCAAGAAAATCCCAAGGAAAATGTACATGGGGTCATGTAGCGTCAGACACAACTAAACCACTGAAAAACAAAATATATAACATAGATAGGTAGATAGGCAAATACATGCTTAGTAGAGCCTTCATCATAAATATATATAGTCCATCAAAACAAATTCACATATTGACAATGTCCAAAAACTTTTTTTTTCTTTCTTTGCTTTTTAAGTTTAATTCTCTGATAGGAGGTAAGTGGTATGTTACAAATTAATTTTTCTGGACACAAGGTTGTCATTCCATTGATCAGAATTTAAATTTTTTACAGTTGTCACTTCATAAATTGATCTCTAGTTCTACTCACTTTGCTCTGTGTGGAGTTCTTTCCAGTTTCTCTGAAGCTATCTATTTCATCATTTTTATGGCAAAGTGATATTCCATCACAATTATGTATCATAATTTGTATAGCACATCTACAATAAGAATATACTATCCTAGTTTTCAAATATTTAAAAATATTATAAAAATTGTTATAAATATTCTGTGCATATAGATTCTTTACCTTTTCCTTTTATCTCTTTGGTCCTCAAGTATGGATCTAGAAAAGCACTATTATTATTCCTAGCCAACTCTATTAATTTGTGACTTTAGTCAACTCATACAATTTCTCTGTAAAACTGAAACCGTTGAGCTAGATTAGAGATCAGCAAACTGTAGTCTGCCACCTGTTTTTCTTTGGCTTGCAAACTATTGCAGGAAAGGGGATCCCAAGTCATATGAAAATAGGTGGCAAAGGTCAGAGGTTTTTTGCCCCTCTGTGGATTACATAATTTCTGGAAGCTAAGTGGTACCATGGATAATGCACAGGGGTCAGTCACAAAGACCCGATTTCAAATCCTGCTTCAGAAATATTATTCATTTGACCCTAGATCAGTCATTGAACTGTGCAACTTAAGTTTCTTTATCTATAAAATGAAGGGATTGGATTTGGCGGTCTTTCAGGTTTTCTAGCTCTAAATCAATGATCCTCTTAATACTGGATGCCTTCTAGTACTAAAAGTCCATATTCCTGTGATTTTTCCACTGCCACATTCTTAATGAATGGCGGAGGGTGACCCAGTTCTTCTGATACCAAATCAGTTTTCATCTACTATTCCATACAATCTCTCCCATTTGGCCACATGGAGTTTTTTTGCTTACCCACACCAAAATCTGACCGTCTTAGGAAGATCCTTGAATATAAAAACTGATCTAATTTGTACAGCAAGATATGCAAAAGAGCACTTTGAAAACACTCTTGAATAAAGATGATGAAAAATGACATAGAACACAGTCATGCCTTACTAAAAAAAAAAAAAAAAAAAAAAAAAAAAAAGAATTATTTTCTAGATACTCACATACCGTGATGGGGTTACTGGCAACTAAACAGTGATATTGATTTATACAGTGCTTAATTCCAGGCAGATTATAGAAGCGTGTACAATACCTTTGTAGCTCACAACATAACTCTAAAGCTGGTAAAAAGAAAATTCAAGTAACGCTTTATTCAATATGCCAAGGGACTATGTAACTTTGTAATTATTTGACTTTTGATAGAAGAGATGCATTGCAATTGGGTGCAAATGAGGTCACAGGTTTATGTCTCATCTGACAGACTGCAAAGAAAAAGTTCTATAATGCAGACTCCAAAAGTCCCTGTTCATCTATTTTCCCCCAAATGCATCACATTTTAATGTTGGCTCCCTGACCCAATATTAGCTCTTTTATGAGCATATGATTAACTAGCCCTACAGTAGTACATACTGGATTTTTTACCATTTGAAACTGAATTTTTTGTAGACATTATAAACCTCCTAACATCAGATAGGAAAGAATGAATGAAGAGTTAAGGTAGGTTTTTTGAAGAAAGAGAAGAGAACAAGGAAGAAAATTGTTTTATAGAAACATAAACTTCTGAGGCAGCAACAAGCATCTTAAATCCCTTGGAGTAAATTAAATCAGGTCAGACCTTGGACAACCCACAAGACAAGATCAAAGAAAGAAAATATCTATTTTGAACAGTTGTTGGCACAATCACATGTTCACAACCCCTTAAAAGTGGACCCAGACAACTGACCCAGAAAAGGCAAAGTTCAAGGCAGCATAGACCATCCATTTCTGAGGCACTGATAACTATTGTGGTCTGGACTGTTAAGTCTTTGTTTTCCAAAGTCCATCTACTCTACTTCCCACCTCCTCCCCTAATCCCCAGTCAGCTAACTTTCCATAGTACTTCAACCCAACATGTTGAAAACATTCCTCCTTATAATTATTCAGAATCCATCATCACAGCCTCAACTCCATCTATTCAAATTTCCTCCTGCTTCCATTGAATCCTCTATATCTGAACTTCATCTCTCTGGTACTTCTATCACACAATCTTGAAATCAGTTACTATTTTGCCAACTGTGACTCAACCTCCAAGCTTCTTTCTCATAAAGAATATCTGTTTGGCAACCAATTTTTTTTCCATCATCATGATTTTTGATGATGTTTTTTATATCCCTCATTAAGTAGGAAAGAAAGATACTGAATTCATGGTTGTTGCCCATAACACTGGTCTATTCAAATTCTTAAATAGTAACACAACCCTTTAGGGACAGGAGGGACAGATCCAACTTAACAATACAATTTTGTGGGACCAGGTAGTTATCCAAAAGAAAAAAAATCATTTGACTTAAAAGACATCCAAGTCTATAGTCAACCTCTTCAGCAGATCAGAAATGCTTATGAGTCTACCCATGTAGTAAATGAGGCTTTAAGTTAACTAGAACTCTGGTCACATGACTTCCCTTCTAGTTAAGTCAAGAAATAGGAAAGTTCTCGATCCACTGTGCTTTTTTCTTATTGTGAACCACCTGAAATATTGTGTTTTATTTAGAAAGCTACAGTGTAAGAAAGATCTTGTTCACCTGAAAGGTATCCAAATGAGGGTAGCCAGATCAACAAATCAAGCATCATTAAGCAAGCATTAAGCATTAATTTAACAGACCTAATGTTAGGTATTGGAAATACACACACAGTAAGTTTCTGTTCATAAAAACCTTATATTCTATGTTATATAAGGATTCAAAAAATTGAGATGCTTCACTTAGAGAAGAGAAGATTCAGGCATCTTCAGGTATTTTTAGCGGTTTCATGTAAAGGAGCAATTCTGTTTGTTCTCCTTGTTCCCAAAAGGCAGAATCAGAAATAGTCTACAAAAAATGCATAGAGGAAAAACTAGGTTGGATGTCAGGAAACACTGTCCCGGAGCAGAAAGAACTGCTTCCAAATATGGCAGATTCCCTCTTAAAGGAAGTCTTCTAAATGAGGACTGACAATTAATTATTGGGGATAGTATAACGGGCATTCCTGTTATGTATGAGTTGGACTAAATAGGTATAGAGGTCCCTTCCGCCTCCCAATTATACTCTGCTATGACTAGATGACCTCTAAAGTTCCTTTCAGCTCAAAATCTATCATACTATAATTTCTGCAAATCTTCTTCCTAGGTGAGAATTCCAAAATCATTTCACCTTAGCTTTGGCTAAAAGAAACATAAGACCCATATGCCAAAAACCAGATAATTAATTTCTCCATGTCTGTCCTCATTACAGCTGGGCTCCTCCATATTCAAGGTCTCTTATACCTACCCTGATGTAGAACAAGTAGGAAATGGTCCTTCAGAAGTCAGAAAACAGGCAAGGAGCCAGTGACATTAGTGTTCAAAATAATCTCATTGGCTATAGGGGACTTTTAGTGAGAACATGGCTGTCATTAAGTTGTCCAGTATATGAGAACACTTATGACATCTGTATAGACTAAAGATCTGACCAGCAGGATTAATGCAGATTCCTCTCCAGTCACAGAAACTCTGGTTTGCTACACTAGGGACTTTAAGCATAGACCTGCCAACTTTATAGAACCTAGATGTTATCTTGGCAGTGATAGAAATCAGAATGAAAATGGTTCTCTTTCTTCCCTGTACAATATACCCACTGATGAAAAAAGTACTTCAACTCTTCCTTCAAGAGATCTTTCAGCTTCTGAATTTCCCTCTAGTTTATATCACATTTTCTGCATCATTCTGATTTTGGCACTACAAGTCTATAACTTCAAACATCACCATCCCTAAGAATCTCTAAGCAGGGATGCAGTAAACGAAGTGGAAAAAAGTTCTATTGGAACATGCAACATCTGGGCAAGAGAATATCAGAACCAGAGCAGGATAAGAGGACAGCACCTACTGTCACTGCAAAGGTACATGGAACTGAGCAGTGTAAGCATGCCTTCTGGCTCTTCAAAAGGCCTGATGTCAGCACTCCTGTTAGTCATAACAGAAGAAAGGGTTGGCAAAATGCTTGTGCAGCCTGTATTACATAGATAAGCAGAGCAGTTTTGTTACTGCTTTGTTCATTTGATGCATGTTTTTAAAAACTGTACTAACACAGATAAAGGATAATAGTTTGAGGGTGGTTAGGGTATATTGAAGGATTTTTTAAGGATCTATGGAGACAGACATACACAGTAGTAGAGAAGGGAGCAAGAAATGGAGAGAGGTTAAAGGTTAGGGATAGGGATAATTGAGAGGATGATGTTTTGGAAAAGATGGGATTAAGAATACATATAGAAGGATTTGCCTTGGCAAGGGAGAACTGTCTTATTTATGAGACTGAAATTAAAAAAGAAAGAAAGGAAAATGATGCCAATAGCCTCAATAAGAAAAAAAAAAAAACATGGTCTTCATGGAGAAAAATTATTTAGGGAATGTAAAGCCATCTAAGAGAATTTAGAAACCACTCTAAAGATTGCCAATGTAGTACATATGTGATCGACTATAACAAAATCTCTCAAGAACACCATTCTTGACTAGTTATCTACCATTATCCTTTGTTCTAATTAGTCTTACAAGAAGTTATAAGACCATAGCCTTCCCATATCATCCACATGGAATGGTCTGTTTGATATTCTGACACCAGTATTTACCTCCTTAAATCTCTATCCTGTATTCAACTGAACATGACTGAACTCCAGATCCTGAGTATAATTTTAGTGCATGAAATGCCCCAATCCTTATGGAGTATCTATCCCCCTACATAGAGGGGAGCCCTCTGAATAGTTTCACTAGGCTTTGGATACACTATGCATTCTATTAATTGACAGCAAAATCATTCAATGAAATATCACAATAAAAATCAAAATAAAACATCACCCTCACAAAAAATAAAAGCCTTGGCAAAATCTCCCTCCAATACCCACTCCATCAGTGGGAAAGTGAGCATTTATGGGGATCTGCATAAGAGGCATATGCCTAGTGAATACCAGGACACAAGTACAGAGAGACAAACCATGTCTGCAATACTGCAGCACCAGGGTTACCTTCTGATGATGATAAAAGCTGCTCTAACGAGCCCTACTTCTCACTGTCTCCACTGGGACATTTTCCTCCTAGCCTTGTGGTAAGTGCTGGTGACTACTGATAGAGTGGTCTCAACTGCTAAGCACGGTAGTTTTATGGATATTGTTTTCTATTATTGGTTTCTGGATCTCTTATCTTCAGGGTTATGTGAATATTACCTAAAACTTTATTCTTCTAGGACACAATAACTAGAATCTCTCTATGATATAGGAATTCCATAGTCACTATGCCCAATAAAGCAAGGAAAAGTATTCCTGTGCTAAAAAATAAGTCTTTCATTTCCCTGGGCAGAACTCCATTCCAGGTAACTCTAAGTTAGTATTAGACATTCCCGAGATCCTCTATAATAGCATGGAAATAAATTTGGGAAAAAACAAAAGATGACCTAAAGAAGCAAGACCATTATTTTTAATTCACCCAGCCCACTTCCTTGTTAATATTATGCTTATAGTGACCACAATACTCTGTCACTATGATGCTACATTTTATCCACTGAAAAACTTCACTGTCTTCCCTGCTAATTCCCCAGTAAAGAATTTTTAATCCTGTCTTGTTATGAGTTATATACATTATACATTATAATATACATTATAAGTAACATAAAACCAACAGATAATAGCTAACCATATAGTACAATGAACATTATAAGAGGCAAGACTAATGTCAGGACTCTCATAGTTCAGGTTCAATTTGGGAATGAAATGAGGTACTCATAAGTCATTGAACAATTTTTAAAAGAAGATTTACTTTGTCCTAAGACAGCAAAGATATACCACTCAGGTTATCATGGCACTATTTTCAGTTTCAGTAGACATTATCTAATCCACTGGAAAAGGAAATGACAAACCACTCCAGAATCTTTCTAAAGAAAACCCTATGGACTACAAAGTCATGAATAGTTGAACGACCAAATAACAGGCATAGTCTCCCTTGAATCATTATGGGAAAAGTGTCTAATCAAGAAGTCATCAGAATAGATTATATCAATTTCTGTGGTCTTAGGAATTCACCAAGTGTAAAAAGCCTAGGTTCCATGGAATTGGGTCTTTTTAGAGATGAAGAACTGAGGTAAACAGGGTTAAGTGACTTGCTCTGAGTCACATAGCTAGTAAGTGTCTGTCTGAGTTGAGATTTGAACTCAAAATGAGTCTTCCTGACTTTAAGTACTCTAGCCACTATACCACCTAGCTACTCCTTTGTCTACTACACATTTATTGTATCTGGCCTTAAACCCAGGTTACCTGCTAGCATACTCAAACTTACTAGGCTTTGCTATCCCAGTGATGAATTTTTACTTTAGTTTTTAGACTCATTATCACTAAGTCTCCATAAGTTGAAGATAACAGGGTGGCAGCTAGGTTCACCCCTTCTCTCATATCTTAACATAGTTTCTCCTGGGATCAGTTGATTTTCCTAACTCCACAGAGATTCCTCATCTAAGGGTTATGAAACTTTTTTAAAATTATTTTTACAAATATATTTTAACATAATTGGTTTCTTTTGTACCATATGTAATTATTTTACACATTTAAAAACATTATCCTTTGGAGTTTTCAGGTTTCATCACACTGCCAAAGGGATCTATTGCAAAATAATAATAAAATGAATAAATAAATAATCCAGAAGCAGTGATAACATGACTCAGGCAACAGATCTAGAGCAGGACATAATTCTCAGTACTTTAGTCCAACCAAAAGTAAAATAACCAGGCAGAAAGACAAAAGGGAAGCCTAAAATTCTGTCACTCTGAGCCAATGATTTTCCAGCTTACTTATAAGGATTGAATTTTTCTTGTCTCAGACCAAAACCCAGATCAAGAACTTACAGAATTCAGACTAAGAGGTCAGCAATCAGCCTTTGCGTCATATCATCCCATTTTTTGAGCACTGAAAGCTTTCAGGTTCCTAACCTATCCCAGAAATCCTAAAGGAGTAAAACACGCAATACCTCCAAAAAAGCAGCAATAGAACTAACTAGCCCAGATCTTTCTTCCAGAATTTTCACAGAGTTCAACAAAAACATTACATCTGAACTTAGGAATGAGGTTGGAAGAATGGACCAAAAAAAAAAAAAAAAAAAAAGAAAGCATAAATTTATTATGATGGAGGAAAAAGCTCAATATACAAACTCAAAAAGAAAATTACTTCTAAACATCTACAAGCAAAGCCTCAAAGAAAAATATAGTTTGGACAAAAACTCAAATAGTATTTATGGAACAGATGAAGCAACGTTTTATTTGTTTTTAAGAATTAAAGATGTTTTATAGTGAAATGATAGTATTTGAAGAAAATATTGAAAATAAATGAAAGTTATGGGAGAAAAAAATGAAATGAGAATTAATACCATGTCACCAAAACTACACCTAAGCAACAAATTATCTGAAAATTAGAATGGGTCAAATAGATGGACATAAAGCGAGAAGAAATATCAAAACTAAGTACAAAGGCTGAAAAAAATAGAAAGAAATGTAATGCTTCTCACAGTAAAAGCAACAGACCTGGAAAAGAGATCAAGGAGAATAATTTTAAGCATCATTGGACAATCTGAACAACATGACTAAAAACAAACCCTTGATAGCAAGATTTCAAGAAATCTTCAAAGACTACCCAGATCATTTAGAACTAGAAGGTGAAGTAAAATTAGAAGGAACCCAAGAGTTACCTCTTGAGGAAAAAAAGGCCCAAAAAAAGAAACTCCTAGTAACACCATAATCAAAATCAAGAGCTCCAAGGTCAAAGAAAAAAATACTACAAGCAGATAGAAAGAAACAATTCCGGTACTATGGAGCCACATTCAGGAATACATATCATTTAATTACCTCCACTCTTAAAAAGTGGAAATTTTGGTATATAATATTCTAAAAGGCAAAGAATATGGGCTTACAGACTAGAATAACTTATACAACAAAACTGAGAATAATGATATAGGAGACAAAATAGAATTTTAATGAAATAAAGGACTTTGAAGAATTCCTAATGAAAAGATCAGAGCTATGGAGAAAATTTCAAGTTCAAACACAGAAATGAAGAAAAGCATGAAAAAGCTAAACATGAATGAACAATGATAAAAGACTAAATAAGTACAAACTGCTTGCATTCAAATATGGGGGAGATGATATATCATTTCCTATCATCATCAGGGTTCAAGAAGGAAGTCAAATTAGGCAAGACCTTGAAGTGATTGATGATCTTAAAAAAATAAAAAGAATGGGGAAGAGGAATACTCTGGGGAGGAAAAGAAAGAAAAGTTGGGGGAAACTCACAAAATCAGGGAGAACAAGTAGACATATACGCAAAAAGAAGGGGATAAAGGAAGACAGCTAACACTTGAACCTCACTTTCTGCTAAACTTGTCAAAAAAGATCATCACACACCCACACACAAGTTGGGTTCAGAAATACATTTTATTCAACAAGGGAATAGGAAGAAAAGAAAACAAAAGAGAAGAAAAGCAAACTCTAAGGATGTTGAAAACTATTTATAGCTCTTTTTGAGGTGACAAGGAATGGGAATCCATAAATTGCAGGATGGATGAGTGAGTTGTGGTATATAAAATGGAATTCTATTGTGTTGCGCTCTTATCAGTGTAATGATTAACCAAGATTCCAGAAGAATAAAAGATGAAACATGTTATCCACCTACTAATTGAGGGGTGAAGGATTCAAAGAAGACTAATAATTTTTGGAAATGACCAAAGTGAAAATTTGCCTTGACTGACCATTCATGTATGTGACAGTGTTTATTTTCCTTGACTTCTCTGTGGATGGAGGCATAAAGGAGAGGAGAAATAAACGACTTAAAATAACATAAAATTTAATTTTAAAAAATCAAGGTAACCCCATTTCCACTTGGAGATATTCATTAATGGTGAACTCGTTACCTTAAGAAACAGCTTTTTTTTTTTCTTTTTGATAGCTCTTAATTTTCTGGAAGTTTTTCTTGTAAGGCAAAATGAAAAGAGTTCTTAAACCCAAAGCCATGAACTTCCTTTCTTAATATTTTGATAACTATTTTAATACAACTGCTTTCCTTTGTAAACCTACATATTTTATTTCAAACATTTAAAAACACTGTTCTGAGAAGTGATGTGTATACTTCTCCAGATTGCTAAAGGCATCCAATACAAACAGACACACACACACAAACATGATTAAGAAACTATTGTACCGGGTACTAATATTAATCAGAGTTTCTCTTTCATCTGCGTTATTATCTTCTGAACTATTATCTAGCTCTGATCATTTCTCTAAAATTGGCGATAGAGCTTTTCAACTAACTATTGCCCCCTGTTGGAAATAGGGGTTTTGTCATGTACAGTTTTTGCAACATTTTGATTATATTCTGGGTCTATTTAAAAGGAGGGCATTGAATTACTTGATCTAAGTTCTGTCATAGCTTAAAATGTATGATCTTAGGGGGAAGGGAATTGGAATTATTAGTTCGTAAGCATGGGATGAGAAAATTTTCTTTTCCCACAGAAGTCAAAACTAACTTTCTTTATCTCTTTCCCTTTCAAATTTATAGTCGTAGTTGACTAGAACACTGAGAAACTAAGACTATAAATTTGATCCAATGTCACATACCTTATATCTGTCAGTCAGAACTTCTCTAGATCATCTCCATTTTGAAGTTGGCTATCAGCTATCTAACTGCCTTTTACATGTGATATAATCCTATCATATTTCCCCAAAAATGATCAATTAAGCATTCAGCTTATCCAATGTTAATTGGATAATATTTTTGTAATGGCTAGAATACTGAAATTATTGCAAAAATTTTACCAATGGTCAAGAGAGAGGCAGGAAGAAGAGAAGGTACAAAAAAGGAAGGAAAGGAAGAAGGAAGGGAGGGAGGGAGGAAAAAAGAAGGAAGGTAAGGAGGAGAAAGAAAAGGAGGGAGTGACAGAGAGGAAGTAAAGGACAGAGGGAGGGGGAGAGAGAAAGAGAGAAGTCTCTACTTGAAGGCTAACATATATATATATATACATGTACATATGTACATGTACATATATATATATATATATATAAATTGAAAGGATCCTAATTACTGCTGTCAAAAGTTTACTCAAAGCAAACCATTCTCACTTTTATACACACACATATACACACACACATACATACACACCCCTTTCCTCACACATTTTATAGCAACTATGTCATATCTCTTTCACAACCAAACTGCAATTCTTTCACAGGTGTCAACATTATGGCAACTCACTTCTCAACACATTCTTTTAGGGGTGGGAAATGTCTTCTTACAATCCATGTCTGACTGAATGTTTAAAGAAAATTCTTCCAATTATACAACCACCATCCTAAACTAATGGAAAACTCCTCGATTGCCTAAGAACTACTGACAATGTTTGTTTGCTGACTTTATTTAGTTCCTCTGATCCAAGGGCACAGACAGGGCTGTCAGACACACATATGAGTTATCCTGTGTTTCAATGTCTTTTAACACTTTCATTTTTATTTATCTCTTTTTCTGAGGGGTTGATGAACTTACAATCACAACTATACTTCCTTTCTACATCACAAGAGTTAGGGGCACATTGCCCCCACAATCTGGAAAAATCTACATAATATTTTGGCTCTCCCAGATTAGAAAGCTAGGTTATTATGGTATATATATATACAATGATTTGATATTATACAATGCTATATGTATATTTTATGCATTTCTGAGTTTCTAAACTTCTTCTGTGTCATCTTCTGGCCTTCAAGTGTCCTCCATGCCTTTCACAAAACTCCTCAAAATTTTCCAACTAATTTCTTATGCTGAACTATGACATATCAAAATCATATTGGACAAAGCTGCAATGTGGATGGGATAACTGTACACAATTTAACCCTCCAATCACCTAATATGAATGACTCTTATACCCAGAACAAGACATAAGCCCTTTGAGAGTTGAGACAATTTCCTATCACATTAGACAGGTTATTTCATGATAGATTATTGTCCTGCACACTGAGGGAGCTGTTTGCCTCAGTTTCTCATCTGTCAAATAAGATGGAGAAGGAAATGGCAAACCACCACAGTATCTTTGCCAAGAAAACCCCAAATGAGGACACAGAGAGTTAGACATAATTAAAATAACTCAACAGCAACAGCAGGATTGCAAATGTTCTTACATTACTATTTCCTTCAAATTAATCCATCTTCCAAATTTTCTTACTCTTGAGGTCTTCACCATCTTTCTAATCACACAGGTTTTCACAACAATGGTATCATATTCCCTTCCCATAATTCATCTTTTATCCACATAAACAATCCATTGCCAAATCTTGTTCCTACCTCCACACCATTCTCAGATTGGTACCCGGCCTATAATAATGGCCTTCTAATTGGTCTCCCTACCTTAAATCTCTCTCTACTCCAATTCATCATCCATACAGCTGCCAAGGTGATTTTCTTAAAGGGCAGTTCTGACCTTGTCACTTCCCTACTTTAAAAAATCCATTAGCTTTCTATTATCTCTAGAATCATTATGATTTTTTTTATTTCATGTGAACTTTATCATATATAATTATTAGTCCAGTAAAAATTTATATAATTTGTGAATAAGTAAACACATATTAGAGTCATATACTAAAAAAAATTATTAGAAGGTACACAATCAAAAAAAAAATTGGAAACAGTGAGTGGGTCTAGAATGCTGGACTTGAAGTGAGAAATAATGACTTTCAAATTCCACCTCTGATTCTTCCTAGCTATGTGCCCCTAGTCAGATAATTTATCCCAATGGAACCCATTTTTCTCATTAATAAATGGCCTTAATAATAACTATAGTTGTACTTCACACAATGCAAACTTCAGAACTGTAAAAGCACTATATAAATGTCAGCTATCATCATTATCTTCCATTTCAATCTACTTGTGTCAAATCCAATAAATTTATCACCATCAACATACACTATTTTTTGAATGCCTACCATCTGTAATTCTTGAAATGTGATCACTTCCTTCACTGAACTACCTTCAAGAAACTTTTTCTGAAGGACACTATCAATAAAGATAAACACTGTACAAAAATTTGAAGCTAGTAAGGTTAGACTTAGTGCCCTCCCTTGATTCCCCTTCTAATGTCCTGCTACTTCCTAATCCCCATCCTGCCCCATTTCAGATATCTGATTTATTTCCCATTCCCAAGGGATCTTGATTCCTAAACTAAATATAATTACTTAAATAAAAATCCTTGCTAAGCTGTCAGTTCAGTGAATTGAAGATTAAAAAGATTTTTTTTGCATTTTAAATGGGGAAATTTGAATAGAAAAATATATGTAATGACATACCTCAAAATCATTTTCAAGCCATTCTGACATTATTTACAGAGCCAGGCCAAGAACCTTACAGAGTAAGTAGGTGAAACAGACATAGGTTTGGTTGTCTAAATATTCTACTTTTCCTAATCATTGATCTACATAAGAGAATGGAAGAATTTGGGATGGAAGAATTAGAAACCCAATAAGACCCAGAGCTATTCACTGTTTAAGGAAGCAAGGAAGAATTACATGATTTGTAATCTAGGGTTTATTTTTGTTTTTAATTTTAGAGATTAATCAAGTTTTATATGGAATACACATCATAAATTAGGATAATCTCTATGTAATAACTCAAAGGAAGATTCCTAAGAAAAGACTAAGCCAGATGGCATTGGCTAGCTAGGAAGATCTTGCTTTTTGTTATTAATAATTTGGTCTTGGATCTAGGAAACTCTTCCTGGAAAGATGAAAGGCCTCTAGCCAAGGACTCTGTTTGCAATAAGAGAGACAAACTTTAAATGATTGCTTATTTTTTTCTAGGAAAGGGTTTCATCTTTTTCTAAAATAGCTAGAAAAAAAGCCATGGACTATAAGCTAACAGACCATAGTAATAGCAACTCTTCCCTCAAGGAAAAGAAAGCTAGGACCTCAACTGAACCTGAAGCTTGAAGCAACAGAGCAGTATTCAGCAAAGTAATGTCTAGGAGAGCAATATCCAGTGTCCAGAAAAGTATCCAATGGATCAGTGTCCAATAGAGCAACACATAGTAGAAACTACAACAAAGCACCATCTAGTGACAAACATTATATATCTGGCAGGGTGACAGATCAGCAAAGAGACCATGTGGGACTTGTCCTCTGTTATCACTAAAAGATATCAGCAGATCTATAGCTTCAAAAAATGACATTTCCTCCATGTGTCCCCCTAACCACATTTTTCCAACATATACTTCCCTCCAGGTATACAGTCTGACTTCCCACATTACCTTACACACATGCTGGAGCCACATATATGCCCAGAATGTACATCTCCCCATAAATGCGTCCTGGATATATATGCTCCATCTATTATAAATGTGCCATAACTACACATACTTTTGTATGTTCACCCTTCTATACACATTTCCAAAATGTTATCCTTCTTACCACTGATATTGTTTATATTTATAGGTGAATACATCTCAGGTTTATGTGAGAAATGTTCTATTTTCTTATGATGTTACTCAATTACATGCTTTTACTTTGAATAAATTGTGTCCTCTGGCTAATCATTAAAACTACCCACACTGACAGACTCATGACATTGAGGTAGCCATTCTCTGAAGACCCTTCCCTGCAATCCGGGGACACCGATGTATACAACAACAGCAAGAACAATAATAATATTTAAATAGTGTTTCACAAAAGGCCTTACCAAGATTATTTCATTCAATCCTTACAACTCTATTAGATGCATAACACAATTATTGTCACCATTTTACAGATGAGGAAACTGAGACTCGCTTTAGACTAGAACTGTTCTCCTTTGGACTTCTCAATAATGCCCCAGGTACCTCTTCATCCATACAAGATCACATCAGCTCTTATACTTCATAAGTATCCTCTGCCCATCAGGTCCCTCTAATTAGAGGGCAAAGTAAAGAGCTCCTTCCCAAATCCATATTTAAGGAGAGTAAGCTACCTCTTCATTTCCCACCTGGCTGTAATCCTTTTGACATTGTAGAGTATCTTCCCTATCCTGTCCCTAGCTTCTTGTCTTACTTTTGTGTATTATCTTCCCCTATTAAATTTTAAGCTCCTTAGAGCAGAAATTATTTTTCTTTTTTTAATTTCTATCCCTAGCACTAAGTTAGAATAGTTTCTAGTATATAATAAGTATTTAATCAATGTTTATTGACTGATTGCCCTAGATCAAATAATGAGCAATAAATCTGATAAAAAGCTTCAGTAAATGATTCACTTCATCCACTCCCAGACTGAACAAAAAAGCCAGCCAGATGACTTTTAGGAAGAGAAGTCTTCCAGCAAAGCCTGTGCCACCCCACAAGTCAAAAAAGAAGAAACCTTCCATTATAAACAAAGACCAGCCAGAGACACTGATAGCCTGCAAAATCATGTATCCAAACACAACAAAAGCCAGACTTCCATGAGAAAATCCTGAATAAAAAATATCAAGAGTATGGACATTGAAAGTAAACGAGAATCATTACAAAGAAGCAGATCTCAGAATGGGAAAACTCCAACCAAAGAATTCTGGAGTTTCTAGGATTTTTGTGCTGAGTTATCTATCACAAAAGACCTTGAAAACCTGGTATTCTGAATCTCGAAAATCTAGAGGGATGCTTAAATTTAGGATATGGAGGTCAGTGAAACAAATCAGATGACTCAGGCCAAGATCAATCAAGACTCACCATGCCTCCTGAAGGGCAGTAAAGGGTAAAAATTGACCCTGGTGCCAATTCCCACTATAAGTCTATAGGTAGGAAAAAAACTACAATTTGTATAGCTCTTCAAAATTCTATAAAGATTTATAAGAGACCCAGTGATGCCAAAAATCCAACTTAAGAAGAGAGAATAATTCCACAATAATTTTGAGAAAAGTTTCAAGGTAAAATATAGATTTTTCCACAGGGACTACCTGAATGAAATTAAACAGATGATTTTTTTTAATGAAATTTTTTAAAAGCTCTAGAGGAAACATTTGAAAGATGAATAAAGAGCTTAGAGAAAATGTTATCCAAGTAATAGATTCTGCGAAATTAGAACAGAATAAAGATCAATGGATATATGAAGCAGCAAGATATATTAGAATGAAATAAGATTGAAAGAATAGAAGAAAATATGTTATTTACTATCAAAAATAAAGGTTTGTTAAAGAAGTAAAAGAGAGATGGAATTAAATTCATTAGATCCATGAAACATATCATTTAAATAATCTTGGATACTACATTTCAAGAACTCACAAGTGAAAATTAGTAATTTTTAGAACAAGATTATGAAGTAAGAATAGAAAAAAATTATCTTCTGAATGAAAGATTAAAAGGAAAACTCCATAAGTGGAGTCAAAAATCCAGAATTTCTACATCAAAAAACAAAGAAATAAAAAATATAACAAGCAGCCAAAAAGGCAATAAAAGACAGTCAAAATCACAGAAGACCTTTTTTTTTAAATGAGAAAAGTTCTTAGAATCCAACATTATAAAAGATAAAAGCTATAAGCTTATCATCAAGAATAACTTAGCCAGCAAAAAATGAGTATAATTCTCCAAGATTAAAAATGAATATTTAATGAAATAAAGGGACTTTCAAGACATTCTCACAAAAAGACTAAACCTGATTAGAAACTTTAAGAAGCAAACATGAGAGATAAAATAAATCTGAATTTATTTTAACTTCCTTCCCATAGGTCATCAAATACAAGAGCTTTCGTCATAGTTCTCATCCTTCATTACTTTTCTGTAACATTTGACACTGTTTGCAACCCTCTTCTTCTGGATATAGTTTCCTCCCTTTGTTTCAGAGATATAATAATATTCTAGTTCCCCTTGTAACCCTGAAACTAAAAAAAATCATCAACAAGACTTGAGCAGTTGAGATAGCCCCACTAAGGTCATGTATCATAACTTTCATGGTTTTTTGTTTTTGTTTTACTTTTATTTTTTTTATTTTTCAAAACACATGCATGGGCAAGTCTTCAAAATTAGCTCTTGCAAAATCCCGTGTTCCAATTCCTCTCCTCCCCCACACCCTCCCCTAGATGGCAAGCAGTCCAATACATGTTAAACATGGTAGAAATACATGTCAACTCCAATACATACCATAACTTTTAGTGAGCAAAATCAGCTAATAAATACCAGAATTAGGCCTCAGTTGTTTTTTTGGTTCTCTCTGAAATCTATTCTTTTAACATTGGTTGTTGTAGTTGATGATGAAGACAATCCTTGATTTTCAAAGGACCAATGACATCATGGGATTATGTCTTGACTCTTATTTGAATTGGACTTACTGAGGCAGAGTCGCACAAAATCATCCATTTTTTTCTCATCCTTAGTCATCAAAGTCCAGTGGAAGGAAAAACGTTGAGATGATTAGCAATGACCTGAGATGCAGAGAATTACCTTAGCTTCTTTTATATCTGACCAAGTTCTAAGCACTCCATTACTTCAGCTGCCTTCAAGGACATTGATTGTTCTCATCTGCCCATTCTGCCAGAAAACTAACATGATTATCTTGAAGACTTGGAAAATTTTTTAATCCCATCATTCCCTTTCCTCCCCCCCCCCCAAAAAAAGTTTATCTTGTGAAATTGAAGTATTGTGAGAGACTAGTGGGGAGTACTAGTGGGGAAAGCACAAGATCTCAATAGTATCAACTTGTCATGTCAGTAAAAATATAAATTTCATGACTACCACCTTTTTATTACTCCCAAAATCATTTCTTCCCCTAAATTTTGTATTTTCTTAAATGGCATAACCATCTTCTCAGAGTCATTCAAGCTCGAAATCTCAGAATCATCCTTGATTTTCTCCTATCTACATTCCACAGAAAACATGTAGTTTTCAAGTTCTGTCAACTCTTCCCCTGAACAAGTTCTCCCAACCATCTCCTTTCTCCTCCCATTGCAATAAATCATTTAGTTCAAGCCATCATCTTTTCTTGCTTAGTCTTTTATAACAATTGCCTAATGGTCTATCTTATTTCCAGTCTTTCACAGAGCCACCAAAGTAAAATTCTTAAAAATTATATTCAATCACATCATTCCTCTAACTAAAAACCATCAGTAGCATCTTGTTGCAAAGATTAATACTAACATTCAAGAATGTCCAGTCTGGATTTTTCAGCTTCATCTCAATCTCAACCACTACTACCACCACCATTACTACCAACACCACCACTGTTCACCATCAAAACTGGTGAATGCTTCACATATTCCCCTGTATTAGGCCAACTTAAGCCATGTTTTACTTCATTCTCTGAAGTCTTTTTACCAGCCACCTTACTGCTACCTCTGTATATCTCATCTCCCTGTCATCTTCCCATTCTAGAACCATATCAAATTAATATTGTCATTGTCACTGGAAAAGGTGCATCAAACTACTCTTTAAGACTTTAGTTACATTCTCAGTAACTTTCCAAAACAGACTACTTTTCTATGACTGTAACTCCTCTGTACATGTTGTTTCTACCACTAGAATATAACTTTTTGGAGGGAGGGCAGGGACCATCTTCACTTTTTTATGTCATCTCCAATGCTTAGTACATTGCTTCATATATAGTGAGTGCTTGATAAGTGCTTTTTCACACAGTCCTTCCTCCCTTTATATATACTGTGTTGTAAACAAAGTGTACTCCCCTGCATTCTTTGCCCTCTCTTACTTTTATACTTTTGTTCACTCTATTTCAATTCTGAAATGAATGTACCTCATACACACAAAAATATTCCATCCTTACTTAGGAAGTTGATTCCTTCAAATCTCAATTGAAGTGGGGATTGGGAGGGGGTAGCTCTATGAAACCTTTCCTTAACACAGGTGAGCATGTGAACACACACACTCACACAGACACACATATCCCACACCTGAAAGCAATGTCTTCCTCCTCTGGTATCTCATAACAACGAGCCTGAACTTCTAAGTATACTTATCACATATTTCTCTGTATCATACAGAGCCTTCTTTCTCAATTTGATATAAATTACTTAGAAAACAACTAGGTAAGTTTCCATCTTCATCTCCTAAACATTTAACACAGTATCTTGTGCATAGTAGACTTTTAATAAGAATTTGTGGGATTAAATTATAGGGATGACAAAGCTGAATTTATCAGGGATAAATAATATCCCAAAGTAGAGAGAAGTTTTGTGTTTTGAATAAAAAAGAAGTTATTACTCTAGGAAATTTCCATTTCAAACTCACCTAATATGTTTCCTGTCTCTAATACCTTACCTCACTGTAGGATGAAGAGGAGGTTGAACTTTCTACACTTAAAAACTCAATATTTTTGAAATTCCACAGTTTGCAAAATCCAGTCAATTTTGCAGCAATGATTTTTGATGTCTTTTGATTTTATGCCATCATTATTTCCCTACATATTCTTCCTCAATAGAAACCCCTATTATAATTTGACCAAGGCAGAAAAAGTGACAAGTACCTTACAATAACAACGAACAATTGAGTAAAATCAGCCAGCATAGTGACAATATATGACAATGTATGCAGCATTACACACATCCATAGTGTCACCACTTTCTACAGTGAAAGAGAAATGTATCTTATCATCTATTCTCTGCCCTGACTTTGAAAAGAACTAATGTGCCATCTAATAATAATTTTCAGCTCTAAACCGATTAGATTATTTGACTGGAGCTTTTTTTTCAAATGTTGACTTAGATGACTGGGTGTTTAGTAAAACTGTTCTTTTTCAAATTATTTAAAACAAATTAATGCTTATAATTCTTTTGGGTCTGCCCACAGGTGACATGAGTATTAAGACATTATCCGCTGAACCGAATGAGTAAATTACATCTAAATACCAACATTATAGGTCTATTTCTTCTGAAATCTTCCTCCCCCAGAGTTCCCCGCCCTCTTTCCTCCCTCTTCCAATCCAAAAAGGTCACTCACTATCCCTCTGGCTAAGTACATAACACTAAATCTTATTGTTAGTCACTGCAAGTATTAGTCATTTTCTCATTCCTTACAAAGGGGGGGGGGAACCCTAATCCTGCTTTCCAAACTCCATATCCTGCCTGAACAAGAGCTAAAAGCAGCTCTTTCCCACTTGTATGTATGCAAAACTTTCAGCCAGGTGGATCGTTATATGTATATGGCAACCAGGCTATACACAGAGGAGACTGGAGAGTAGACAGTAAGCTGGCATCTCACTATTGTAGCTCTGTTGAGTTTAATCCCTAATCAGGAAGAAATTTCCTTTCCCCTGAACAATTTTCTCAGTGGTTAAGCTACCTTACTTAAAATTAAATGAGAGTTATGAGGAAAACCAAGTGGTGTAGAGAGACACAAGGCATATATATTGTGACTCCATAGCAGCAGCTTTTCTTTGGGAAAGAAAAAAAAATCTACTCTTCTGTCCCCCCACCTTCCTCCTATGCCCCCAAACAATATGATTGTTTCGGGCATATAATTTTACATTTCAATTTCTTCCCAAAGCATGGGGGCAAAAATTGCAAAACTGAAGTCTGAAAACAGAAAGTCATGCAGAGCTTTGTATGCTTTGGAGGGAGGGGGGCAGACAATGAACAGAAAAGAAGCAGAGAAACATTGTACTAACTCTGGGTCTCAGCCAAGCCACCCTGCTTGCTCCTGCTCATGGAGCCTCAGGGAGTTTGTTTTGCAAGCTTTTTGTGACCATAAAAAAAAAAAGACAAAGAAGAAAAAAGGGGAGAAAAAAGAGTCCTTAAAATGATCTTATTTAATTATATTCAGACAATCTGTGGGGTATATACATACTAAGCATTATATCTAGTTATTGTTTTGTGGGGTGTTTTTGAAACAAATGAAAAGAGATTTTCATTAAGTAATTACTATATTCATTAAGTAAGGATCAAATAGGCTTAATTCTTTGATGTTAAAATCTGGGGCAAGTTTTATTTTTTTTTCTAAAGTGAAATTAGGACCTTTTTCCCTACTATGCACCATTTGGAAATAAAAGAGATGATATACTGTCGAATATATTATTGATCATTTTTGTTGGAACATCAGAAGTAAGTCACATGGAGCTCTACACTTCATTAGACATTGACAGTGCAGATAAGAGCCATGTGGAAACTAGTGGAGCTAACAGCAAGCAGATGCATTATAAAATGGCATCTTTCCATCTTCAGAACCTCCTGAAGGCTGGAAAAATTATCTTCAGGAAAATTGTTCTCTCTAAGAAAAGATGAAGATTCAATAATAAATGTTTTGTCTTTCTGGCTCTCTAACTAATTCCTTTTCATGAAGTTTTTTAGCATAAAAATGGGTGGTCACTACAACCCATCTGTTATAAGTGTTTGAATAAAGGTTTATTTAGTTCAATTTTTTTAAAGTGCTATAATCTATAAAGCCATTGCTTTGTATTACCAACAATCTCCAACTTAATCATATTCTTTAAATATAACATTCTAAAAATCTCATGGGGAGAGAAAAAGAAAGAGGGGCCCAGACCTAAAATTTCATTAGCTCAGACATTATTTTCCAAGATGAAAATTCCCCCTTCCAATGAAGGATTACAATGAATATACAACTTATTCACAACATATATTCTTTTTTTCCCCTGAGACAATTGAGGTTAAGTGACTTGCCCGGAGTCACACAGCTAGGAAGTGTTAAGTGGCCTGAAATCAGATTTTGAAGTCAGATCCTCCTGACTTCTGAGCTGGTGCTCTATTCACTGCACCACCTAGCTGCCCTCATAGCATATATTCTTAGAATGTTTCTTGAAGCACTGAAAATTCAAGTCCCTTATGCCTGATCACAGAACTTGGATACTATCTCAGAAGCAGGAATATGAACCAAGGTCTTCTTGACTCTGAGGACTGCTTTTTATCTACTAAATCATGCTTTCCCTCCTAAAAAAAAATGCCTTATTTTAAAAAAATAATTATGAAACTTCAGTGTGTCTCCAGTAGCAGTGTCAAATGAGGCCTTTTAAAATGTTAAATAAATAAATAAACCTAGAAAATGGACAAAGTTTATATTTACATGACTAACACAACAAGTAGAAAGTGAATAAGGAAAAATTTGGATGTGATAGTAGAGAGAAAAAATATAATATTCTAATGGATCAAATATAGCCACTACATTGCCTCTGGTTCAACATCAGATTGTGGGTCTGACTCTATAAAAGCACAACTTATATTAATTGAATAATATAATAGTATTACCTGATTAATTGACTGCATAATTAAGGGAAACTTTGTATTGTATCACTAAGCAAGTCTAATAGGTTTCAACACTTCTAATCCCAACACTAAAAATAACCAACACTGGCTTCTTCATGGTTACTAAAGTATACTGAAGGCTCTTGAGCACTTCTAGAAAAAGAAATTTTGCATGTAATACCTTGAGGTAGCAAGATATGATATTTTATGGCAATAATTTTTATTTCTTGTTAAACAAAAGGACATGGAATGTTTGTATGAAATGAAAACAAACCCTTCCTAGTTGCATAAATCAACATTCTCATTTCACTTCTTAGAATAAATTACTATTAATAATAATCATCTTATTATCATCATTTTGAATTTACATGATATAGCCAATGGCAAGAACTATCTCTATATTGTTAAGGTATTTACCAATATACCTCTATCACCAAGTTATAGACTAAAACAAAACTTTCATTACTAAACAAAGGTAGTTGTTATCTGTGTAAATTTGGGGGGAAAAATTGGAGTACTAAAGTCATGTCATTTCAATATTGCTAGTCTCTACCTTTTGGAGTAAATTAATTTTTTAAAAAGTATTATTATATAATAATAAATTATATAATTTATAGATGTATATAAATATGTGTATATGTTTTATAAATATATATAAATAATAAATTATATAATATGATTAATATTATTTATGTTACACTTCAAGATTTTTATATCACTTTACTCTTGAAGAGATACCTAGAAGTATAATAGCCCAGAGATGAATATGTGGGTAGTGGGGAAATCAAATAAAATTATTTCATATCTGTGCCTTAGAATCTGCAATAAGAATGAACAGTAATAAAATCAGCAAATATTATTTAATATTCATCACAATTACCTGAGAGATGCTATTATTATCAAGAAGACTTGAGTATAAATCTTGTCTGAGTAAATTTACCCTCTCCTAGAATCAGTTTTCTCATCTGTAAAATGGGAACAATAATAACAGCTACCTTATAGGGTTGTGTGAGGATCAAATAGGATAATATTTGTAAAATGTTTTGAGAACCTCAAAATGCTATCATCATCATTATAACCCCAAAGGTTCAGTGAGGTAACTTGCCAGAATCACATACCTTAGTAACAATCTGAAGCAAAATTCAACCTCATTTTCTAATCCTAGGTCCAGCACTATAACCACAGTACCATGCTCCCTCTTCTGTACCATATTTCCATGTCATGTTCCTTAGCTCTACCTACATCTAGTATGAAAGTATAAACCTTATTAGCAGAGATATGTGCATGGAAAGCAGTGCTCTGTTATATCTGTATTGAATCTGATCCCTAATCAAGAGAGAATATCTTTTTCCCTGCAGTTTTCTCAGTGGTTAAGCAACTTCATTAAAAATTAAGTAGGAGTTGTAAAGAAGCATGGGATATCAGGAATATAACTCTAAATTCTTCAGTCTAAATTCTTGAAGCTAGAGTTGATATCAGGTAGAAAAAGGGGGTAGAATGAGAATGGAATTCTTCATCTTTGAATCCCAAGGATGAAAGGCTAATAAACAGGATGAGAGGGATAAAGAAAAGGGAATTTTCTATTCTTACTACCTCAAGAAGATGGGGAGTGAGAGATGGGTTGCTCATTCCTCTATATGTAAGGACTAATGGAAATCAACTGGTAGAGTGGGCTGAAAGACCCTTTTAAGGGAGAGAGTCTCTCTCTCTCTCTCTCTCTCTCTCTCTCTCTCTCTCTCTCTCTCTCTCTCTCTTCTCTCTCTCTCTCTTCTCTCTCTCTCTCTCTCTCTCTCTCTCTCTCTCTCTCTCTCTCTCTCTCTCTCTGTCACTGGGTCCAATCAAAATGGCTGAAGCTAGACAGGCCAGAAGTTGGCCGATAGTCAGTTATGTTCTCTAGTTTCTGGAGATAACTCCTTAAACTGCTATCTTTTCCAAATGAACATGCATGTCTCTTTCTAGATTTATACAAAGACACACTTAGGAAGCTCTTTCCTTATCTGCCAGGAAGACCCAATGAAACCTTGGAAATTGGCACCAAATGGATTTCTACTGATCAAATTAGCCTTTCACCAAACTCTAAGGCTGCCTTTAGAATAACTGAGCTCAAACTCAGTTCAGGTTTCATAATACCAATTCATTATGTATATCTAGATACTTGGGATACATGGCCATCAATGTTTTTCTTCCCAGTTATTCCCCCCCCCAACTTCTCCCATATAATCTAGGTAAACTCATATTATGTCGGCACCCCCATGAGTTTATTTATTTAAAAATTAATCTGTAACAACTAGAGATTAAAACAATGCAAAATTGACTGAAGTCTTGCTGAGTTACATAGAGATCTAAGCTTTCTAGGCAGAGAGTTCCCGGACTGCACTTGGGAGAAGGGTAGAATGAGGGAGAGGCTGACAAATGGGGAGCCAGACTTTGATCTCTGGACTAGGTGGGTAAACAATAAAACAAATTAACGTAAAACAAATATGCTACTGCATTCCCCAAATACCTTGATTTGCTCGGTTCATGTGACAACAAGATGACTTGGAGGGCATTGATGACCTTTCTTAAAAGGATATATATATATATATATATATATATATATATATATATATATATGATAGGGTAACATTTTCATTGGGCACATTCTGCCCTTTTATTTGGGGAGGAGGGAGTATTAAATGTTTTTGGCATGCTTGAAAGAGAAGGATTAAAGTCTAGTTCATTATCTCTTTAGTACAGAAGTCTGGGAAACGAAGAGGCTAGACTGGGGAAACTAAATCCAGCAAGCTTTCTTTTTTGTTTTTCAAGATGCCCTAACAATAATGCAGCAGGGTGAAAAGATCAGGAACACTTTATACACATTGTGCTAATTACTGCAAGTACTTAAAGTTGTAATTAGCTTATTATACTGCAGAGAACCTAACATGGCATGTCTTTCAAAAGAATTTCTCTCCAGATCATTAGTGGGAAAGCTAACAACATCTGCTTCAAATAAAATCAACCAATTAGCACAGGCAACTTCACATAGTTTGCAATCAGAGAATTATATTGTGCCAAGTGCTAATTTCAATGTGAATGCTATCTCCTTCTCATATCCCACGCTTATCTGCCAGCACAGCTGGTGTTTAACACCACTGACTTCAGCCCAAGTCTCCAAAAACTTATGTTAATTTGAAATAACCTAATCAGAAGTGTGCAATACAGACTGAGGTTGATCTCAGCTTAATTAAAACTGACCTTGTCATTTCACTGCCTGTAAAACACCATTATCTCACTATTTATCACTCAACTACCATAAATAGTCAGTTTATGTGAGAACCCAGGAAGACAGGTTCCAAACTCCTAGAGCTATTTTCAGAAAAGCAGCCAAGAACAAGAGCTTAACTTAAGAAGTGATCTGCCTGTAAATACTAGGCAATAATTCAGATAACTCCATAGATTCAAAATAACTTGACAGTCCTACCCATGAAGGCAGCTTCAGAGTGCTCTCTATACTTTTACTGAATATTCACTCCTGAGACTGACATACATTGGCAGCTGTGAAGGTTTTTGGTTTTTAAATTAATATTTCACCTAGTACTTTTCAAGGACCTGAATGATTCAATCAATGATTCAAGCAAGACATAGCAGGTGTGGTGTTTTTAAGGCACTTAATTCTTCTGTCCAAGATACTAGAAAACATCTGCACACATGTGTAAGGATGCTTAGGTATGTCAGTATATGAAAATGGTTATAATGGGAAATTTGAAATGCCTGTATTTTATTTATACTTATAAAATAAGTATGTATACTTATTTTAACTTTATAAGTCAAAAACAAAGTCTAGTAAACATTTGGTATCTTAATAGCCTCCATACATTCACACAAGTGATTCATTAAAATAGTCTGTGATTATATATGTCTATATGGGCATGCATAAATAGTTTGTATGTGATCAGTTTTCTTTAGTGATCATATTCCTGATTTATTAAATATTTCCATGGTTGACAAAATATTCTGGGATTACTTTTCTATACCTCATGTTTCAGAAAGCAGTTAGAACAATTCAATTCAAAATCCAAAAAGGAAGAGATATATCAGACTGTCCTAGAACATATCAAGCTTTTTTTCTCCTGAAATGCCCTCCTCTCTTCAAACTTTGGCTGTCTTTAAAGATCCAGCACAGTTAAAGAGCCTCCTCTGTGAAGCCTTTCAGACCATGAGTTCCTTGAGAACAGAGACTATTTTTCTGTTCTAGTTTGATTTTGCTTTTCTTTGTGTCCCCAGTGCTTAATATAGTGTTTGAAATATGCTTGTTGACTGACTGTTTATTTTAATCAACAATGATCTCTATTCCCTCTCATCTCTTAAAGTACTCATTGTCTTCAGCACATTGACACTTTAACATATGGCCTATAGTCTTGTATTATTCTCTGTTCACTGTCTACTTGTCACCTTCCAAATGATACCATAGAAGTTTAGGAGAAGTCTTACTCTCTCACCATACCTATGCTAGTTACATAGATCAAGGACTTGTGATTTTATTGCTATGTATATTCCATCAAAGGAAGATCTCAACCCATCTATAACTTGTAGCCCTATCTTGTGCTATGTTCTTAGAAAGTGAATTGCCCATCATGTCATATATAATAAATGTCATTGGTGTGATTTGTTCATTCAGCAAATATTTGCTAATTACCTACTGTATAACAAGTATTGTGTTGGGTGATAGGAATATAATGAATGCAAACAAAACAGATCTTGTCTCAAGAGTTGTAGATTCTATTTGGAAGAGGAGACAAATAAAAAATGAAGTCCAAAAGCCATAAAAATAATTTCCACCAGGGCAGGCACCTAGGTGATGACATAGGTCATCAGACTTATTAGGGAATCTGTTGAGTATTGACTGGGACATCTAGCAACTTCCCCCAGGGACTGAGTCTACTGTACCTCTAAATTTGTTGAGGTGACAGGACTATGGAAATCTTTTAGCACTGGTCTTAGGACACCTCAAAATATCTACATAGTTTTGTTCTTGAGAAATATCTAATAGGGTACTATTAGAATATATAACATAGGAGAATTTTTAGCTCAAAAATGAACATGCTAATCTAATCTATATTAAAATACCAAATGTAATGATCATCAGGGAGATCCTTAATGCAATATCATACAAGTTTATAAATAAGGATTTCTATATAATACAAGTATAATCTTTAACAGTAATTCTTAAAATAGAAACCACATAATGATTCTTATAAAAAAAAGATGTCACTGGATTGCCTTGTCTAGGCCCGCTTTAACATTTCTAGATTGACATCTGATACAACAAATGAATGGAGTGGGGAAGGGGAAATTAGAGGCAGGAAGGAGGAAAAGGAGAGGGAAGAGAGCAAGAGAAACAGAAAGAAGGGAAGGGAGGGAAAAGGAAAGAAAAAGGAAAAAAGGGGGAACGAGAGAGGGAGGGAGAAAGACAAACAAATGAGGGGGGGTGGAGAAAAGAGGGGGGAAGGAGAGAAGAAAGAGAGAGAGAGATAGCATCACAAGCCATACTTTTGCTACTAGGCTCAACTCCAGGCCAGAACAGATGCAAGTCATCAAACAACACCTGGAAAGGAGCTGCTAGAATGTGAACCCACGTCTACATAATTCCAAGTCCTGGATTCTCTGTACCCATTATACCATGGAAAATTTCTATCAGCAACCTAATTGCTCTTCACATACCTTTTGAAGTGAATTGAGTGATGGAAACACCAAATGACTCCAGCAAAGAACATTTATAAAATAATTAAGTACTGGCTACCTAATTATAGTAGTCTATCTCTTTATCCAAAAAGAACTGGATTATCATTCATTTTATATGAAAGAATGAAAACCTATTTAAACAACTGGGAAAGTGATAACTCAGAAATGGTGGAGCCAAACCTATTTCAAGTAAAATCAATGCAGCTGATTGTCTATATCCCAGTGGGGAGAATGGGTCCCCTCTGAGTAGATGTTGGTGCAATTCTTGAAATGAACGCTTTGTAGTGCCAACTGCTAAATTTCCCTAAAGTGGATCATGAAAAAGAGCATCTGAATCCCTCCAAAGGGAGCTTGTAATTATTTATGCTTCTTCAAATGATAGGACAATGCTTGGCCACTAAAATTAACCCCTTCCTAAGATATGATAAGTAAATGGTTTTGTATGTATTATACTGAAAGGCAGAATTCCCAGGACTGATAGTGCTATCCACTTACCAGTATATAAAATACTAGTATGCAATGAAGGTATTACCTGCTCTGTCTCCAAATAGCAAAATGTACAGAAATACATGCTGCAAAGAGCTCAAAGCAACATTCTTGGAAACCACTGACCTTCCTCATAAATCTTATACTCTGATGTTTTTCTTCATATGATCAATTAGTGTTAAAGATCCATGCCTGTAGCATTGGTTGAAAGGGGGGTGCTAGATTATATTTATTATATTTATTTTTGATCCTAAGAAATTCTCCCATCGAAAAGTTCTGAAAGCAGAGAATGTACATTGGTTTCACTGATCCCATTAGAAAGTGGTCCAAATGGGGGATAGGAAGGTGGGAGGCTTATGATGTACAAGCATTTCCTTTATGCTTTTGGAGCACCCTTTTCTGGACTTCCCCAACTCCATGCTCTTTAGCAAAATGTATCTCCAGAGGGCAAATTCTCTCAGAGATCTACAAATAACACTGAGAGGCTAGAGGGTTTTCTAGTATTTTTACTCATGGGTCATGCAATACCAGGAGAATAGCAGGGTTAAACAATGATAGATGGTAACAGAATATTCCTCCAAAGTCTGGGACACCCTCTTTCACAATTGCACACAGGGTCTTTAGGGAAAGTTGGTTAAAGCTTAGAGAGCTCATATGGCAAAGGGATCACTCACAGCTCCTGGTTACCAGAAGTCCTTTTTCTTCTTTTGTGGAGATGCAGCTTTCTGATAAGTGCCCTTCTAGTCCTGAAGCTACCTTTCTTCAGTGTTTCTTTTCTTTTTTTTTTTTTTTTCAGTGTTTCTTGTTAATCTCAGGTATGTCTTTTGGCTCCTGATGTAGACATCAAATATGGCTGCTCCTGATGCTGAAGAGGAGGTCCAAATCTTCCATCAAATACCACTAGTCAGCCTTGTTGCTGAAATGCTTTGGGATAGTCCAAACTGACTTGCTTTAAAAGGCATAGGCCCAGAAATGTGACTGATTCTTTCAACCAAACCCAATAATATTCCAGGAGCACCATCTTATTTCATCCAATAATCAAAGGGCTTTACTCCTGCCAAACTGACTTGTTCACACTGAGGTAACACTTTTATGATTGATTCAATAAAGGTGCCTAGGTGTGTTCACAGCTAGTTTACATTTTTGATTGGATGAGTGATTCAGTGGAGATGACAAGTTTTTCAATAATTATATTAATTGGAGGATTGGGGGAAGAGTTGTGGAATAACTTCAGCACGCTTTGAAAAGTACTGATATGTGTGTATAAGTGTGTGTGCCTCTGTACATATTCATGTACATAGTTGAATATATATGTTTGTATATACATAGTTGTGTATACATACGTACTTAATGGATGTGGAGGGAGTGAAATATCTCTATTATACTTTGACAAGTGTTCATACATATATGCATACATATATAAAATGCACAAATATAATACATCTGTATATTTTGATAACTACATTTCAATATAACAGGTTTTCTTTGTAATTGTACACATTTTAATTTGTACATTTTAATCACATTCTGAAAAGGAGTCAGTAAAGACTTCCCAGGAAAGAGATTTATAGTTCAAAAAAATGTTTTAGAAACTCTGGCCTAGGGGAGTCCCTCCATAAAACTAGATAGACAGAAGAATTCCTTGACATAATTATACAGCATGTCCCCCAATGACTTTATTTTTACCAATGTTTTTAAGTCATTTTCAGCTTTCTTATGGTCTCTGTACATCGATTTTAATATGCAAAATATCTTTAAGCCATTTTAACCTACTTATTCATTTCCTTTATCCATAGTCATTTTGATTTTAAATATCTAGGAAGTCCATACAGACTTCAGAAAAGGAAAAAAAAAGTATCAAATCTTTAACCTGTCAAATTCTAGCTGGTGGTCTTCCTGCCAAATTGAAAACTGACCTGGCCTGCCAGGAAGATGTAGCCTGCTCACCACCCACCCCCACATTTTCTTGTAACCATTGGCAAAATTCTTTCAGGTCCCAATCAAATTTCCCTAAGGGAACTCTGAGAAAATCTTCAGAACTGCTGATTCTAACTTCATGGTCCCCTGCTGCATCAGCGGCAACTCAAGCTAATTTGAGAAAAGCCTTGTTAATGAAGTACTGTTTTCAGAAGCCTAAGGGACTTGATAGAATCACAGTTGAGAATTATAAGTGAAATATATGATTCTTCACCTCAATTCAACAATTCAACTCAAATACTCATCAAATGCTTGCCATATGCCAAATATAGCCCCAGACATAATTACAAAGACTAAACAGAAATGTATCTACCATTAGGAGTTTATGTACTACTGAAGGAGATACAATCTGTATATAAGGTTAGATAATATAATAATAGTAACAATAGTAGCATTTCATAGCACTTTCAGGTTTGTAAAGTAGTTTACAAATATTAACTTATTTGACCTTCACAACAACCCTGAGAGGTAGGTTCTATTATTATTCCCATTTTACAGATGAGTTAACTAGAAGCCTCTAAATCATTAGTAGATAAAATGAGGGGCCAGGAGTAAGGGAGATCTTTTAAATCTGGCCTCAGATACTTAGTAGGTTCTCTAATACAGAGGGAAATGGCAAATTATTCCAGCATCTTTGCCAAGAAAACCCAATGTACAGTATTGACATGATATGGTCTACTAGCCAGGAAGAATTGGAAATGACTAAACAACAAAACTAAGACACACAGAGATTAAGTGATTTATCCAGAGTCCCTTAGCTAGTATCAAAGGAATGATTCAAATTTTCTGACTCCACATTCAAGATAAGTTAAAGGAGAAAATTTAAATAATAACTTTTGAAATAACTTTAGGAATTAGATAAAACTTCATAGCAGACAGGTAGCACCTGGACTGTGTCTTCAAGGAAGAAAAAGATTTTGAAAGGTACACATTAGGAAGGCATGCATTCCAAGCATGAGGTACAGCTTGTACAAACAAACACAGGGAGGAGATAAGGAATTAAGTGAAAAGAAAAACTGTAATAATCTAGTTCTTCTAGAATTTAGAATTTATGAAGAAGAGTTGTAAGAGCTGAAAGGAAAAATAGGAAAAGGGGAAAGGAACAAGTATTTATTAAGTACCTATTATGTACTTAATAATAAGTACTTAATTATTATTATAGTACTAAGAGCTGTGATATTCACAAGAAGTGCTATTATCCCCTTTTTTCTTTTGAGGAAAGTAAGGTAAATTGAGATTAAGTGACTTGTCCAAGATCATACAGCCTGTCAGTATCAGGTCCTACACTTTTATCTATTGTACCATCTAGCTATCTCTAAAAATGTTGGGGGGGGGGATTTACTTCTTTCCCTTCTTCATAGAGGTGAAGACCACTGGTGTAGAAAATTATATGTACTGTTAGACACAGATGTTTGGATTAGTTTCCTGAA
Organism: Sarcophilus harrisii; assembly: GCF_902635505.1. Classification (NCBI taxonomy): domain Eukaryota; kingdom Metazoa; phylum Chordata; class Mammalia; order Dasyuromorphia; family Dasyuridae; genus Sarcophilus; species Sarcophilus harrisii. Next base: position 267,998,353 of record NC_045428.1, read on the forward strand.
ATATTTTTCCTCTTTCTTTTTTATTCTGTATTATAAGGAATAGCTTTCTAAATAAGTAAGGGAAAAAATGATACAGCTGGATGTGGAGGGTGACATAAAAACAGAATATAGCAAAAGAGAATTAATTAAAAGAAATGAGTCCCAGAAAGCACAGGCTTTTAAGGCTTCTTTTGTCCAATGAGATTACAAATGATCAAAAGAAATAACAAGTGTTAAGTACTTTGCAAACCTTAAAATGGTATGTAAATACTACCTAATTAAACTAACATTCTTTTTTTTATGTTTTTGTTTGTTTTAAACAAACATAAATAGGAAAAAAAAAGATTGCCATGTACACAAAACATAAGAGGGGGATTAAAAATATAAAGCAAGAAATTTCCATTTTACAAAAGCCTATAAAGCTATATATTTATTCAGTAATATTCATTACTTTTTTTTCAGGTTTTATATAGATACACACACAAATATACATAAATACACACATATATATACACACACACCTATATAATGCATACACATCTATATATATCTACATACATGTACACATGTATGCACACAATATATATATATACATATATCTATAATCATATATATATACATGCATATGTTCATAAGTATCTATATAAGACCATAGCATGCTTGTTTTCTGTTTCTCTGAACAGAAACATTTATCTTCATAAATCCAAATCTTTCTATATTTTTCTAATTCCAGCAATTTGTCATTTTTACAACAAAATTCCAACCTTATGCTGTCTCTCTCAGCCTTTCTCTTTGTCCTCTTGTTTAAATCTGAATTTTGAAGACTTTTATAGCCTTCCAAAGACATATGTTGTTTCCTCTTTATCCCATTCCCATTCCCATTAATCTAGGCACCCTTTTATTCCCTCATCTCTATTCCTATTCCCTATCCTATCCCTATCATATTCCCTCATCTCTTATTTCTTTATCAATTTAAAAGACTTTTATTCCCTTCCAAATGTATATGCTGTTCTCTAACTCAGATCTGATGTGAGTAGGGTTCCCTCTAAAAAGTCTCTCCCTTATCCTTTCCCCACTCTCTATCACCTTGAGTCTCTTATTTCTTTCTGAATTTAGAAAACTTTTATACCTACGTGTGTGTGTGTGTGTGTGTGTGTGTGTGTGTGTGTATTCCCAGTGGCAGTAGGGTAGCAAAACTACCACCCACATAATTCCTCTATGTTACTTCTTCCTTTTGCACCTCATTTGTGTTGTAAATTACTCTTTTTTATTTTTGTCTACATGGTCATCTCATCATATTCTATCTTTCAATCTTTCTAACTACACAATTACTAATGACAATCTTAGACATACAGTTTACATTTCCACATATAAACATAAATAGTTTGTCCTTATTGAGTCTCTTGTAATTAGTCTTTGAAGTTCACCTAATACTTCTCTTGAATGTTGTATATCAAATTTTATATTAAATTCAGGTCTTTTGCAACAAAATCCTGAAAATATAACAAACTCATTGAATATCTTTTTTTTTTCATTCAGGATTATGCTTAGCTTTACTGGGTATGATATTTTTGACTGCAGCCCTAGTTCTTTTGCACTTGGATATATAGTGCTCCAAGACCTACAATCTTTTAATGTAGCTTTTGCTAGTTCTTATGTAATTCTCATTGTGACTCTGCTGTATTTGAATATTTTTTCCTCATTCTCATAACATTTTCTATTTGATCTGGGGGTTTCAGAATTTGGCTGTGACATTCCTGTAGGTTTTCATTGTAGGCTCTCTTTCAAGTTCTGATTGGTAGATTTTATCTATTTCTATTTTCCCCTCTTGTTCTAAAATTTAAATACAATTTTCTTTAATTATTTCTTGCATCATTATATCAAGATCCGTTTTTTGATCATAGCATTCAGGAAGTCTGATTATTCTTACATTTTCTCTTCTTAATGTGTTCTCCAGATCAGTTGTTTTTCTTATGAGATGTTTCATATTTTCTTCTATTTTTTCATTATTTATATTTTATTTTATTATTTCTTGGTCTCTTATAATATTGCTGGCTTCTTTTTGTCCAATTCTAATTTTTAAGGAGTCATTTTCTTCCTTAACATTCTGGTTCTCAGGGGCAGCTAGGTGGTGCAGTAGATGGAGTGCTGATCCTGGAGTCAGGAGGAGCTGATTTCAAATACAGCCTCAACATTTGGTACTTACAAGCTGTGTAACCCTGGCTAAGCCACTTAACCTCAATTGCCTTACCCAAAAGCAAATAAATAAACAAACAAACAAACAAATAAAGATAGATTGTGGTTTTTTGTTTTCTAGGAATATAGATCTAACCTCAAAATACTGGTCTAAATATTCAAAGAGGATTAACATTAATGATAATAATAATAATAGCTAAACTTTAAATAGTGCCTATTATATATCAAACACTGTGCTAGGTGCTTTACCAACGTTATTTTGAAACTTACAACAATACCTCAAGGTATTATTACCAACATTTTTTCAGATGATGAAACTGAGGCAGAGGTTAATGATTTGTCCAAGTTTATATAGTTAGATAGTAAGTGTCTAAGGGAAGCTTTGAACTAAGGTTTTTCTGATTCTAGATCCATCACTCTATTCACTGTGCACACTTACAGACTCTCAAAAAGGGACAACATTTGGGCTCTAGAAGAGAAACCAACTATGGAAAAGATTTTATTTGTCATAGCAACTTAGGAAATCCCCTATTGAGATATGGAGAGATCACCATATACATCAGAAGATAAAAGACCTACCTACATGAAACAACTTAATTTTATATAACATTTTAAGATTTTCAAATTTTAAAATATATAGTTTCATTTGAAAAATCATATATCCCTGAAGTATTAAAATATTCTATTACTTTAACTGTCCCATCCTTAAAAATAGCCATAACAACCAATACTTATGTAGCACTTTTATCATCTGCAATACATTTTCCATATATTTTTTCCTTTGGTGCACTATGACAAAGCTGAGTTAGGTGGTAATGACATGATTATCCCCTTTCTATAAATAGATAAACTGAATCTCAAAAAGATTATGTGATTAGTCTATTATCATATAGCTAATCAATATCAAAAGTGAGATTTGAAACAAGATTTTTCTGTATCTCCTCTGCCAAGTTACTTTTTCCTTATTATAAGGTATGGTAATGTAAAGAGAGCTGATCCTGAAGTTGGGAAAACTTGGGTTCAATTCCTATCTGGGCAAGTCACTTAACCCTTGTTTGCCTCAGTTACCTTATCTGTAAATGAAGATGATAATAGCATCTACTGGTGTTGAGAAAATATTTATAAAGTGCTTTGCAAATATTAAATCACCCTATACATGCTGGCTATGTCATAGTTATCATTAATATTATTATTTCAAAGTTAAGCATTTTAATTATGTTATTAAAAAGATATCTTCATACTGCAATAGATTGCCAATTCCCATTCTGGGATTTTTGTGCTATACTTGATTGAAAAAAAAATAGGAATAATCTCTTCAGGGGCCTAATTATAATCTGTGTAAGGGCATATTTTTTAATCTGAAGGTACAACTACATTCTTATTCTAAATACAATTTTAACTCTCCATGATATTTTCTAATACAGGTTCTGTTCCAAAATACTCACAACAGGACTGATGTTGTTTCTGGTCATAACTAGAAGCAAAGCTTTTTTAACCTCAGGGCTGAGACCACTATAAATTTTTCATAAGAAACTTTCACCAAAATTTTTAGAAGAGCGGAAATAACCAAGGCTGGAGTTTGCTCAGTTTTGAGGTTAGATGAAAGAAATGCTCCCAATTTTTCTCACGTTTTCTTTTTTCCTGCCTCTTCTTTCCCTTCACTCTTCCTATTTCCTAATAAACATCCTTCTTATTCATGTTACAGCAGCTAGCTTTCCAGACGGTCCAGACAATGGAGTATATTTACTTGTGTTTGCAAACAACAGAACCCACATCATTGCCAGCAGATGCCCTTCGTTCACTGTGAATAGAGAAGGGAATTACAGGAAATAGATTTGCATTTGTGTGTCCAGCTGAAAAGCTTGCTAGCAGAGTCAGTTCTGGGCAAAATAACAGAGTTCCAAGAATTTATCTTCAGTGTCTTTCTATCTTTTCTGTATTCCCCCTTCCTGAATATCCAGTGTCTCCAACAAGGTGTGCCCTCCTCAGAAGCAACCCTTGCTCAGAACAAATCCAACCATTCTTTCCTACCCAAAATAATAGGTTAAGAAGAGGATTGAAAAAGATGATCTCTTAAGTTCCTAACTCTAAATCTTATGATCCTACATATTTTGAATTCCATTTCAGAATCACTGAATCACAAAATGCTAAAGCTAAAAGGGATCTTAGACAGCATTTACACAAAATATTTCATTAAATAGGTGAGAAAGTTGAAGCTTAAAAACCTCAAGAAGCATACAAGGTCACACAGAAAGAATTACAGATTTAGGAAAGGAAGGGACCATAAAGGTCATTTTTTTTCCAACACTATCACTCCATTTTTCTTTTGTTTTACATTTCATGTTTCAACCAATGAAAGTTTACCTTCTCTTCCTTCCACTTTCCCCCACCCCATTTTACAGAGTTAGACCTAAAGAGATTGTCACTTACCTAGGTAATGCAGAGAATAAGTATCAGCACCAGAAATTTGAACTCAGGTCTTCTTACTCAAAAGCAGATGCTCTTCCTGCTGGACCAGGATGGGAAGTTCTGATGGAAAATTAACAGAACAGTAGTCTGTTGTTCTGGGAGACGATAACAGATGATAATATTAGACCTTCTATATAAAACACGCTCTGTTTTAGTAAGGACTCCTAGAACTACAATGCCTTAACTCTAAGTACTCACTTAATCCCCTAATTTCATGTACCTAGTCAGGTTAGCAGGAAAGACATTTTGAGAAAGATTGCATTTAGTTGAGTCCAAAGTTATAGCTAGGAATTCCGCTTCCTGAGACAAGAATTATAAAACACACAGGGATATATAACACAAAAGGATTAACTACAAAGGACCCATAAAGATCTGCATCCAGAAAAAGATCTGATTAGTAGAAGTACACATAGAAATATGTATTTATTTGTGAAATCATTCTATCTAATGGTAGTCATCTTGGTGGGGGTAGGTCAGGAGAAAAAAGGGGGGAAATGCAAGATAATTTTATTATATATTTCAAAGAATATTTCAAAATATATTTCAAAGTAAATTGCACATAATAGATTTGCAGTTTCATATGCAATCATCTTTTTGATTTTTCCTATCCTACTATGTTGTGGAAATGCTTGTTTTATTTCTTAAGTTCAAAGTATTTTTAAAGGAACCCTGGGGCAGCTAGATAGCACCGTGGATAGAGCACTGACCCTGAAGTCAGGAGAACCTGAGCTCAAATCTGGCCTCAAACACTTTAACACTTACTAGCTGTGTGACCCAGGCCAATTTACTTAACCCCAATTGCCTGGCCAAATAAATTAATAAGCAAACAAATGAATTAATGAATAAATAAGAAGCTCTAGAGTTACAAAATCTATTTGAAAGGAGAAGAAAAATGTTGGAAAGAGATTTACATTCTTAGGACAAGTCTCTATATGGGAAAGCCCATGGAGGGAGATAGAAAATGTAATGGATTGTAAGGATACTGGTGGAGTAAGGAGCACTACAGAGAGATAGCAAGCAATCTGATACCTTATCTTTTTATCTTAGCTAAATATTCTTGCTAAGAGATTGCTAAACTCAATAATTTCTACTTGCTAAAGAAGGCTAAGGGTTGTTGAAATATCACCTCTCTAGAACAAAGCCCTGCATTCCTCATGGCTCTACAGAACCCCATAAATCAAGTCATTTAAGTGATCATCTACATTACCTATAAATAAGGTCAGCCATTGACATTGGTTTCCATGATTAATAATGTCTGTCTTCCTACCCTTATTTTTTCAGATCCTTTATAGTTACTTGTCTAGCAATTTAAAAAAAAGTTTCCCCAAGTCCCTAATGTTAACTTCCTCCTTCAAGTAACATTTTTCTATTGACACTGCATATTCAAAAACATTCACTTTCATATTGTCACTTGTCATATTGATAATTCCCTGGCTTTTTAGTTGAGAGCTTTTTCTCTTGCATGCTCTTTTATTATGCTATTCTAAGAAACCAAGGGCCAAATCCTTGCTCCAGTTATGCAAATGCAACTCCTACTGACTTCAAAGAGAGTTCTTCATGTGTCCCAGGGGACATCAATAAAATAACTTGTCAATTATTATTTTCAAGAATAAAAAAGCATGTATATTACAGGCTTCTGAGGTCCTCTGAGATCCAAATTAAAGATGCTAGATGAAAACAAGTTTTCAAAATTTGCACTTATGAGTGAATAATGGCTTTCCCAGTGTTTATCCCTTTCAGCCTCTGCTACATCTGACACTGTTAATTATCCTTGATTTCTTGAAACCTTTTCCTTGGTTTTGCTTCCTTGGTTGGTTTCTTAGTTATTAATAATAATAATTTTCTTCTCCTCTCTGATTGCTCTTCCCAATCTCCTATGTTGCTTCCTTCTCTTCTTTGATCCCCAAAACTGTAGATTTCCTATGACACTTCATCTTTAGTCTTCTCCTCCTATACTTAAAACATCAAAAGACTAATCTCCTATTATGACTTCAACTATTCTATATAACTCTAAATCTATCTCTCTAGCTGCCTTGAGCTCCAGACCCTAACTGCATTTCCTTGGATATCTTTGCTGTCATTTTATACCAAATATGTTTATTCCATTTTTATCAGACATTCTGATTTGGCTCAAAAAAAGTCTAGGATTCATCCACTCCTTCGCTCATAGTCCTTATCCAAATGGTCCAAAAGCCTCCCTCTGTGACACCATCCAATGCTCCTTCATATGATCCCACCTAATGTTCCATCACTGACTTCCTTTCCAAACCTATTGTTCACAAAATGCAAAGAAAAGAAGTTGTTTTGACAGGTTGAAGAAAACAAATAAATTCACAACAAAACTTGGATAAAATGAAGATATCTTCCAAGGGACAATCCTCTCCCCTGAGAACTGTCTAAAGTCTCAGTCATTTACAGCAATGCATTAGATAGGACTCCACCTAGGTACTGATTTAGTGAATGGCTCCTCCTGGAGTTCTGAACAAGTGCCAGCAAATGGCACCAGGTCCACTCATCAGGATTCTTCTGACCTTTTTACACAGGAACTTAGGTATTCACCATCCCTATTGAAAGGACTGCTAAACCTCCTTTGTCAAAAAAAGCAGTTCTTCTTGCTTCACAGTTCTAATACAATATTGAATAAGGAACCTCTGTTATGAAGTTTCTCTCTGGTACTGCAGTTCTTGCCAACTTTTGGTTTCACAGGGACAATGATACCCTTCTCATCTCTAAAAGGGCACCAGTTACCAGTGGTCCCTCCAAAGTCATACAAGGCAGTGAGTATTCCCAGAAGTACAGAACTAAACAAAGCACTCAAATTTCTCCCTCATATTCTAGAATCTTACTAAGAGCTATTGGGCAACAATATTCAAATTACTCTAGGATGTTATCAACTACATTTAGGATAGGGAGAAGGACTGAAGTCAGGAGAGTTGAAGGGCTGGGATTCAGAGAGAGAAAGTCAAGAATTTCCCCAGCTTGGAGAGAAGAGGGGGTAGGGAATTTACTAGATACATAATTCCAAAGCCAAGATGTTTGCCCCAGACTTATTGTCCTTAGTTCACACATTTCTGTAGATGACATTCCCATTCTTTTAGGCATTAAGCTCCAAATCTTAAAATTATCTTTGATGCTTTCCTTTTTCTGATTCCAACTTTCATTCTTTCTTATACCTTCCCCTTGTCATTTCCTCTGCCTTCAGCTTACCCTCATCGCAACAGCATCCAAATTATTCTCCTTGAATAATTTATCAACATTAAGATGATGATCGTTATCTTTCTCCTTCTATCTACCTCATATGTCATTTAGTCAAATTAATTTTCCTAACACATCTCTCATCATGTAATTTCCCTGCTTGAGATCCTTGCATGGGCAATCAGTTGAATGGACTCCAAACACTTTAGTCTTATAACCAACACCCTTCATTCAGCAAATATTACATGATTTTTACAGAATCTATTCTGTAGGCCAAAATGGCAGAATGAGAGGATACAATACAATGAGATCTTCTCCAAAATTTTCTTCCAACAGAACCAGAAAATGCACCAGGATTCATCCTGAGGGAGAAATCAAGAAAAAGTCACAATGAATCATTTGTCCAGCCCAGCTTGGCATTGGGAAAATAGAAAGGTCTGTGGAAATGGGATAAGGTCCAGCCTGGATATACAAAGCACTCCAGCTCCCAGAGATAGTCTGTACAGTAGGGCCAGAGATTCCAGACCTGCATGATCAGGGAACTGCAATGGGGACAGTTGCAAATGAGCATGTTTGTCACCAGCTATCCAATTCTAGATCCAGATCCAGAGTGGACTAAGAAAGGGATCTACACCAAAGCTTCTTAAAACTATGAATCACAACCCCATATGAGTTCATGTAACAATGTGGGGGTCATGAAATTATGATTTATTATTAATAAATGTTTGGTTTGTTTTATATATCTAAATGCCTGAAGTTACATTAAAATTTTTTCAGGCAAAAAAAGTCATAAGTAGAAAAAGTTTAAGAAATTCTATTTTCACAAAGGAGTAGCATTTCCAGGTTGGGAAACCTTGGTCTCTATCTGGAAAAAGAATGAAGTTCAGAATCAGCAACAGCAATGGGGCAGCTCAGATTGTAGACACGGAGCATGACCTTCATTGAAGCATCAAGCCCAGGCTTTTAAAGGAACCACCAATAATCTCTGACCAAAGTGGAACAATTCTGCTCTGAACCAGTAGAGCTTTCCAGCTGACTGATAAAATCTGAATCCATGACAAAAACAAAAATTTTAAATACTAATTCAAAATCTTATCATTTGACTTATTTAGCGTGATATGTCACTTCATAGAAGGACAAAGTTATATAAGAAAAGAGGGAAAAAAGGAAGTTACTTCCTCAAATCCGATAAAAGCATTTATTGGAAATAGTATGTAAAAGTACACTGTCAGTTCTTCATATATCCATTGATAACAATAATTATAACATAATTATTCTATATAATAACAATAATAATAATTGTTATGCTGATGAAATTATTATTCCAGTGCCATATTTCCAAGTTCCCAGACACTGGTAGGCAAGATGAGCATGATCTAAGACAGACTGAGGAGGCAGCAAGAAAGGAAACAAGGTGATGTCACATTTTGTTGACCTGCCAAAGGTTTAATCATATTCTAAAAATGATTAAAAAAAAAAAAAACTATGACCCTTGAGTCAAGCTCAATTTTTCACATGCTGTATCGACTCCTTAAGTCAGTTCTAGGACATGTTTAAATTTCTACCCTATTGAATATTCCTAATTACATGAAGTCATCAATATTTCTGAAAGTCAACTTGTTTCACTATTACTAGTACTTTAAAAAATGAGTTTTACACAGGAAAAAAATAGCTTAAGGAAAATGAAAAGAACATGGTTTTGGTAGATGGTAAACAGTATCCAGATACCTAATACTTGTTTACATTTGATTAAATCACTGAATTGTCTGCAAATTTTTGGAAAGTATTTATTCATTTATTAAGTGACTTAAATATATGAAAGCCATCACTGTAGGAGGTTCTAAGGAATCATTTAGACTTAACAGGATGAGAGCAAAATTGTCAAGGAAAATGGAGGCACTGCTAGCAAAGGACTAAAGTTGCCTCATCCTTTCTACTCCATTAATCTACTTCCTTTCTTTCTCTTCCTTTCCACTACTAAGTCTTCACTTGGCTCTTCATTTGCCATTGCTACTTCAGTTTCAAATTATGGATATTTCCATGCAGTAATATAGATTCAATTGTACTTCCCAGGCTATCTCAATGAGTCAGCTAAATCTTCTGAGTCTCACAGAGACACAACCATTGACATCCTGATTTACCTGGTTCCATGTACATTGTCTTCTTATACTGACCTTAAAAATTTAAGAAAATTAATGTCCTCCCTATGATGGTGACATGGTCCAAAGTTTAACAATTCTTATGCTATAAAAGTACTTCATCATCTCAAGTATATATTCCCTGAGTTACATTACTTCTCATTTTTGTCTTAAGATTTAGAAAATAGCTGACTACTGGATTTTTTTTATAATAAATTATTTCTCTAGGGCTCAGTTTCCTTATTTAAGACTTAGTGACCTTTCCCAAGTCTAATATTTTATTATTTTATACACTTCATAAATATTTCTTTAGAAGGCATATTTGTGATTCTTTTTTTCATATCTTCTGCTCTAGAACTTTGCTATAAAGACCATGAAGCAGTTGTTTCATTTGAATTGTGGATGAGATAATCTTTGCTGAGTACCTACATTGAGAAAATTAATTTTAATCTTTTATCATTTGATCATTAATACCAATTTGTAATTTCCTTTCTCTGTTCAAAAGGTCATTAATTATACTAGCTCACAGAGGAAAACCCCAGGTCCATTCTAGCGGAGGAATGTCACTACAACACAGCCCGTTCCTAGGTAACTGTTCTTTAACTAGTTTGAGGTAGGGCTCACCCAAATGGGACCCCAGTTTTTATTCACGTTATAAACAAGACCCAGTTTAAGTTAATCCCTCCTTCAAGTAGCACGAGTTTTATCCTTGTTCCCTTCACTGAAGTTAGGGTAACCTGGCTCACAAAAGAGAAAAGAAAAAGTCAGAAAGGTCCAGATGCCAGATTGCTAGAGGTGGCTCAATCCCATAACCAGGCTACATTCTAAGCAAGAGAATTCAGTCTCCTCCATCATTAGATATCTACAAATCAGGGTTGAAAAGCTGCCTTTTCATTGACTATCCATCAGTGTATTGATTATTGGCTGGTCGGTTAATGTATTGATTTTTAATTCCTAAAGCTTTGTCTCTCAGAATTTTACATGCAACAATATTCTATGCTGGTTTATAAAGAATATGGGAAAATTGGGATGAAAAGTCAGTCTTTCAGAAGGATATTAGTATTCTTATATTTCCTAAGGAAAAACTATTCACTAGGCTTTGCATACATTTAAATAGCATTTATATCTTTAGCTTTTTTGGGAAAATGAAAATTTTTATTGTGTCAAGTTAATTTTAATGGTATATCCAAAAAGGTTTGATGCTCAGTCAGGCTTGGAAATAGTGAAGAAGTCAAGAACAAAATCCTCAGTTGATATTTATTGAACATCTACTCGGTTCATAGCATTGAAGTACAATGGGTCTGTTGGGAGTATAGTTTCTAGAGGAAACAGTAGTAAGGAGGTTCCCCTGAACTTAAAGTCTATTCTAATACTCTGTCAATGATTCTAAAGTTTTCTGGCTTTAGAATCAGTGATCCAAAGGTGCCCCCACACACACACACCTTAGAGTGCTATGTTCTAACAATCTATCTATCAATGATTAGATTACATCAATGATTGTAACAGTCTTCTGGACTAAGAATATAATACTATTTCTTTCCTTAGACTTTAGAAAGATATATTAGTGATCCTACGACCCTCTGACCTTAGAGTGCTACATGATCTGCTGGTCAGTGATAACCAAATTCCTGAGACCACTCCTCACTTCTATCTCTAGGCCATAAAATTAGCATATCAGCAACCTGAAAAACTAGATAAATTTGTCTTCTTTTTCTTGGTTTTTGGAACTTAGCCCACTTCAGTTGGCATTACAATTACAATAAACTTTGCCCCTTGACTCAAATATGGGTTCAAGCTTTTAAATTCTTTTGAGACACCTCTTGACACCGGTCTCTAACCCCCAATTTTTGGGGTTCTTTCTGAACTTCAATAAGTCAAAGATGTTACTATAGAACCATTTTCTGCAGTATGGTAGAAATACAGACTTCTGGGAAACCTGTCAGGCTATGACTACAGTCAGAACATCCTATTTTTTAGTAATCAAAGACAAGGTGTTGTTTCTCAAAGAATGGGGACAAGCCATGTGGCAAAGAAAAAGAATTCCAGGCAGTCATATCCATAATCATTCGATGTTCTTAATTCAACTCAAGCCTTGATTAAGCAACCACATTGTGCAAGGTATTCTACTTAATTCTGGAATAAAAGCACAATTTTTAAAATTTGTAATGTTTTACTATGTCCAGTTTTACTTTTTTCAACTTAAACTAATGTTTAAAATTTCAGTTCATAATAAAGGGCAACTCATATCATATTTCCCAAGAACAGAAAATAATAATTGGTTTTCCATAGGAAATCATGACTTCTTGCTAAAAGAAATTTGAATTGATAAATTATTGATAAATTGTTACTATAAAAAAATGAAACTAGGCTTTCAAATTCTTTTGAGACACCTCCTGATACCAGTCTCTGACCCCCAATCTTTTGGAGTTCCTTCTGAACCTCAATAAGTCAAAGATGTTACTATAGAACCACTTTCTACAGTATGGTAGAAATACAGACTCCTGGGAAATCATATTTCAATAGATCCACGGGTGAGTTAGATTTAGTAACTTCCTAACTCTAGTAGTCTATAATTCTAAATATTTCAATTCATATAATTCTCTTTGGGAAACATATTCATGGCCTAGTGTCAATTTGCTCCAACAAATCATATTACTAACCAGTCATGTGCATAAAATAACTTTCATTCACATTCTGCCACAATCCTTCAAATCAAAAGCCAAACCTTTCCACATTTGTATATTTCTAGGCTACTAGTGCAGAACTAGTGTTAAACATCTATTATTCCTTGACCTCACTACATTACTAGTCCTCTTCTTTTTCTCATCATGAATTTCCTAGGTAATGGTTTTTATTTCCCTTCTTGACTGAAAATCATCATTGATAATATCCTACAGCCTTCCTAAATCTACTGTATAGCTCTCAATATCTTTTAAGTCACCAATATATGGCATAATTCAGATTATATAGCATGACTAGAAGAATACTGGAATTTTTTTAAAAGATGAAATTTTATATCAGGGAACAGATTATGATTATAAAAACTGCACAATTTCACAAATCCAAACCCTCCCACTTTCTCTTATCCAACTTTGGATTCAACTTAATGTTCAACCACAGTGCTTATTCAAAATATGCTTATTGATAGACTATCTTAATGGGCTTCTTATATAACTGAATCTTATAATACATATATAATATATATATATATATATATAATAAACATTTTCATCCATTTGGTTCTTTCTGTGTGACTGGTGTCTTTGGTTTGGTAGTGGATTTCATTGATGAAGAAAAATTGATGCTATCCAAAAAAATGTCAAACAAGTAAGAAAATATGGAGACTTAATAATGTATTTAGAATGCTTCTTTTTGGACTTCATGCATGACATCTTCTATGATACTGAAATGTATTTACATGCCATGAAATATTTATGACATGTTTTGTGACTCATTTAACACTAAAATATGGAAAATCTGAAGATAATTCTCTATAATTTTAGAATCTATCAAATTTTGCATGAAAAGAATTACATTGGAGGAAAGACTTTAAGGATGTGTTTTTCTCTAACTTGTCTATTTATTTGGTTGTTTGTTTCATTTTAGTTATCAATAAATAACCATAGCACCACGAGGGGAAAAAATGAGTGAGTTGAATTAAATGACTTCTAAAGTCCCTTCCAGCTTTCTTATTATGTGACTTTCTATTCTCTTGTCTTTCAATCAATTGTGAGAACTCAAACATAAATCAACCATGTAATGTAGCTACTGAAAAACTTGAAGCTAGAACAAATCAAAAGAGATATAACATGAAGAAAAAAGGAAAAAAATTGTACTCTTTCCTGGTTCATCCACATATAGAGTACTGTGTTCATTCCTGGGTATCACATTTTTGGAAATATATAAGAATCTGAAGTTCTTCTGTAACAGAGCCAGATAGTATGAGGTTGGTGAAAGATTAAAGAATATTCCATATGACAATTGGTTGAAAGAACTAAAAATGTTTAAATCTAAGAATAAAAAATACTCAGGGATGAAAATGGCATCCCTCTTCATATATTTGAAGGACTATCATGAAGGAAAAAAAACTTATTTTTTCTGCTTGACCCCACAGAACAGAACAAGGATCAGTGAGTGAAAGTTGCAGAAAGAAAGATTTAGGTATTATGTAAGGAAAAATTTTCCCAATGATTATAAATGGACAAAAAAAAAAGAAAAGAACAAACTCCATGGAGAGGCAATAGACTGAATCTCAATAAAGGCTTTTAAACAAATAACCACCTGTTGCGAATATTATAGGAAGGATTTTTGGCCAGGAATGTGTTAGACTAAATGACCTTTAAGCTCTCATCCAACTATTAGGTTCTTTGACTTATAAATACATTGTAGAAATAAAAAGGTATATTTAAACTAGTAGTTACTATTTTTTGATAAATCCTTTTTATACTTTTTTTTCATCTTTCTTGAATCCTCTCCACTCTGAACTATTGATCCCTCAGTGAAATGTTAACCTTTTATTTGTTGTTAGCTTTGTCTGTGTACATACCATCCTTTCCTACTTCTTAAACTCCATGTTCCTCTCCTAATCTTGTACTAGAGTTGAAATATGGAGGTTTTCCCCATCATTGACATTGAAAACAGATCATTATAGCAGAAATAAAAACAATTAAATATTCGTTATTCCCCTTCTAGTTTCAGCTAAGTGACAGCAGTGGATAAAGTACCAGATCTGGAATCAGAAAAACCTAAGTTCAAATATGACTTCAAGTACTTAATAGTTATATGAGATGAGCAATTCACCTAAGTCTGTCTATCTCAATTTTCTTATCTGTAAAATGAACTGGAGAAGCAAATGGCAAATACTTGCAACAGCTAGTTTTCTGTTCAGCTTTATCCTATGTAATCCTGACCAGTGTAACAGATGCCCACTTGAATAACATACTGCCACCACAGAGCAATGAACAGTTCCTTTCCAGATGACTGAATTTTTCACGCCAGTATCATCTGAGAACTAGCTGCTCTCCTGCAAAAGGTCACTTAACATACATTGCAAAATACATGTTCTCAGATTGAATTAATGATGTTTACACAAATTTGAAATCATTAGCTTCTTGTTCTTTTGTCTCCTGGCTATAAGAATTAAATTAGAGGGACTTGTGATATCAGCACTTGATGCCATAGCCCCATAAATCATCAAGCACTTATTAATGGAGCTGGAGAAGGAAGTTTCTGATTAGAAGCATTGGACATGGCCAGAATGATCACAGTATTTTTACAACCTGTCATCACTTAAAAGGCAAAATTTCCTCTGGGTCACCAACTGTCAGAAGCAATGAGGACTGTATCATTTCAATTGATCCACAGCTGTAAGGATGCCAACAGATGTCCCAAGACAAGGTATCATTGAACATCTATTGTTGCCTAATAGGGAAAAATTTATTATAGAGGATCTGCCAACTTGATAAAATGCTACAATTACCCTAACAGTAATATCTATAAGCACTTTAACAGGGGGGTAAGTGAACAAAGCAAAAAGAAAAGAAACTGCAATTGTTCCCCTGAGGGCTGGAGAATGTATTCTCTGTTATATTCTTTGTTATATTCATTTTCATTCTTAGAGGGAAAAAAAGAAAACAAAGGAATATTTTTTGGTTAACTCTCCTTTAATCCTCAAATTGGGATACATTGTCCTTGAATATTCAATATTCAAATAGATGTGTGATCTGATCAACTGTATGTTCCCTTCAACAAAGTAAGAAGCATTATGGTATAATGGATAGAGAGCTGGCTCAGAACCAAGAAGATTCAGGTTCAAGTCCTATTTTGGTTATAGAAACTGGCAAGTTATTTAAGCCCTCAGTACTCTAGGCAGTTTTCTAAGACTATGATTTGCAGAGAATGTGGCAGCTTTAATTGGTAAAGGAAGATTGTCATCAGGTCTTCTTTACTCCAATGAAGTCACCAGCTTAGTTCCTATCCCTATCCCTATCCTCCAATGTCTGCCCATGCTATATGACTCTTATCAGTGTTGTAGAGTGTCATCTGCAGGATGTCAGTTAAATATTATGGAGGTCTTCCTTTACATTCTCTTAACATGGTAAGAGTACCAGTAAAGTACTATAGTCCCCAGCTTCTGAAACTGTGAATAGCAACCCCCTATGGGATCTCATAAATGAATGTGTGTGGGGGGTCACAAAATTATGATTTATTATCAGTAAATGTTTGATTTGTATATCTATTTTGCATGCTTATATCTCCAAGATTGTGCAAACATTTCTTGGGCGAAAAGGGGTTGGTGTGGAAAAAATTTAGAAGCTATCTATTGATCTTTTCCATACACTCATCATATGACCAGACCATTTCTTCTTATTATTGCACAATCCCTTAATACTATCATTTACTTTTGTTCTTCAAAATTCATCATGGGTTACATGTTGCAGCCTACTCACACTACCTACTATGCTCCTCTCTAATGCCCTTTTTGTAGAATTCATTTTTAATTCTTTTTTTAACATATATAAAATAAAATTTTTGAACATACTATGTAATAATAATGAGATTTGATTCACTTTCAAGATTATACTTTATTATGTAGATTCGTAGCTCCATCTTTTTCTCCCCTAAAAATAGAAACTATTGTTTTTGTTGTTCACTCTTTGTTCTTGAAGAGAACCAATGGTGTCACAAAAGCGATGTCTTCATTTATGAGTTGATTAGATTTGTGAGAAAGAGCTGCCCAAAGTCATCAGCCTGACTTTCTCCAAAGTCTAGTGACAAAAGTCAAGAGGAGTAGTGATGGCCCAGGAAATAGTAAGTGACCTTGGCCTTTTTAAACAAGGTATTTCCCAGGTCTCAGTTTGCTTGAAATAACATTCATTCAATGATTAAGGTTAGGTAAGAAATGAAACAAACTATGGCCTAGTATGTCATCACAAAATAATCTGGAAAGGGAAGACCTTAAGAATTTCTGGTCACAACAGAAAACAATTGCTGCTCACACTCACTCTGAGCCATCAAAATCCAAATTGAACAAAAGCAGCTTAGGCTGGGACCCATTATTGACCATTCATGAAATGCAGGATCATTTGGCTTTAAAGGTATAGTCAAGTAGCTCAATTTGAATCACACTGGGATTTTTCAAACCCTGTTTTTTGCAGAGCTATATTTCAAGGAATCTTAACTGAAAACTGGATAAGACAGCAAGTTTATTGTCCCAGTTTGGGGGTGATGGAGATGGGAAGAGGTGACAAATTAGATGGGAAATTGGGGGGGAGTAGTAATTCTAAGATTGGGTGATATAAGAAGGCAAGAAGGGGAAATAGAATAATGAGGAATTTTAGTTTGGAAGATTCCATTTTGATAGCAACATGGTATATCATCAAATTCAGATATCATACCAAGAATAATCTCTTTTTTGTGTGTGCTGAAGAAATTGGGGCTAAGTGACTTGCCCAGGGTCACACAGCCAGAAAGTGTTAAATGTCTGAGGCCAGATTTGAACTCAGATCCTCCTGTCTTCAGGGCTGGTGCTCTATCCACTGCCACCTAGCTGCCCCTACCAAGAATAATCTCAAGATCTTAAGCCTCTGGAAAGCAAAAGACAGAAGAACAACAGAACAGATCAGCAACAGGGATCCTTCATAGTTGAAGCACTGAAATCTTCAGGAAAGAAAATGAGAGAAAAGAGCTCAAACAGTACAAAAGACCTGAAGCTCAGGGAAGAATGTTAGGAAATCCTAATAGTTACTTAGTATCTGCTTCTATGTCTAAAGAATTTGGAGAAAGTTGGATTCAGAACAATCATAGGGAGGCAAATCCTGCCCCGGGTCTTGGACTCTCAAAACCAAAGCTTAATACTGAAGAAAACAGATTCCAGAAGAGTTGACACATTTAACAAACAGCCTTCCCAAATATTTATCTAAAATAAAATGGCATCAAGACCAGATAAATGTGGACCAATTAATATCTAAGGCTTGGTAGAAAGGGGTCAGTTAGAGAAAAAAGGAAGAGAATTAAATCACAACTAATTGTGGTTCCCTCTTTTTTGCATATATAATGAGAAAAATAAAATTTTGTTAGATTTTTACATTGACAAATTTATATAATTAGTTCCCTAAAGTAATAAAGTCCTTAAAAAAACAAAATATACAAGTTAGTTAACAAACATTTACTAAGAACTTACTCTATGTTTGGTATTGTGCTAGGACTTTGGGGATACAAAAACAAAAATAAAATGGTCTCTGCCATTAAGAAACTTCCATGCAAATGGTAGCAACATCATGCTGAAATATTGCATCTATATAGTAAATATAAAGCTATATACAAGAGATACAAATTAACCTTGGGAGAAAGTCCAAATGATTGAAGAGAGAGGAAAGTCTTTGTGCAGAAGGAAGTATTTTAGCTGAGTCTTGAAGAAAAACAAGGTTTCCAAGATGTGAAAGTGAGGAGACAGAACATTCCAGAGATGGGCAACAGCAAACATAAAGGCACAGAAATCTAAGACAGTGTCATGTTGTTGTGCCACAGCTCCCTTTTATTGACCTACCTCAGTTTCCCTAATGTCTTGTCTCAGTTCCTTGAATTGTTCTACCTCAATCCCCCTGGTTGCAACCCCCCTTCCTAACCATTAGGACTGAGATAATTAGAGCTGGGAGCCCTGATCATTAGCGTTACATACACAGATAATTTACTAAGAGATATGCTTACATATCTCTAAGTTCCAGACTTTCTGTCTCTAATTGACTATCCCCTTCACTTCCAGTTTATCAGAATTTATGGTCCTCACCCTCCACCCTGTCAGAACTGAGTTGATAGAAATCCCCACTCTCATCAATATTCAGACTCCACCCCTTGTCTTTGTTTCTCCTGATCTTAGAACCACATATAAAAGTCATTGAAATCTCACATTCAATGCTGTTGCTGAATGCTTTGAGACATCAGCCCTGGGACCAAAATGGATCCTTTGGTCCCAGAAAATCTCTCCTTCTCAGAAACCCAAATAAAATATTAAAAACTCTCTAATCTCTATCTTGCCTCAGTTTCTCTGGCATTACAACGTGTGAAGAACAGTAAACAATGAAGTCTGGCTCTATTTAAGTCCATACAGTCTATGTAATAGACCAGCCACATGTAATCTGGAAGGAAACATGGAAATGAGCCAAGCTATAGCTTTAAATGATAAACAGAGGAATTTATATTTGATATCAGAGGTAAGATGGAGTATGTAGAGCTTGTTGAGAAAGAAGAATGACAGTCAGAATTTTGGTGACTCTATTGAGGGTGGTTCATTAGAGTGGGGAGAGATTTGAGAAATGGAGACCAATTAGGAATATATCAGATAGTAATAATAAAGAGGGTCAAGTGTTATTTTCAAGGAGCAAGGTATGCTGAGTTAAGAGTTCGGTTGAGAAGCTAGGTCAGTGATATTACTTAGAAGTAGAAAGAAATCAGAACATGACACTGTGATTTATTTCAAAAAGTTTAATGGGGGGGGCTATTAGAGGAGGTAGGAAGAGAGTGAAATTACCTTAGCAAGGAGCTATTATGAACCTAAGAAGTCACCAAAGTGAGACACTCGGTTCTCATTTTACAATTAAAGAAATTGAAGTCCAGAGAGGTTAAGTAATTACACAGGTAGTGTCTAAGATAGAATTTAAACCCAGGTTCCCTAAATCCCAGTACAGTTCTTTATCTCCCTTCCTTATACTGACTACAGGGTATCCACTGATATCATAAAGCATCTAAATGTAAGAGGTGCTGGCAAAGCCCTTTTCACACACTGATTGGCCATTTCTCTCTCTATATGAAAGAGCCAATTTAAACAGCAGAGATAATGACATTTGGTATTGTATCTCTGCTTTTATCTACCCACTCATCCCCCTGGGAAAAAAAACTAAAGAGACTTAAGGGGAGACTTTCGATGAACCCTGAAAGCCAGAGCAATTTGGTAGTTATTGGGCAAATAACCAATAGCTGACTAATAGTCTCCCTTCAGAGATTGACAATTGGAAAACATGTGGAATGATCACCAAAAGCTGGTGTGAGGCCTCTGATGGACAGATTCAAACTCCTGGATCAGGAGGAAGAGTCCAAAGAAAATCTAAATCTAAGGACATTAACTAGGGAAAATCACCATGCTATCATCTGAGGTGTGCTGCCAAGAATCTCTTGCTGGGAAGATAAAAAGTCTAAGTAGCCTAGATTCTGAGGGAAAAATAAAACTCGGGAAGTATTCAGCTGATCCTAGAACAGGGATTTTGTCTTTTCTAAAAGAATTAGAAAAAAAAATCTATAGTATTTAAGCTCAGAAATCATGTCCATGTCTGCTCTGCACTGAAATTTCTTTCTCCAAGGATTGTAGTTGAGCCAAAAGCTGAAGACAGTAGAGACTATAGTAAAGAAGAATGTGGCAGAAATTCAATGAAGCAGCATCCAACAGATCAATGTCTGGCTAAGCAATATCTCATAATGACTATGGGACTGAGTAGCTTCCAGAAGAGAAGAATCTAATAGGGACTTTAAGATTAGGAACCAGATTTGACAAAAGAAAAGATGGCCTTAAGGGAAGACTTGTAGTATTACAGATATATAAGATAAACATGCTCTCCATACATGTGCTCCAAATATACATATTTCCTACATGCATGAACCCTCCAAAAATATATCCACAAAGCTATATATATGTATGTGTATATTTATGGGGGGGAGGGTGTCAAAAATGACCACAAGCGTCCTATTTACATGTGTCTCTACCCATTTTTGCTCCAATACAAGTATGTGCTTCTACCAATGCTCCTACATATGTTTGTGGGAATATGATCCACAAGTTCAAAGGGGGAAATGTTTTGTTGTTATTATCTTTACAATATTATTTCATTAAATATTTTTGTATCCTTTGAATGGTTATTAAAGATAAACAAATCCATTGGGACTTTTGAGCCACAGTCTTAGAGAATGGAGACTTTTAGAATTTTTTGAAAGTTGAGTTAATTGTTCCCTGGCAAACCTTCCTTAAAAGTTCAAGGGTAAATGTTCCCTATGCTAAAATTGTTTATATCTTCAATTTAAAACATATCTACTCTAGAGAGAAGAGGAATGGGAAAGGAAGAAGTGTTTTTAAAACATTTAATGTATACATGTATATGTATGCATGTCACATATAAATATATACATATGTATAAATATAGTTATCAAATAAGTATTAGATGCTTTATAAATATCTCATTTAATCCTCACAACTACTCTGGGAAGTAAATACTATTATTATCCCCATTTTATAGTTAAGGAAATTGAGGTAGAGATTACTTTCCAAGGTCTCACCCATAGCAAGTGACTGAGGAAGGATTTGAACTCAGATCTTCCTGACTTCAATCCTAGCATTCTAGTCATTGAGTCACATAGCTAAATCTATTGTATATTCATTCTCTCTCTATCCCTCTCCACCTGACTTTTCCTTTTTCTTTGTTTATATATGTGGGTGTATGTATACATACATACACATGCATTTGTAAGGATAGGTATGTATGAGGATAGAGAGTCATGCATACACCTCCACACACATATATAATATATATATATCTGCACATATATAAATACATATATTTCACACATATGTATGTGTGTATATATTTCATTCATATATATTTTTCATTTACCCAGATTGTTTTCCCATACCTTGGGTGCTCTCCCTCCTCTCATCTGCTTTTTAAAATTCCTAACTCTTTTTAAGCTTTGGCTTGAGTACCTTCCCCAAAAAAAAGGTGTTTTCTAATTCCTCAGCTGGTAGAATCATCCCTACCAAACATTTTGTATTTATATCCCATATTAATTTATGTGGGAACATATTATATACTTCCAAAAGGAAAGGAAAGTTCTGTCTCTGTATCTTCAGTATCTAATATATACCAAGCACTTAATAAAATCTTATTGATTAATTAATTGTCTGATAACATCATTTGATGCTTTCAAAGATGTGAATAATACATAGTGAAGTATACTATTATAGGAATCTAGAAATAAGCTTTCCTGGAAAGGCATAAATAGAACAAAACTAATAAAACTTTAGATTACTATTCAATTTATAGGTGTTTGAAATTTCCCAGTCTCTGAATCACTGATGCCCTGGTTATCATAAAGATCAGTTTTCTCCTCTGATCCCATCAGACAGATAAATCAAGCAAATAAGCATACAAAACATTTTTAAAAATCTCAAAATTGAGTAATGTGCAATAGAATGAGATAAATATTCTAAATAGAGCCAAGTTTTTTTTTTCTCTATGTGGTGATGCAATAAATTAATTATATGGTTCATTTTACCAAGTGATGATTTTCTCTACTGTTTGTGAAATAAAACACTCAGTTCTAGACAAAGTTGATATGTTCTGATTCAATCACTATGTACACTGACCTCCGCTATATTAAAACATCTGAAAAAATGACATGAGGAGTAGAACCAAAATGGGGAGAGTAGACAGGATTTTGCCTGAGTTCTTCCTGGCTTCCCTCAGAATCAACAATGAATCAAACCTCTGAATAGATTTTGGAGTGATGGAACCCACAAATATTCAGAGTATAATAATTATCCAACATAAGATATCTTGGAAGGACTTCAAGAAAAGTCTGTCTCTGCTGGACAGGAGAGAATGCAGCCTAGTGCAGTTGCTCTGTAGGAAGGCTCAAGGAGGATTGGCCCAGCAAGGGAGGCTTTTAGCCAAAACACAGCAGCATTGGTTACTCTGTCCTGATTCAGAAGGCCAGTGGATTAGTAGACTAGCTGCCGCCAACACATTTTCAGAAGGCAAATAGTAAACTTGTGAATTTGTGCATAATAGGGGGGAATTGGCCAGGTCTACCCAGCACAGTGGGGAAGCTTGCTGCAGCAGCCCACATGCAGATAGCTTGAAGCCTCTGTTGCCTATAGAGGAAGCTCAGGACAATTTCTCCCTTGCCCAAGGAGGAGAATTCAACTTTTAAAAATGAGCAAAAAACCAAAAAAAGATCTCTGATCATTGAGAGGTACTGTCAAGACAACAGTCTTGTCCTCACAAGACATAACTCCAGAAGAGGACACCAAACAGACAAGACATAACTCCAGAACAAGACTTAACTCCAGAACAAGACATAACTCCAGAAGAGGACACCAAAGACACCTCCAGATGAAGCCTCAAAGAGTTTCAAGCTCCAAAAGCTATCTTGGAAGAGTTCAAAAAGAATATTAAAAGAGAGTTAGAAGAAAAACTAAGGAAAAGAAATGAGAGTTTTGCAGGAGAGTTTGGAGAAGAAATAGAAACTGAAGAAAACAATTCCTTAATTTGGTGAAATGGGGGGAAAAATACACCGAAGAAAACACCTTTAAAAATACATTTGCTGAAATGGAGAAAAACAACAACTCCATGAAAAATAGAATTGATGAAATAGAAAAAAAATCCAATGAATGAAACAACTTCTTTAAAAGTACAATTGGTCAAATGCAAAGAGATTTTTTAAAAAGTTTTGTGTGTGGGAGTGTGTGTGTGTGTGTGTGTGTGTGTGTATATGTATGCGCGCGCACATAAAAAATATTCTTTTGATTCTCCTTACTTCACTCAGCATCAGTTCGTGTAAGTCTCTCCAGGCCTCTCTGAAATCATACTGCTGATTGTTTCTTATAGAACAATAATATTCTATTATATTCACCTACTATAATTTAACCAGCCATTCTCCAACTGATAGGTATCCACTCAGTTTTGAGTTCCTTGCCAACACAAAAAGAACTGCTACAAACATTTTTGCACATTTGGGTCCTTTTCCCTTTTTTATGATCTCTTTAGGATACAGACCCATGACAGATACTGCTAGATCAAAGGGTATGCACAGCCTGATAGTCTTTTGGGCATATTTCCAAATTGCTCTTCAGAATAGTTAGATTAGTTCACAACTCCACCAACAATGCATTAGTATACCAATTTTCTAACATCCTTTTCAACATTTATTATTATCTTATCCTGTCATCTTAGCCAGTCTGAATTATCTTGATTTGCATTTCAGAATTAGTAATATTGACTGTGAATGTGAATGTAATGAACTCTCACATAAAATGAAAGCAGAGAACAAAGTGGAGTAAAAGCCAGAATCCTGCAATATGTTTACAAGAAACATATTTGAGGTAGAGAAATACACACAGAGTAAAGGTAAAAACTAGAGCAGAATCTATTATGCTTCAGATAAAGTAAAAAAAGAAAAAAAAAAAGCAATCTGATCTCAGATCAAGCAAAAGCAAAAATAGATCTACTTAAAAGAGATAAGGAAGGAAACTACATCTTGCTAAAGGGTACCATAGATAATGAAGTAATATCAATACTAAGAATATATGCACCAAGTGGTATATCATCTGACTTCCTAGAAGAGAAGTTAAGTGAGTTGCAAGAAGAAATACATAACAAAACTACACTAGTGGGGGAATCTCAACCTCCCTCTATAAGAACTAGACACATATAACCACAAAACAAACAAGAAAGAAGTTAAGGAGGTAAACAAATTTTTAGAAAAGTTAGATTTTCTTTAAAGAAAGTTGAATGGGGACAGAAAATAACACATTTTTTTCTCAGCAGTATATGGAACCTACATAAAAATTGACCATGTATTAGGACATAAAAACCTCAAAACCAAATGCAGAAAGACAGAAATAGTAACTGCATCCTTTTCAGATCATGATGCAGTAAAAATTACATGTTATAAAGGGCCATGGAAAAAGAGACCAAAAATTAATTGGATATTAAATAATCTAATCCTAAAGAATGAGTGGGTAAAACAATAAAACCATACAATCAATAATTTCATCCAAGAAAATGACAATAATGAGGCAATATACCAAAACCCATGGGATGCACACTTAGGGGAAATTTTATAACTCTAGATATTTACATAAATAAAATAGAGAAAGAGAAAATCAATGAATTGGGCATGTAACTGAAAAAGCTAGAAAAAGAACAAATTAAAATCCCCCAATAATATGCCAAACTTAAAATTCTTAAAATAAAAAGAAATTATTGAATCAATAAACAAAACTAGAAGTTGATTTTATGAAAAATAAATCAATAAAATAGATAAATATGGTTAATTTGATTAGAAAAGAAAAAGGAGAAAAACCAAATTACCAGTATCAAAAATGAAAAGGGTAAACTTACCACCAATGAAGAGGAAATTAAAGTGATAATTCGGAGCTAGTTTGTACAGTAGTAAATCTGATAATTTAAGTGAAATGGATGAATATTTACAAAAATATAGATTATCCAGATTAACTGATAAGGAAATAAATAACTTAGATAGTCCTATTTTAGAAAAAGAAATTGAATGAGCTATTAATCATCCCCCTAAGAAAAATCTCCAGGATCAGATAGATTTACAAGTGAATTCTACCAAACATTTAAAGAACAATTAATTCTAATATTATAAAAACTATTTGGAAAAATAGGGGAAGAAGGAGTCCTACAAAATTCCTTTTATGACACAGATATGATACTGATATCTAAACCAAGAAGGCTCAATACTAAGAAAGAAAATTATAAACCAATTTCTGTAATGAATATTGATGCAAAAATCTTAAATAAAATAATAGCAAAGAGATTACAGCAACTTTTTACCAGGATAATACACTATGAAGAAGAAAGATTTATATCAGGAATGCAGGACTAGTTCAATATCAGGAAAACTATTAGCATAATTGACTATAACAATAACCTAACAGAAATCAATTATATCAATTTATGCAAAAAAAGAATTTGACAAAACACAATACCCATTCCTATTGAAAACACAACAGTATAAGAATAAATGGAGTTTTCCTTAAAATAATAAGTAGCATCTATCTAAAACCATCAGCTAGTATTATATGTAATGGGGATAAACTGGAAGCATTCCTAATAAGATCAGGGATGAAACAAGGTTGCCTCTTATTACTATTACTATTCAGTATTGTACTAAAAATGTTAGTTTTAGCAATAAGAGAAGAAAAATAAATTGAAGGAATTAGAGTAGATAATAAGGAAACAAAACTATCCCTCTTTGCATATGATATAATGGTATACTTAGAGAATCCTAGAGAATTCACTAAAAAAACTACTAGGAACAATTAACAACGTTAGCAAAGTTGCAGGATATAAAATAAACCCACATAAATCACTGGCCTTTTCAAATGTTACCAACAAAGTCCAAAAGCAAGAAACAGAGAAGTTCCATTTTAAAATAACTATAGATAAAAATCAGTATTTGGGAGTCTACCTGCCTAGACAAGCCAAAAACTATATGAACACAATTACAAGACGCAACACAAATAAAGTTAGATTTAAACAGTTGGAAGAGAATGCAAGGGCTCATGGATAGACTGAACTAATATAATAAAACTGACAATTCTACCTAAATTAATCTATATATGCATACCATACCAATCAAACTGCCAAGAAATTACTTTATAGAGATAAAAAATAATAACAAATTACATCTGGAAGAACAAACGGTCAAGAATTTCAAGGGAATTAATAAAAAAAAATGCAAAGGAAGGTGGCCTAGCTGAACTAGACTTAAAACTATATTAAAAAGCAGTGGTCATCAAAACCATTTGGTACTGTCTAAGAAATAAGTAATGGATCAATGGAATAGGTTAAATTTATAACATACAATAGTCAATGACTCTAGTAATCTAATGTTTGATAAACCCAAAGACTCCAGCTTCTGGGATAAGAACACTATTTGACAAAAATTTATGAAAAAACTTGAAAATTGCATGGCAAAAATTAGACATTGACCAACATCTAACATCCTATACCAAGAGAAGGTCAATAATGGTTTAGACATAAAGGGTGATACTATAAGCAAAATGGGAGAACAAGGGATAGTCTACTCCTCAAATCTGTGGAGAAGGAAGGAATTTATGGTCAAAGAAGAGCTAAAGAATATTATGAAATACAAAGCGGACAATTTTGATTTTATTAACATAAAAAGGTTTTGTACAAACCATACCAATGCAATCCAGATTAGAAGGGAAATAGTAAACTAGGAGTGAGGGGATGGGTGGAATTTAAATCCAATGTTTCTGATAAAGGCCTTACTTCTAAAATATATAGACAATTGACTCAAATTTGTAAGAATACGAGACATTTCCCAACCAATAAATGGTCAAATGATATGAATAGACAATTTTCAGAACAAGAAATTAAAGCCATTTTAGTCATATAAAAATGATAGGAATTGAATTTTCAGTTGAGATGGTGGCATAAATATTTGTAGAAAACCCTTCTCTCACATACACTCCAGTAAAAGTTTAAAAGGGCACCAACTAACCAGAAAGACCAAAGTGAAAGAGTATGAATTTGTTCTACTCAGTTCAGTACAGGATAAGAAAACCAAAAGCCCACAAGTATATTCATTATTAAGAATTGATCACATCCCTTCTCTTTCACTACTTTCTTCATTCCAAAGGTAAATGAAAAGAAAAAAAAGGATAAAAGCACAGGAAAGGGAAATACATAATTAATAGCCATAATTATCAATGTGTACAGGGCAAACTCATGCATAAAACTGAAATTAACAGAATGGACTAAAAAGTAAAATATGGGAGGAGAAGAGTGTGTATATATGTATGTATGTATCTATCTATCTATCTATCTATCCATCTATATAAAAACCCTTTTTTAACTATAGCCTAGTTGAGTGGGGTTGGGGGCCATGAAAGGGAGCGTGCGTGTGTATGTGTGTGTGTGTATGTATGTGTGTATGTGTGTGATGTGTAACTATTAAATATAGCTGTACTTAACTATTAGCCTGCTTGGGGGAGGGAATGAAAGAATAAAAAAAGAACAAAGCAAAAAAAGTGCAGAGCAGAAAACGAAAGAACTTACAAGGAAGTAAAGAAAACATGGACACTCACGATTATAATTTCTTTTACTATTATATATCCTTTCTTGAACTGGAAATTCATTGTTATATTTTGACTCCTCCCTGACATTTTGCTGAGCATATGTCAATGTTCTGTTTAATTTTGTTTTGTTTTATTTTTCTTCACTGTCTTTCAATTTTCTATTAATTAAAATAAAATATATATTTTAAATGAAAAAGCAAAATACATCAAAACAAAAAACATGTTTTATTAAGATGGTATTATCTCTCTAAAACCAAGAACAGAGAAGTACTAGAAGCCTTATTAATAAGATCAGGGTAAAACAAATGTGTCAATTGTCACAGTATTATTTAATGTTGTTCTTTTAAAATGCTATTTATATATAACAATAAGGCAAGAAAAGGCAATAACCATAGGCAAAAAGGAAATAAAATTATTTTTTGTAGATTATATGATGATTTGGAAATTCAACTAAAAATCAATTGAAACCATAACTTCAGTAAAGTAGAAGAAAATAAATTCTCAAAAATCATCAGCCTTTCTGTACATTATCAACAAAACAAAATAGGTTGAGGGAGAAAAAAAATTTTATTCAAAATAACTACAGAATATATAAAATATCTGGAGGGACAGCACAGAAATTCATGAAACACAATTTTTTAAAAGTGGAGAGAAAGGACACCTATCAGTACCACATTTGAAATTACTTTTCAAATTATTAATTATCAAAATCATTATGTGATCTTTTTTCAAAATCACCTAATATTACAGATTAGGTTATCAAGACCCAAAAGCAACTGAACATAACAGTATAGCATGTGGTCAGTCCAAGGAAATAAACTATTAAAGACAAGAAACATTTATTAAACACTTATTATATACCAGGCATTAAGTCCTAAAGTCTTAAAAATAAAGCAAGTATTTTACTGCTCTCAAGGAGCTCTTTTCAACTAGAGAAGGCCATATACAAGCACCCATGCAAATAATTATTTTCACTCAGATAAAGACTCATCTGACCAAATTTTCTGGGGGGGAAAAAACAGAAACAATCTGACAAAATTTAGATTTCATTTCATGCTACATGTCTAGATATAAAGATAGAGGTTAGATAGATCATAAGTACCAAGTGAATATTATGATCTAAATTATAAAAGATTATATCATCTAAAAATTAGTCTAGAAATGAAGGAGATAAATTCAGTTAGAAGGAAAAGTGAACTGAGGAAATTTTGTAGAAAATTTCTCAAATAAAGAATCGATATCTAATTGTAATATATTTAACATGTATTGGACTATCTGCCATGTTGGGGGGGGGGAAGAAGGAGAGGAAAATTTAGAACAGAAGGTTTTACAAGGGTCAGTGTTGAAAAACTACCCCTACATATGTTTTGTAAGTAAAAAGCTTTAATAAAAAAAATAATATCTAACACAGGTTAGTGTAGGCACATATATGTGAGAAACTGATATAGATATATAAGAACAAGAACTATTCCCTAATAGATAAATGGTCAAAGTATATGAATAATATTTTTAAAGAAATCATATAAAATTATTTCAAATTATTAATAACTAGAAAGACTAAAATTAAAGGAACTCTTAGGTTTTATATTATATCCATCATATTGGTAAAGATAACATTAAAGGAAAAATGCCAATGGGTGGGATTTGGGGAGAACAGCCATGCTAATGCAGTATTGGTAGTGGTGTAAATTGATCCAGGCATTCAGAAAGATAATTTTAACTGTACTACCAAAGTCATTAAATTGTACATACTTTTTGATTCAGTGACTAGAATTATTGTGCAAAGAGATAAAAGACAAAAGAGAAGTATCCTTATTGACAAAAAAAATATATTTATAACTTCATTTTTTTGTGCTAGCCAAGAGCTAAAAACAAGGTAGGTACTTTTCAATTAGAGGAATGGCTAAATAAAAAATAATCTATTGATGTATCAATGCCCTAAAATTTTATTGGGTTGTATAACTCTACGACTATTAACAAGGATCTATTATGTGCTAAGAATTATGCTAAATGTTGGGAATAGAAGAAAGGTTTAAAACCAGACCTTTCCTTTGGGAGCATTCATTCCAATTCAGGAGACAAATGGCAATACTAGGTACTTAAAGTAGATGGAAGTAATCTGAAAAGGGAAAGGATTAACAGCTGGGAGAGAACAACCAACAACAACAACACAACAACAACAACAACAACAACAACAACAAAGATGATAGGATTTGATCTTGGTTTTGAAGAAAACCAGTGAAACCAAGAGACAAGGGTAAAAGGAATAAAATTTTTCAATCATGGAGGATAGCCAGCATAAAGGCACAGAAATGAAAGGTGAAGATGAATATTTGAGGAACTGAAAGTAGGCCAATGTAACTGGACTGCAGAGTGTGT
The DNA here is from genome assembly GCF_902635505.1 of Sarcophilus harrisii. Taxonomy (NCBI): domain Eukaryota; kingdom Metazoa; phylum Chordata; class Mammalia; order Dasyuromorphia; family Dasyuridae; genus Sarcophilus; species Sarcophilus harrisii. The sequence goes on from NC_045428.1 coordinate 268,028,605, forward strand.
TGAAGAAATTAAGGTGTGATATATCTGGAAAGATAGTGTGACATAGCATATTCCAGATCTCAATCATGGGAAGATTTTCTGAAGTCTCTGATACTGGTAACCTAAAGATTCAGGTATAATCAAGGTACCCACTGCCATCTTCTTCCTAGAATCTTTCCAAATTTGGAGAAGAAGAAAATAAGCATTTACACTATTTTGGAAATTTTGCAGTAATTGTAGAAAAAAAATTAAGTTTTTTTATAAGTGACATTATTCCCATAAGGTCATTGCTTAAGCAATCCAATAAATTTCTAATCTAAATCTAAATCATAATCAGAAAATAAGAGTTGTATGTATGTGGGTTGCCCATATAAATTATGTGTGTGTTTACATGAGTGTGTTTCGATGTGGCTCAAAGTGAATAGATATCTCCAAAGCCTCATCCTCTTCTCTAAGGGAGATTGATTCCTATCAGGAAGATAGCAGAAGATTGTAGCTATAAGACTAATTATTATATTCTTTTCAAAGATGGGTACCAGGCTAGAATTATACCTATATTCTCTTCTAAATATTGTTATGCTAGGGAAAATAATTTGTAGATTCAAGCTACTCTCCTCCAAAAAATTTGAAAAATCTGACTCTCTTCCCTTCAAAAGTCAGTTCTATAATGACTATATCACACATAACAAATACCAAATATTCTACTTAAGTACATTTGTGGGAGTGTAACTGAAAAAAAATGAACATAAAAGAAAGATATTGCAATTACAAAAATGATGAGATTTGGCACAAAAAAGGAAGATTCAAGGAGTTTCTGGAAAAACATATAAACTGAAGTGAGTAAAATCAGAATAATTTATTCATTGGAATTATTTTTTAAAAATACTTTAAAAGACTTCAGGATTCTGATAAATGAAATGAATTCATAATTTCAGAAGACTAATATAATGATAAAACATGCTTCCTACCTTTTGATAGAGAAATAATAGACATTTTCAGATAAAGTAAATGTGCATACTATTTCTTTTTTTTAGATACCTATTATTTTATTATTATTATTATTATTATAACCTTTTATTTACAAGATATATGCATAGGTAATTTTTCAGCATTGACAGTTGCAAATCCTTTTGTTCCAACTTTTTCCCACCTTCCTCCCACCCCTTCCCCCAGATGGCAGGTTGACCAATACATTTTAAATATGTTAAAGTATAATTTAAATACCATATATGTATACATGTCCAAACAGTTAATTTGCTGTATAAAAAGAGTTGACTTTGAAATAGTGTACAGTTAGTCTATGAAGGAAATCAAAAATGCAGGCAGACAAAAACAGAGGGATTGGAAATTCTATGTAGTGGTTCATAGTCATCTCCTAGAGTTCTTTCGCTGGGTGTAGCTGGTTTAGTTCATTACTGCTCTATTGGAACTGATTTGGTTCATCTCATTGTTGAAGAGGGCCACGTCCATCAGAATTGATCATCATATAGTATTGTTGTTGAAGGTGTATACTATTTCTGAAGAGGAAAGGCCTTTCTTAGTGGAAGAGAGTAATGGAGACATCTAAGTAGATATGGTTTTTAAAAACACCAGTGAAAAGAATGTAGGGAAGTTCAAATGGGCACATAGTAGAACAATGCTGATCTGCTTGACTATGTTAAATTTAATATCTACTTTTAAAAAAGAATCCATACATAATAGAGATTTGTAGTTTCATACATAATCCCCTTTTACTGTTGTTGGTATAAGGAAATGTTCATATTTGTTAAGGTGTATGAAATTCAAAAGGTATTTGGAAGAAATTTTTAATGAAAGGGTTTTTTTTTAAGTGACATTATTCCATTGAGGTCACTATCAACATTTTGTAGTGCAATATAAAATAACTTAATAAAGAAGAATGTTTTAAGAGTCTAATAGAATCCATCTCTAACTCATAACCAAAGAAGATACAATGGCCATAAAAAATGTAGATTCTCAGGGAAAAAATCATCCACAAACTCAAGAAAATGAGCAACAAGGAATGAGCCAAACATCTCTCTCTTAGCTATTCCAAAATATATTTTTCTATGAAGAGAAAGGATTCAGATGCCTTCAGACTCTTCCATAATAGTGTTTCCGTCTAAACAGCCTTCTTATCAAAGCTTAGAATGTAGTTTATTCAGTCTTTTTTCTCTACAGATACTAGTAACAGTGTTGCCAATTAGTACTAATTATAATGTGGACATCTGTCTATGATGAAATAGAAGATGATCCATTCTGTGGTCCAAAGGTCATTGAACAGCAGTGAATTAGTAATGATTCTTGGTCACTCTCAACCTTAACCAGAATTAAACTGATGGCACAGAACCGATGAGCTCACATTCTTATTAACATTAAGCTGAGCCTTGTGATCTCATTTCCCATAGGTTTTAAAATCTTAGCGAATAAGAAACCTCCTTCAAAAGAATATTTACAACACTTCTAGGTTGCCTTAAGTAATAAATCTCTAACAGTCATCATCTTTAAAAAAAATGTAAGGGTTATCAAATAAGCAAAATTATTATGGTAATGTTATCTGGAGGTGTATCATTTTAAGTCATGAGTGTGGGATAATGACTTGTGTTTTATATGATTAGAATATCTTCATGAATGTCAAAATCTTACATTTTTTTCACTTCCAAAGACAGCTGGGATTACTGTTATGCATGCCAGAGGGTGCTGTCGTGCAACATTAGCACAGATCCTGGGCTTTAAAGCTAGAAGAAACACTGGAAATGATCTTGGCTATTGCCTTCATTTCAAAAGCAGAAACACTGAGGCCCAGGGAAGTTCTTTGACTGACCATAGTCATACTGTTGATAGGTAAATGAGCAAGAATTGGGAGCCAGATCCTCTGACTTTAAGTCCAGTGACCTTTCCATCATAAATAATTTTTATTCCATGAGTTCTTGTAACAGAACATTGATGTAATATTTGACTAGGGTTTACACAAAGCATATTTTGGCAGTAAAGGGATAGTCATGGTGAAGTCTTATCCAACCATTGCCTCTTTTGCTGATCCCTGATAAAATCATTTTCTATCTTCCTTTCTTTTTTTGGAGAGGCAGTTGGGCTTAAGTGACTTGCTCATAGTCACTCAGCTAAGTGTTAAGTGTCTGAGGGCAGATTTGAACTCAGGTCCTCCTGACTTCAGGGTTGGTGCTCTATCCACTGCACCATCTAGCTGCCCCATGCATTTTCTATTGATGAGAATTAAATACTGTTAAGCTAGCCAACCTCAAATAATGCAATCCATCAACAAGTAAGGAATTCAATATGGCCTTCCTCCTGAATAGACCTGTGCTTAAAATGTTTGTATTGGGACATAATAAAAAACTGAAAACATTCCTAAGTATTAGATGTCTAAATCAAAGCTATTTCATTACAATGAACATTAACTGCTGCTCACTGGTTACAATAAATATTAACTACTCATGCTTCACCTTCCAATATTGGAGTTGTGCATAGTCACAGAATGTCAGATATCAAGGAGACACCGATCATTTACAGCTTAAAAATAATGCTAGCCAAATTTACAGAACTTTATACATATGAATAAAAAAATCTTTACTGATATCATAGGAATTTATAATTTTTTTATCTTTATAAATTTATAATAGGAATTTATAAAAAAAATTTTTAAGATACATCTGTGCCTGTGTTTTTATAATTCATACTTATCATGAGCCTGCATCTAACATCAAGAATACATTGCTAGGTCACTAGTAATTCCTCTTTTCCCTTTCTTAACAATTCTTGACTTTGTGGAATGAATAACTGGATACTCCATATTCTGAAACTAGGAACTCATCCAATAAAGGATTTGAAAATACTGATATTTAATTCAGCCTCTGGTATCTGGATCTTAGGAAGTGATTAAAGCCAACTGGAAATTTAGAGATGGTGAAAAGTGAGCAGGTACCTGGAACTCAAGATCTTTCTTCACAACTTCTACTCCAGAGCTCTGCAACCTATGCAGAAGTACCTGCCCCACATACACAGAAATCATGAGAATGTCATTTCCTAGATCACATCGATGTTGAATAAGTCAAACTTCTCTTCACTATCTAAATTAGCACCATCTAAACATCCTGAGTATCCCTTGCACTTAATTGATGGACCAATCAATTGACTCCTTTGACAAGTGGCAGCCTCAAGTATGAATATGGATAGGACAGAAAGCATCCATCACATACTTATTACTGCCACACAATGGCCAAAATAGCTGTTGCTATCAAATTATTGTACTAGATATTCTCTCTCCTCTGGAAATTTTTAACTTCTTAGAGAAGGAAAGTCCTACCATCAAAAATAAAGACAAAATAATAACTTTGTCCTTACACATAGGGATAGGAAAATCCCCCATAATATTAGAGCACACACAATGAACTTAGTCTTATAGACTAAAATAATAATGTTGGCAAAAGAACATGGGCTAGAAAAAACATTGAACATAGTGAAGAAAAGAAATTATATAAACGTAAGGTATCATTACTTCTGACTCAATATAATAATCTATAAACTTCTCAAATGAAGTAGGGCCTCCCAAAATAACAAGGCCATTTTCCTTTTGTCCATAATCATATGTACCTCATTTTTAAAGGTACAATAAATTTTAAAATATACATATTACACTTAGAATATCTACATTATTGAACTGAAAAGAATCATTAATTGTTAAGTTGAGAAGGGACTGCAGACACCCCCTAAACCAACTGCCTCATTTTTCAGATAAGAATCCTAAGGTCTATGGAGATAAAGTAAATAAATTCATGGAACATTTTGACAATTTCTCCCAAGTGTCCATATTGGACCTTTGATCTTAGCAAAGAAGGTATATTTCCTCCAACATTATATGGGGAAGTTCATCTTGTCCAATCTGTGATTGTTGTCCATGTCCTCCCATAAGTTCACTATGAGTAATGTACTCAATGTGTGAGAGTTCTTCTTTGCACTCTTTTGTCATTTCAAGGATATAAATAAAGCATGCTAGTAGGTAACCACAATAATAATGGCTCACATTTATACAATACATCATGGTCTACAATGTATAGACCAAAAAGAACAAAGTGATCTCTTTACAGTAACCTTATGAGAGAGAATTTGTATCTATTATAAATCACTAAGAATTGGAAGGGATCTCAAAGAATTATATAGTTCAATTGTTCTCAGAGAATTTTACTCTTCGCACAATATTATTCTTTCTCATGAGTAATTTTAGCACACTATGAAAGAGTTGGGAGACTTATACATGTAAAAATGAAAAGTCAATATAATTCATGGCCTGAAGGATTGAAGATATAATAGCATACTAAAGATCATCTTTTGAGAGGCAGTATCTTGTCCTGCCTGTTTGACCAAGAAGTCTTCCCAAACTGCTAATAAATGGGCATTCAATCTTTGCTTGAGGACTGTTGTGGGGAAGAACTCATTACACTGCCCCCTCCAAGAGTGCTTATGTTAGTTTTGGATAGATTTGATATGTGAAAGTGGTTTTCTTCTACCAAACCAAAATATTCAATTCTCTGAAATTTTTCCCCATTAATATTATGTAATCATGCCTGCCAGAGATGGCCTCTAAATATTTGAAGATCTTTCTCATGTGGTCCTTAAGTCTTTTGTTCTCCACATAAAATATCCTCATATTCAATGATCTCCAATCTTCTCTCTTTTTGATCACCCTCTTCAGTATAGTTAATTTTTTCCTAAAATGTAGCATCCACCACTGAACACAATATTCTAAATGTAGTCCAACCAGGACAAAGAATAGAAGAATTACCACTTCCCTTGGTCTGGGATTGTCTGCAATCCAAAATGCATTTTTGGTCATCATATTCCACTGTTGTCTCATTTAGAGCTTGTAGTCCATAAAAACCCAAGACATTTTTTACATGGATTGCTGTCTGGCATTTGAATTTGTAATTCTATGTAGGCAGTTTATTTTCATTTTTAAAAAGTTTAAAGCCCCTAATCACATTTATAAGAGTCATGAAATGTATTTGTACCAGCCCATTTTCTATGTATCACCCATTGTTAGCATAATTTTCATCACATAATAGAAATTTAATAAATGCTTAATAATGCAATTACAGAATATTTTGGTAGAGAATGCTGTAGACATATCATCTGAATATAAGCAGCAAAGGAGCAAAGCTAGAAAGAAGCAGCCAGGTGTTTGCCTTTCAGCAGAATGAATAAACATAGAGGAAAGAGAAGAGAAAATGTAATGCTCACAAATACTCAAAATTGTATGGAATCTAAAAAAAAATTATCCAAGTGAGTCATAATAGCCTAAATCTGGCTACTCAGCTAGGAAGCTCAAGTTTGAAAGTAGAAGTTATTTACTTACACAGGTGCTCACCTACAGCAGAAGCTCATCCTCCTTGTCTTTAACTCCTATGAAGCTTACTCTGGTATGGGGAGAGAGGATCTTATGTCAAGATCTAGTTCAAAACTTAGCTATGATGCTACCTGTGTGATTTGTCTTTAAAAAATCATTTTGCCTCTCTGGGTCTCAATTTCCTATAAAGTGAGGAGATCAGATTAGATGACTTCTAAGGTCCAATCTGATTCTCAATCTAAGATTTCCAGAAATAATCTTCTTTGGGGGCAATAGTCATCTATAGTCACTCATCATTATCACTCACCTTCTCAGGTTTTCATGCCTGCACAGCATAGCCCTATTTCTTTTTTTGTAAACTGAAGTTTTTCCTTTTGCCATTTTAGAATGATTGTTAAGAGTGAAATCCTCATTATATAGGATATTTTATATTTTCACTGAGTAAAGGATTTTCCTAGATAATTTTCCTAAATACTTCTCCCTCAAGCAAAACTATGTCTTTAGTAGGTGTGAGATTTACAGACCCAGTAATACTCTTCTGGGAATGCAATTACAGTTTCCAAAGAATGAGATGTTTTAAAAGAATCTCCAAAAGGCAATTAAGAGGCACATGGTAGGTGTTACAGGCTATATGTATTATTAATATTAAATTACTCCTAAGAAGAGGTATAAAAGATATTATTAAAGAGATGTATGATGGGAAAAGTAGAAGAACTGATTCTATAACTAAAGCAAGGAAAAACAGATGAACAGTTTGGGGATTTGGGATTTTTTGCTATACCCTCCTTGAAAAAAGATGTGCTCTAAATGGACAACATGAACAATAGCTACACAAAATAGGAGAATATGTACAGGTGAGTATACTTTCCAGTATATTTACAGATGCATTGAAGTTTTGAATCATAGTTGCTTTTTTGGCACTATGTCACTATTAAACTATTGAATTTTCAATCTTCTAAAACCATCAGACCCTTCACCTATAAAATGAGAAGTCACATTTCTTCATAGGACTGAAAGGAGGATCAAATGAGTTAATAAATGTAAAATATTTTACAAACCTTAAGAAAAAAAATTTTTTTTAATCTTGCTTGTCTCTAATTGCGAAAGTCAGACTATTTGTCCACCTTCAATTCTACATCACTTCTATTTCTTATGATTTTTTTTCATGGATTACCATCAATGAGTCAGCAATTACATCTACTTTGAATTCACTGAGGATAGTCAAGTGCTCTTTCATCATTTCCTCATTTATCCTTCTTTTCAATTTCCTATTAACCATTATCATTCTATGCTATGCTTTCTAATCCAAAGACAATTCCCTTAGTAGGGAAAATTAAAATACTCAATTTTAATTGAGTAGTTCTGCCTTCTCTTGCAATATTTTCTCTTTAGTGCAAATTAAGACAACTCTGAGATACCACTACACACCTCTCAAATTGGCTAAGATGACAGGAAAAGATAATGACAAATGTTGGAGGAGATGTGGGAAAACTGGGACACTAGTACATTGTTGGTGGAATTGTGAATACATCCAGCCATTCTGAAGAGCCATTTGGGACTATGCTCAAAAAGTTATCAAACTATGCATACCCTTTGATCCAGCGGTGTTTCTACTGAGCCTGTATCCCAAAGAGATCTTAAAGGAAGAAAAGAGACCTGTATGTGCACAAATGTTTGTGGCAACTCTTTTTGTAGTGGCAAGGAACTGGAAACTTAGTGGATGCCCTTCAATTGGAGAATGGCTGAGTAAATTATGGTATATGACTGTTATGGAATATTATTGTTCTATAAGAAATGACCAGCAGGATGATTTCAGAAAGACCTAGAAAGACTTACATGAACTGATGCTAAGTGAAATGAGCAGAACTAGGAGATCATTATACACGGCAACAACAAGATTATACAATGATCCATTCCGATGGACATGGATCTTTTCAACAATGAGATGATTTCAAGCCAGTTCCAATGATCTTGTGATGAAGAGAGCCATCTACACCCAGAGACAGGACTGTGGAAATGGAGTATAATTCACAACATAGCATTTTCACTCTTTTTGCTATTGTTTGCTTGCATTTTATTTTCTTTCTAATTTTTTTCCTTTTTGATCTGATTTTTCCTGTGCAGCAAGATGATTGTATAAATATGTATGTATATATTGGATTTAACATATTTTAACATGTTTAACATATATTGGATTACTTGTCATCTATGGGAGGGAGTGGGGCAAGGGGGAGAAATTGGAACACAAGGTTTTGCAGGGGTCAATGTTGAAAATTATCCATGCATATATTTTGAAAATAAAAAGCTTTAATAATGATTTTTAAAAGAATGTATGATCATCAACTGTGAAATATTTGGTTCTTCTCAGTGGTTCAGTGATTCAAAGCAATCCTAATAGACTTTGGACAGAAAACATCATCTGCACATAGAAAAAGAAATAAGGAGACTGAATGTAAATCAACATTATGCGTACTTATTTTTTCTGTTTTTTTAATACCTCCCATGATTTTTCCTTTTGCTCTGATTTTTCTCTCCAAACATAATTCATAAAGTAATATGTATTTAAAAAATAAATAAATTTACTGGGGAAAATGGTAAAAAAAAATTATATTCCATTAAAAAAAAGAAATCTTTTCTCTTTGTTCATCTTTTTTGAGCAGTACTTTTATTATTTTCTCTTTAATCTATCCCTTGCTTCCAACAAGGGGAAAACTGGGTTTGGGGAACCAAATGGCAGTTCTAGCTCTTTGCCCATTTGTTTGCATAGGACAAAATCCTTGCCTGAAATGTGCTACCTCCTTGTCTCCAACTTTCAGAATTCTTACCTCCCTCTAAGACCCATGTCAGGTATCACCTCCTTTATGAACCTTTCTCTAAAGCCCCTTCTCCCGTCATTTTTGTTCTCTTCTTCATCCAATTAGCTTGCATTTAGTTCTCTCTATATATATTGTAGCCCTCAGTTGAATGAATTTTCTAGAAAATAGGGACAACTTTTTGTCTCTTTATTCACATCGTCTAACATTCAGTCTTAAACATGTTGAGCATTTTAAAATATTTTAACCAAATTCAGAAGAAAGAAAAAGAACAGGGATAAAGAAGCATATTTGTTTTCTTTCATGCTGTACTATAAAAATTCTCAGTTACTTTAAGGAAATCAACATATCCACCATCCAAGCCTAATGAGCTCAGAAGAAATTGGGCTTTGTCACAAGGGGACATTGAAACTAGGGAGTACACAGTTCCTCCTCCTGCAACCATCATTCTCAGCTCTCACCACGTATATTTTTTAATGGCATGAAGAACAACTACTCATCACTATCACTGCTAGAATCCTGAGTAGTCCCAATGGTCCTTTTCTTGTGTCCACTTTTACTCTAAATCCTTCATTTAGGCAAAAGAAGTACTCTCAGGGGAACAGACTGTACCCTCCCAAAACAACTGTCTCTATATTCATTTACTCTGTGATCCAACTATTCTAGCCTACTTAGAGTTCCTTCCACACAGGGCTCTATCTCCCACCTCAGTCTCTTTTGTCTTATTATTTTCTATACCTGGAAAGCCTTTCTTCTTCACTAGACTTCCTACTTTCTCTTGCTTCCTTCATGATTGAGCTGAAATCTCACTTTCTGCAGGAGGCCTCTCCTAATCTTCCCCAAACCCCATTATTAGTGCTTTCCCTCTTAGATTACTTTCCATTTATACTGCATATATTTTGTACATATCTAGGTTATATGCTGTCTCTCCTAGTAGGATGCTCTTTTTGAGTGCAGGTACCATGTCAGTAACTAAAACAATAAGGGTTTAACAAAAGCTGTTGATGATTATCCAACAGCCAGTCAGCCTGAAAGTACCCTTATACATTTCCATCTTCGTCACTCCACTCTAAAACTGAATTTGTCTCATGTTTATTTACAATTTTTATGGATATTCTCTTAATAATACCTATTAGCCTTGCCTTGCTCTTCGTTGATGCTGGGGAAAATTTTTTTTTTAAGTTTTAAATGTTCCTAGTTTATTGCTTTCTTTAGAAGCTTGGAGTAACTCTGTTCCTGAAACAAAACCTTCTTGTAGTTTTCTGAATCAATGCCTGCTCCCTGCAAGACCATTTCAAGTTTCCATTAACTGACCTCCCTCTCTGCTTCTGAGATTTCCTCAAGTGTCTCTTGGCTTCCTTTTTTTATCCTGGAGACATTGCCCTCAGATGTTTTCAATTAACCTGCTCACTTGTCACCAAGTACAAGACTAAAGATAACTTTTTTAAAAACCTATCCTACTTTGAATCCCAATTTACTTGATTAAACCAACTTAAAGCACTTTTAAAAAGAATCTTATATTGATTTCTTCATATATCATGACCTAAAAGGTTCCCTCTACATCTAAGGGTCTATGGATTCTATGACCTACCAAGGAATATGATTTTAGGATGAGAATGCAAAGCATCATCTTCCATTTTAAATAATTATTGTATTTTTATAATTACTGTTCCTTGAACTTTATGATATATTTTCGGTCATAGCTGAGACCAAATCTTTGATCAGGAATAAAAAGGCTAATTAAGATGGGTTTCTAAAACCTATTGCAGCTAGTGGGATTGCTTATGTTAGGACTGATTAATTCAGTATCTTTTTATTACATTATTATATGCTACCTGTGTGTGAGCAACAACATGGAGAGTTTAGGAATAAAGAGCTGACTATGGAGTCACATCCCATTTCTGACATAGACCAATTATAGGATATTGGCCAAATAATGCCTCTCAGTATTCATAGAGAACACCTTAAGTTTATAAACTACAAAGCAGTATTTTACATAGAGACATTTTTACCTCCAATGAAATGGCAGGTTTAGATCAAATTAAAAATAAAACCCCTCCTCAAGAAAAATCTTTACTTCTAGAAGGCCAGGAATATTTCCTATTGCATCCTTTGTATCCTTCCCACCACCTAGCAATTTTTCCTAGAATCAAAGATTAAGAGCTTGGTGATACCTTAAGATGTAATTCTCTTCAACTTGTTCACCTTACAGTCAGCAATTGTTCACTTTACAGTCAGCAACTTGAAATTTAGAAAAATGAAGGGACTGATCCAAGGTTACACATGTTATATGCTAGAGAGCTAGAATTGGAACTCAAGCCCTTCAACTCTATGAGAAATTCATTTCTTCCATTTCATATGACATTCCACATTTGGCTCAGAATAGAGGCCCCAGTTTGTGCCATCCATTTGTTAGCGGCAAAACAAGATGATTATTTGAAAGCAAATAAAAAACATGTCAGCAATCATAAATCATATTCCAAAAAGCCAAATTCCTCAGCACTAAGAGGAGGCACAGCAATAACAGCAATTTTAAAAATCCATCAGCATAGAGTGGGATGCATCCATTCAGTATCTACCCACATGGAAACTACAACAACCTGAAACAAGTTTGAAATCTGCTTGTTTTTGGTACTGTCTGGGCCTCTGCAAAAGGTTCTATCTGTGCTCGTCCAACTACATAGCAATATAATGATAGTGTTTAGAAGAGAAAACCCTATAATTAAAATTGTAGTGGCACTAGTATTATGAACTCTTATTTTCACTTATTCATGACTATTTAAACAAGTCTCCTTTTAGGTAGATTTGTTTTCAACATAAAGGTAAAACTCTTCAATATTAAGCATTACACAATGAAGGAGAGTTTTATTGACTGGAAAAATGAATATAACATCTCATATATATACATATATATGTATATATATATATATATATGTATATATATCCCTATTTCTTGAGTATAAATAGGTCCTATTTAAGACAAAAATTTATTTTAAAAGCATTATTGAATTAATACTTTTAGTCATGTTATTTTTTTATAAATAGGAAGCTACTAATTGTACCAGTATTATCATGTGGAAGTTTATGAATTTTTTTTTAACCTTAAAAGGGGAAATTTATACTTTTAAGGTAGGAGACCCTAATATAACTCCTTCAATTTACAGATGTGAAAAGACAGAGATGAAATGATTTGCTCATTACTAATTAATCAAGATAAGACCTTGTAGTTCCCTATTTCTAAACTAAAACTCTTTCCTTTATACTATAACTGCTTTGAAAATTTTCTTTTATTATTTGCTATATCCTAAAGTTTTGTGAAACCTAGCTAAGATCTCTCTGAGGTAAAAGAAACTTGATAAGTTAAAATGTATAAAAGCTTATATCTCTTAAAGTTACTAGATGTCTACTTTGTTTGCTGCCCTTGAATCTTCCTGGCCTTCTAAGTTAGGTTTCAGGTAAATAAAACTAAAATATTTCTGGAGCATCCCTTCTAATTGTTTATTGAAACTGTAAGCTATCCCAATGGAATAAACAGTAAGTAACTTTTTTTTTTTTGCTACAAAATATTTATGGTTTGGTTTTAAAGGTATGAGATCCCTATTTACTACTTCCCTGAGGCAGCTAGGTAGCAAAGTAGATAGAATGTTAGACCAAAAATCAGAAAGAACTGAATTCAAATTTGATCTCAGATACTTGACAATACTACACTTTGAAAAAGTTATTTAACTTTTGTTTGCCTCAGTTTCCCTAATATTAAATGGTGATAGTGACAGCACTTACTTCACAGGATTGTTATAAACTTCAAATGAAATATTTGTAAAGCATTTTAATACAGTGCTATAGGATTAACCTAGATTCAAAGGATTTCAAATTCAACAGGCACAGGCTTAAAATGGGAAAATATAAAAGTTTATTACAGCCCAGAACCTTGGTTTTAACAATAAGAGGAAAATTATAGTATAAAAGTAATGTGCAATTAACAAACATGGTGATCACCAAGACAACATAGGAAACAAACAAACAACATACAAATACATCATCACCATTACAAGGAAACACCAACATCTGAATTCCTTGGCTGGGAGGATTCATGGTTAGAAGTATTCAGAGTCTCCAGTGGGAGGCAATGTTAGACAAGTTGTTCAAAGCTTCCCAACTGAATTCTCAAAGTCCCTTCCCACTAAGGGGGATTTTTATAGGCTAAGAAGAAAGAAGGCACTATGTTTAATATTCTCATTTGATATGTGATCCTTGAGATGGAACAGCTCCCTCAGGTACAGAGGAAAGGGAAGGAAGGAGAGTAGGAGTGCAAATGGCCCCCAATATACATTCAAATCACTTTTTGGACATTTTTAGGTTATATATGTACAATTATGTTAAACATGTGAAATATAAAGAATATGAAAATAATATGTTTCAATTTGGCTGCCAAGTCCATAGTTTTTTCTTGGAATGTGAATAGTATTTTCCATCAGAAGTCTTTTGGATTTCTCTTGCAATCATTATATTGTTGAGAAAAGCTGTCTGTGACAGTTAACACATAATGTTGCTATTAATGTACACAATGTTCTCCTGATTCTATTTTCTTTTTTCAGCATCAGTTCATAAAAGTCTTTCCAGGTATTATTGAAATCCACCTGTTCACCATTTCTTATACTTGCATCCATATACCACATATTCATTTTATATTACATTACATTTATATACTACAACTTGTCCAGTCATTCCCTGAGTGAGGGGCATCTCTAATTTCCATTTCTTTGCCACCACAAAAAGAACAGCTATAAATATTTTGGTACAAATAGACATTTTCCTTTTTTTTTTAATGTCTTTGGGATACAAACCTAGCAGTGATATTGCTGAATGAAAAGTATGCACAGTTTGATAGCCCTTTGGGCATAGTTCCAAATTGCTCTCCAGAATGGTTAGATCAATTCTCAATTCCACCAATAATGCATGTGTTCCAATTTTCCCACATTTTCTCCAACATTTCTCATTTCCCTTTTCTGTCATATTAGTCATTTGATAGGTATGACATGGTACCTCAGAGTTGTTTTGGTTGGCAATTCTCTAATAAATAATGATTTAGAGCATTTTTTATACGAGTATAAATAGTTTTAATTTCTTTGCCTGAAAGCTATTAATACCATTTGACCACTGATCAATTGGGAAATAACTTATATATTCTTATAAATTTGACTCAATTCTCTATATATTTGAAGGATGCGGTCTTTTATCAGAAACACTGGCTGTAAAAATTGCTCCCCAGCTTTTTGCTTTCATTCTCATCTTGTTTTCATTGATATTGTTTGTACCAAAAAAAAATTTAATTTTTTACCTTTTAATTTATTGAAATTTTAATTTAACAAAATCAAAATTATCCATCTTACATTTCATAAAGTTCTCTATCTCTTGTTTGGCCATGTCTTCTTTTCTTCTCTGTAGCTGTAATAGGAAAACTATTCCTTGCTCTCCTAATTAGCTGATGGTATCACTATTTATATGCGTAGCATGTATACATTTTGAACTTATCTAAGCATATGGTATAAATATTGGTTGATGCCTAGTTTCTGCCATCAATATTTGTCAAATAGTGAGTTCTTATTCCAAAAAACTGGAGTATTTGGATTTGTCAAACACTAAATTATTATAGTCATTTATTACTGTGTCTTGTATATCTAATATATTCCACTGATCCATCACTCTATTTCTTAGTACCAAATAGTTTTGATGATTGTTGCTTTATAATATAGTTTTATATAATAGTTTTAGTTTTAAAATTAATACAGCAAGACTACCTTCCTTTGCATTTTTAAAATTAATTCCCTTCATATTCTTGACCTTTTATTCTTCCAAATGAACTATGTTAATTTTTCTAGCTCTATAAAATAATTTTTGGCAAGATAATTGATTGGTATGGCACTGAAAAAATGAATTAGTTTAGATAGGATTGTCATTTTAATTACATTAGCTCTTTCTACCTATGAGCAATTGATATTTTTCCAATCATTTATCTGACTTTATTTGTGTGAAAAGTGTTTTGTAATTGTACTCAAATAATTCCTGGGCTTGTCTTGGCAAATAAACTCTCAAGTATTTTATATTGTCCACAATTCATTTAAATGGAATTTGTCTTTCTATCTCTTGCTGGTGAGCATTGTTGCAATATGTAAACATGCTGGTGATTTGTGTAGGTTTATTTTATATCTTACAGCTTTGCTAAAGTTAATTGTTTCAAGTAAAATTTTAACTGATTCTCTAGGATTCTCTATGTAGATCATCATACCATCTTCAAAAAATGCTCTCCAGGCTCTTTTCTGATTAGTTTTCAGATAGCCCAATAATTCTTAAATTGTCTCTCCTGGATCTATTTTCTATGTCAATTTTCTTTCCAAAGGGTATTTTACTTTTCCTTCTATTTTTTTTTTCATTTTTTTCACTCTTTTAAACTGATTCTTCAAGTCTCAGTCATTAGCTTCTGTTTACCCAATTTTAACTTTTAAGGAATAATTTTCTTCAGTTAGCTTTTATATCTCCTTTTTCATTTAGCCAATTCCACTTTTTAAGTTTTTTCTTCAGTGGATTTTTTTCCAATTTAGCCAAATGTATTTTTGAGGAATTGTTTTCTTCAATATTTGTCCTTTCCCCAAGTTGTTGGCTCTCTCTAGCATAACTCTCATTTCTTTGCTTAATTTTTCTGCTACCTCCCTTATTTGATTTTGTAAAATCCTTTTTTTCTCTCTTCCAAAAACACTTTTTAGGCTTGAGACCAATTCATATTCTCCTTTGAAATTTCCCATGAGACAAACTACAAATCTATTATGTATAACTTGTAATTCCTTTTAAATACGTAATAAAGCTATCATGTAAATTTCTTTTTTTCTTCCCTCTCCCCTAGAGATAGTTATCATTAGATACAAATATAAGTGTGCATATCTGGATATGCATATATATGTACATATATATAAAAATAATTCTATATGTATTTCTATTCATCAATTCTGTTTCTGGATGCAGATAACATCTTCTTTCATATGCATTTTGTAGTTAATTTGGGTATTTCTAATAGTCAAAATTAATTACTCTCTCAAAGTTGTTCTTAAAACAATATTGCTGTGACTATATATAATGTTCTCTTGATTCTGCTCATTTCTCTTTTCATTATTTCATGCAGAGTCAGAAGGTATGAAAATAAATCACAGCTAAAATATTTATAAAAGGTCTGATTTATTTCTAAAATGTTGACCCAGGGATCTTCTTGAACATATATTCCAAAGAGGTCAATGGACAAAAAAGTTTCTGTACATACCAAAATGTTCATGGTATCACATGCCATCATAGTAAAAAAAACTTTAGACTAAGAGAGTGCCCATTAATTTATGATGGTTGATCAACCATCCACCTACTCTATGATCCAATGATATTGACACCTGTGCTGTTCCTCTAATGGTACCCTCAATCTCTTGAGCCTGTCTGGGTTTTTGTACTGACTATCTCCTATGTCTGAAACTTTTCCCCTTTTCATTTCTGCCTCCTTACTTCGCTGGCTTTTTTCAAGACTTAGCAAAGATCTTACCTTCTGCAAGAAGCCATTTATGATCTCCTCTAATGCTAATTTCTTCATGCTGAAATTACCTCCAATTTATCCTGTGTACAATTTGTTTATACCTAATTGTTTACATGTTATCTCCCAATTAGAAGATATGAAAAGGTCTTACCTGTCTTTGTGCCCTTAGTGTTTAGCACAATGCTCAGTACATGGTAAGTCTTTAAATAAATAGTAGGTGATGACTACTTGACTTCTAAGTTGGGAATTAGAGAAGGTTTCATAAAAGAGAATTTGAAATTAAGTAAAATTTCAATAGGTGCTACTGATATAGGGAGTAGAGAAAATATTTAACAGAAATTCCAGATCAGTCAATACTATCTAAAATCATGGCAAATGATGATTTTTGAAATACTAAATGTTCATTCTTCACAATGGAAATCTAAACAAAATAGTAATCATAAACTAATCAATTGGGCTTTCCTCTCAGTTTTTCAGGGACTTTAGCAGTAAGAAACATGTTCTAGTAACATATCACAAAGATTCTAACTCATGCAAGAACAACTTTCAGGGAGAGAGAATCTATCTTTAAATACTTCAATGGCTTTATAAATAATATCCAAATAATAGATGAAAACATTTACATTTTCACCATGGATATTCCTCTTATTGAATGCTGAAACAACATTAGGTTGCATTAATATAAATATAATAGATAGGTCAAGACAGGTAGCAGTATCACTACATTTTGCATTGGGTAGATTACATTTAAAATGTTAGGTCAAGTTCTGAATGCTACAAATTTTAAAGGGCCCTGATAATCTAGAATATAACCAGAAGATCATCACCATGAGAAGTCTAGAAATCATATCATACAGGTTTGAAACAAAAACCCATTCTATCAAAGGCACCCCCATTTTATATCAAAAGTATAAATGAGGCTGTGTGCAGAGTACTTGAAGAAATGCTACAAAACTTTTTTCCAGCAGAACAAGTCTTTAAAATTCCAGGTTTTCTATTAGTGTATCCAGTTACCTCCTTTAATACCATTATATTATAGTGTATTCAATAAAGCATGTGCCTATTTTTCCTTAGAAAAAAATTCCATCTAGATCTGTGATTAATAAAGGAATCTATTTGCACTTCGCTTTTTCTGTTCAGAAATTCTAGACAAATTTATTATATTATTTTTTGCATTATCATGTTCAGATTTTTTGGTTTGAATGCTGCTGTGAGGTTGACCTGTAAACTTTGTTCTCTTACTAATATCTTCTCCATTGGTTTATCCAGTTGTGCTCAAGGTCTTTAACTGATTTTTCTTCCTTTTGAAATCTTTGGTAATTTGTCTTTTTTCTTTGCATTTGCAAGTGCTCACTCTCAACTCTTCCTATTGATGGTGCTTTCACAGAGAACTAGATCTGAAATCTATCTCAGCCTCCTCTCACACTGGGAAATACAGTTTTCACTAGCTTCAGACTCTACTACAAGTAGCTTCTAAGAGAACAAAATTGACCTCAGCTGAATATTACTCCCCTTCCCCTTAGGTGTGATGGAGCTCTGTACTTATGCTGGCACTCTATCCAATTGCCTCTGTTCCTTGATTCACTGGTACTAATATAGTTCAGCCCATGACAGTCTGTCATCCCAAATATAGCAAGCTTCCTGTATTCATTGGTGCAGGACTGAGGGGTAAGGAGAGGGCTAAATTATATTGCCTATAGATTGGCTTGTGTTGCCTTTCTAGAGTGGTAGTCAGAATAAAAGCAGGGTGTTGAGTGAGCACATTAAGAATTTTCTGCTTTCTCTGCTGTTAATTCACAAGTTATTATCTCATTAGAGCCTTTGATGTTAGACTATGGAGACAGATAAAATTGCTTTATCTCTTGTGCATAATTGCTATTTTGGAAAAGTCTGAAAGGTTGTAAAGATTTAAGAAAATATCTAGGTCTCCAATATGGTGGTCTTGTATCCCGCTCTCTAAATTTAGACATAATTTCAATAAGATAGAAAGCTCCAATTAAGGAATTTTCCTCTAACAAATATATATATATTGACATCCAATCTGTAAGTTATAGTCTTTCTGAGGCAGTTACCTAGAGTCCTGAAAGGTCAAATAATTTATCATGTAGTTTATATCAAAGCCAGAACTTGAACCCATCATAAATAAAATAGACTTAGGAATGGAAAACCTTTTAGAAGCTCCATAGACTAATGTCATTTTACAGATGAGGAAACTGAAGCACCAAGAAGTTAAGTAACTAGTCCAGAATCATAAATCTAGTAACTATCTGAGGCAGGATTGGAGCCCATTCTTTCCTAACTCCAAAACCAACTCTCAATTTACTATTATTTCTCCTAATTCAAAACATTTTCCATAATGTATTTTGACAGATAGCACTCACAGATTTTTCTGTGAAAATAGGGGTGTGTGTGTGTGTGTGTGTGTGTGTGTGTAAAATTTATCTACATTTATCTTTCCATAGTACTTCCATTTATCTGTAATTTTTATTCTTCTGAAAGTGTGTCATTCTAGAATTTATAGTTATACTGGAGAATATTCACTCTATAAAGATGTGTTTTCATGTCAGAAAACCTAGAGATCATCCAATATTTTCCAACTATGATGAAGCTATGAACTGATCCAACCATTCTAGAGACCAGTGAAGACTATAACACTGGGTCTATCCTTTGATCTAGCAATGTCATTGCTAGGTCTATATTCCAAAGACATCCAGAACAAGGAGAAAAGGACCTATTGATACAAAAAAATCTTTATAGCAGCTCTTTTTATGGTGGCTAAGAACTGGAAATCAAGAGGATGGTCATCAATTGGGGAATGGCTTAAAAAGCTGTGATATTTGATTGTGACAAGGTTTTATTGTGCTATAAGAAATGTGAGAAGGATAATTTCAGAAAAACCTAAGGAGACTTACATAAACTGATGCAAAGTGAAGTGAGCAGAACCAGGAGAACACTGTACACAGTAACATCAATATTGTACAATGAAAGACTGTAAATATCTTAGCTATTCTTAACAATACAATGATCCAAGACAATCCCAAAGGACTTAGACTGAAATACGCTATCTGCCTCCAGAGAAGAATTGATACTGTCTGATTATAGACTGAAGCATGCTATTTTTCATTTTCTTTCAAGTCTTCTTATACAAAATAACTAATATAGAAAGTTTACATGACTATACATGTATAAATATATTATATTGCTTACCATCTCAGGGAGAGGGGAGGGAAATAAGGGAGGAACAGAATTTGGAACTCAATTTTTTTCAAATTTTTTTTAAAAAGTGTTTTAACATGTAAATGGAAGGATTAAATACTTTTTTAATTTCCCAAATACCTCTTCCTACTCAATTGTACACTATTGCATCTATTTAAGATATGCATCCTGATGGACTGACTCAATAAGTTCTCTTTCCCAACATGCATCACAATCAAGTAGTGTGAAATCTTTATATCCTGTTTTTCTATGTGAATGACTAATCCATCTTGTTTTCTAAGTAATTCTAAATTTCATTAACAAGACAATCATAAATTGAGTACAAGTGACATAAAAGAAACCAGACACATATAATTAGAAAAAGAGGCTAAGTCAATCATATATTAACAACTGAGTATTGTACTGATATCTGTAGGGAAAAAACTTTTTAAGAGGATTATATAAGCCAGTGATTTCTCTATGAAGATTTTATGAAAAGACAAGATCATATAGAATTTATATAAGAAAAGAGTATCCATATTGATGAGAATTACATTATGCAAATATATCCATTTTCATGCCATATTTCTAAGCTCTAGCCTCCATCTCCAAACTGGCATGCCGAAATTCGCCCCTTGGCTACTCACTAGTGAGTTCCATATGGATAGCCCCGATTCAGACTCATTAAACACTGCTCTTTAACTGTCTTTATGCTATGTGGGGCATTCCCCATCCTCCCATTTTCCTCATCTAGTGCAAGGAAAAGTCATCAAATCAATGTTACTATTCCTGAAAGGGCCAGTAAATTAGTTGCCCTGTGATTCCACTCCCCAGATCAAAATGCATCTCTCTCTCTGGTTACCATTCCAGTATATGTTATCTTCCCCTATCAAAATATTAAGTTCTTTGAGGACACAGACTACAATGCTTTTTTGCATTCCCCAAAGCTCAGGACAATGTCTAATGTCATAGGAAGCTCCTACATATTTTTCATTCATTCATTGGTCTTTTAACTTAAAAAAGTATGCAAATTTATCAAATAATTCTTGGAAAATTCTAGTTATAATTCAAAATTTTTGAAAACCTAATCATTTATTAAAAATATAAAAGATATGTAATTTATTTGTATCTCTCTAGGATGCCAATGGATTCCGTGAGTCTTCATAGTAGATGAAAATGTTTTGGCAGACTCCTTCATGTCCTCTAAATCCTAATTAAAACATTTGCTTTAACTTTAGCAATTGCAGCAATCTTTTTTTAAGGTATTTTCTAGAAATATAATCCCAGCTATAAAGAGTGTTACAGAGAAGCCTCTGAACCAAAAACCACAAATCTCATTTCCATTCTTATCAAGCTTACAGAATCTTTAATAAGAGGTAGAGGCATTCAAAACATTAGCAAGTATAGCTTATTAGAGGAAAGGTAATGTGATTTCTCTAAGGGGTAATCACGCTTCATTGATCAAGTATTCTTTGAAGGGATAAATAAGAGGAAATGAGAGGATGTAGTTCACCTAACATTTCAAATGTTTTGGCATAGATACAGAACCGAATTAATTAAATAATAGACAGTGATAAACAGACGTTTATTTAGATTTAGTTAACAGTAGAGTCCCCCAGAGATCAATACAAGGATTCGCCTTATTTTAACATTCTTGCAAATAATCTGTAAGAAGAAGCACAAAACAAAATATCCCTGTGTGTGCATAAAACAAATTTTCTGAGTAGTGAAATGCCAAGTTAGTGGGGGATACACTTCTGGAAAATCTCCCAAGATCAAATGAGTGGGTAGAAAAATGTCAATGTAGGCATTTATGGAGAAAAACAAAGCAAATTGTGGTTATAAAATAATGGAGTTTTCTCCTTATGTTTATTCTGTATATATTTGTGTATTTATTGTCTTCCCCATTAAATTGTAAGCTTCTTGTAAGTTGTAAAGGGAAAGGGAAAGAAGCATGCATTTATTAACCTTCTCTTTTGTGCCACACATTTTACAAATATTATCTCATTTGATTATATGGATTGTTTCAATCTATATACTTGTATTCTAATTGCCAGCACATTGCTGGGCACATATTAGTTACTTTATCAATTCTTTTTGATTGGTTGATTGATTGAATGGGTTCTGGTCAATTAATTGAAGCCAAAAGAAAAGTTAAAGGCAAGAGTCCTTCTAATTTCTTTTAAATTGTGAGCATATAATCCTCTGTAATGAATTAATAGCCACTATATGTGGAAGTTATCAAAGTAAATCATAAGTGAACAATATTTAGAATCATCATCCAAATGAATTTGCAAAAGTAACTCCATTCTGATTTAATGGCATGCATATCTATTATCTATCTGTATAATAATTAGAGATAAATCATAATAGAGATGAGAGAAAATCCAAGTAACTTTTTACCTCCAGAGTTTCAGCTTGTCCTGGTCCTCAGTGGCTCCTCAGCCACTCTGGTCCCGCCCATGGTTCCCAAGAGTTATGCCCTGTCAGGTCAGGAAAACTTATCACCTAGTGACCAATCTCTGATCCTCAGAAGACACATAATTATACCTAGGCTTTTCATCTGTTAAACCTTGAACTCTACTGATATAGTCCTTGAGAATTCATGCTATGTAAGGCATCTGGGCAGTAATAACAAAAATAATGCATTACACTGATATAGCACTTTCTAGTTTACAAAGCACTTAACACCTATTATTCAATTTGATCCATATAACAACTTGTAACAAAGATACTACAAGTATTATCTCCATTTTATACATATTGCTAGTAAGCATCAGAGGCTGAATTTGAACTCAGATATTTGCTGACAGTGCTCTTTTCATTCTGTTTTGGCTGGAGTCATGATATTCTTAGTCCAAGTGAAAAGGAAAAAGAAAAGACTGAAAATTATTAGGACTCGGTCTATAAGGGAAAAGGCTGGGAGAGTTATCATCAAAATCTAACAAATTTTGAAGGGCACATAATTGTGTGACTAACTACATGTTCACGTCATTCCAGGATGCTAAAGCTGAAGAGCTACTAAACATATGTACTGGGCTAAAGCATAGGGATGTTATTCCATCACTCTGAATTTTTTGCACCTTTTGAATTTCTGCAGCTGTCTGCTTTCAATGAGTAGGTAAGCAACAATGACAATCAGTCATGTTGAAAACCTGTTCTTCCTTTGTCTGTTTACTAATGCCCAACACAACGGGGATCTTCTTCGATGCTTGGAAAGAGATAATTTTAGGAAAAATCAAAGCACTACTTTATCCAGCAGGTAGCAAATTTAAAGAACTCATTATCCCAAAGGCAATACTGTTTGGAAAAATAAACAGGTTCAGAACAGGGTTAGATTCAATTAATAGATGATATATCCACAGTAAAATCTTGGGGAAAGAGGGATGTGGCGAGTCAGTTCCTAACCTTTTGATGATGACTCAGTGGTCTCCCACATTATGTCTTAGAACTGCTGGCCCAACAGGAGGACTAGATGGTTTTGAGACCAGTGTTCAGATTCAGTATTATATTGGGGGATGGTTACATATTATGATCTTGATCATACATGTAAGTATTTGAGTTATTAAGAGAAGCCCAAAAAAAATGTCTGGGGCAATTTAAATGCACTAGGTAGAAATAATTTCTTCTTGTCTGCACAAGGTAAATCTACCTGCTTACATGCCTCCCTTTTTATCCTTTCTCTTCTGTTTTCCCCAACTTTGCAACTTTTGTTTCATGTTCTATTAGTCAAAAATTTTATCCTCATGAAAGTGAAGGTAAAGGGTAGCACATTACCAACCTTCAAAGGCTACTACTTGAGCTTTCAATTGATATTTTATCCAAGGGAAAAAACAAGACTAAAATAGTTAGAAGTGTCATTTTCTTATAAAATTTCATTTGGTCACTATAAAAGGCAGAGAGACATAGTGGAAATAAATGCTAAATTAATAATCAGGTGACCTAGATTTAAGTCTTTGGTCTTTTATTCACAAGTTTGTGACTTTGAAGAAGTCACTCCATTTTTCTCTGCCTCAGTTTCTTCACTTGTAAAGTAAAAATACCAATACTTGCATAATATACTTTGCAACGTTGCTTTGAGGAAAATCTAAACTGTGAGGCACTGTATAAATTGTTATTACTATATATAAGCCAAATAATCATTAGGAAAAAACTAGGCAAGAAAAATAAAAAATCACATAAGAAGAAATTTTAAATTATTCCCTATTTCCAAGCAGATGAAATGATTTATCTGCAAGCAGATGAGAATTCATGCCTGCAATTTCTAAGCATCAATCAACTCTTGTTCCTGATTGCCTCTTTCAGACAAGCAATGCTCCAACACAAAATCTTCCTGTATACATGTTTTAAAATTATACTTAAGAATTTTCTAAGCATAGATGCCATTGTCATTACCATGGGTTGTTGTTGTTTTTTAACTTAACCACACATATAGAGAAAATACAACTAAATCATTAATGCATTGCTGATGCAAAGTCAACATTTTTTAGCTTATTAGAGAGAGGTCTTGGTTTATCCTTAAATCATAACCTAATTGGGTAAACAGGGAGAATTGAAATATAGGAGATCTGATAGGTTGTTTATCAGATAGCATAGAGAGGAAGATAAGAAGAGGAATACTCCTTCAGCTGTTGTAAAGGGATAGGTATAAGGATAAATTTATTTAAAAAAAATTTTTCTTATTATGAATATTTAATTCATCAACATGAATACTGAAATGTGTAGAGAACAGAAGAGGATTCTGTATTAAAGTAGGAATTTATATTTCCTTTTTAACTGAATATTAAATTTAATATGGTAATATCATAACTGCCTTAATTACTTACAGTTCTAAACTTTTATAAATGTTCTTTTCCTTTTTTAGTGTTGTGCATTACTATTACTGCCCACCAGTTTCTCACCCCAGTCCCAACACCCAGCTCTTTTTAATGAATCAGGATAGCAAAGCAAGTACTTCAACCCAATAGTTCTGGATAAAAATATACATATCATTCTCTTACCTGTAGTTTACCTCTCGGTCAAGTTTGCCATCTTTTAAAGCCACAATTGCTAACTTCATTGACCAGAGCTCCTAAAACTTTCAAAATTATTTTCTTTATATTATTGTGGGCATTGCATAAATTATTTTCTTGATTTTGATCTGTTCTTACTACATCATTACTTCAAGCCTTTCTAAGCCTTTATGATTCCATATTTGTAATATGTCCATATTTATAATAATATTATATTACATTATATACCATAATTTGTTTCCCAATTGATGGATGGTAAGACCAAGTTTTCAAATGTTATATATATGCATGAAAAAATATATATACATAGCTTACATTATTGTAATTATTAGTTTCACTCGCTGTAAATTTCCATTTTTTAGAAACATCGGCCTTTTAAAACCTAACTATTAAATTCATACTAACTCGTATTTGCCATTTCTTACAAAATATCCATACCCACCATACACCTTCCCATACCATCTAAGTGATATTAATTTTTAATTCTTTGGAGACTGTACTATTATCCATGACTCACCACTCTTCCACTAGTAGAATCTTGCTATTTAAAACATCTCTTTCTTTCAGGAGAAACCTCAGGATTATTAAAAGAGCTTACTCATTTCCCAAAGGCAATCCATCCCATTATTCTCTTCCTCTTGTCTAATTCTGAGCCCAATTCAAGGTTCATTTTTTAATGTAAGTGGTACAAGAGATCAGAATGATACCTTAAAAATAAGAAACAATTAAGAACCAAAGTAAAGGTTAATATCAAAGAAATATATGATTGAAAAAGAAAATGAAGTGGTCATGTGGGGAAAAAGCAAGGGATAAAACTGATCAGTATCTTGAGTATTAGCAAAAGAAATCAAGGAAAGCTTGCAATGCATACTGGGACTACTCTCTGTGAACTTATAAGAAGACAATGAGGAGAATCACACAAAATAGGCAGATGTGGATGGGCTATTATCTTCCGTAGCAGGGAACATCCATGCCAATGAGATCATGGATTCATTTGACTACTAACTCAGAAAATGTTCACCAGCATAACTTTGAGAGCATAAGAATGTCATAACTGATATTGGAAATATTTGATTTGTTGCTTTATCATTGCTGATATCAAACTAACAAAAAGAAAACTTATCTGCCTTCACAGTCATAAGTTGCATTGTGGGCACTGAATGAATTGACAATTAGGAGTCAAATTCCACATATGTCCAAGATATAGATCAAGAGTAGTTGGCAAGGGAGTAGGAATTTCACTACCATTTAATTCAAGGAACATTTATTAAGAACCTTTTTGCAAGGCATTTGACTAAATAGGACACAAAAGTCAAAGACAATCTGATCTTTAGGTGTCATCTCACAAGAAGAATGCAACTTGTAGACAATCAGCAGAATTCACAGAAAAATATAAGAAAAAAGGAGAGTTTTGAGAAATATGAGGAAAATAGCTTTTACCATAGTGGGGGAAGCAAGGTTTGAAGGAAGGGATGGCATCTAAGTAGTTGAAGAGAGAGAGAGAGACATAAAATGGGAGTCGAGGGAATGAGAGAGTCTTTTCCAGAAATGGTGCAGTGGAGCTGTAGCAAGTAAATGTGGGAAAAAAAAAAAAAGGATGAGAACTGGGATTGAACCAAAGTCCCAATTTCACTAGAAAAATAATAAAAGAGGTTTAAGGGAATGATGTGTGATAAGTTTCAGAAGATACATTGAAATAAGACAGTAGAAAACCAAGTATACCACAGCTACGTGTTTAAATTAAATTCAATAAGCAATTGGGAAAAACTTAAGATTTTTTAGGAGTACCAACTTCATCATGGATATAGATGAATCCAAATAACCAATAACCTATTGTAGAAAAATTACAAGCTCATGTACTAATGACAATGGGTCTGTATTAGTTTTGCAACCAAAAAGCACATATCTATGATAAACACAACAATTACAAAAACATATAATATCCATTCTTTAGTTTTAAAAAACCAAAATATTTTCCAAGTAATTCTCAGAAATGTTTGGCTAAATTTCAATACTTCTAATATATTGATGGTCATTACTGTTATGAACATATCAGTGTTATGAACATATTACTTTTTGCTTGGTCACCAATATTAACTTTGGGAGTACTTTGACTACAGGTTAAGATAAAAGATCAAATATTAAATACCCTTTAGCTTCAAGCAAAACTTAAATTAAAATATGTAAATTGAATCTATCCCAATGAGCTAAATTAGACAAATTGGGACAATAAAAATTTACAAGTATGATTAACATTTTGAAGTGGCCGTGGAGTAATGGAGTATAATTCCCCTGCAGGTAGAGAGGAACCATGAAGTTCCATTTAGTTACTGGTAAATTCATTAGACTTGGAAAAAGGACCTAATACATCTGGTTTTGATGGAAAAATTCTCACATTGTAGAAAGACAATTACTGTTCTAGCCAATGAGTTTAAAGGTTAGAAAAGAAATCTAGTCTATGCTCAATCACTACCTTAAAAGGCCAAACACCTGGAATTTTCAGCACTCTTGATTATATAGGAAGCCAAAAAACCTTAAATACTGCCAAAAAGTATGACCCATATGGAGCTTGATATTTAGTTTTTCATTTGCTTTTTCTTTTTATTTGCTTTTTTGATCCTCCTTAGGGGAAAAGCACACACATTATGATGTAGAAATATTAATTTCACACTTGGTAAAACTTGGCATCTTAAAGCAGTTTGTGTACTACTGCTGTGACAATGGAGTTGTTTCATCCCTACTTTCCCAGCACAGTCCTTCCACTCCCACTCAATTGTCTCCTTATTTCCCATTCCCCTGGATGCTTGTTTTTTTTTTTTTAAGTGTCTTATCATATTGAGAAATTTGGCTCCTGCTCATCTACAGCCTGAACCTTTTTGAAGCAAATGATAGGAGGCAGCTGTGATTACTGCTTGGGAGGATGTGGATTGTGAATTCAGTCAGTCCCTTTCCTACATCCAGTTAAGGGCAAAGAACTCTTTGAGATAAATGGTCTTTGATCGTTTTTCATTGCTCTATAAAGATATTCTCCCAATTTGGAAATATTCAAACATTGGATTTCCATCCACTTTTCTCTTGGACTGTTGGAATAATGACCCCTAAATAATTCATCAGAAGAACATCAGACTAAGCTGATTCAGACTAGAGCACTAAAAGAAGCCAATGTAACATAGTACAGGCCGATTTAATAGAGAATTTAGAACTGCAACCAAAATTATAAGGAAAGCAGAAAACTGGGGGAAGGGAATTTTCAACAAATATCTCTGATAAAAATATCACTTTTCAAATATATAGAGAACTCACTCAAATTTATAAAAAATACAAGTCATTCCCCGGTTGATAAATGGTCAAAGAATATGAAGAGGCAATTTTCAGACAAAGAAATTGAAGTTATGTTCTAAATCACTATTGATTAAAAAAGCACAAAGTTTTAAAATTTGTTGGTACCACCTCATATATATCAATTTGGCTAATATGACAAAAAAGAAAAAAAATATTGGATGGTGAAGGGGACAGGGGAAAATTAGAACATTAATACATTGTCAATGGAGTTGTGAACTGAACCAACCGTTCTAGAGAGCAATTTGGAACACTATGCCTAAAGGTGTATAAAACTATGTGTGCCCTTTGATCCAGCAACACCAGTGTTTATATTTATAAAGATATTCAAAAAAAAGGAAAAAGGGCACATCTGCCCAGAAATATTTATAGCAGCTCGTTTTATGTCCTGGCTAAGAATTGAAAATTGAAGGGATACCCATTAATTGAGCAATGGCTGAACAAACTTGATAGATGACTGGAGGAATATTATTGAATTGTATAAAAAATGATGAAATCATCTGATTTCAGAAAAACCTGGAAAGACTTACATGAACAATGCATAGTGAAATGAACAGATCCAGGAGAGTGTTGTACACACTAATATTAATGTTCAATGAAAAACCCTGAATGATTTAGCTATTCTCAACAATACAACAAGAAAATCCTAAGGAACTAATGCTAAAGCATACTATCTGCCTCCAAAGAAAGAACTGATATTATCCGAATACAGATTGAAGCATGCTATTTTTTTCTTTTATTTTTTCTTTTATTTGAATATTCTTATACAAAATGACTAATTTGAAAATATTTTACATGATTGCATAACTATAACCTATTTCTTACTGTTTTCTGTCTCAGGGAGGAAGGAGGAGAAAGAAGAAAGGAGAAATAGAATTTGAAACTCAAAACTTTAAGTAAAAATGTTTTTAAAATGGGGGGGAGAGCAGTTTAGGACATCAGCTCCTGTGCTAATCCTGCCTGTTTCTAGTCCTTCCTTCCATCCTTATTTTGTTTTCTGTTTACTTATGTGTGAACAAGTTGTGTTTCCCCAGTGGAATCTAAGCTTCTCAAGAATTTGGAATTTTTTTTCCTTTCTAGCCAACTTTATGCAGGAACAAGCTCAAACAAATTCATATCTAGAAAGCCAATATTTAAATTTTTAATATGATCATTCAAAACTCAAAAAAATGGTAAATGCTACAAATCAGACTTGAATTATTGTTTTATTGATTGATTCCATTCTTAAAGTAATAGAAAATGTTAATAATGCAGATTAAAGTTAATTAAAGAGAGGCCATCATTAAAACATTTACAATTTTACCCTTATTTCTATTCCTAGAGCCTAGCATAGTGCCTGGCAAACACTTAATGCTTGAAAAAATTAGCATTCAATAAATGAACCTGCCAGAAACATCAGATGCCAAAATTTTGACTATTTACCCAATACATTCACACACACCATATTCATCCTTCCTAATGAAACTGCAACTTCAACATGGAGTTTGGGGGAATGTGATCTGGGCAATAACAACATTCCTTACCACATCATCACACTGGATTTGCTCAAGACCTTAAAGAGGACCAGGTATGTGTGTAGAGGAAAAATTCTAAACTGATATTCTTATTCAAATACCCTATGTTAAAAATCACTGGGTCCTTAGTCTCCATGGACAATACTTTATCATGAATACTTTGAAGAAGCTTGACCCTAAGTCATGTCTGCACTTAACCTTTCAAGAAAGACACATTCTCATTACTCCATTAAAGTCCTTTTAATCTGTTCTGCTTATAATTTTTCAGTGACCACAGTTAACAGAAGAGTAGACATTCTTAAATGAAGAAGAAATCCTTCAAGTTTAAGTAAGATGTAGATTGGCTAGTTTTTATAATTTCTATAGTTTGTTGGGGAGGAGAGGGGTTCATTTCACCAGACAGTATTAACTGCCACCTACTAAAATCACAATAATATGCTATAAGACCAAGGATCTCAACATAGACCTACATCTGAAATACATAAAAAGATAATGGAAAACTTGAAGGAGTGGAGAGTTATATTATGGAGAAATTGCTTAAAGTGAAACAAATCTTTTTTCTTTTTTCAATAAAACCCAATGTAGTTTGATTATAAGAGGCTAAAAGTTTTGAAATCAATGGTTTACACTTATCAACTTACCAGATGTAGTTGTACAATTTATGCAGTATTTGTAAAAAGCCTTGAGGTAAGATGATTTGATTTGCCATATCTGATAGTTGCCTCCACATTCCATTTGAGAATCTTGAGGATAACAGAGCAAATTTGACTGACAGGCACTGAGAGGACAAAAAGGTGGATGTTATCAATTTTTCTAAAAGCCAGTAAGATTCATCTATGTAGTTGTCTAAATACTTAAAATACTGTATTACAAATATCAGAGGGAGGGGAAGAGCAGGAGAGGGAAGGACACAGAGGGAGGGGAGGAGGATGAGAGAGAGGGACACAGAAGAGGGAGGGAGAGGGGGGAGGGAGGGACACAAAAGAGGGAAGGGGAAGGAAGAGAGAGAGAGAAGGACACAAAAGAGGGAGGGAGAGGAAGAGATACAGAAGAGCAAGGGGAGGGGAGAATGGGACCCAAAGAGGGAGGGAGAGTGGAGGGAGAGACACACAAGAGGGAGGAGGAGGGGGAGGGACACAGAGGGAGAGAGACAGAGAGACAGCACACTTGGAGAGAGTGAGCCCAGAATGAGAAAGAGCAGAGTTTTGGTAGTTGACAGAATCAGGAAAGATGTCCTGCAGAAGATGAGATTTGAGCTGTCATCTTAGAGGGAGAAAAGAATTTTAGAAGATAAATGTGAGGAAGTAGTACATTCTAGGCATGGAAAAAAAAGCCAGCAAATATATTATACAGCACAAAAACCCCAGTAGTTAGGAGCACTGCTCAGTAGAAAATTTACATATGCACCAGGTCAGCAGAAATTGATGTCTAAAAACCAACATGAGATGCTTACTGGCCCAAGAAAAACTACCAACAATGAGACTGATTGAAAACATTTGACTGGAAATACATATTTAGTATACACATATATTCACAGATAATATATATGTATATATATATATACACACACACATACATACACACACATATGTGTGTATGTATTTATCTTTGAGATAATCCTTTGAGGATATACAATGTAATAGGATAGAAAATTCTTTAGATGTAGCATCAGAAAACCTGATTTTGAATCTTGGCTCTGTTAATTATGTCATTACCTTGAATGAGTCACTTAATCTCTGGTCCTCAGTTTCTTCATTGAAAAATGAGGGATTGTATTATATGATCTTTAGTCTTTAGTCTATGGAGTGAGGCATTGAACTAAGCTTCTCTCACACTCAAACATATTTTGTACTCCTGATTCACTTGTGTCTCCTTAGGTGATCAAGTAAATTTGTTAAAAGTCTCATTCTGTTTTTCCATGCTATCCTAGAAACCCTAGCAAAGGCTTCAAACTCAAAGCTCAAGGGCTGGACCAGATTAAAGTGTAATTGAGAAATATTTAACAATTAAAAATGCAATACAATGTAGGTAATCTGAAATTGTGGGTTTTTAAATCAATATGCATTTTTATTTGAGCATGATTTTCCTGAAGGGTCAATATAATTTAGGATCCTGAATAAAGGCCCTCTCAGAAAATGGCAAGTAGACACCCCAGCAGATAGAGAACTGAATTTGGAGTCAGAAGACCAGTTTAGATATAGCCAAACACACTGGGAAAATCACTTAATTATTAAATATTTCAGTTTCCTCACGAGTCAAATGAGGACAATAATAGCATTATTAATAATATCTACCTCCCAGGCTTGATTTGAGGATTGAATGAGATATTTTTTAAATGCTTTGCAAAACTTCAAGGATTCTATGAATGCTAGGTATCCATAATAATAGCTGTTAGCATTATTACTGATTTTTAAATTTACAATTATATAATGACTGTGATTAAGTCATGTATAATGTTATACATAATTATAATAACTAAATAAAATAATGAAATTAGTTATAATAATTGCTAGTAACAATGCTAACACTTATTATTGTAACTCATATTCTTTTTTTTTTTTTTTTTTTTTTTTGCTGAGGCAAATTGTGGTAAGTCCAGGGTCACATAGCTAGGAAGTGTTAAATGTCTGAGATCAGATTTGAACTCAGGTCCTCCTGACTCTAGGGCTGGTATTCTATATACTACACCACTTAGCTATCTCTTCATTATATTCTTTATTCCTCATTTTCTTACTCTCTCCAGGCTCTCTAGATCATACAGTGGTCTTCAAAAAATTTTTTAATAAACATTCCTATAAACAAAAAAAGAGTTAAGTTTACTCCTCAAAGGTTTATTTTTTATTTATAAAGTATATACAAGTACTATTTTACTAAGATATATTGTACCTTGTAACATAACATGAAGCAGAAATTTGAAAAATTAAAGATGAAATACATAATAATTTAAATATCAATAATATAGATATTTTAGCAAGAGCAATTTAATTTAATGTTTCATTGGGTTTTTTAATCTCTCCTTAATGATTTACAACAGAAATTCAAAATTGTTCTAAATTCAGTTTATTTTCTTATTCAGTCTTAATAGCTGTAATATCTAAAAGACATTTCACCAAGATTTATTAGATCCAAATGCAAGAAATAAATCTATGGCTTCTCTCACTAAAACAGGATATTCTTTTTTTCAGTCCAATGAACCAATTATGTAAAGATTTTCACTGGAAATATTTCCTGACATCAGCTACTTGAGGTGACATAAATCAAAAGATGCTACATTTTTTTTAACAAGGGGGTTCAGAATGCCACAGTGTTAACAAAGGGCATACAAATCATTTGAAAGTCTTTAGAAGATTTTTAAAGTTACATGACACATGTTATTTCAGCAGCAAAAATATTTGATATTAAAAAAGTTTCCAAATAACCATTTAAAAATTTTTCTCCATAACATAAATTTCTTTCACAGAGGAGTTACTTTCTCATTCATTGTTAAAATATCACCTTTTGAGTTATAAAAGTAAATCAGTTCTTTATATACCTTATACCTTATATGTGAAATCTTTAACAAAAAAAGAATTTTGCAACTTTTCTCCTCAGAGAAAAGTTTTTTTTTTTGTTTGCTTCAGCTATTAGATGTTTATGTGCAAAAAGTTTTCAAAGGTTTCATTTCCAAGATATATAAGGATTCAGCTCCTAGGTCCATAGGAATGGAAAAGAACCATTCCTC
Organism: Sarcophilus harrisii; assembly: GCF_902635505.1. Lineage (NCBI taxonomy): Eukaryota > Metazoa > Chordata > Mammalia > Dasyuromorphia > Dasyuridae > Sarcophilus > Sarcophilus harrisii. The sequence goes on from NC_045428.1 coordinate 268,062,103, forward strand.
AATTGATAATGCTCAAATGATATGAACAAGCAGTTACCTTTCACTAAGAGGAAGAAACCTCAAAAGAATAATCTTAAGATAGGCTCATTAAATCATAAGATAATTTAGAAATGGAAAGATACTTAGAGACTATCTAATCCAACTCCTTCATTTTATAGAAAAGGAATTGAGTGAAATTTTATAAACATTGGATTAAATACTCTCTAACTTTAAATAGTACTGGGGGAAAAATAGATGTTTGTTTTTGTATTTTAGATGCTTAGTTTTTAAATCTCTTGCTATTCATGATGATTTGATATGTTTAGTTAATATCTCAAAGCACAATATGCATACTCTTTCAGTAAAGTTTAGTATTGATGACAATTAATTTAAATATATTTTTCAAATAGTCTTCATAATTTCATACTTATATTTTCTCTTTTGATGAAATATGATTAGATTGGTGTTTTAAACATATAATGTGGCTTCTGGAGAGCTTGTACTTGATATCATAGGAAAAGTGCTACCTCTACCATTTTCTTGTTAACTTGTGCTGAGCATTATTATTATTTTTGAATTACAGTTTCTTTACAATGATCCCGTTAAGGCAAGTTCATTTTTGAAGGATAAGCAGTATGTACAATAATTAGTAAACTAGTCTTGGAATCAGAAAGATCTGAATTCCATGTTGTTTCTCTGACATATACTAACTACATAACTTTAGACAAGTCACTTAATTTCTTAATGAGCCCAATTAACTCTCTAAGACTCATAATTTTCAGAAGATGCACACCTATATTGATAAAGGGTATGCTTTACTGGGAGATTTTTCCACTAATGAAATAATAGGTCCAATATATATCAACTAGACATATATAAATGGCAAAGTGTCACAATACACTGAAATCAAATGTACTACTGAGGGTACATCTTTAGCATCTTCCCCCCACCCACCCACCTGCCTTCTTTCATCAAGGAAAACTAATTCCTGAAAGGAGAGGAAACAAAAAGTTGGGGCTGGAGATTACCTCTCTGCTCTCCTCAGATAGAAAGGAGGTAACCAGGCTAGAATTATATCTAAGTGATCTCCTAATTTTTGCTAGTCTAGGAGATGCAATCAGGTTCAAACTAATTTCTGATCCCTGTTTCATTAATAGGGAGAAAAGAGGATGCAAGCTCTATAATCAGGGCTTGACTTCTTTCCCACCAAATACTGATTCCACAAAAAATACACATAGCCATCATTTATCTGAATCAGTAGCAAAACAAAAGAGAAGGTATACATTGAAGAACATAGGAGTGAATACAGAATGAAGAAACTCTTCCACTAGGAGCAAAGTAACTCAGCTCATTCAAGAGAGAATTCCAGATCTCACTCATGGGGAAATTCCCTGAAGTCTCTAGATTAGCAGATTGAAGATTGGAATATTATAGAGACTATATCCCCTTTTTTTCTTTTTTTAAATTAAAAACAGAAATTCTAATATTTTCTTTCCACTTCTCAATTGGTCATATTAGGCACACCCTGAGATGCCTATACCCCACTTTGGAGACCACTGTACTTCCAACAATAGTAAATTCTTCTCACATTAGGTTGTCACTCCTGTACTATTCTCTCACTCCACACTGATTCATTTGCTCTGACTCCAACAGGACCTTTCAGTCTACAGCCTTCTTTTTTTATTCTTTTTACCCAGATAAGTTTGTCAGGGTCAATACAAGTTTAGAGGCTTTTCCCTAATGCTCCTTTATGCCCTATGCCCTGAGAATAATTGACCGCTATTTGCCTTGAGGCTCAAGTGCATAGCTATTCCTCTTCTCCCAGAATACCCAATGCTTAGCAATCATTATGCATATTTCTCCTAACACAATTACCTCAAGGGAGCAGGTGTGAACTATACAAGTAGCAAGGACTATTATACAATCTGCATTTGCTTTGGAAACATTAAAACCCCAATAAATATCACAAATATTGTATAGCTTATATCTAGATAACAAAATTAGCATCTATATATTCATGTACAAAATTCAGAAATAGCTTTCATGCCCCTGTTAATCTCTGAGTAGATATAAAATGACTGTCACTTTTCAACATATATCCTCTAAGTTCTCATATTGGAGCTACATTTAGTGTTCTGCTCTCACACCTTCTCTTTTTCCAGATACAATTAGTCTTACATATGCTATAAGTTCCTGACATCACACATTTAACTGTACTGATAAGTCAATTTGAGTTTTAGTTTCTGCCTACATGTTATTTCATCTAGTGCATTTTCCAAACTTTTCACTCACTGATATATCTTTGAAAATTTCCCTTTGAAAAATGCTCATTATTTTTCATTGGCAAGGCATTTATAAAACTTCACCCCTTAAAGCCCAACATTAAACTCTAGATCCATGATTCCCAGTTGCTAACCTCCCTCAGCTCCAAACTTTAAAATTACTTTCAGAGATTGCCTAGTATTGGGTTGTGGTCTCAATTAAGAGCAGTTAGTTTCTGGTTGGAACTTTGTCTACATTTATCTACCATGAGGGAAGACAGAATGAACTTGGAGTCATAGAATCTGAATTCTAAAAGTAACTCCATTCCATACTATCTCCTTGACTTTATAAAAGTCAGTATATATATCTCCAAGATTCTATTTCCTCATCTGTAAAATGTGTGGATACAAGTGTTTGAAAGTCCTTCTCTCAGCTCTCTGATTCTATATTAAAAGGATGACAATGTTTGGAGGGGAGCAAAGAGAGAGGTATTTGACATTGTTGTTTATGAATTCCTTTTCATTTTAAAATACCATAGTGCTAAGAGGTGCTAGTATAGCACAGTGTAATGGAGAAATTAAATAAATTCCTGGAAGTTTACATTACAAATAGAAATCTAATCTCTTGATATCCCTCTTATTAATGTGTCCCAGTAGCAATATGCAGAGGAATAAAGAATTGTTCCATCAGTTGCATGGAAGATGAATGTCAACCACAATAACTCCATAAGACTTTTAAACGTGGGAGATAACACTTCTGGTGTTATTAGAAATATTGATTTTTTTTTTAATGTTCAAAAAGTTACTCCTTATTTTTTGTGAACTTTTCTGATAAGTTTCAAAAATCCTGCTCAGATGAAAGGTTATTGAAAAACTGAAGGAATACATTATAAGTCTTAAATGTTATAACATTATCATCCAATACTGTCATAGAATTTAGCATTTGAAATAGTCTTTGTCATTTGGAGTAGTGGAAAATATATTCATTGAAAGTCAAAATACTGAGTACCAGTCCTTAGTTTGTTATTGAATAGTACAAGATGTTCTGGATCTCATTTTCTTCATCAGCAAAATGGACTTAACACCTGCATACCAACTTCACCAAATTTTTGTGAAGACTAATTTATTTAATGCACATGAAGGCATTAGGCAGTCCATTAAATGATATATTAATGTAAAGTAGTATTCATAATACTGGGTAAATTTTACTTATCAAAGCACTCAAACAGGCAATTAATCTAAGAGGAAATTTTCACAAATAAAAAAAGAAGAAACTTGACATGGAGCCTTACCAAGAGGAAGCTGTATTCAAAATCTTGTAAATATATTCAGTTGTACTGCAATAATTAAAAAGAGTGATAAATGCTACCATGTGTCTGGACCTATTCCCAAGGCTTATTCAAAGAATTCACAGAAGTAACTGGCATTTGGTTTGGGAAAATTTTGAAGAGTGTGCTTGGAGAATTCTACAGATGAGAGGACAATAAATTTCCAGCAATGAAATAGAAACCCCTTATTTAGAAAAAGAAAAGAATGGAGTGATGAAGTCATCAAATATGGTGCAGACAGACTAGCATCTTGCAGATTATACAAAAACCAAAGAACAGCATCTGTCTCTTCTTGATGGACTCAATGCCTAAAGCTGGTCATATTCTCAAACATCATTTAAGTCTGAAGTAACAATAACATTTACATTGTTTTCATTTCACACAGCACTTTACATAATGTCATTTGATCCTCACAGCAGCTCTGTAAGGTAGTCCCAACTGGTTCCAAAAGTTAATGATTTCCTTTGGCCTCATTAAAATTATGTTTTAGTCATCTGGCTTAGACTGCTCAAAAATTTCTCCCTTCACAAATTTTCACAGCCAGCATTTCTGATGTCTCATTTTCAAAATATATAAAGAACTGTGTCAAACTTATAAGAATACAAGTCATTCCCCAACAGATAAATGGTCAAAAGAAATGAACAATTTTCAGAGGACAAAATTAAAGCCATTTATGGTCATATGAATAAATGTTCTAAATCACTATTGGTTTGCATCAATTACAAATGCAAATTAAAACAATTCTGAGATACCACCTTAGAGGATGACAGGAAAAGATAATGATAAATGTTGAAGGTTAGCTATGTGGGAAAATTGGAACACAAATGCACTGTTGGTAGAGTTGTGAAATGATCCAACCATTCTGGAGAGCAATTTGGAATTATGCCCAAGAGGCTATAAAGCTGTGCATATCCTTTGACCCAGCAATGCTAGTACTATGTCTGTATATCCCAAGGAAATCATAAAGGAGGAGAAAGGACCCACATATGCAAAGTAGCAGCTCTTTTTGTGGTAACAGAGAATTATAAAAATTAGTATATATCCATCAATTGGGAAATGGCTGAACAAGTTGTGGTATATGAAGGAAATGGAATATTACTGTTCTATAAAAACATGATGAACAAGATGATTTTAGAAAGGTCTGGAAAGATTTACACAAACTGATGCTGATGCTGGGAGAACCAGGAAAACATCATACACAATAACAGCAAGAATCCATGATGATCAACTATGAAAGACTCAGTATTTCAGTGATCCAAGGCAATCCCACTAAATTTTGGATAGAAAATGCCATCTGTACCCAGAAAAAAAACTGAGACTGAATGTAAATCAACACATAATGTGTTGATTTATTTTTTTCTGTATTTCCCCTCTCTCCATGATTTTCTCCTTTTATTCTGATTTTTTTCTCCCAATATAATTCATAAAAACAATGTGTATTACAAATAAATAAATAAGAAACTAAAATTTAAAAATAAAATAAACGACCTCCTTGTCAAAGGTCTGCAGAGATGTGGGCCACATGGAATATGGGTAACAGGGAAGAGGAAGGCAAGGAAGGAAAAGAAAGGAAAGGAAGGAAAGGAAGATCAAAAGGCTACTTGTCTCCTTCAGTTGTTTGAAAGGTTTCCCTAGATAATCCATATCCTTTTCATCACTATTAATTAGCTCTCAGTAATCATAAGATGAAATTTGTTTCTCCTGAAAGATAAATGAAGAGGGTCAAATATCACTACTCATGAGAGCACTTGCTTCTTCTCATGTTTGCCTATAAAGGCAAGTTCATTTACTTCAGGGTCGATTGAGGTTAAAAGATTTACTGCAAGGAAGTCGTAATTTAAATTGTAATTGTTAAGAACCCATTGAAATTCAATGGGTATATTTGGAAAACTAGAACGAAAAATAACAACACTAATTGGATTGATCCTCCTGCTTTAAGAAAGTTAAGATATATGCTTGACAGGTAATTAATGTAATATTGTAAAAAGGGAGTGAAATCAACTGAGAAACCATATAGAATACCAAGGACAAAAGAGTTTATATTTCTCTTCCCTCTTTTGTTATCTTCTACAGAAAATCATCTAGTAATAAAACTGATCTCAGTAAAAATCCAGGGAAATCAGAAAAAAAGAGGAATACTTTTTAGATTCAACATTCTTATTATAATTGTCCTATTACATATACTGTATCAATACACTGTATCCTTCCAGTAAGGTCCCCACTCCAGGGCTTCTTGGAGTAGAGATGACCATGGGTTTTCCAAGGCTATGACAATGGAGCTCAGGCTCTCTTGAAGAGGAGCTATCAGGCTGGAAAAGTTTTAATCTGTCAACTAAGACCTAGCCTAAGTAAATACAGAATATTTCTAAGGAGAGTCAACCACTAGTTGGTTACAACTAGTGCAACAAAAAAAAAAAGTTCAAAAATGTACACTGCAACTCAAACTATCTATTGGTATCTGGAAGGAGTTGTGAATTGTAATCAAGTGAGATAATATACCTACAGCACTTTAAAAAGTGTCACTGTACTATGTAAATGCTAACTATTTTATTGAGAGAAAAAATATCAGATATATTACCTATTATTGAATTGAAATGAATATGGCATAAATGAGCCCAGAAATCATGGAATATTATACCTAAAAGGGACAAATAGCAGAGTAAATAGGGTGCAGGATTTCAAGTAAGGAAGAACTGAGTTCAAGTCTTACCTTGAATACATATAGTTATATGATTTTAGGCAAGTCATTTAACACCTGCATTTAGTTATATCATTTATAAAATGAGGGTGTTGGGCTCAATGGCCACTAAGGTCCCTTTAACACTGGTCCTATGATCTTAGAAAGCATCTGGCCCCACCCTCTCATTTCTCAATTACAAAACTAAGGGTGTCCTTAAGAGGTATTATATCCCATACAATGATACAGCTATCATTTTCCTGGGGGTGATTATAGTTGACTTTTTTGTGAGAACTTTTCAATACTCATAGCCTTCTTATCCAAGCCAATATCTGTCTTAATTGTCAGAGCTCACAAAATCATATCCTTGGCCATTGCTCCTGATTTTTAAAGGGAAATATGATTTTTTTTCAATCATTAAAAGTTTTAACTCAGTCATGCAGAGGGCAGTCCTACCTGTTATGGATTTTGCTTCTCTAAGTAGGATGAAAAATGGACAACACATTAGTTGTCTCTCAAAATTTTCTTTTCCCAACTAAAGAAGAACTGTTCAAAGTGGGAGATTATTGCCTTTATAGTACTATAAAATATTCATTTTAATCCTAGTATACTCCCATAGTGCCACTTGAGGGAGGCCCAGGATGAAATGAAAAAGAGATGTAGATTCCAGATTAGTATGTAGTGCCTATGGGATTTTAATGAAATACATACAAATAAATAAAATACAATAAATTAAAAGAAACAACCTCTAATATCTTCCCACAAGTTGACAAAAATATATTATAGGGAAATCATTGAAAACCAAAGAAAATAGAACAGGCTTTGACCCAGATGAGAGGTGAAAGTAGTAAGAAGGGGGTGGAATCAAGGATTGAGTATGTATTCTATTCCAGTAAATAGGTCTGCTTAGATAAAATATACAGCCTATTTGTGGTGATTTTCTTCAATGTGGGCATGGTCAAATTTTCTTTCCACAAAGAAGAACAAGTTCTTTTATTCTCCATTTCATTCTCAAGTAATAGTAATCTCAACTTTACCTTAGTATTCTGAGATAACATGCTGAGGAAATGGCCTCAAATAATGAGCACTGGGGGGGTCAATGAAATACTGTTCATGTTTACACTACCACACAGGCACAGACAAAAGCCCCACTACATCAGCAGCAGTCTGTTCATCTGCTGATTTTCTCCAATATGGTCGCTACCAAGGGACAATAACAAGGGAAAATAATAAAGAGCCAACTAAAAAGATATGCGACAATGAAGGACATGAACAGTTATTGTGGTGGTTTTTTTTTTAGACTACAATATGTTCATATAGTGCTGAAATTCATGAACGCAGGTGAGAATAATTCATGAATATGGCATTTCAAATCTATTAGGAGTATGAGCCAAAAAATAAAGAATCCAGGGAAGCCAATGAATTGAAGAAAGCATGGCTCCCCACTAGTAGCCTTGAGAGTAGCCACTAGTCCATCGACTAAGAATCAGTCAGAGTTCATAATGGGTAGGTAAGAAACATGATAAATATGACATATCTGTTTACTGCCCATGAACTACCTGGTTAAAAAAGAAAAATCCTGGGTCAATAGCACTGATTTCTACCAGATCTCTGAGGCAGCTCTAAATCAAGATTTCTGTATCATCTTTTAACAGATCTCCTTGAACTACAACTGGTCAACGAACATGAGTTTTCCATGAGCAAGTTTAATTGAGCAAATGCTTTTAAGCAACATTAAATAAGAAGAAAAACCCTGGTCTTGCCTTCTGTGAGTTATTTACAGTGTTCTATTTAGCATTTTATACAGGGTACTGTTGTTGCTGAATTGCTACAGCCACGTTCTGTTCTCTAGGACCCCATTCATAGCTTTTTTAGTGGAAAAAAAAAAAAAAAGGAAAAATAAATAAAAACAAAAAATAATGCAACTCAATAAAGATAAAATATGGAACATGAGTTCAACCTTCAAACTGAATAAATACAGGGTGGTTTACAAATGACTATAAACAAAAAAGTATAACAAAAAAAAAACTAGGAATATTTGAGAAAAATAGGGACCATGACTGTTTTGTTTAAGTCTTAAAAAGGCTCAAAATCTGGAAAGGTTTGTTGGTCCCATATATACATAAAGAAATGTCACGCCAAAATACTCTTCTACACTGAAATATTAAATTTATTTTAGGAACAAAGTCACAAGACTTCTTTTCTTGACATCAAATAGTGCCCCTGATTTCCAAAAGGGAAAATTGTCTTTATTAACTAAAAATTATATTAGAAACCATAAAGAGCAGTCTACTCTATTAATCTTCTTTAAATGTCCCAATTATCAGACAGGTGATCTTTCTAAGAGATAATGACAAAATTGACAACACCAAAGCAAGAAGCTATCTATTGAGATTATACATATATAACCTATATCAAATTATTTGCTGTCTTGGGGAGGGAGGAGGTAAGGCATAGAGGAAGAAAAAAAAATTAGAACTCAAAATCTTAAAAAAAAAAATGGATGTTGAAAACTGTCTTTTCATGTAATTGAAAAAATAAAATACTATTGTTTTTTTAAAGTTGTTTATTGAAATGCTGGTCCTCCATTTTCCAAGAACTGGGCAAAATGTACAATCCAGATACTGATGGTGTGAAATGCTATTCAACAAACATTTATTAAGCATCTACTATATGTAGAGCAATAGGCTAGAGGGAGAAAGGGGAATGAGGAGGAGTGGTAGAAGATATAAAATTTTCTAGGATTATGTCCTCATTTGCAGAAGAATATGATGCAAAATTAATTTTGATAAACATGATAAGTTCAGTCATGCTATGTGTATTCCAGAGAAGAAAGGAACATATCCTTTAGAAGCACTAAGCTTTGAAAAATCCCTGAAATAGATAATATTTGGTAAGTATAGTATTCTTTCGTCTTCCCTAAAATTTGCAATTTTTAAAAAAATTGAAATGCTTTTAGAACATTTTTAGATAAGTTTGATATTTTCAACAATTAAATTTAATTACATCCATTTTTTAATTATTTATAAAAATGTAAAAGGTAGTATGACATATTTTTCTTTGTTAAAAAAAAAAGAGTGGTACTTCAAAAAGTTTGAACATTAATGCACTGTTACTAGGCCCAAGATAGTATAATTAGGACTCAGTAAAAGCCAACAAGTTCAAGAAAGGGGAAGTCCAAAAATAATAAATAGATAGAAGCTTAGGACTAACTTGATTGAGTAAATTTATACTAACCCCTCAGACAGACCACTCAGTGTGGCCATCCAGAGAGAGCTAAGAACTGGGGAACAGAGAAATCTTTCTTAGCACTTCTGCTTAGTGGTATAAATTGAACATAAGACTGCTCAATTCCTAATCTTTCTTGATGAATGAGATCAGTTTAGTGGCTAGCAGTGCCACCTGGTGATTATACAGCGCAAGGAGCAATGTGAACAAAGGCATGGAGGAAGGAAAGTGAGAGCTATGAACCAAAAATGAGTCCTGTTTAGGTAGAGTATAGAGATGGAGTTTCCTAGAAAATAAGGAGACCATGTGTAGATACAAGGCAATCAGTTTTGTACTAGTCATTACCTGGGAATTGCTGGCACAGACACTGACAGAAGTAATTCAGTCATTTCAATTCATGTTTCAGTCTCTTCATGACCCCATTTGGGGTTTTCTTAGTAAAGATACTGGAGTGGTTTGCCATTCCCTCCTCCAGCTCTTTTTACTCATGATAAAACTGAGGCAAACAGGATTAAGTGATTTACCTAGTATCACACAGCTAGTAAGTGCCTGAGGTCAGATTTGAATTCAGGTTTTCCTAACTCCAGGCACTCTGTGCATTATGGAGCCACCTAGCTGCCCTAAATTGACAGAAGAACCTTTACTTAGTTCCCTTTTTCATTACTAGTCATTGGAGAGGGGGAAAAAAGATAGAATCCTCTTTTATTTGCACTTGTACCTACAAGTATCTATTAAATGTTTACTATGGACCAGATATTGTTCCAGATGCTGAGGATACAGAGGCAAAAGCAAACTACACTACTGATGTAACCCAAGGTGACATCAATGATGTTCTGAACAGTGGGTGTGGTGGGCAAAGAGAAACTGAAGCAATGATAAAAATTATTCCCTGGGGCTGGCAAAATAGGCTTGGCCCTCATATAAATTATATTCAAATGAGAGACAACACCTATAACCTATACACAAGTATAGGTTATAAAAACATTTACAGAGTAGATACAAAGTAACCTTGCTGGGGGAAAGACACTACAACTGAAAAGACTGATCTCAATAAGGAGATACTTAGACTGAATTGTCAGGGACCCCAGGAATTCCAAGAGGTAGCAGCAAAGATGAAGTTCATTACAAACCTGGGAGCTACCCAGGAAGAAGTTAAAGCAAAGAGGGATGGAGATACATGTGTGAAGAACAAAGAAAGCCATTTTTCTAGATTATAGTGTTCATGAAGGAGAGTAATTTGTTTAAGAGGATCAAAAGTTAGGATAGGACCAGGTTGTAAAGACTTTGAAATCTCAAACAGGTAAGTTTATATTTGATCTTAGATGTAAAAGGAGTCCCCTGGAGGTACTAAGTAGGAGAATGATATAATCAAAGAAAATCATTTTGAGAGTATGTGGAAAATGAATTGGGTTGGAGGGACTTGAAGCAAGGAGAGAATTTAAGTAATATCGTCCATGTTGAGAGGTGATGAGGGTTTAAAAAAGGTGGTGACTAGATAAGCAGAGAAAAAAGAAATATGATAGGGGAAAATGACAAGATGAAGCCACTGATTGTTTGTAAAGGGAAAGGAACAGTGAGGAGTCTAGGATAATACTACTGGTATAACCCAGGGTGACATCAATAATGTCCTGAGTGGTGGGTGTGGTGGGCAGAGAAAAGCTGAAGCACTGATAAAAATTACTCCCTGGGACTGGCAGAAAAAAGGCTCTGATCAGTTCAGTTCTCTGGTCCCACCCTCCATGGAGGTAATCCAGTCAGAAATCCAAGTCTTGTCAAGTCCCTGAGGCTAAATTTTTTCTATAAAATCGCTTTGCCCCACAGCTTTGCTGCTGCCCTCTCTTTGGGTCCTTTGGTCACTGTTTACTTTACCTACTATGCTTTACAACCCCACTTCTCCTCCTTATAGCTAACTCTTTTGGGGGTGCTAAATCCTAAATTCTTTGGCATAACCCTACCTCATGGGATGTTTCCTTTCTCCTGGCCAATTGTGAATTTCACTAGGAACCTTGCCCTTTCCATCACTAATTAATCAACCCTTTCTTGCTAACTGTATGTTCTCCTGCTCTATTTCAAATTCACCATTCCTGGTGTCTATTGTACCATGTATTTTGTGTGTAACCTCTTCCCCTAAATAAACCTACCTTTTGCCTAAGAGAATAGCCATTGGGAATTCTTCACAGGACCGGACCCCAACTTTTGGTGCCTTTCCTAAAGCACATCATCTGGTGCCTAAATAACATTTGGTGCTACATCAGCCCCATCAATGGTGGTGCACTGGGCAGAAATAAGGAGGGTTTGGGGGTAAAGTTAATGAATTCTGCTTTGGATACATTGAGTATGATATGCCTAAAGAATGTCCATCTCAAAATGTTTTTAGACAGCGACATGGGATAGGAACTCAGAAAGGAGTCTAGGATGGAAAGATAGAGATATCTTTGCAGATAATAGAATGCCAGAATACTTCACATAATAAAACATTTCAAGGAACATCCAGCAGAGCATAAATGAACTCTGAAATGCGACGAGCTGTGCATGGGGCAACAAGAGGAGAAGCCGAGGAAACTTCACTTTCTAAATGTGGCCAATTAACAGTCAGGTCAAGCCAGTCTATCTTGAGCAAAGTTATCACATGCTTTGAGCCCGATCCAGATTGAAGCAAATTTCACTCACCTGCTGACTGATGGAAATGACGGACTCTGGGGAGCAGGCTGAAAAATCAATTATTCACATCTCCTCCTTAGCTGCCACCTACGCAGCTCACAGCGACAGCACTAGGGAAATGGAGATGGGAGGTTTGTTTTTAACATGCACTTCTCATTTCTCTGGCCACCTAGCTTGACAATAGCAAAATCAATAGGCTTGAAGATCAAAATCTTCAAGCTACAGAAGAGACAAATAAGTTGAGCCCTGAATGCATTCCAAACACCTGGAAATCTTTCCTGGTCTACTGCCCTTCGGTTCTTACAACTCCAGTAGGGAAGGGACTGGCAGTCTAACCTCCATTTCTCTTTTCCCCAATTTTGCTTCTGATCACCTTCTTACCACAGGCATAAGTGCCATCAAAGTGAGTGGTATGCCATCCTCCTTTTCAAGTAGCATTTAAAAATAAGTAGATAAGAAAAGATAATAAAAGACCTTCTGCTTCAAAAAAAAAAAAAAAAAAAAAACCCTACTTCATAATCATCTGGGTTTCTTTTTTTTCCTTGCTGGCCTGAGAAGTAAATCCTCTTTTGGTATCTAACACTGACCTTTCAGAGAGCAAAACTGAATAGGTTGGAGGAGGAAGATGAGAATAGAGAAATGTTGGGAAAATGCCTCCTGCAATTTTTGCCAAACCTTTTTTATTTTTCTTCATCTAAACTAAATTAATTTCGCAATTGTAACCACCCAGTGGTGCCATGCTGACCTAGCCTGGGCCTGAGAGTGTTCCCATGCTAGTGACTTTTTAAAAAAGGAAAGATTCAGATTTGGGGGAATTTAATGGCAGAAAGTGGTAAGTCATGGCAGTAATATGTCAGGTTGCAGCCACCTGCTCATCCTTTGCATACCATTTGCTTTTCAAGTGATTGTGATATTACCATCCTCTACTAAAGGGACAGAGGTAAAAATCAATATATCATTTAATCTCCAGCTAAATGAGGGGGGGAAGGAAGCTGCTGACAATGCAGGGGAAATAGTCAATTCTTCTACCTATCAGCTGGGACAAATTATCTGGCTTTTAGGAGAGGCATTAGGAGTCCTGTGTTTCTGGTATTCATCAATAAAGTTCTTATGGTCTCTAAGTTTATGAATGAAAACTCTTTTGCAAGAACTGAACTTCCAGGAACTTGCCCTCTCTGCTTTTAAGATTGAAAGGGGAAGTCCTAGTCTTTGATTTGAGATGTAGATTGAGACACTGGTACCTAGATGGCATAACGAACAGTTATCTGATTTTAAATCACTGGGTTCCTAGTGGAGAATAACAGATAGGTTGATGAAGATACCCACAGTGCCCTTTGATACAAGTAATTAATGTGGTATGTTCTAATTTATAGGCAACTCATAACTTCTCTCAGGTCTATGGATTCAGCAGCAAATCAACTGAATCCTGAGATGTAATCCTTCTAGTTATGTCCCAGTCTTTACCCTTCACCAAAGTTGATACCTATCTCCATCCTCTTTCACTAAAGCACATGAAGACATACGTAGAGATTTTCTTTTTCTGGAACATCCTCCATAGTCTTGAGCTTCTATACAGAAGGGGAAAAAATAGTAGCTAATAGTTTTCTAGGTAGAGTGGATATCCCAACTTTTTCTCTTTTCTTTCCTCCATATATTTTCCGGTAATTTATTGTTCCTTTTATATACCACTGATTATCAGTTTCATCATGGGCATATCCACCTATGCACTTCTGTTTACAATAGCCGGATAATCCAGTGCAGTGAAAAAGAGCACTGGATTCAGAATCAGAAGATTTATGATTAGAGGCTGCCACTAATTAATTATATGACCTTGGACATAATTTCAGTTTTACCATGGAAAAAATAAAATCACATATATTTATGCTTAATTACAACACAGGGTTATTATAAGGTAAAAATGAGTTAAAAATATAAAATTCCTTAGTAACTGTACAGAACAATTGTTGGGTTTCTTCATTTCTTCCTTTTTTGCCTTTGTCTGCGCCTTTGATTTCACCAATGTAGGGAAATCCCAATGTTCTACTTCTTTCATGCATATACAAAGAACTAAATACGTAAAGGCAGTAGTATAGTAGATAGGGTGATAGAGAGCTAGGCCTAGAATCTGGAGGAGTCATCTTCCTGAGTTCAAATTTAGCCTCAGACACTAGCTGAATGACCTTAGACAAGTCATTCAAACCTGTTTGCCTCTATTTCCCCATCTGAAAAATGAGCTAGAGAAGGAAATGGCAAAACACTCCAATATCTTTGCCGGGAAAATCCCACATGAGGCCATGGAGAGTCAAACAGCAACAATAAAAGCAGATACGATTTTCTGTTTTTTTTTATTTTATTTCATGTTCTATTAGAGATTCCCTTTCTGAAATTATAACCATGTGTTCTAGGAGCCATACTTCTTGATGATTGACATTTTTATTCTTAGAGTTTAAACTTCTTTCTCAGATCTAGATCAATCAATACTATCTATTAAAACAGCCATAGATAATTCATTTTTTAAACATTTTAATGGTCTTTAATAAAACAAAATTGCCTTTGAAATATCTTGGATACACTGCTATAATTATCAATCAATAAGCATTTATTAATCACTTACTATGTACGAGACACTGTGCTAAGCACTGGGGATACAAAATTAAGCAAAAGATAATCCCTGCACACAAGGAGCTTAAAATCTAAAGGAAGAGATACCATGAGAACTAATATATGCAAAACAAGCTATATACAGAAATAGAAAATAATGGAAACAGGGAAAATACTAGAAATAAGGTGGATTAGGGAAGATTTCCCATAGAAGTCTTAGTTAGTATTTTAGTTAGACTCAAAGGTGGGAAGGTCAGTGGTTGGGAGAGTCTCCAAGTATGGGAGGCAGCTCAGAATTGAAAGAAAGAATATCCAGGAATATGCATCCAATATGGATGGAATAATCAGGAGGTCAGTGTCACTGATTTTAAAAGTCATGCAAGGAGTAAAGTATAAGAAGATTGGAAACGTAGGAAGAGCCTTGTTTATAAAGAGTTTTGAATGCCAAACAGAGTTATTTTGTATGTGATCCTGAGGACAAAAGAGAGCCATAGACATTTTACTGAGTAGAGGATAACATGATATGACTTACATCTTAGAAAAATAACTTTAGTGGCTAAACTGAGGATAGATTAGAGTGGAGAGAGACTTTAGGCAGGTAGGTCCACCAAGAACCAGTTGAAATAATCCAGGCATGAAGTGATGAGGTTCTACAGTAAAGTTCTACTGTCAGAGGAAGCAAGCGGATATATTAAAGATAAAATTGACAGGTTTTGGCAACATATTGGATATAGAGGGAAAGAAGTAATAAATAGTGCTGAGTTTAAGGTTGTGAACCTGAGGGACTTAAAGAATGGTGTTGCCCTTTACAACAATAGGGAAGAAATGGGAGAAGGGGAGAGAGAGAGAGAGAGGGAGAGGGTTTAGCAAAATAAATAGTGGATTAAATTTTGTTCATGTGTGATGAGATCCTGGATGGCTGTGTGGGGTTAGCAGAGAGAAACTGGAACATTGATGGAATTGTTTCCTGAGGTAGGCAGGAAAAGGGTTCTAGTAGACATAAGTTTAGTTCTGTGGTCTCACCCTCTGTGGAGGTGATGGGCAGCCCAGCAATGTCCTATCAGAAATCCCAGTCATGTCCCTGATGTTAAATTTTCCCTATAAATCTGCTTATGGCCCATGCCATCTCTGTTAAATCTCCCTTGGCTCAGTCCAATCTGTTTCATGGAGTCTTTTCCCCTACTCCTCCACCACACCACATGGTATCTCTCCTAACTGCACTATGCCTTATATTGTCTCTCCTCTCAGAGCCCTCTTCTCCTCCTGATAGCTAATTAACTCTTTTATCCTTTTTGGGATTTAGCTTGCCAGCCAAGGACATATCCCAACCTCAGGGGTATTTCCTTTCTCCTGGCTAATTATGAGTTCCACTAGGGAACATGTCCTTTCCATCATTAATTGTTAAAACCCTTTTTTGCTAACTACATGCTCTCCCACTCTATTTCATATTTACCATTTCTGGTATCTATCGTATACCTTCCTTTTGTCTAGAATCTCTTTTCCTAAATAAAACTACCTTTTGTCAAAGAGAACTATCTTTGTGAATTCTTTACATGACAAAATTCCAATATTTGGTGCTGACCATCATCTGGTGCCTTCATCAGCCACATCGTATGGAATAGAAGATGTCTGTTGGACATTTAATTTGAGATGTTGGGAAGACATTTGGAGATGTGAAACTGAAGATTAATGGAGAGTTTGGGGTAGGATAGTTAAATATGAGAATCATCAACCTAAAGATAATAATTAAATCAATGAGAACTGATGAAGTCACCAAGCAAAGTAGAATAGAGGGAAAAGAAAAGAAAATAGGTTAAAATTCTGAAAGATTCTTATTGTTAGAAAAAGCATTCTGGAAGAGGATCCAGCAAAGGAGACAGAGAAGTAGTCTGATAAACAGAAGGAGAAACAGAAGTGATGTCCTAAAAAATTTAGAGAGAAAAGATACTCAACTGAGAATACTGTAGAAGAAGAAAAAAAAAGTAAGGCTTTTATTCCTTCAATATAATCCAGAAGTACTTGGGGAAAATGAGCAGTCAACAGCTATGGTTTTTTTTGTTGTTGTTGTTGCTACTGTTGTTTTTTTTGCAAGGCAATTAGAGTTGTCACCTGCCCAAGATCACACAACTAATAAATGTTAAATGTCTGAAGTTAGATTTGCACTCAAGCCCTCCTGGTGATCTATCCATTGCACCATCTAGCTGCTCCAATAATTATTATATTTCCTATAGTACTGACCCCAGAATTTCATTCCTTATACTTTCACCTTATACTGGGTGAAGTCTTTGAGAGAAATCATCTGTATTTCACTCAAACCAATATTCTCCTTTTTAAAAGAATGTCACAAAAATTAATCTGGTGTGTGTGTGTGTGTGTGTGTGTGTATGAATGTGTGAATCTATGCATGTATTCTGACTCCTTAGGAGGCTATTCCTTATGTAGCCAACAGGTGGTACTGTCAGAAAAGGTAGGTAGAAATAAAATCTGTAGGAAAAAAGAATCCCCTCTTTTCCCATATCTTTGAAAGATGCTTTCATTTAGTCTTTCCCAACTATTCCCTCAGCCACCTTAGGGAGCATGATCTTTGCAAGGGTCCTCCCCCATGAAGAAGAGGCTTTGAATTGCACAGAAAAAGAGTAATAAAAGGAGCAAAATTTGCCTAAGGCACCTGCTTCATTCTACCACCTAAATCTGTTTAAATAAGACTCAGCTGCCTAGGGTAAATGGTCCTGAATTGTATAGTTCATTATCTGTTATTTGGGAGTTTATGAGTTATTAATGAAGTCAAAACTATAAAATCTCTCAAATTATTGCTCCAAACCCCTAAATTAGGATTAAAAATATTTTAGATGCTGTTGACAAAAGAGCAAACTCCATTCCATGTAGTTTGTTGTTTCCTGTCATTGTCTCCTTCCATCACACTCTTCTGTGCATGAAAGTGAATGAAAAGTTGTCCATTTATTTTATATTGTTTATTTGAAATTTATATACATCCAATTACAAATATGAATCTCAGAGAAATTCTAATTATATGTGTTTCTATGGAACAAAATCAAGAAATATAAACAGCTTAAAGAATTAGAGAAATTTTTACAACCAGTATTTCTAATAAAAAACTCAAAAATATATAGAGAACTGAGTCAAATAAGAACACAAATCATTCCTTAATTGATAAGTGGTCAAAAGATATGAACAGGTAGTTTTCAAACAAAAAAGTTAAAGCTATCTATAGTCATATAAAAATGCTTTAAATCACCACTGATTAGAGAAATACAAATTAGAACAACTCAAATACCACCTCACACCTTTCAGATTGGCTAATAGAACAGAAAAGGAAAGTAAAATATATTGGACAGGATGTAGGAAAATTGGAAAATTGGAACATTAATGCATTGTTTATGGAGTTATGAAATGTAAAACAATTTGAAACTATGCTAAGGACCATAAAACTGTGCATACGTTTTGATCCAACAATACTAGGTCTGTTATCTAAAGAGATGTTTATAAAAGGGGAAAGTACTCCTGCAAATTATAGCAGCTCTCTTTGTTGTGGCAAAGAATGGGAAATTAAGAAGATGCCCATCAATTGGGGAATGGATGAATAAATTGTGGTATATAAATATAATGGAATACTATTATTTATAAGAAATGATGAGTAGGATTTCAGAAAAACCTGGAATGACTTATATGAACTGATGCCAAGTGAAATGAGCAGAACCTGGGAATATTGTGCATAATAACAGCAATATTGTACCATGACCAGCTTTGATAGAATTAGCTCTTCCCAGAAATACAGTGATCTAAGACAATTCCAAAAGATTCATGGTGGAAAAGGCAGAACAAAGCATACTATTTTCATTTTTTTTTATTTTTGTGTTTTCTTTCTTGTGATTATCTCTTTTGTTCTGATTTTTCTTTCACAACATGACTTACATGGAAATGTGTTTAACAAGATTTTACATGTGGAACCAATATCAGATTGCTTTCCTTCTTGGGGAGGGAGAAAAAATGCAAATCAAAATTTCATAAAAGTAAAAATTGAAAACTTAAAAAATAGAGAAATTTTAAAATAAATCTCTGCCATTTTCAGAGAGGAAGAGGGAAAAGAGAAAATTAAACTTTCACTGACTTTTCATTGCTCCCAAGAATCAAAAATAGTTCATAACTTTACTCTATTTCAGTCACACCTGTAAGATATTTTTTCATTATGTTTTGTCTTGTTTTAAATATAAGCAGAGATCACAACCCCTGGAATCAAGTCCATCATACTCAAAATCCAATCTCTGAACTTGCATGATATAATATGCAATGTTCTCTTCCCACCCCTATCGCCCCCCTTCCCCCATACACACATACTTCTACTGCCATCAGCACCATCCTCTCCACATTTTGTAATTGTCATTCTTCAATTATTTCAGTTGTGTCCTATTCTTTGTGATCTTATTTGGGGTTTTCCTGTAAAAGATAGGAGAGTTGTTTGTCGTTTCATCCAGTTCATTTTACAAATGAGAAACTGAAGCAAAAAGGATTAAAGGACTTGCCCAGGGTCCCACAGCCAGGATGTATCCGAGGCTGGATCTGAACTAAGGAAGAAGAGTTTTCCCCGATTTCAGAGCTGGTTATCTAATGCCTCTTCCAGCTGCCTATCCCTTTCTAAATTTGCCTCTTCAAATTTGCTCCTCTTGAGTCTTTTAATTCTAAAGTCTATTACTACAGGCAAAATGAATATATGTTGTCTCTTTGAACTACAATTCCTAGAAATCCATGCAGTATACACTCTAGAAATCTTTCTTCTAACAGAGCAGTCAATTGGACTCAAAACCTAGTTATATTCAGTCACTTGTCTGTTTACTCAAGTAGAAGTACAAGTTTTATGATGAAAATTATATTGCAGATTAGCAGTTAATTGGCACAATAAAGTGCTGTACCCTCAGGAGTCAGCAAGTCCTGAATTCAAATCCAGTCTCAGACACTCATCAGTTGTGTGATCTTAAACAATTAACTCTCAATCTCAATATCTTCATCTGTAGATTGGGAATAATAATAATACCATCTACTCCTAATGGTTGTTATGAGAATAAAATAAGATAATATCCAACATTTTGCAAACTTTAAAACACTATGTAAATGCTAGCTTTTATTTTTAAATTGAGTGAATTGAAAAATGATATATGCAGCCTACTGTTTGATTTCAGGGGATTGTTGAGGCCATTTTTTAAGGTTTGGGGGGTGGGTTAGTGTTTTTCCCCCATCACCCATCATGTAATAAATTTTCTGTCTTTTATAATCTAAAATATCTTGTCTCTATATCTTCTTCCAAATACAATGAAGATGAAAATGATTCAGCAATACTCAAGACAAAAATACAGATTTGAATAAGGCCAAAAAGCACAATCTTAAGCAATCTAGGACTGAAAGCAGTACTAATGTTGCCACTAACAAGTCAAAAATACAGCTGCTTCCTATGTTGAATGTTTTCAGGGCTCAGAGTGCATTGGACTTCTTAGAAAGAATTAAGTGGTACATAGAAAAAGACAACAAAATGCTATTCATTTTAAGATGAAACATTAATATCAATTTTTCATCCATTAGAAGCTGAGATGTTACTTTGGAAGACTAATGTTACATGCACAGAAATACATTTATGCGGGTCAATTTAAACTTCAAAAACAAGAAGTAGGAAGGAGAGATGGTGTGTGGAGATTACTTAATAGCCTTCCAGTGCAGGGACTATTTATTATACTCTGTTCCAAGAAGATACAGTTATACCCCTAGTTACAAGACTTGGGATTACTTTCCATATATGCAATTTGTAAAGTATAATTAGGACTAAAATCTCACCCTCAATATCAATGAACAAACATTGACAATCTAAAATATTACAAAGCCTTTGGAGAGTCATGTTTCAGTGGCATAAAGACATTTGGCAAACTACCATTTCTTGGGCAAAATTGGAAAGTAGTTAAAAATGTATCTTTGGTGTTTCCCATCTCTAATCTCTTTTTTCTTCATTATTCTCAAAACTTTTGTTGTGCCATCATCATCCTCAGACATTCATTATTATGCTTTCCTCTAAATATCAAAAATCCTCCTACTATGGTACCCCAATGAATAGCCCTTCCTCTAAGTGACCCCAGATGAGCTCTTCCTTTTCTTCCAGAATTATCATTCAATGGAAGTCTTTGATTCCTTATCTTTCTTGCTATCTCTGCAGAATTTAAATTTATATGTCTCTTTCTTCTCTTGAACAATATGGCTCTAATTTCTCTCAACGTTTCTCCTATATGTCTCAATGCTCTTCAGTTTCCTCTGTTCTTTATTGAATTATCATCTACATCCCATCGTCTAACTGCAAGTCTAACCCCAGACTTTTGCCTGGCCCCTCTTTTGCTGTATACCAACTCTCTCAATCTCATCAAATACCAAGGG
The DNA here is from genome assembly GCF_902635505.1 of Sarcophilus harrisii. Lineage (NCBI taxonomy): Eukaryota > Metazoa > Chordata > Mammalia > Dasyuromorphia > Dasyuridae > Sarcophilus > Sarcophilus harrisii. The sequence goes on from NC_045428.1 coordinate 268,083,267, forward strand.
CTTAATTATTATCCTATGCAGATGATTTTCAAATCTAAATATCCTGCCTAACTTTTCTCCTGATTTTCATATTTCAATCTGTCAGAATCTCAAACTCAGCAAATACAAAACCAAATTCATTATCCTTCCTTCCAAAGCCATCTCCCTTCCAAACTTCCCTGTTCCTGTTGAGGGGACCACAATATTTCTAGTCACCAGGTCCACAATCCTGGAACCATTCTCCATTTTTCCCTCAACCCCATCCATATTCAATCCATTGCCAAGTATTTCCATTTATACCTTCATTTTTTTTGGCATCTCTTTTCCTTCTCTCCATTTATATAGCTATACTCTAGTTCAGATCTTTATCACCTCTCTCCTGGACTGTCACAGTAACCCTTCTAACTGGTTTCCCTGCTCAAAGTTTCTCTCCATTTCAATCTATCTTCCACAACCTGCCAAAGATATTTCCTAAAGCACAATTCTGATTGCATCACTCTACTGCTCAAAAAACTCCAATGGCTCCCCACTGATTCCAAGATAAAGTATAAACACTTCTGAAATTTAAAACCACAACCTGGCTTGAATCTGTCTTAAAAAATTATTTTACATTTCTTCTTCACCTGCTTTGTGCCTAACTTGTCTTCTTCATATACAGCATTCAACTTCCTATATTTGCACCTTTACACTTTCTCTCTATCATATCTTTTAGCCTTTAAATGAGAACTTGCTGATCTCCCCTACCATACTGCCACTGCACACACCAAATTCATTTGCATTTACTTGTGTATATTTATATTTTGTTTCTGTCCATTAAAATATAGAATCTTTAAAAGCAGGGATAATTTCTTTTTTTTTCATCTCCAGCATCTATGCAGTTGCTGACACATAATAGACCCTTAATAAATGTTTGCTTATTGATTCATTGGCTAATTCCCTTCTCAAAATTCTACTGAACTATTTGATAAATGTAACTAAATAATTCATTCACTGGCCTAGTTCACCTTCCCAAGGTATATTTTTATTTTAAAAAAAACTTAATTTTGAAGTAATGTAATATGTGATGAATATAGGATTTACCATTGCTGCCACCCTAACTTATCTTATTACTACAGATAAAGACAATGAAGCTTTTGCAAGAAGGGATTCCTTGCCTCTATGGCCTTCTTTTCAAAAGAACCATTTCCTTACTGCTCTCCAGAAGTAGAGGATAAAGTAAAACTGGTTAAGTGCTGTCTTTGGAATTATCCAACCATCTCTTCTGTCCCCTCCTCAAACCATCTATGCTCTATCTCACATCCTTTCTTTAATTTTTGGTGATAAGTTTCAATAGAGGTATTAATTCCATAATCCTGTTTTATATTAAAGTCTCCTTTTAATGAAATTCAGTTATCAGATGTCTATATTCCTAATGTTCAGTGATTTTTTAAAAAATCCAGATTTTTAAAATATCCTACTTTAAGTCTTAGTCTTAATACTAATCATGAAGAGGGAAGAAACCAATAATTTTAACCATAGCATTCATTTTTATACAATAAGAGAAGGCTGAAAAAAATTTAACCTTTCTATAGGTACTTATAGGAGTTCTCAAACTTTTTAAATAGGGGGCCAGTTTAGTGTCCCTCAGACTGTTGGAGGGCTGGTCTATAGTAAAAACAAAAACTTTTACTGTGGGCCTTTAAATAAAGAAACTTCATAGCCCTGGGTGAGGGGGAGAAACATCCTTGGGAGCTGCCCCATCTGGCCGGCGGGCCATAGTTTGAGGACCCCTGATAGAGTATCCTTTGTAGAATGAAACTCTCCAGTTAAGAGAATACTCACCAGGATCAAACTTATAGTAAAGATTCTCAGGGAACTGTTTCAATTCTGTTATTGCTTGTCAGGTACCCAATAAAGAGTCAAATTTATTCCTTTTTTTCAATTGATTCTATCTAAAATTTCCCCACCAGAATTCCTTGCCTCCTTCCCTCAAATGATTCAGTTCCCCACTGGTATCACCAGAAGAAGGGAGCAACCATCACAAAATGTTTTATATTGTGTGGCATGGTTTTTAAAAAGAGAGATTGGAAAACAACTCCTTTTTAAAAAATCCATCAAAACCAACCTCTCAGCAAAATGCCGAATAGACTCAAAAAATAATGAGACCATTGCTGAATGAGGCAGATGGCTTGGCAACCCTAAAAGACTAACAGCATAGAAACATTCATTTGAGTTTTCATCTAACTTTACTAAATCAGTATGTGAATCCAACCATATGTCTTTCAATATTTCTTTTCCCCAAGATGTGAGCAGTATGGGTAAGGACCACTAACAAGGGGAGGAGGAAGTGGCAAACACAGAAACTGGCATGCTGAAGTTAGCTCTACACAAAACCTTATGTATATCTAATTATTAGAAACCAGCTACAGATCTCAAAGGCTCAAGCACTCATTTGAATAATTTTCTCTGAATCACAATAATGGAAAGATTCATAATTATTGCTCAAAGTTTTTCAGACTTAGCTAACATTTTAATCTTATAGTGCAGCATCATTGATGCTACTCAGACAGAATTAACCCTTCAATACATACAACTAGAAAAGGAATGGTTTTCACCAAAAGTGAGTTTGTTGTGAGAGCAGACTAAGGAGAATGGATGGATGGATGAAATATCATTTATTAAGCAGTTGCTATGTTCCAGGGATACAAGTCCTAACTGCTGGGATATAAATAAAAGAAAGCAAGACTGTCTCTGCCCTCAAAGAGTTTATATTCCAATAAGAAAGATAATCCCTAAAGTGGACCCTGGGAAGGATGGATAGAGGTATAGTCATAAATTAAAAACTTAGTAAAAAAAAAAAAATCACCTGTTAGAATCATGGTTGGTTGCAGAGACAGAATTCAAGGTTCCAGCGGAAAGAGCTTAAAGATGATAAGAAAGATAGCTGGAGTGCAGGAAGTATGCTTTAGAAAGTACAAGAAAGAAGAAGAAAGGAAAGCTCATCCATCAGCAAATATTTAGGGGTTATTCACTGTGTCAGCTACAGTAGAGATGCAAAAATATTTGAGACAACATAGTTCCTATTCTATTTATATAGTTCCCATCTATTTGGGAATAATTGGGAACCCAACAATTGTTAGTTGATCTCTGGAATTACTATCAACTGATATCTAAATCACTAGATTACTTCAGAAATGAAATAAAATTTCAGCATTTTAGAATGTTTATGAAAAACAGTATAAACATTTGCAGTCTACAGAAGAAAGGTTTTGCCCTTCTGTCTTACACACTGCACTATCACATGTCAAAAGGACAACTCTTTATGAAGATAAAAGAAGCACAAAACATGAAGGAAAGGGAGAATTATTTTTGCTTGATATCAAGGGAAAATATAAAAAAGCAAGCATGACTTTCTGAAGCACATATAAATGCTACATTAGTATTAGAGTACTTTTTTACTATGACAACTGGGTTTTTTTTTAACTTTATTTTTTTTATTATAGCTTTTAATTTAAAAGATATATGCATGGGTAATTTTTCAGCATTGACAATTGCAAAACCTTTTGTTCCAGTTTTTCCCTTCCTCCCCCTCACTCCCTCCCCCAGATGGCAGGTTGACCAATACAAGTTAACTGTTAAAGTATAAGTTAAATACAATATATGTATACATATCCATACAGTTATTTTGCTGCACAAAAAGAATCAGACTTTGAAATAGTGTACAATTAACCTGTGAAGGAAATAAAAAATGCAGGCGGACAAAAATAGAGGGATTAGGAATTCTATGAAGTGGTTCATACTCATTTCCCAGAGTTCTTTCACTGGGTATAGCTGTTTCAATTCATTACTGCTCTATTGGAACTGATTTGGTTCATCTCATTGTTGAAGAGGGCCACATACATCAATATTGATCATCATATAGTATTGTTGTTAAAATATATAATGATCTCCTGGTATGACAACATGTTTTGTTTTGTTTTTTCTACTTCAATATCTTAATTTTTTCCCTTAATTTCTATGATTTGATTTGGTTTTTCTGGGTTTGTTTTTTTTTTTTGAGGGGGGGGGATTGTTTTTCTTTTTTTTACAATCCCATTCTTTTTTCTTTTTGCATCCTTGGAAAAACAAAAACAAAACCTTTATAACAATTACACATATTCAAATCAGATAAATTCACACATTGGCTACATATACCCCCATTCTGCCCCTTGAGTCTCTCACCTTTTCTGCCAAAAGGTGGGTAACTTCATTATCAGTCTTCTATAACTGTTATTTGTTACTATACTGAATTATGGAGTCTTTCAAGGTTGTCTTTCATTGTAAAGTTGAGGTATAAATTATTCTTCTGATTTTTTCACATTACATCAGTTCACGAAGTTCTTCCAAGTTTTCATTGAAATTATTCTTTTCACAATTTTTGTAGCTTATGATACTGCATTATGTTAATATACTACAATTTATTTAACAATTTTCCAAGTGATAGGCTCTCTTAATTTCCAGGTCTTTGTTTCTATAGAAAGCCATTACAAACACTTTTATACATATGATTCATTTTCTTCTCTTTGATTTCCATGAAATTTAAATCCAGCAGTGATATCACTAGGTCAAGTGGTATGTATTATTTAGTGCCATTTAAGGTATAGTTCCAAGTTGCTTTTCAGAATGGCTAGATAATATTCACAATATTCATTGTAATGCAATGTTGCTAATTGCACCTATTTTCCCACAGGCTTCTAAAATAAATATTTTTATTTTGTGTCATCCTTAATAACAAGATGAGTGTAAAGTAGAACTTCAGAGCTGCTTTAATTCTGATTCCTCTAATCATAATAATTTAAGATTTTTCATAAAGTTATTGATAGCAACAACTCTCTTCCTTTGAAAATTGCTTGTTCATATATGACACACATACAAAATAATCAGAAAAATGAATGGCTTAATATAAAGTGAAAAATTTTAAGCAGGAACATCAACCATTGCAAGAATCAGGAAAAGTTTCTCACAGAAGATAATACTTAACATTAAGTCTTAAAAGAAAGGAGAGATTCCAAGAAGCATAGAAAAAAAAAGCATTTTTTCCAGAAAAAAAAAAAAATAGCCACTTTAAATCTCCAAGATAAGATATGAAGTGTCTTAGGAATCATCAAGTGTTCCAGTTTGGCCAGGGGAATGATAAGTGACTATGCAAGATGCAGATTATGAAAGGCTTTACATTTTAAAAAGAAGATGAAACTTGGCTACCAAAAGGGTTATGTATGAGAAGTATCTCTCCTCTTTTTCACAGGGATGGGGGCCCACAAGTCTGAAATATTGCATATAATTTCATACTTTGTTCAACTCTAGACTAACTTTGCTAATTTTTTCCTTCTATTTTACTTGTTATAAATGATAGTTCCCTGGAAAGGAAGATGCATTGGGAAGTACAAGTGACATAATAATAAAATATGTCGATAAAGGAAAATTTTAGTGTTCAACAAAGGTTTCATTTCTTTTTATTCTAAAGACAATAAGAACTACTGAAGTTTCTAGAGACTTCTGGGGTTATGGCCAGACTTGTGCTTTAAAATTTTCAAATTTTTTTCAAAGAAATGATGAACATGATAAGCAATGAGAATATATAGGAAGGCTTGCATGACTTCATGTAAAGTGAATTAAGCAGAGTTAGGAAAATAATATACACAATACCTACAGCAAGGCAAGAGGAAAAAACATTTACAAACAATCAAAATGAATGTTGAGAAAATGCAAAAAATAAGACTGACCCCTGAGAAAAGATTTAAAAGATGCCTCTCCTCACACATTTGCAAGGAAGGACAGGTTTTGAGGGTATGAAATATTGCATATACTTTTATATATATTATATATACATATATATGTATATATAATATATATATACACATTAAACTTTTTAATTATGTATTGAATTTGATCCACCACCCCCCTCCCCTTTTCCTTCTTTTTCTCTTTAAAAAAACTGCTATGTTATAAGGGATGGATTTCTGGAAGGATAGGGGGAAATAAAATAGAAAATCCAGGCAACTGTAAAAAAAAAACAAAAGATTTCAATAAAAATCTGTTCTTAAAGAAATACCAATTTTAAGCATAAAACACTTACAGATATTATACTGCAGTCTCCAGAGGAACCAAACTTTTATTTAGACTGGAACAAAAGTAGTTATAAAGAGTACCAAAGAGTTATATTCCTTTTAGGGAAAACTACTTTCATCTGACAGACATGCCATGCAATCCAGATCAAGAACTTTGAGACTTCAAGTGATTTCACTGCTAATCAATTTCCTCTTCTCCTTAACTATACTTTTTCTGTGCTTTTGATTGTCCTCTTTCCTAGATCTTATCCCTGTTCTAGTTCATGGAAATGCATCTCAAAGGCATTTTAAATACTTACTTCATTGATGGGTTGGTAAACTTCTTATTTTAGTTCATAATATTTTCCACAGATTACTTTGCTCCATTTAGAGGAACAGGAAAGGTCTTAAGGGGAATTATAAAGAGTGATTTCCTTCAATACTTAAGTCATTTGCCTTCTCCTAAGGAAGGCTTTTCTTGTTCCCAATTATTTGACAATACTCTCAGCTTGTTGACTTGACTTGATTTAATCATTGGATTCCTTCCCATCCTCCTTAAGATTAAGGAGCATTTTCTCTCATTTTGTCTTTGTAACATTAATATTGAACACAGTGCCTTTTTCATTTATGTGAAGTTGGGAAATCAATGATTTTACTAGTATAGGAAACTCTTGGTATGAACACTCCCTTCACGTAGAGAAGAAACACATTTGTAACATCATTTTAGGGAGTTTCCTGGTATACTGTTAAGTAGCCTGTTCTATTTCCCACTGCTAATATTTTTCACATGCAGTCTTTGAACTCAAATCTTCCTGATTCCAAGGCTATATACCATTCCACTTCTTACAGAGGACATAACAAGCACTGAATAAATGCTAGTTGGATTGGATCAGCCATTATCCTAGACTAAAAAAGTATACCACAGGAACCCTCTTTCATTTACTGATCCAATTCCAAAAAATCAGAAGGGAATGAAGAAGAGAGGACTTTTCTAGGAATGTTCTTAAAGCATTGTCAAGCAAGAACAAACCACATGAGAACTCTGCTAACAGTTATCCACATGCCCACAGAAATCCCAAAATATGTATGCCTGATGACTGAGGGGTCCCATCCTTTATCCAGTTCATCTTTTCAAAGTCTAGCAGCTAACCTGTTAGTCCAAGATAACGTTTCCACTCCTTTATTCACAGCAGAAAGGTTTTGCATAGAGGTCATTAACCAAAGAGCACTGAGAAGCTTTTCATTTTAGCCTCTTTCTTGTGGAATAGTACATGGAGTTACTTCAACAGGAGTTAACTGATAAAAGGTTTTTCTTGTTGATAGCAACTGTCTTCCATCTGTTCTTCAGTGAAGTTACTAGTTTGTAGAAATTCACTTAATGGCTCCTAAAGATGATGGAAGTTCCAAGAGTAATCTAGTACATCCACATTTCAGCAGAGATAATAGTGAAAAGGTTTTCATGGAATAAGGGAAGCAATTAAAGTACTAGGCAAGTATATTAGCTTCATTTTTATGAATTCATTTGCAACTCTCCATAGCACAGAGCATAGGATTCTATACCCAGTGGCTAGTGAAATAGGGGAATAGGAAAAGCACTAACCTAGGAATCAGAACACTAAACAAGAAGAACATGGCCTTAGTCATTGGCCATTCTTCTCCAGGGGACATGTTTTCTATCTGTAAAATGGAATTAAGAATACCTGAACCACTCATAGAGTCATAGTAAGGAAAGTGCTTGATAAAATTGAAATACAAAATAAAAGACAAACTATTCCTAATTAGTAAATAAGCAAACATATAAAGAAGGATTAAGGACTTCTCCATGGTCATACAGACCAAAATGAAAACCCAGATCTCCTTGATCCAAATTCAGCTACTCATTCCATTATGTTATGCTGTGTCATAATAGGTCTTAAGTCAAGAGAAAGGCAAAAGCCAAAAAAGATGAAATTTAATCAAAATAAATGTAAAGTCCTACAGTTAGGTTCAAGAAAACAGCTTCACAAAATTGTTCTTACATGTAATTAAAATAAAAGTAAACTAGTAAATATTAAGAAAGAAAACAGTTCACATTTGACAAAGAGAATGTTAGAAAAAGTTCATTTTTTTTTTAAAAAAACCTACTGACTTTAAGTACAGCATGAATCGACAGTATGCGGTGGCAGTAAAAAAAAAAAAAAAACATCAATTACAATGATCATAGGCTGTATTAATAAAATTATATAGAAATTATAATCCCAATATATCAATCTATTCAAATGAAATTTGAGCTTTATGTCCAATTTTTAGAGAGTCATAGTATAGAAGAACCATTTATAAGTTGAAGTATATCCAGAGGAGAGATAACAGATGGTGAAAGGATTCAAAATCAATGAATGAATCCCTAGAACTGTGGAAGAAAATAACATGGAGAAAAGAAGAATAGGGAGGGGAGGGATGTGAATGTCAAGTGGGAATTCTTTTCTATTTGTTTGATACCCACTGGGTAGAAAGATCATGGAGGCAGGTCTTGAATCAACATTAAATAGTAGTCATCAATAATAATGAAATTGCCACAGTTGGAGCATAACATCAGTTCTAAATGTACGTATAAGGGATGTAGAAATGATGTTACAAAAAAGGCGGGGGGGAGTTACATTGGTCCATATAGAAAGGAAATATGTACTAAAAGACAAAATGAATAGTGCCAAGAGATTGATGTTTAGGGTATCTGAAGGAAGGGAAGATAAAAAAGGCACAGGGGAAAAAATCTCAGGTCTTATTTAATAACTAGCTGGGAAAATATCAACCACTGACCTTGCAATGGTCTTTAAACAGCTACTCCAGAACCTCCAATAAGATCTAATTGTGAAATATAGCTAAGTGGGCATAACTAAAAATAGGAAAATAGCTCTCAAAGTATAAACTCCTGAGGGGTCCTGATGCCCTTCAGATATCTAAGAGCCATTTTCATAATAATATTAAGATGCTATTTACCTATTTAAATGCTTCTCCCTTTTCCAACTGTATATGTGTGAGGCTAGATTTTCTAAATATATTTCAACCAAAATACCATATCATAAAAATTGACTGCAGAAGCAGATATGAGAATCTAGTTGCTTCTCTAATCTAGTGACATCCTTAACTTCACAATGACTGTTATGATAGGGACGTGGGTTAAAGGACAATAGAGTGCTGCTCACTGCTATCGTTAATTGGAACAATTTTGAATCATGTATACTTGCACTACGTTTAGAATCACTAAATTCAATAAATGTGACAGAGATTTGAAATATATAAAACAATTCTCTTCTCACTAAATTTTTTTTGTTTCAGAAAAGTATAGCTATTTTTCATAAAATGTTATTTAATCTCAAGATGTAATGGGTTTATTATTACTATTTTAATGAATTAATATTTTAAAATGGTGTTTTAATTTCTAATATGGTTAATATTTATAGATATAACCCACATAACCAAAAATTTTTGTAAGTCCTCAATAATTTTCTAGCTATGTAAAGAAGTCTTTCTTGAGACTTGATCAACTTTTTCCAGTCATATAAATAGATATATAAAATAGGTATACAAATCAAACATCTACTAAAAATAAATTGTAATTTTCTAATCAGTTACATAACCCCATCTGAGGTTGTACCCCACAGTTTAAGAAGCTTTAAGAGTTGTAATTTAGGGTAGAGGACAAAACCTCAAGCCATGTCAATGTTTCTATTAACTGTTCAAGCCACTCTTGGACTAATACAACAATTAAGGAAACTCTCACCTCATGCTGACTGCAGTGAAAGAGATGTGGACCTTACTATGAAGGACAGCAAATGGTGACTGCAACTATTAATTGGTCCAATTTTTGATCATGTATGCTTGCCCTGTGTTTAACAACTGTATTATTACCAGTAAACTTTTTTTTTCATATATACCCTGGCTTATATTTAGTCATACACTCTTTTCTTATATGTCTACTCCCCTATCATCTAACATAGATCCATGGCATTTATTAGCAAGGAGAACACAGTTCACCAAAAGATATAGGGACTATATAATTCCATTGTGCTGATAGTTTGTTAAATGTGAAACAGCACTTCATTCAATAGAGAAAAATTCTGCCTTTAAGCTCTTTTTCCAGTAAAATAAAAATTCAAAATTTCTTGATATACATAACACAAATAATCTTCTGATCATAAACATCAGGCAAGGAATAAAATAAGGAGAGCTGAGTTTTAGTTTTAATGTGTTTTTGCTTTATTGTTGAAGGACACATTACATGCAGTAAAAGAATTAACTTACAAAACATCTCAACAATTCAATTTGACATTTGGAATATGTTTCCAGGAGAATGTGAATGCTAAATCTGCTCACCAGGGAAAACAGATATTACTACCTTCAGATAATCCAGTGTGACAATGATCAATAACACTTCTCTCTCAGCTACAGATGTCAGGACTAAAAGTTGAAAAAAAAATCACAGTGAGAGCTTTGCATCACTACAGACATCAGCCTTCATGAGCATCAAACTTTTCCATTACTGAATAAGCTCAGCATAATATTTTGAAGTTTGTTTACTAAACCTTTGATAAACCATGACTGAGAAGCTTAAAAAAAAAAACCTAGCATCCAAAGGAATACTGAAACCTTTAACTCAGCTTTGGAATTTTTTAAAATTAAAAAAAAGACAGGAAATAGCCATGTTCTTTAAAATATAAATTCATATTCCTTAAATACTTCTACTCCTAATTCAATTTAACAAACATTTAGTAGGTGTCTATTGTATACAAGGTATATTGCTAGTTTCTGGAAATACAAAGATAAACATGAAAAAATTTTTATTCTAAAGAGCCTTGTAGGTCATTTTAAAAGGTAGTAGGAGATGTATCTGAACTGTATGTGTTTTGAAGGCAGCTAGGAGTTCTACCAGATACAGGTGAAGAGGGAGTGAATTAATTCTAAAAATAGAGGAACCACTCATGGAAGATAAGAAGATAAGAAATGAAATATCATTTGGGACAAAAAATAGTTGGCCAACCGATTAGACGGGACCTGAGACTACATAAAGAGGTCTAGGAACATGATCTTCAATTAGGAGATTACATAAAGAAAATTTGGGGAAAGTCAACCAAGATCAAATCTAAAAATAATGTCTCCTTATTGGTAAAGTCTTCCTGGAGTTCAACTCCAAGAAACTCAACTTAGAGAACCTTCCTCCATATATGATCCTACATTGATTTATCACAGACAGACACAGCTTCTGGGAGGTGGAATACTCAATACTTATAATCAGGGGAATGCTGTCAAAAATAATTAGCTGAGAGCATTCTATCATTCAACAATATTAACTTCCTAGAAATCAAATAGAAGATGGAAAACCAAGTGAAAGTGATTTCAATGGGAGCAGTCTTGGTGCTCACTTGCATTAAATGGGATGCCTTGATCAAAGGCAAATTACATGATGGCTCATATAAAGAAGAAAGATGTGTTATATAAAAGTATTGGTTGTCAGGGGGCAGCTAGTTGTTGCGGTGGATAGAGCACCAGCCCTGAAGTCAGGAGGACCTGAGTTCAAATCTTCTTTCAGACCCTTAATACTTCCTAGCTGTGTGACCCTGGCAAGTCACTTAACCCCAATTGCCTCAGAAAAGAAAAAGAGTATTGGTTGTCACTAACATGGTGACAATTTTGATTATACTTCAATATCATATTCTCAATAAAAATTAATTAAATAAAAGTAGATCTCTTGCCAGTCAAAAGCAAGTCCATAGAGCAGATAAGTGGTGCCACGGATAGAATACTAGTCCTGGAGTCAAGAGAATCCGAGTTCAAATCAGATACTTATTAGTAGGGTGATGCTGGGCAAGTCACTTAACCTGGATTGCCTCAAAAGGAAAATTTAAAAAAAAAAAAAGCAAGTCTGGATTCACATAGGAACCTGTCAGGCTGATCTGTCAGAGGTGGACATTCAACTGCCTCATCTTTAATTCAAGGGTTCCTACAACATAGAATAATGGTGCCATGTAAATATTGCTGATTGACCTAGTCCTCATTCTTTGCTATTTCTATAATCAATTTAATTATTTAGTTCTTCATAGAGCTTTCAAGGATGCTATTACATCCCCAAATATCAGCAAATGGCAAGAAGCATCAGCAAGATTCTTCCATTTGTCCCATCTCCAAAGATGAGTATCTTTGATAGTCTAATGCTGTTTTCTCCAACCTCAGACAACTCAGCCAGATTCATAATCACTGTGCAGGAATAATTATAAATGAATTTAAATGCCCTGTCCCTTAAATTTCTCTTACCTATCAGTCACATATGTTGAAGCTTGACTTAGAAGGAGGAGGACTTGCCAGGATCCCAATTTTTCAGGGTATCTACTATTTCCAGATTAATGGCCACCCAAATTCAATTGCACATGAGCTAATACCCCAGTTACCTGTAGTAAAGGACCCAATGGGCTGCTGGAGAAGGAAAGCACTGTGGCTAGGACTTGAAGGCTCAGACTCCAATAAAATTACCACCTAGTTGAGGAAATTGAAGGTATTAGGACAGCAAATGATTAATTGTGGAAACTGAGTAAACAAGATGACTATCTTGTGATTCAATTCTGGAGCTAGCTCAATCCCTTTTCAGACCCAATTCTGGGTCTAATACAAATTCTGACGTGAGAAAACTTTCTTCAATTGGGAGAAAACCTTATTGCATTGAATGAACCTAGCACTGCATGGCTGGGAAACTGGACCATCTCCATCTGCTATTTAGGGATCCATGACTAAGGACCTAGGTTATGCTAACCAGAAACCCAGTCAGATTCAAAATGGAAGGAGTTTTTTCACATTTGTACATCTCAAAATATTCGTATGTCTTATCCGAAAACTTGTCTGATATTGATTACTTATTGTTTCCATGTTCTTTTGATTGTCCCCATCCTTTGGGAGGGAGTAAGACATTTCATTTTCTGAATTCAGGGAATAGCTCTCTCTATTCACTCTCCCTCTCCCACTGTGGAAAGTCCCTAATCTTTCACCCAGTTTTCTTTTAATTAATTAGCCTTATTATTGTTGTTTTTCATGTATAAAAATCTATCTATCCCTTCCTTTATTCATTATCCACCAGTACAAAGCTGAGGAAGGGACCTAGTGTTAATTCACTGTGCCATGAACTGCTTAATAAGTCAATATTCTCAAAAGACCAAACCTTTGTTTCCCACCATATTTTCATGAATGTTCAAACATCTGAGGGACCCAGGCAAGTATTTCTTGCTGTGTAATGCACATTTCCATTTAACAATTACAAGCCTCATATACTCTGCATATCTAGTTAAAGAGGTTAATATCAAACAATTCATACAAGGAAATTCTGACCAACCCCTCCAAAAAAAAATGTTAGCATGACCCTGCATCACCTATTCAGTAGCAATTAGAGTTCAGTAGTTAGTAAGCGAGGGGGTTTCCAAAATGGAATAAAAATGGTCACTTTGAGAAACTTAGAGCTCCAGAAGCCTAATAATTACTCCTTTTGGTTTTTTTAACCTAATTCCCACCAAATTTTCTATTCCATGTGGTTCTTACAAATAGGTATTTTTAAAATATATAAATTTTAACAAGTCATAAAGATCCAAGGAGAGAGATTTCTAAATATCCTGGGTTATAGTCTATTCTGGGCCCCATTTAAAAAAGAAATGTATACTTAAAAAAAAGAAGAAGAATAAATAAAGCAGGCAAAACCCTGAATTTTCTTAGGGTTCATATCTCACTTTCCCTCTTTTTAAAAAATTTTCAGAACAACTTTATTTGCCTAATACAAAAAGTATACAGTGTATAGTTATCAATTACAAACTAGCACAAGACTACTTGTCAGGATTCTAGAAGTATCCGCCTGGTTCCATATCACAGTTCAAGATTTTTTCCTTTAGGAAGTATCATCACCTGGGAAAAAATATTCAGAGGGGGAAATGATCCTACAATTCAACCAGAAGGAAAACCATCTACTAAGAAACAAAACAATTCTTCTATGCTTCCCTGGGCTTAGGTCAACTTCAATTGGCTCTGGGTCAGATGATACTTGTCTAGATTGTCAAACCCATTACTTGGGGAAATGGGGTATGAAGCTCCTGCATGCCGTAACAAGCCTGTTAAAGCTTGTCTTGTAGGCTGCTTGGGAGACCTTAGACTTTAGATACAAGGTCCATGAAAACCAACTGCAACTTCAGGCAAAATTCAAGACAGTGCCATCCAATCTAGGGCCATTGCCACTGAGACCTCATTCAGTGTAGTCCCTTTACATCATCATTGTAATAGAGAAAATCAATGCTTTCCAGCAAGACCCCACAGGGGTCTATACCCACCAATTGTGGCAATATTAAGGAGAGTTCAGGTAATCTTTAAGGAAGGATGGTGAAGTTATACTGAACTTCTGGATGAAAACAAACTTTTCCTAATGTCTCAAAAACAAGAATACAGAAAAATAGGCATTGGTGAGATCAATAGCCTCAAACCATTCATCTAGGTTTGCAGCTACCTATTCTGTCTTAATGACAAGTATCAATCAACTGGAGTAATTCGTATAACAACTTTGTAAAACTCCTTGTAATCGAGTTTACTGGTGACAAAAAAGAAGTTTATAATGTAAATAATCCAATCTGCTTAATCTCCATCACTAAGGAGGAAATGTCTTTCTCTGCCTCTCCCTTCCCATCCAGTAAAATTCCAAAGATTCCATTTGATCTTAATCATAAAAACCAGCACAGAATTTGCCATAAGGGCAAGTACTTAAAGAAAACATTTTGTAAAAGTTGACCAGAAATATGATTCACTCTTACTATTTTAGGACACAGATAGTAGATCAAAACTAAAGTCAAATCAATCACTCAGTAAACATTTATTAAGGGCCTACTGGCCTCATTTCCAAAATATATAGAGAAGTGACTCTAATTTATAAGAAATCAAGCCATTCTCCAATTGATAAATGGTCAAAGGATAGAAACTATTTCTAGTCATATGAAAAGATGCTCCAAGTTACTATTGATCAGAGAAATGCAAATTAAGACAACTCTGAGATACCACTACATACCTCTTAGAGTGGCTAGGATGACAAGAAAAGATAATGGTGAATGTTGAAGGGGATGTGGGAAAATAGGGACACTCATATATTGTTGGTGGTACTGTGAGCAGATCGAACCATTCTGGAGAGTGATTTGGAACTATGCCCAAAGGGTTATCACACTGTGCATATCTTTTGATCCAGCAGTGTTACTACTGGGCTTATATCCCAAAGAGATTTTAAAGAAGGGAAAGGGACTTGTAAGTGCAAGAATGTTTGTGGCAGCCCTCTTTGTAGTGACCAGAAACTGGAAACTGAGTGGATGCCCATCAGTTGAAGAATGGCTGAATAAATTGTGGTATATGAATATTATGGAATATTATTGTTCTGTAAGAAATGACCAGCAGGATGATTTCAGAAAGGCCTGGAGATAATTACATGAACTGATGCTGAATGAAATAAGCAGGACCAAAAGATCATTATATATTTCAACAACAATACCATATGATGATCAATTCTGATGGATGCGACTCTCTTCAACAATGAGATGAACCAAATCAGTTCCATTTGTTCAATAATGAATAGAACCAGCCACACCCAGCAAAAGAACTCTGGGAGATGACTATGAACCACTATACAGAATTCCCAATCCCTCTATTTTTGTCTGCCTGCATTTTTGATTTCCTTCACAGGTTAATTGTACATTATTTCAAAGTCCAATTCTTCTTGCACAACAAAATAACTGTATGGATATGTGTGTGTGTGTACATATATATTTATATATGTATGTACACACACACATATATATATTGTATTTAATATATACTTTAAAATATATAACATGTATTGATCTGCCTGCCATCTGGGGGGAGGGGGTGAGGGAAAGGAGGGGGAAAACTGGAACAAAAGGTTTTGCAAGGATCAAGGCTGAAAAATTACCCGCGCATATATCTTGTAAATAAAAAGCTATAATAAAAAATAAAAAAGGGGGGCCTACTATAAGCTCTGGTATTGTTCTAAGCCCACTTCAAATGGAAAATATGTCAATATAGGTATCTAGTTCATTATTCTATTCTTGACCTTCATCACTCATGTTCTGGATTATGTTGAGGAACTTCTATCTGGGCTCCCTAACATCAGACTTTCTAATATATTTTTCATACAACTAGCAGATGATTCCTCCTACAATACTACTTTTATAATATAATTTCTCTGTTCAAAACCCATTGTTCCCTATTGACTGTAACCTCAGATCTAAACCCTACTATCTTATTTTCAAGACTTTTAATAATTTGGTTTCATCCTACCTCTCCAAACTTATTTCCCACTATTTCCCAACATGATAAGCTTATTCATTCCCTGCAAATGCCCATTACTTCCTCATTCAGTTAGCATTCACTAAATTCCTGCTCTGTGCTAGGCACTAAACTAAGCACTGGTGATTAAAAAAAGAAAAAAAAAAAGGCAGAAGGCAGTCCCTGCCCTCTAGAGCATAATGTAATAGATCATTCCCATTTCTATTGTTTTGCTCGTTTTATGTCGTGTCCACCTAGAATATTCTCCCTCTTACTTCTATCCAAATTCTTCCCATTTTTGAGATTCCTTTTTCTGAGGCATTCTCTAGAGTTTTTTGTAACTCTTCTCAGTAGCACCCAGGTTAGCCTTCAGTTGTTGCCTAATTGATTGCTATTCCCAAATTTTCTCTCTCCAATTAAATTTCAAGTTACTTGTAAGATAGGATCATATTTCATACTTCTCTTGACAACCACAATACTGAATGTATAAAATGGAAGCCTACTAATTATCTAACAAATGTCTAAAATTAGAGGTAGGGGAAGTAAAGCAAAGGAAAAGAAAAGCGCTATAGAGAGTGCTTGATCCCCTTCAGGAGCAGGGAGAAGAATATACCTTTTAAGCAAGTACTCACCCTATATGTTGCCTGAATCACCAAAAAGGAACTTTTGAGATATCAAACATGAACTCCAGGTTTTCTTTGGGCTTCTGCTCTGAAGCCTCATGATTCACCCCTTTGACACTTTCCTTTATGAGTGCTGATACAGATTCTTCCTTTTAGTCTCCAGCTTTATATAATCGCTTTTTGGATTCTAATATTCCACCTTCTTGGGTTAATTATGCCCTTAGCTGGCACTTTGAGATAATTTAATAAGTCATGATCCCATATGATTCTTTAATCATAATATTAGAAATTAATAAAATCAGAATCAGAGCCCTCATGTACCTTACTCATGAATTCTCCCCAGACCAGGCAGCCACCCCCCGCTTGCAGCAGACAAGCCCCAAACAAAGCAGTTTCTTGTCCATTAAAGATTTACTAAGATACCCAATACCAAATTTCCCCCACTTATGACAAAACCTCCCAGAAGGTCAGTGTCTAGCTAGTTGGTATGACTCAAAAACACATGGCACCCATCATGGTCCCATCTCCCCAGGCAATAACATTACAAGCAAATGGAGTATCAAACGGAATAAATTTAGGAATGATGCTTCATTAGGAGACCTCATCCCTATTTCTCATTTTCACAAGTGCGGTTTAGGGGGTAAGGGGCATCAAAGGGGTCAAGTGCATTCAATTAGTTGTTCATCTTGGCTTTTTTTAAATACAAGTAAGTTTGAGGAGAAGGAATTTTCCCCTTTAGGATATAGAAGACCTGAAGCTTTCAGTCTTGTCTAAATAACCAGAAAAAAAAAATACAGTCTCCCTTAGCAAAGTACCTTTGCCTCAATCCCTCTCCAGTTCAGCCCATTCTCTTTTTTTAAACATCTTTATACCCAGGGTGCCATATAATCTATAAGCTTCTGGAGGGAGAAGCATAGTCACAAACTGCACTACAATTGATTGACATACATTACAATTTAATACATTAATATTTCCATTAGGTATGGTATAGAATGGAGTTACCATTAAAAGAAAATGTTCCTATTGGCTTGAGGCTTTCTATTAAATTTCAAAGTCTAATGTCATCAAATATCAAATGCAAGAAAGGCTTATCCTGCCTTTCACTATTTTATCCATTTTCAGGTATAAAAGTAGCCTTTTTTTTCATGTTATAAATCTATTTCTCTTAGCTTTAGGCATCAACCACATTTAATAACTAAAAAGAGATTCAAAGTTTTTCAGAAACTGTGTTCTCTTTCTAAGACCCTGAAGTGAGCTTCTATCTAATTCCACAGGTATTTAGGAGACCCCTGTATCTTCTTACTACTCTCTGATCTCACAATAAAGTTCCCCGGCAAAGAGACAAGTGCCTTCAAAGAATTATAATAACTGAAAAAATCCATTCATTAAATAACATAGATTGGATATTGGCAAGCTGGAAGTATATAGAGAAAGGCAACCACCATAGTGAAAGACCTTCAGTTTATTTTTTTTTCTTGTGGTTGTTTTTGGAGACAATTGAGATTAAGTGACCTGGCCAGAGTCACATAGTTAGTAAGTGTCAGAGGGCAGAGTTGAACGGCTAGTAAAAGCCTGCAATTTTTGATGTAGGAGGGAAGGAACTAGGCATGTTTAGCTTGGAGAAGAGAATACCTCTGTGATGAAAACTGTAAATATACACACACACACACACACACACACACCAATCATCAGCTGGTATAGTTACAGATGCTTGAAAGTCACTCTATAATCAGACAAGAGATTATGAAATGCACTTAATACATGTCATTGGAGGAATCAGAAAACATGAAAAAGATTTAGGGGTTCTCATAAATGACTATTGTCTATGCCCAATAAAAGAATAGTAATAAAAAGAAAAGAAAATAGAAGCATAACAATGGAGAGTCCATATCAAGAGATGATGGGGTATCAGGAAAATTGCCAAACTGGTGACAGGGCAGGGGAGTCCCTATTACTTTTTTTCCCACTGAGCTCCATTTATAGCTATTACTTTCTAGCTTTTTTGTAGCAAGACTTTATAGATGTCTTGAGAATACATCCAATATAAGAAAGGGCTTGTTGTTTTTGCTTTCTTACAGCTACATTATTGATATTTTAGGAGAATAATTGAACTTCTCAGTGCTAACTTGTTTTCTCCATGAACTATACTATCCCCTGATGATAAGTGTGTTTTCAGGGCAGACGCTAAAGTAACTGTAAATCCAATGCCTAAATGGCATTTGTATTTTATCAGACTTTGTTGGGAGGAGAAGGCATTCTAGCTGTAAAATACTGCTATGTAGTTTAAATTTCACCAAGCCCTGGTATCCACTCATCTTGCAATTGTGAATAGACGTTTTTTCAGGCTTACTAACAATATTTCTTCTAAAATTATCATTTCAAGAAGAGTTGCTGCTGATTATTTTCTTCCCTTAAAATTTACTTCGGTTCCACACAGTTTAGAAGCCTTAATGGTTTCTATATGCTATATATGATAAATGGGTTCAAGAATCGGAGGATTGGTCTGTGTAATCTAATAAAAGAAAAATTGAGAAAAAAAATTTAAAGGAGTGTGGTTCAAATATAACTAAAGCCATTTATAAAGTACCTTGATAGGAAAAAAACTCATTAATTTGTAAAACATTTACTTATGAATTATATTAATTCAGTCAAGGGCTAGGCTGATTTTTTTATCACAATATGTTAGAGAACAAATTATTTTCAGACCTTTTAGGAATATCCATTTCTATCACACACACCTCACTCTCTATTCCCCCTGCTCACATATGCACCAGTTTAGGGACAGAAATCTAGGCCGGCTGTCCTGGGAAGCTTTTTTCTGGTTCAGTGACATGTTTTATAGCTATAGAGTTGGAAGGAAGCTCAAAAATCATTTAAAAGATGAGAAATATGAGGTCAGAAAAGTTGTGATTTATCTAAAATTATATAACTATTAAATTTTATTTGAATCCAGTGCCCATGGCTCAGAACTCATATAGTTCCTTTATTCTGTGTTAGTGTGATTATGGTTATCCAATTCAAAATTTGAGATGTCACTGATACCTGAATTTCTGTACCACATAGAACAACCTTTCCCAGTCCTCCTAATCTTATACATACACATATAACTTTATCATATGTATGTATGTGTATATGTATATGTACATGACAAGCATACAGGAAAGCACCAAGCAGAATAAAACTAGAAATGACACTTTACTAGATCTCATCCCTATTCTTTACTCTCATAAGTGTGGGGTGGGAGGGGAAGAAAGGTGGGGGAAGGCACCAAAAGGGTCAGGTGCATTCAATTAATTGCTTTGGCTTTCTTTTGTACAAATGAACTTGAAGAGAGGGAATTTTCCGCTTTAGGGCATAGAAGATCCACAGCTTTCAATCTTATCTAAATAACCAGAAAAGAAAAATAAATACACACACATATATGTTTATGACAATATGTATGTATGTATATGTATATATAGTCTTCTCCACTAGATTGTACACTCTTTGATCTTTTACCTTTCTTTATATCCACAGTGCTTACCAAAGAGCCTGGCACATAGTTGGAGCAATATAGTCAGTCTACCAATATGGAAAATATTCACAGGGCAATATTGAAATAAAAAATTTTATACCAGGAAGGATTTTAATGATCATCTAAATCTTTTCTCCTATTTTTATAGATAAATTAAATAAACAGACAAGCTAAAATTAAAGGAACTAAACAATTACATTGAATTCATTATGCTATGTGAAATAATAATATAAAGTTTAGCCATTTAATTATATTCTTTTGTACAAAAGAAGAAAAGTTCCCCTACTATGGAAATTGAATGACAGAAAGAATATTCACTAAAGTTGAAATATGGAACCTGACAGAACTTTGCTTACCAGCCAATTCAGCAAGCTAATCTTTAGTTTTTGCTCTTTGGGGTATTGAATCCCCATACTTAAAAAAAAAAAACACTAAAAACACTTCTTATCAACTGAATTCAAACTATGATTGGAAAACATGATTAACAAGTATGGAAAGTTAAACTAGGCTGGGATGACAGCCTAAAGCTTGACTACCCAAGTAAAATTTTCATAAAGGATCCAGGAGGTAGGTACCCTTTCTGTATTAAAACATACAGGCATACACAAATTTTTAGCCATCAGACCTCCTTTTTCCTTCTATGTTGCTCAGGTAGTATTTATACCTGCCAGGTTAGGCAAAACTGTTTAGGTCCTAAGAAGATGACAGTACGCATTGTGCAGAATGAAGCCTGTCTATCTAGCAACCCCTTTTTCTCTTTTCCAGTGAGTGGTAACTTCCAGTTAACTGTGAAAGATGAAACAGATGCTAGAATTCAAGAAAGCCTGGAAACTAGAAATGCTGAGAGTTCATTCAAGGCCAGAAAAACTGCTAGACTGTCTCTCCAATTATCTAGTAGATTTTAGCAGATTCATCAAGAATATTATTTTTTCTCCCAATTTAGGCAACTCTGTTAGAGGGTTAGAAAGATGCTAGAAAGGAGCCAAAGATGTGCAATAAGTGCAATAAGTATAATACCTTAACACCTATCTCTCAGGGTTGATTTAAAACTCGGATAAAATAACCTATATAAAGCACTTTGCAAACTTGAAAATGCTTAAATAAATTCGATGAGGATGAGGATGAGGATGAGGATGATGTAATGTAATCATCATTTTCCCTAATATACAGTGGGCATGGGATAAGGAAAAATGAGCAAAGTGCAAATATGTATCAAATTCAATTCCACAAACACTTTCTAAAACCTGCTATTTGCAAGGCAGAACTATAACTAGCAATTCTGGCTGCTGGCAATTCATCCCCAAATTAATTTTTTATTATTTTTTATCTTGTAACCTTTTTATTTATTTATTTACAAAGCAAATGCATGAGTAATTTTTCCAACATTGACCCTTGCAAAACCTTTTGTTCCAAATTTTCCTCTTTCCCTCCACCCTCTCTCCTAGCTGGCAGATAGTCCAATACATGTTAAATATGTTGAAATACATGTTAAGTCCAATATATGTATACATATTTATACAGTTATCTTGCTGCACAAGAAAAATCAGATCAAGAAAAAAGAAAAAGAAAAACTGAAAAAGAAAACAAAAAACAAGCAAATAACAGGAAGAGTAAGAATGCTAGATTGTGTTCCACACTCTATTCCCCACTCTCTTGGCTCTCTCTCTTGGCTCTCTTCATCACTGAACAAGTGGAACTGGTTTGAATCCTTTCATTGTTAAAGAGAGACACGATCATCAGAACTGATCATCATATAGTCTTGTTGTTGCCTTGTACAGTGATCTCCTGGTTCTGCTCATTTCACTTAGCATCAGTCCATGCAGGTCTCTCCAAGCTTCTCTGAAGTCATCTTGCTGGTTGTTTCTTACAGAACAATAGTATTCCATAACATTCATATATCATAATTTATCGAGCCATTCTCCAATTGATGGGCATCCACTCAGTTTCCAGTTTCTAGCCACTACAAAGAGGGCTGCCACAAACATTTTTGCATACATGAGTCATTTTCCTCCTTTAAGATCTCTTTGGGATATAAGCCCAGTAGAAACACTGCTGAGTCAAAGGATATGCACAGTTTGATAACCTTTTGAGCATAGTTCCAAATTGCTCTCCGGAATGGCTGGATCCGTTCACAGTTCCACCAACAATGTATCAGTGTCCCAGTTTTCCCACATCCCCTCCAACATTTGTTGTCATCTTAGCCAATCTGAGAGGCGTGTAGTAGTATCTCAGAGTTGTCTTAATTTGCATTTTTCTGATCAATAGTGATTTGGAGCACCTTTTCATGTGACTACAAATAGTTTCAACTTCTTCATCTGAAAATTGTTTGTTTTATATCCTTTGACCATTTATCAATTGGAGAATGGCTTGAACTATTATAAATTTGAGTAATTTCTCTATATATTTTAGAAATGAGGCCTTTAGATGTAAAAATGTTTTCCAGTTTATTGTTTCCTTTCTAATCTTGTCTGCATTACTTTTGTTTGTACAAAAACTTTTAAACTTAATATAATCAAAATTATCTATTTTGCGATCAATAATGATCTCTAATTCTTCTTTGGTCACAAATTCTTCCTCCTCCACAAATCTGAGAGATAAACGCTCCTATGCTCTTCTAATTTGTTTATAATATCATTGTTTATGTCTAGATCGTGAACCCATTTCAACCTTATCTTGGTATATGGTGTTAGGTGAAGGTCTATGCCAACTTTCTACCATACTAGTTTCCAATTTTCCCAGCAGTTTTTGTCAAATAGTGAGTTCTTATCCCAAAAGCTGGGGATTTGGGGTTTGTCAAATACTAGATTGCTGTAGTCATTGCCTATTTTGTGCTGTGAACCTAACCTATTCCACTGATCAACTTCTCTATTTCTTAGCTAGTGCCAAATGGTTTTGATGACTGCTGCTTTATGATATAGTTTTAGATCTGGTACAGCTAGGCCATCTTGACTTGTTCTTACTTCTTTTCTCTTCATTAATTCCTTTGAAATTCTTGACCTTTTGTTCTTCCAGATGAATTTTGTTGTTATTTTTTCTAGGTCAGTAAAATAATTTCTTGGGAGTTTGATTGGCACAGCACTAAATAAATAGATTAGTTTAGGGAGTATTGTCATCTTTATATTTGCTCAACTATCCAAGAGCACTTGATATTTTTCCAATTGCTTAGATCAGACTTTATGTGTGTGGAAAGTGTTTTGTAGTTTTGTTCATATAGTTCCTGACTTTCCCTTGGCAGATAAATTCCCAAATATTTTATACTATCGACAGTTATTTTAAATAGAATTTCTCTTTGTATCTCTTGCTGTTGGATTTTGTTAGTGATATATACAAATACTGATGATTTATGTAGATTTATTTTATATCCTGCAACTTTGCTAAAGTTATGGATTTCTTCAACTAGTTTTTTAGTTGATTCTCTAGGACCAAAATTAAATTTTTTAGGGAAAAAAAAAGGTTTTGAGTATGGGGGGGAGAGACCTTGTTCCTTGGGATGAAAGGCTTCATGGAGAGATAGACTGGCATCCCAGAACCCCTTGAGCAGAGTATCTAGAACATGCAGAGACTACTTCCAGGGGAGCACCCATTCAAAGAGTGGAAAGAAACTCACTTATATATAGGTGTCAGGTAGCAGAAGAGGGAGGATACATTGTTTAGTAGCTCCCTATTTTAACTATTGTTAATAAAATGTTATTTTAATAGATATTCCTATCTCGCAAAAGGAATATAAGTGCTGTTAGCACCTTCTAAATTTTGACAGTTGGGACAAAGACCCAACTTCTCTGCCTTATTTATGGCTCCAGTTAAGGCTTAAGGATATAAAGATGAAACAAGATACTAAGATATATTCACTGTCCAAAAAAGCCTACAATGTAATTCAAAAGAGATTGGGGAGAATGAGAAGCATGACCAACACAGAGATAAGTGTAGCAAGACAGATTATGATAAAGGCAAAAAAGAGATCCAGCACTGTAGGACAATGATTCTCAACTTATGGGCTATTTAGTTTTTTAAGGGGTCTTCAAATTACGTGTATTAAGCATTGTCATTTTGATATCTATTTAGTTCTAGTAAAATATGAAGCTTGTTTCAATATAATTACTTTTTTAGAATGAATATTTCATAAAAATAGGTATTGTTTTTTCAAATAAATTTATAGATAGATAATATTGTTATTACTTCAATATAAATTCACTTAAATGTTCTTGAATTCAAGAATAAATTTTGGGGAATCGTTGAGTATTTTCTTAATCAATGATCTAGTAAATTATCAAGTGGAGGGTCTGTAAACAGTCCTTTTTTTGACATTAAAAGGGGATCTTTATACTCAAAAAGATTAGGAACTGCTGCTCTAAACAATCTGAAGACAGTGAAATGTTTTAAGCTAGAAAGATCAGAGAAGACTCCATGGAAACACTTACTTTTCAGCTGTTCCTTGAAATAAAGATTTCAATTTCCCATTTCAAGTAACATTCCTCCCCCTTACATCCATCTGGAGGAGGGGGAAATAATAGGTTAATACAGAGAGAGCGCTAGAAGATTGTAAAGACATTCTAAAACAATCTTTAATTTTTACAAATAAGGAAGGTGAGGCTTAGAAATGTTTTCACTATTTCCTGCAGGTAGTAAGTAGGAAAATCAGAATTTGAACACAGATTCTTTGATATCAAATCTAATACTTTTTCCTCTATACCACAAAAAAAGGAGAAAAGGCAAAGGAGGAGAGAGAGAAAGGAAGTTGTACAAAGGGAAAGAAGAGGAGGGGAAAAAAAAGAGTGTCTCCCTTCTAATGCTTTTTTCTCTGACTTCCACATGGAGAGTGAAAAATTTTAGTGCTCTCCCTTTTCCCCAGATTTTTATACATCCTCCTAACCATAGGCTTAAACTGAAATTTTCTCTACTACTTCCTAGCATAAAAGATGATACCCATATACCCAAATATGCTAAAGATGTTATATGGTCTAGTTTTTGCAGGCATGATGGGTATTTAATGAGCACATATGGTTATTGTCATTTAAGTGTCTACATATTGTATTTAAAAAACTGCCATCCTCTACTGATTCTTGCTTATTCTACAACAGCCTTCTCCCTGAGAGTCAGCTTTCTGCATCTCACCAGATGAAAAAGTATAAACTCATGGAATGAAGCTACAGAATTGGTTCCACTTATGAGTTCAAGCTGGCCTTTACAAATGAGGGGACCAAGTATTTGACATGCTTGCTGACTGTTTAATCTCCAAGTGTTTACTGAACCAGTCTCTCAGGCCTAACTCTCCAGCATCTTCATCAATGTTGCTCTTATCCTAATAAAATCCCAAAAGGAGAGAACTCTTCAATTAAGTCATACTTCTCCAATCCTACAGATGGTGAATTCCTTATCCGTGTGATTTGGATTCATTATCTATCGATGAAAAAATCCTATTTCCATTAGTATCTTTACCCTTGAAGCCCAAACTTACCTCTCTAAAGTTCCTTTCTTCCACTGCTTTCTTTTCTATTTTATTCTCTGTAAATTATGCTACCACCAATTAAATCCCCTTCATTCCTAGATCTTTTATTGTCATACTTTTTCATCTTCTATTCACAGAAAACTCTCTCGCCAAATTTAATCCATACCTCTCTCTTTTGTGCAACTATCCATGCTAGTCAAACTAGTCTGGTAACTATTTCCCATACAAAGCATTTCATTTCCCAACTTTATTCTTAAACAGACTTACTTTATCTAGAATGCCTTCCTTCCTTAACTTCACTCTATAGAAGTTCAAACCTTCTCCAAAGCATGACTCAGATGCCGCATCTCCTACATAAATCATCGATGAATATTCCCATTTTTCACTCTCTTCTTATTGGATTATATGTACTTTGTTTTCACTTGGTGTTTCACGGATATTTCATGAATATTTGTTTAATTAAATTGAATTGAGGAAACCAAATCCTTGGCCACTTTCACCCTGCTAGCTGACCTTTCTCTCATATCCCTTGACAAACTAGGATGTGCCCCTGTATATTCTCAGTATCTTCCCTTTATCATCATTACTAATCAATATCTCCTCCATTGGTTTATCCTATATTGCCTGGTTCAAAATCTTGTTGCTATAATATACTTATTCTCAGGTAACTTTCTCTCATTTCTCAAGAATTTCAGTGCTTAATATATTAGTTTTACATAATTGATGTTTTCTGTTTCCTTTTATTCTTCATTATAATGGATAGTCTGCTATATATTCAGAAAATGGTATTCAGAAACAAAAGTAACACAAAACAAAAGATAACAAGTTTTTTAAAATAAATGTTTCTTATCCACTTCACAAGACTATTAAAACTAACAAATATTTTTATAAGTTTCAAGATATTAAGGCTAGTTTAGTATGATCAGATCTACAAATATCATTTCTTTACTAGATTTTTTCAGAAACTGAGGAAGTCATAAAATAGAAAAGACTAGCCAATAGCTACTTTATCACCCATGTCTTGGGGTGGTTTATTCCAAGGATAGGATATTTTAAGATTAATAAGCCAACTTGAATTGACTGAAGTGATAGTCTCACTTTGTAATAGAGTCCGTGGGAAGAGCGATCAAGAGACATAGGCCTAGGCTCATAAAGGTAAATGTGGCAGAGTTTAGTAAAGTCATAATGATTTAATAATGTAAATTTCTTTTTAATGTTTTCTTTTCTTTAAAATAGGAATACTTGATGAGGTCCTGAGTAGCTAGGTGGGATTGGCAAAGGAAGGCTGAAGTGTTGAAGGAATTACAGAAAGCAGAAAAGGGCACTGATGGGGGATCAGTTTAACCTTATAGCCCCACCTTGCTGTGTCCAGCTAGAAATAAGTCATGTCAAACCCCTGAGGTTAAATTTTTCCTATAAATCATCACATTATCTTTGCTGAATCCCTTTTGGGTCAGTCCGCCAGATACTCTGCCTTGTGGTAAGTTTCTCCTCATCCCTCCCCATGCCTCGTGGTGTCTCTCATTTCATCTTCCCACCATGCCTTACGATGTCTTTCTTTTTTTGATTAAGTCTTTTAGGATGCTAAATCCCTCTATGATTTAGCCTGTCAGCTAAGGATCCAACCTCATGGGGTGCTCCTTTTCTCCTGGTTAATTGTATGTTCCACTAGGGAACTTGACTTTTTCATTAATTGATAAAATCCCTTTCCTTGCTAACTATGTACTTTCCCAACTTTTATTTTGTATTTGGTATTCCATTCTATTCTATGTCTATTGTATCTCTTTATTTTGCCTATAACCTCTTTTTCTAAATATATGTACTTTTTGCCAAAGAGAATAGAATAGCCATTGTGATTCTTCACATGACCAAATCCCAATATTCAGTACCTATATCAATCTCATCATTCAGCGCTAAACCCCAAACACATCATTTGGAACCAGAAATTGCTCATTAATTATTCATGATATTGAGCAGCTTCATAGGGCTATCATTACAACAAAAATGGTTAAACTGCATTGGGTAAAGTTTGGTGTTTTTCTAAAACCTAATTAGGGAGAATTCTTTTTTATTTAACTTTTGGTTAATTCATCTTTGGTTTTGTCATTACTAAACTTCATCTTGGTATTATATGATCTTATATCTAGGGCTGGACTAGATCTAAGATGTCACTAACTCCAACTCTCATTTTGTAGATGAAGAAATTAAGTTCCAAATTTGTCAAATGACATGCCCACAGAGAAACTATTACCAACTATCTGATGTGGGACTGAAATTCAAGTCTTCCTGATTCAACATTCATGACCCCATTCATTATGCTACTTTTCTTTGTGCCAGATATGGTGCTGTGGGATTGCAAAGAGAGAAAAAAATAGTCTTTCTTCTATGGAATCAGTCAATCAGAAGAACAATTGATTGAACTCAATCATGAATGTTGTTCAGTCATTTCTGTCATGTTCAACTCTTCATGACCATGTTTGAGGTTTTCTTGACATAAATATGGCAATAATTTGACATTTTCTTCTCCAGATCATTTTACAGATGAGGAACTAAGACAAACAAGGTGAAATGACTTGCTATTAAGTCATACTGAGAGTATGTGCTAGTAAGTGTCTGAGTCTGGATGTGAACTTCCAAAGATGAATCTTCCCAACCTCAGACCTGGCACTCTATCCCCTGCATTGCCTAGCTGCCCAGAATCAGCTGCCCAATCTCTACTGAAAATTTTTATTGGGACTATATAGCCCAGAGAGCTGAAATTTGTGGGAAAGTTTCTGCTCTATATAAATAATACGTAATGAGGTCAGGGTAGCAATTCCTAATTTGAAATAAACATGTGACAAATTCACATGGTCAATGAGGGAATTTTTGTTTAATTGGGCATATTTGTTGAAAGAATTTTGTTTTTCTTTTTGGGGAGGGGTAGGTTATAGGTTTTTTATTAATTAAAAAAACATTTATTTTAAAAGATAACATGTCACAGTGCATCTAGAGCTATTGACAAATACTGGCTATATGACCTTAGACAAGACACTTAATCTTTCAGTGCTCTAGGTAATTCTCAAAACTAAAATTTACTGAGTTGCATCAGAAGAGAGAGTTTCTTTACTTGGGAGTTCCCTATCAAAGAAAACAATGGTCCAGTATTTATCACAATAGATAGATAGATAGATAGAGATAGATGAATAGACAGATGGATGGATGATGGATGGAAAGTAAAGATAGAGATATGAAAGTTAGACAGTTACTAATTAATGCAAATCATCAGGTTTTCTTTCCAAAGCAGCTTTCTTAGGGATTTTTGACAAAAATGTCTCTCAAAAATCTATAAATCATTTCTGCAAATTCACTGCTATTTGGGCTTAATCCCTGGACACCTGAAGCTTCAACATTCTCTTCCCATGATGAAAATGTAAATCTTTCCAAACATATTGATTTTGTCATTTTAAAACCATAGTGCACACAGCCAGGCATTTTGCATAGTCTTCAGATGGGTTTTATGATAGGAATTTTAAAGCAAATTTCCACTGGTATGCTTATCAGTACCATTGATCTGCTGGTAAGGCACTGGGCAGTGAATGCATCTGAAACCCACAGAATTCACTGAAGATACATTCTCTTAAGGAGATGATACAGCTTTGTAATTAGGCAGCCATATGATTGGCATTATGATGATATTTGTGAACAATTGAGTTGCTGAATGTGGAATCAGAACAGACTGGTCCTTAATTTCTGTTTTTCTTTGGGTAAGGAGAGATAATTCTCCAGTGTCCCTTTTTTTGTCTTTTGAAGAAAAAAAAAGAACAAAGAAGCAGTGTCCTATCTAAAGGTTCTCTAAGCTCCATTACTCTTAGGCTAGGTATCAAGAGGCAAATGAGTCCCCTGATTAGAAAATTAAACTTGAAAATTCAAGTACTGCACAAAAAGCTGGCACAAAGCACAGTCATATTTGCCAGGAGTGGGAGAAAAGCTAAAGAAATTGCTCAAAAAAAATTTTTAATGAGTATGTAAAGTTGTGTCTTATTTTCAAAAAAAATCCTTGAAAAATATATCAGGATTTTGGGGGTATGGTTAGATTGTATGGGGGGGGAGGTTTTGGGGGGAGGATTTGGCCTAAGCCTGTAATTTCATTCATCAGTGAGCAGCCTAGTGAGAAAATTCCCTCTGCAAATGTAAATCAGTTGTATTTGGCAAATTATAGCCCTAGAAAGTTTTTAGGACACTGGGAGGATGAATGACTTGCCCAGAGACATACAGCCAATACAAATTATGGATCAACAAACATTTATTTACTCACATGTCTGATGTGGTACTGAACTTAGTATCCTAACTCTGAAATTGGCTTTCTTGTCATTACATCAAGCTGCCTCTGGCCATTATTAGGAAATAGGTTTTTACCTGGTCTTGCATCTTGCCCACATGCAGAAAGTATTTTTCCCTAGTGGGAATTTAAAAATGGAATGTCTTCAGGGTACTGAAGGCACTCAGGCAACTTGTCAACCCACTGAGAAAAATATGCTTTATATTTCAAAGAACTACCCACTCGAAGGTTGATGAAGATACACTTTAATAATCTAACAATGGGTAAGGAGAAGCTTGAAGAGAGAAATGTTGATAATGGAGTTCACATTGATATTTTTACAATATATTGGAGGGGATAATATGGGGAATTAGTTGCTCCCTGAATTTCAGGCAGACACTCTAAGAAATAGATTATTTTGTTCAACCTCCTAATGCACCATTTAGTAAATTATATTTCCAGAGCACTAACTAGTACTGTAATGTCCTTAACAAGTTAATGCATCTCCTATTTACCTATTGTCAGTGCAAAAAAGTAGTTTGCTCATCACAAATTCTGGAGTATTAATTCTTAAATCACCCACACTGAATACAGCTAATTGGGTATATTCACAATGTACCCAAGATGGGACAAATTTCCACTTGTTATTACCTCAACTACTGAGATACCTAAAAAAACTCCAAGGAAAGGAGTTCATTAAAGTTCCATTCTGGGACAAAAGTAGACTTTTAAAACTCATACTTAATAAAATCATTATTATCTATCACACATAAACTGCCACAACTTTGTTTCCTTTATCTTTTGTTAGTAGTACTCTGTATTTATATTTCTAGTCACCATACAGAAGTATTTATTTTATCTCTTTATCCAGGGAGACTGGAATTTTCCCATCCACCTATGTTTAGCCTAAACAATTCCAAGATATTCATTATCCAATAATTTGATTAATTTTTTTAAAGCAAATCCATGCCAGGTCACTATTACATATAGCATGTAACCATTATCCAGGTATTCAGTTGGGCAGTACTACATGTAACATATAGATAATAATGATTTTAATAAGCATTGTTACTATTAATGATAATGATATGAAAATGAAAAGCATTACAAAGTTTTTTAAAGAATGGATGAATGGTAGATAGGAAAAGAAAAAATTTGAAAAGGGAATATAAGTGAAATTATAGAACTCTTAATGCCAAAGGTGTTTCAGAGTTCACTAGAGAAAAGGGAGAATCCAAGAATAAAAATAAATAAATTATAAAAATTAGAGTATTTGTGGAGAAAAGATAATCTGATCCAATCTTCCTTATTTAACAACGAAGAAATTGAGTCCCTCAAAGATTGAGATTTGTTGAATCATACAACTAGTTCATTATAGAATACAAGTTGGTGCCCTCAATATTCCTTCTGCTAACATTTGACTAAAATAGCCATAATCTAAATACATAAATTCAATAATTAGGTCAAACATCCCAACATCTCACATTGATTTATAATGTCCTCGCTCTTACAGCAAATATTTATATTTATATGGAGATGGTTCAGTACTAAATCTACATATTCCTTACAAAACATAATTCAACATTTAGAAAGAACTTCATACTTTTTAATTTTTCATTTTATTTTGATCTAAACAAACCCCAAATAATATGAACATTTCCATATTCAAAGAAGACAGGAAAGGGGGATTGCATACATAGCTACAATTCTGCACTACATATGGCTTGCTTCTAATTCTCCTCTCCAACTTCAATACATTATTTTCTATTATCCTATTTCATCTGTTTACTATGAATTTATTTCTGTTCCCTTTTGTGCATTTTAAAGATGTTTCAATAATCTTCTCATCCCACTTTGTTTTTGTTTTTTTTTACTTTGGGACCTTATTGCTCCCTCCCTACTCCCATTATAATTATTCCCCCAAAAAAAAATTGAAAGGAAAAAAAAAGATGTTTTCCACCAATATTCATAGTAAAGAAAAAATAAATTTCCACATTGGGCATATTCCAAAACATATTTCATCTATACTTTGTATCTTCATTTCCTCGCTGTCAGAAGGTAAGCATTTTTTATCATCCCTGGTCCTCGGGAATCAAAGTTCTTACACTTTTCTTTAATAGGTACCTATTATAGAATTATTAAGCATTAATAATAAAAATTATAAAGAAAAACTGGAAAAAACGTCCTAAAGAAGCCTTGAATCCTCTTTAGGGGAACAACATGTACACAATTTGAACAAATACAAAGTATATTAGACCATATGTAGTCACTATTTAGAGCTAAATATTAGATTCTATATAGACTAATACAATGTAATTGCAAGAGGGAAAGATTTCAACAGGGAGGGCAATTATGGAAAAAAGGTAGAAGTTGAAGAAAAACTTCCTTCTAGGAGGTAGCCCCTAAGATGTAAAAAGGGATGTACTGGTAAATTTTAACAATCAGCTAATGCATACACTTTTAAGTATAATCTGTATTATTAGCATTTTCTCCAAAATTTCTTAAGTCTAAACAATCAACAAAATAATAAATTATGCTCTGCTTTGTAGCCTTTGCCCAGTTCTGAAATGTAAATACTTACAATAAAGATTTAACAATTGTGGGAGAGCTGATTGAGCCAACTCAAGCACACCCCTGAGTGTGAATGCTTTGAAGGAAACTGGGAATAGCTTTCAATGTATTTGTGAATTTCATGAAATGAAGTCAGATTGCTATATTTTCAGACTATTTTACAACTATAGAATTGTATCATTTACAAAATACCACTATTCTGTGAACTGAGTCATTTGACTCTTATTTAATACTGATAAACAAAAGTCATTTTTTCAAATGGAATCTGGCCAACATCCCCAGAACTCAAAGAAAATGTGTTCCAGACTTAGTCTATCTTGCTTCTATCTCTATTAGAAAACCATATTAAGATTTTTGGAACTCATAGCAATCAATCTGCTTGATTAATGAAGAAAGTGAAGGGAGGGAGGAAGCATTTGTTTTCCTGGCACTGAGCTTTTAAAAATTAGACACACAAGGCTCTGGGTGACATTAATTTCCTTCATCATTTGTGGTTGCTAGGAAAAAGAGAGATTTGGTGATAAATATTTATTATCTTCCAATTCCAGTTTCCCTTATGGTGGGGTTATTGCTTTATGCAGTTCCAGAACTGAGGAAAAGGTCTGCTGTGTCACTGATGATAAACAAAGCGGTAGGGTGTGGGCAGCCATAAATCAGTTATTCCCATCCATCTGGTAAGCCAACCAAAGTCATCTTCTCAAGGGAAGGTCTTATAGAAAACACAGAATGTCAGTCTTCTCATTACAAAGACAATTTTTAGGGGTTTATTGCAAAAAAAAAAAAAAAAACATAAAGTGAGCAACTGCTTTTTCAAGAAGGTCTCTCTTGATGGAATCTGTGCTATTGTCACAATAAAGATTCATTAGAACTTGCCCCAAGCTAGAAAACATTTAATCAAGAATAAAACTAAATACCAAATAACACCAAACTTCCCCTGATCTAACACATTTTCCCCAAATACCTTGTTGCATCATTGAGTATCCTCCCAGTGGAATTTAGACATCTGGAGAGGGAAGAGCCCTCAATAAGTTTTGTTTACTTTTCCCATTACCCTTACAAATTCAGAACCATTCCCTAAAACAAGTCAGTCTGCCTTTTCCAGCCATCATTTAAAAGACTGCAGTAAATCTTCAACTACCTCACTTCCATGATCATTCTCCATCAAACACAGCCAGCAGACAGAATCAATAGAGAGCAGCCTCAAAGCCAGGTTTAATTCCAGTCTCTGACAAATGTTGGTTGTGAGACTGTGGGCAAGTCACTTACCCTCTCACTGCCTTGAGGCAACTCTTGTAGATCATAAATTACAGAGAATATACCCACCTGATCTGGGAGAGGAAGTTTCCCAATTTGAGAATTCCAGATGCCAGTGAAAGGAAAAATTTCCCCCATAAACACTACTGTTATTAAAATATGCCCATGCTTCTCTCTAGACAATTTATTACCAGTTTCCTGGAAAATCAGTGGAGACCCCAAACATTTCCACTCCTACCTTGATTCTTTGGCTGAATTTACATTCCTCTGGGCAAGTCACTTAATTATCCTCAGCCTCATTTTCAATGGAAATAAGAATAGTACCTTCCTCATAAGCATTTTGT
The DNA here is from genome assembly GCF_902635505.1 of Sarcophilus harrisii. Classification (NCBI taxonomy): domain Eukaryota; kingdom Metazoa; phylum Chordata; class Mammalia; order Dasyuromorphia; family Dasyuridae; genus Sarcophilus; species Sarcophilus harrisii. Next base: position 268,117,686 of record NC_045428.1, read on the forward strand.
CAGGAATAAATGACATAATATAATATAAAGCCCTTTGCAAATTAAATTAATTAAATGCTAGTAATTCCAATGGCCAAACAAAAAATTAAAAGGAAAGAGATGTAAATAGAAGACATAGCTATATCTGGAGCTAACCACATCTCCAAAAACTAAGTGACACAGTTATTGCCCAATGTGCTATCTCAGTCTAAATTGGGACATGTTCCCCCATGTCTCTCTGTCCAGAAATGGAAATCCATAAGATGAAGACATAAAGATATTGTTCACATGGACACATATGTATCTTCTTACTCTATACATATATGCCCTATTCACTTATCCCTTAAAACATAGATTACATCTTATTTTATTTTTGATTCCTCTAGCATGGAGTACAGTGCAATGAACAAAATAGCTAATCAATAAATGAACACTGTCTAATTTAAAGCTATTAAAATCTTCCCTGTGGAGACATCTTTGCTCGTGGTAGTAGAAGCAACTTTGAAGGTGACAGAAGCTATAATAATTTTGGCAACTACAACAATCAGTCTTCAAACTTTAGTCCCATGAAGGGAAGAAACTGAAGGAAGGAAGTTATAATGGGGGTCAATATTTTGCCAAACCATGTAAACAAGGTGACTATGGTGGTTCCAGTAGTAGTAATAGTTATGGCAGTGGCAGAAGATTTTAATTACTATCAGGAAACAAAGTTTAGCAGTAAAGAGGCAGAGGAGTGATAGGTAAAGCTACAGGTTACAACAGATTTGTGAACTCATCCAAGCACAGTAGAGGCAGGACATAACTGCTACAAGAAGGCATGATTTAGACAATACTTTTTGTGTATGGGCAAAATAACACTAGAACTGTATTTGTAATTGTATAACAGGTTGTTTTAGTTTATTTTGCATGGAAAGTATAAAGTATTCCAACAAAGAGTTTTAATGTAAATTTTTTTGCACCCAATAGCAACTCTATTGATTACTAAATGTAATAGTCTGTTTGTGACATAGAATAAATGTCTTTTAAAAAATAAATGAAATAAAATAAAATAAAATATTCCCTGAATCATTTAAATACAATAGAATAGGGTTCATATCAAGCAATGGGTCGAAAGTTTTTTTTTTTTTTTAAAGATAGCAAATTCTACAATTTTAAGTATTAAATTTAGTATTTCAAACCCAGACTTTTTATCATCATAATGATATACATATAACTTCTTCCAGTTCCTCAGAAATAAACCACAGATTAATTTAAACAATTAATGCAAAACTTGTGATTCTTTTGGGGATGGCAATTATACACTGTATACGTCTAATAAAATGTTGAAGATGGAGATGGAGAGAACAGTATTTACACAGAAGAAAAGAGTTATGGAAACAACTGCATGATTTCAGTATATGGTGAGCCTTCATAGTTCAAACCTTCATGAATAAGAGCTTCAAGAAAATCTCACAAATAAAATCTGTTTTGTTCTTCCTACTACTTACTAGACCCCTCTTAAGGTTCAGATTTTATTTCCATATTCCTTATCTAATGTGAATGATCATTAAGCCCCCTCTCAAACCTCAATGGTAAGAAGAGAAACAGATGTGCAAACATCTGCCCTGCTTCTGAACCAAGAACAGTATCTTAGTAATAGGACATACGGCTCTGAGACAAATCTAATAGGTCTCCATCCTCAATATAAATACATGTTATTGACTTTTACTATTATGAGAACGGACAATGATGTAAATATTTAAATTACCTGCCTATAGATGTACCTATTGGACTTCTCAGTTTCTTCTCCCAACATTATCATTGCAAACTTCAAATTAAGTTTCTGCATACCTTTTTTTTTTTTTGGGGGGGGGGAATAGAAAAATGCTAGATTACTTCACATTTTGGTGCAGCAACAGTGACATCCAGTGGGTAGCAAGATTAACCCCAAGATACTGTCTAAACTCAGTGAGACTTTGGATATCCCAAAATATGATTCCAGTTCTTCTCAGTCCTTTGCTCTAAGAAGCATTTATTTTAAACTCCCAGAGGCATCCTTAACAATTTGAAGACCACTAAATAGATAAATGATCAAAGGTAAATCTTACCTTATCTGACTGACAACCCAAGTGTAAAAGATCCTTTAAAAGCCACTGCCACTGCTACTCCAGAAGTTATCAAGAAAAAGAATCTAGTTGACTGACAGTTACACAGAAGTCCTCTCTCCCAGAATATTTCCTTAGTACCTTAGGAGAAAATGTAAGGACTGCCAATAGATTATTTTTCCCCTAACCAAAAACTTACTTCCTGAAATGCTAAAGGAAAACTTTTTTAAAATAGTCTCTTTTTTTAAATGTAGGTCAATTAACTTGCAGAAAAGACAGGGATTGGTGAGGTTTTAAATATATAGTTATGCATATGTATATATTTTTAAAACCAGAACATATACACATATGGAATGATGGTTAAAAAATAATGTAGTGTCATTAGATTCATAGAAACCAGAGTAAATCTCAAAATCCATTTATTGCAGGGATTTTTGGCAGTCTGGTAGAGCCTATGGATTCTTTCTCAAAAAATTAATATATAACAAACATAAAAATGCAAAGGAAATCAATTGTTTTGAAATGCAGTTTTTATTGAAATGTCATTAGGATCCATGGATCCCAGAAAAAGAACTCTGATGAGGGCAGGAATTATCTTTTGCTTTTTTTTTTTTTTTTTTAAATTTCCAGTGTTTAACATAGTGTTTGATACATAGTAGGCACTTAATAAATTTTATTGATTTGTTTTATAGCAGATAAGACTTTCTTTAATCTGATTTAAGAGATAAGAATCTCTTTACCACTTTACCTTTCCAGCCCAATCTTATTTTACTCCCTACTACACATACTATCTTTGGTCAAATTGAATTATTCTCAATCCCTTAAACATAACCCTATTTTCTCACTCCCTTACCTGTGCTAATACTTTTGCTAATGGAATGTCCATTCATACAAAATTCCTACTCTTTAAAATCCAACAGATTTTTAGCAGAGAATTTGATGATATTTTTCCTCATAACCTGAACAATGGAACTATATAGACTAAGTCAAATGGATCTTAAACTAGTTAATATGTAAAGCCAAATGTCTCAAGTGGAGTGCTACAGAGCTGTGCCTTTGAAGCTTTTGTGTGCAATATTCTTAATAATAATTTGAGTCAATGAATAGATAGTATCATTTCATATTTGTGGATGATACTAAACTAGGAAGCACAAATAATATTTGAAATAATGGACTTGAAGTTCAGAAGAATAGCAATAGGCTAAAATGATGGACCAAATCTACTAGGATAAGATTTGATAAGGATAAATGTAAAGGCCTATATTTTTGTTTTTAAAAAATCAATTACACAAGTGTAGAATATAAGAGATATGGCTAATTAACAGTTCTTATGAAAAATATTTAGAGCACTAAGTAGAACTGCACACTCCGTGTGATTCTACAATGTGATATAATAGCCAAAAAAAGCTAAAGCTATCAAGTCACATTTATAAAAACCCATTGCCTGTAGCAAGGGAGGTGAGAACCCTGTAGTACCCTGACCTGGACAGGCCATATTTAGAACAATTTGTTCCACCCTGGATATATAGTTGGGAAAGATCCTGGCACATCCAAAGGAAGGTTACTAGGATGGTAAAAAGGTCTCAAAACATTCCATACAAGGATTAGGTGAAGGTGCTGAAGATGAATCTGAAGAAGAAAAAGCTGAAGGGGACATAATTGCTTTCATGGGAAATTTAAAGGGCTTTTAGGAGAAAGGATTGAACTCATTTTGCTTGATCTCAGAGATCAGAAGTAGGAGCAATGGATTGAAATTGAAGAGAGTTAGCTTTAAGCTGACTATAAGGGAAAACTTGCCAACCATTTTAGTTGCCCAAAAGTAAAAGCAACTGCTTCAATGGTAGAAATCTCTAGACAGAGACTTGATGACTACTTGTCAGGTAAGTTGGGGGAGAGGGGAATCCTTTGAGTAAGAAGTTGGACTGTCTGGAAGGTATGCCTGAGGTTCTGAAATTCTGTGATTCTATGAGGCTAAATTGTAAAGTCAGTGAAATTAGGAACTATCCTTCAGTACCTAGCACAAGGTTCTGTACAGAATAGACACTTAAATATCTATTGATATGAATTCAATCTAATAGTAAGCACTGCAATTGTCAAATAGTTCTACAGAAGTGAACTTTTCTTAGTTCTGGAATCAGCAGACCTACATTTAAATGCCATACATGCCACTTACTATATATGTTAATTCAGGCAAGTAACAATCTGTCTGGGATCCATTTATTCATTTGTGAAATGAAAGGATTGAATTATAAGGTCCCCTTCTATTCCTAAATCTATGCTATAAAGGCTATTGCTCCTACCCAGATCCCAAAAGAAGGGGTAGCATTTTACTTTGATAAAGTTATTTGTGAGAATAGAAATTGATCTTAAGGTTTGGGAAGGAGAAATGACATTGAACTTATATCCCTATCTATATAGGCTCCCTAGAGACAATTGTTCTTATTTCTTTCTCTAGTCTTTCTCCTTGGACAAGATGTCACATAAGATCTCAAATTCAACATGTTCAAAACTAAACTCATTATCTTTCTCTTCAAATATAATCCTCTTTTGAAATAAACTTAATTGTGTCCGGGAAGCCACCCTTTTTCCAGTCATCCAATTTCACAACCTCAATATCATCCTCAGTTTCTCACTCTGAGTCTAAGGAGTAGAGTAGATAGAGTGCAGGGCCTGAATCAGGAAGACCTGAGTTCAAATTTAGCCTTAGATACTTACTAGCTATGTGACTCCAAGCAAGTCACTTAATGTCTGTTTGCCTCAGTTTCCATGGTGTTAAATTAGTATAATCATAGCACATACCTCACAGGACTGTTACTTTTGTAAAGTACTTAGCACAATACCTGACATATCTTACTATATAAATGTTTTCTATTATTATTATTATTAATTTACTGTGAATGATTCAAGTGAAAAATCATGGACAAAATGACAAAAATCAATTTCCAAATCTTATTTTTCTATCTCTACATCTCTCACATCTGCCCTTTTCTCTCTATTCATATAGTCGCTTCATTATATAGGCCCTCATAATACCTCAACTGAATTATAGGACTAATATCTTAATTGGTCTCCCTGAGTCACATTTATATCTTCTCCATTCTTAACAAAGCTGATAAAATTATTTTCCTGAAACAGATATCTCTGACCATGCCATTCCTTTACTTAATAAACTCCAATGGTGCCCTATTGCCTCTGAGAAGAAATAAATATAAACTCCTCTTCTTGATTTTGAAAGGTCTTCACAACCTGATGATCCCTTTCCAGCCTTCACATTTTCCCTCTATATTCATACTGCATTCTTCCTTATACACTGTACAGTATTCCTCCTCCCACTTCCATGCCTTTGTAATGATTTTGAATCTGCTGCCTCTTTTACTTTACTTTATTCACCCCTTAGCCCCTGCAACCTTGATTTGGACCTATGAGTACTTCATGGCCTTGTGTGTCAGGACAGATCCAAATGGACCAAGCCAAATACTCTAAATTGCAGGAACTGTTATATCTTTAATCTTTAGGGTTGCTGTAACATATTCTCCAGTTATAGAAATCATTTTGATAGATTTGATTTGTGCTGAGTGAGAAATTTCCCCAAAGATCTATATATTTGGTAGATTATATTAAATAACCTCTCTGCTCAATTCAATAAATGTTAAAATTTATTAAGCACCTCAAGAAAAATTATCTGTTTATTCACTGGGATTCAGTCTAGCAAGCATGTTATTATCAACTGATTTAAAAGATTTGAAGCTTAAAAAACGGGGAGAGCATTGGCCTTTAACCAATTTGGTGAAGGAATTTAGTAGAGGAGTTTTTCAGGAGAAAAGATCCTTAAATAGATTTACTGAAGACAATGTTTGTGACACTCCTAGCAATAATTGCTGCCTTGTTAACTGTTTTCATTCATTCTGCCTACATTATCAAATAATATAGTAAATGGGAACACTCCTTACAAAATATAAACCAAGGTACAAAATAAAAATACAAATGATCAATTTTCTGAAACATACACTGAAGTAAAAAAAAAAAATGAAGTTTGCAATCTGAACAGAAATAGCTTAGAATTTTGTGGAGAGGGAAGATTGCTTCAGAACATGTAGAAGCATAGAAAATTTTAGCTCCCAAAAAACTTTTATTTTAATGTGGAATGTTATGAAAATAGCTATACTAAAATCCTAAATTAGAAAAGTAAAAAAATTCAATTTTTCTTAATTCCTACATTCCCTTTCTCCTCTCATAACCATCAGCTCAACACACATACACATGCACACATACAAGCTCTCTCTCTCTCTCTTTCTCTCTCTCTCTCTCTTTCTCTCTCTCTCTCTCTCACACACACACACTCACATACATTTAATTTCAACCAAAACAAAAAAGCACAATCTTCATAAATGATAAAGATATGATTACATGTGTTCTAATATATTACTTCTATTTCCCGACTCCCTTCTTACTTCACAGTAAAATCCCTGGTCCCTAGAGAAGTCTTAAGAATAATCGAGACTTAAAAGGAAACTGAAAAAAATTTTTTAAAGGTCCATGTCTTCTTGCTATCACAAGACCTCACAAGACCCAGCGTCTAACTTTGTAAAAGACCTGGTTGAAAAAGAACTAGCTAAATTTCAGTTCCAACTAAAACAGAAGTAATGTTCTCTCTACTCATTCTCCTAACATTATTGCATATAGGAAATATGGAAGTACTTTGTAAAGTATAAAGCACTATATCAAATAGAGATACAAAAATTCAATTTTCCCTAGAGAAGGAACAAAATTTAAAGAATCTGGTTAAACCCCAGGCAATGGACAAGATCTAAAAAAATTTGGTTAGTTTTCAGTTATATTATTTGACAAACAAATTCCCAATCCAAAAATTCTCCATAATCTATAATTTTTTTTCTCTTTTGGTAGTTAACATGAATATAAATTAAATTATCTTCACTCTCAGCCAGACAACAGTGATTAAAGGTATGTTTCATTTCAAGCAAACTCAATATATGAAAATCCATATTTACAAAGATAAATCAGGTGGTGAGGTGTCTTTTACAAAAACCCAGTATAGTCAACAAATATTCTTTAAGGATTTGCCAGGCATTGTGCTAAGAACGGGGGATACAAATAGAAGTCCAGAAAAAGAAAAAAGACAAGCCAGGTCCTATCATTAAGGATTACATTCAATAGGGGAAGATAATATACATAAAAGGAAACTGAAAAGAGGGGTAAAGAGGTACTCCCATGAAGAAATTGGGAAGAATCAGGATGGGACCCAAAGAGAATGAAATATACCATGCCTAGGAGTTCTTGCTTTAAATGAAGGCTATAGGGAAAAAAATAACCAATCAGAGGAAGGAACTGCAGAGGCAGAGGAATCTTCTAGCTTGAAAAGGGTACACAGGCAAAAAAAAGCAGTTTCCAAGATTCAAAAAAAGCTGCTAGGGAATGATGGAGAAAAATTCAGTCAGGAACAATGCCCAGAAAGGAATAAAGTGTTCAACACAATATTTCTGAAGTAGCACATTTCCTAAATGCAATTCTGATGATTCCCTTCGCATAAATTCAATATACACATAACTTGTCAGTATCCCTCCTCATGTCTGTTTCTTCAGATCCCTGGTTTACTTCAAAGCTCATCTCAAGTGTTAACTTCTACATAAAGTCTTTACTGGTCCTCAGCTACTAGTGTCACCTAATCAAAATTATCTTGCATCTACTTTGTATGTTCCTATATATGTTGTGTCCCTCTCCCCCTTCAGTTAAACTAAAAGCTCCCTGAGAACAGGGGCTATTTCATTTTTGTACAGTGCCTATCACATAGAAGATTCTTTATATATACATCTGGATCTATTGGTCACACATTCTAAATCTTTGGGTTATCTTTGATTCATGCTTCTTCTTCATTCCCCACATTAATCATTAACTAAGTTCTGTTTATTCTGCCTGTAAAATATTTCTTATATCTTTCCCTTCCTATCCATTTCTACTATCACCATAATTTTCCGGACCTCTCTCATTGTTCACCTAGGCTATTTTAATGGTCTCCCCATCCTCCTTCATTACCCACTCTGCAGTGTCATTCATCTCTAATCTCTCTTTTTACAAAAGCCAGGTAAATCAGCCAAATGTATTTGTCTAATCATATTGCTTCCTGAAGAAAAAAAAAAAGCTTTATTGACTCCCCATTTCTTAAACACAGAGACTTCATGGAACTCATTTCTTAGAAATGCACAATTAAGTTTGATTAGTTCTCAAAGCCTCTCTAGTGAGTGGTTAAAGAGCAACTGATACAACTTATGCTTCACTCATTCGGTAGGGCCAATTATTAAGTAAAGATTTAGGAACTCTTGTCCTGAAACCTCTTACACCATGGGATATGGATTCAAGATCTGGTTAGACCTTCAGATACATAACATTTTTCCAGTCAGTGTCATTAATTAGAAACGTCTCATTACTTCTCATTATTATTAGCTCATTTTTAAAATGTAGGATCTGAACAAGAAAGACTAAGCCAGACAGAGATAAGCTCTGCCCATTCCACCTCCCTTAATTCTAATGCCTTACCTCTGTTAACTATTTCCAATTTATCCTATATATAACTTATGTATACATAGTTGTTTGTATGTTATCTCCATTCAATTATGGACTCTATGAGAACAAAGATGTCTTTTACCTTTCTTTTACTTTACCCAGTATTTAGTACAATGACTAACATGTGGTGGATGCTTGATAAATGTTTATTAACTAACTATCTTGCTTTTTCTATTACCCGGTCCGTGGCCTTGTTGATGAGCCTTCCTTCTGCTATTATATCTGGACATTTTCTATTGGACAGTTCCTTTCTCTATCCCAACTAGCTTTTGAACTTTGTGAACAAGGCTGACATAAAGCACAAAGTGATATAGATCACCAGAAGAGCTTAGGCATTTAACTTTCCTGTTATATACATAAATGATATTATGAAAAATATTTATGGCCAGAATAAATTATGAACCATTCATCCAGTGTGCTCCGCTGGTATCCAGGGAATGATAAAGATATCTGGAAGAATAACATTCTGGGACAACCTCTACCCCAAACACAGCATGAATTACAAGAGGAAATAACTAAGAGTCTTTCAGGACAGCCAGACATGTATGGATTGTGGAAGAAGAGGGAAAAGAAGGTAAAGGAACAGGAAGAAGAAGAAAAGGAGGAAAAGAAGAAAAAGAAGGAAGAGGAGGAGGAGAAAGGGGAGAAGTAAGAAAGAAAAAGGAGGAAGAAGAAGAGGAAGAGGAGGAGAAGGAGAAAAAAGAGACAGCAGAAGAGAAAGAGGAGAAAGAAGAGGAAAAGAAGGAGGAAGAGGAGGAGTAAAAGAAAGAGAAGGAAGAGAAAGAGGAGGAGGAAGAAGAAAGAAGAAGACAAAAGAGGAGAAGAAAGAGAAAGAGAAGGAGGAGGAAGAGCAGAAGAAAAAAGAGGAAGGGGGTACTAGAGCTAGTATCTATATAGAACATTATGGCAGGTAATTCACTAGGCATTTTATAAAAAATATTTTATTTGATCCTCCCAGTAATTCTAGGAGGTATATACTATTGTGATCCCATTTCACAGCTGAAGAATCTGAGGCAAACAGATGTAAAGTGACTTGCACGGTGCCACACAACTACCACATTTAAGAACTTATATGAACTCAGGGCTTCCTGACTCCAGACCCAGTGCTCTGTCCATTGTGCCACTTAGATGCAACACATTGTTAAGCAGTTTTAGAAGATGGAATCACATCAATGGATCCATTGATCAATGGATCAATGGCAGAATAGTGCCCAGTGTGATCAATCAATAAACATTTATTATGTATTTACTATATGCGAGGTACTATGTTAAGAGCTGGGTATACAAAAAGAGACAAAAGACAGTCCCTGTCTTAAACATGGAAGAATCTTAATGAGTGTTTGTTAAATACAAAACAAAATTCCATGATACTTTGGACTGCTTTTACAATTTTGTACATTAAATTGAATTCATGAACTTGGTGTATGCACCCTGAGGTACTCATCAAAAAGAGTACAATCTTTTAGTCTAAACACTGAATAAACAAGGTGAGTTGTTTGCTTGGGTATTTTCAAGATAAATTTGCTCCTGCTAAGGAAACTATGTATTTAGCATTTTTAATAGCTTCAGGAAGATGTCATGTTCTTCAAGAATTGAAAAAAGCAATAGTAACTATGGTATCATTTAAATGTACCAAAACCTGGTATTCTACTGTTCAGGAGTTCTACATGCTATTGACTAATTTAGGAAGTTTGCATAATGAAATGCAGTTGAAAGCATGGTGGATATGAACCATTGCAGATTTCATTAGTGACCCATGGAAAAACAGGGGATGGCCACTCAGTCACTTTGGGAGGGCTGATCTTTTTTTCCTACATTATAGCCTCTTGTTTCTATGTAGCAGATGGAATGTATGTAAACTCCATGGGGAATGTACTGTTTTGTTTTTGTCTCTTCAGTACCTGGCACAATAAATGTTTTTTGAATTGAATTAACAAAATTTCTCTCTCTGACCAGAATTGGAATTTGTTGTTCAAGATGCATGTGGAAACATGACAGGGCAGAATTTTGTAGTTGCTCCCCCCCCCCCCATCTTTTATTTTGTAGCTCTGCTCAGAAGCAGTTCCTTGCACAGGAAAAGTGGAGAGATATAACCCTCACATAATCAAGATGAGCTCTTACAAAGCAAAAGCTTTCAAAGTCTGAGAGAGGGTGGCTCCTAACCAAATTGTGAACAATTCTCCAATATTTTTGAGAAATCTTTCCAAAAAGCAAGCTGATAAAGATAACTGTCCTCCCACCCCAGAATTGTGAATCCCCTCTTAAAGGGATACCATTCAAAAAATATACAAAAGTGAGAAAGCAAAATGTATTATTTCTGAAAACAAACCTACCCACCATTCAATTCCCTGAAAGATAAACTCATTTCCTAAGAAGCCCATTTTCCTGAAAGCAGTTATTTCACAGGACTGAACATTTTATTTATAGGTCATGTCTTCACTAATGGAACTTCTTGAGAGCACTGAATTACATTTGACTGAGAAATAGAATCACAAGGCTATGATCTTATGTTTGAGAAGCATATATACTTTTGCAAGACAGTATACAATACGTATATCTTTCAACAGATGAAGGTAGTGTAGACATGGCTTTTGAGAGGGTTTCATTTACTTGATTTACCATGAAAACAGAATACTTTGTGAATATATATCCTTAATAAGGGCTCCAATTAGCCATTTCTCCTAAGGTTGCTTATTAACATCCAATATGCTGTTTCTTTGAATCACTCCAGGTCACTTTGACCTTTTGTTCTCCTATTTTCAGAAGAAAGTAGGAAGGATGTGCCAAAGAACACATCTGACTTCTATGTGTTACAGTGGATAGAGAGCTGAACTTAATCAGGAACTTGGGGTTCAAATATAGCCTCAGATATTTACTAATTGTGTGACCTTGGACAAGTTACTTAACCTATGTCTACGTCATACATAAAATTCCTCATCCATGAAATGAGGGCAATAAATACAGTTACATTACAAGGCTGCTTTAAGGACCAAATTAGACAATATAGATAAGCCCTTTCCAAACTTAAAATACAATAGAATCTACCCATGTAGCCATGGACCTCCCCTGCTTCCAATCTTGGAATCAAACAAAAGCAATATAGAGAAATTACATAATAAGCATCAACAACGTGAACTCCACTGATAGGAAAGCAGAGCAATAAGAACAGTGACATATCAGTTCTCAAAAACTAAATGTTAACAATTAGAGTTTGTTGTTATGTTTCCTACTTGATTAGTTACAGTATTTTCAATACTTAACACTTCAAAAATGCAGGCTGGTAAACAGCAGGTAATTTTCACATTTTCTGCCACCAAATCTTCCCAACCATCTGTTAGCAATAACAGGTTGTCCTCTTCAGAGCACAAGGTTTCCTTCAAGAGGAGAAGAAAAGACTTTCAAAGTGATCTCAGAGTTCAAGTGAAAATCCAGGAAGAAGTATGATTCCAAAAATAGTTCTCCTAAGTGCCAATATAAAGTAAATTTACACAGAGACTAGAGCAGTGATGATAGTATCTATCCATCCAAATTTTACATCAATGTTAAGACTAATGAGATATGAATAATCCAGATAATTATCCATCTTCCAAACATAATATATTTCTAATACTGATAAAAATATGACAGATTTCTATATTTCTGAGGTCTATAATTTTGTCAAAGTAGGAACTCCCTCCACTAACATAGATCGCAACTTCTCTATAACTTAGCCTATTTTTTCAAGAGTTGCTGTGCTTGAGAATCCCTCACCCTGTAGCCAGTTTCTGAAGAGATCTTGCAGAACTGAGAGACTTCAGCATGAAGCATCCTACCCACATTCTGACAGATGACTGTTTTCATCTTAGATTATTTCCCTTCCTACACCTTCTATCAATAAATAAACATTTATTAAGCTCCTATTATGTCCCAGGCACTATATTAAGTAGTGGCAATAAAAAAGAAAAGAGAGTCACTGGCTTCATCATCTTCAATATTATTACAATATTACAATATTATTGCCCTTCCATCTTCTGGCTCTCACTAAGACCTGGCTTCCCCCACAAACTGGCCACTCTCCTTAGGGCAGTCACTTTTCCCAGGGCAGTTGCACTTCCATAGACTGGCTACTTATCCCAAGGCAGCTGTTCTTCTGCAGTGCTGCCATTCTTCCCAGGGCAGTCACACTTCCACAGTTTTCACAGCCTTTTCACTGGACAACCATTATTGTCTGTCCCTGTTCTGCAGAGGAAGCTGGGAACTTCCTTGCCTTAAAGGCAGACCCCAAGTGTTATGGGCCAGAACTTGAAACAAGGTATTAACTCACTGGAATTGATAGAAACAATGCTTATGTACTTAAGTTTACACCTTTGAGAATTCACACATTAGCTCACACATTAGAGTCCACAAGTCCGGGAGATTCACAAGTCAAGAACCCACAATCCCATTCTCAGAGGAAGAGTCAACCTTTGAGTTTACACCTCTAAAAGAGCATAAAAGGACGAGCCTCAGCGAGGGGTCAGTTGAGAAGAGTAGAACTGGAGATTCAGAGGGAGCTGGAGGCTGAAGCTGGAAGAGACAAAGGACAAGCTGCAAGAGCTCTTGGAACCAAGCAGAGAGGCCTCTAAGAAAGTTAACCAGGCTATTTTGGAAGAGACAATAAAGGATTTGAGCTTTTAACAGCTGGCTGCATTTGAGGTTTATTATTACTTTGAACTGAAGCTAAGACTGCCTCCAGAAGCTCCCCAAGAAATCTGCTCCCAGAGAATGATCCTATTTTAGAAAAGAAAAGAACACTACACCCAAGGGTTTGGTTGTTTTTTTTTTTTTTTTTTTTTTTATGAGTAAAAAAAGCAAAGCGAGCTCTAACTATGGATGGCTTCTATACAGAAAGAGAGCAGATTTCCAACTCTGAGGAGACTAATAGCAGACAGTCTCCAGACAAAAACCAGACAAAGGAGAATATAACCTAGTCCCCAGTCTTGTGTGAAGGATGAAGAAATTATAAAAGATCTTAAAAGACAGCTAGAAGAAAAATGGGGAAAGGAAAGAGAAGCTCTGCAAAAGAGTATGGAAAAGGCATATAACATTAAAAGAAAAAATTGAAAAAGAAAACAACTCCCTGAAATGTGAAATGGAAAAGGTAAAGAACTCCCAGGGAAATAGAATTTGTGAATTGGAAAAAGAAAATAATTCATTAAAAAAATTTGGTGAAATGGAAAAAAAATTCCATAGAGCCAAACAACTCATTTAAAAACTCAATTGGGCATATACAAAAAGAAGTTTAAAAAAAGTAAATGAAGAAAATAACTCATTAAAAATCAGAGCTGAACAAATGGAAATGAATGATTTGTGGAGACATCAAGAATCAGTCAAACAAAACCAAAAAAAAAAAAAAAAAAAGAAAAGAAAAGAAAAGAAAGGAAAAGAAAAGAAAGAAAGAAAAAAGAAAAAATAGAAAAAATATTCAATATCTACTTGGAAGAGATAATCTAAGGATTATTGGGCTCCCTGAAAATCATGATGAAAAAAAGAGCTTAGACACTATTTTTCAGGAAATCATCAAAGAGAACTGCTCAGATATAATAGAATCGGAAGGTAAAATAGGTATTGAAAGAACTCATCAAGCACCTTCTGAAAGAAACCCCAAAATAAAAACTTCAAGGAATATTGTGGCTAAATTTCAGGACTATCAGACCAAGGAAAAAATATTCTAAGCAGCCAGAAAAAAACAATTCAAATACCGAGGAGCCAAAATAAGGATCACTCAGGATCTAGCAGCTTCCACATTAAAGGATCGAAAGGCCTAGAATCTGATATTCTGAAAGGCAAAAGAACTTGGAATGCAGCCAAGAATAAACTACCCAGTTAAGCTGAGCATTTTCTTACAGGGAAGAAGATGGACATTCAGTGAAATAGTTGAATTCCATTTATTCCTAATGAAAAAACCAGAGCTAAACAAAAAAAATTGATCTCCAAATGTAGGGCTCAAGAGAAGCATAAAAAGATAAAAAGAACTCTTGAGAACTGTATTTCTATTACAGGCATACAGAAAGAGTACATGTATAATTTGATTTTACTATTATAATATTTTAAAGGGGAATTAGAAGTGGAAAGGGGATTGTATCTGAAAAAGGGAAAAGTGGAAGTAAAAAGATAGAAATTACATCTCACAAAGAGGCAAAGGAAACCTATAATATCTGAAGGAAATAAGGGAGGGGGAAGAACATTGTGTGAATCTTACTTTCATTGGATTTGGCTCAGAGAAAATATTAGACATATTTGGTTTAGAGAGAAACTTCTCCCACCTCATTAAAAAGTGGGAGAGGAAAAGGGAAAAGAAAAAGAGTAGGCTAAATAGAAGGGAATACAGAAATAATAAGGGAAAGGTATAAGAAAGGGGGAGGGACTCAAAGGGGGTGGAGGGATTCTAAAAAGGGAAAGCTGTATGAGGCAAGTGGTGCCCATAAGTTTAATACTGAAGAGGGGAATAAGGGTGAAAAGAAAAAGAAAAGTATAATCTGGGGATAATAAGATGGCAGGAAATACAGAATTAGTAGTTTTAACTGTAAATGTGAATGGGATGAACTTTCCCATAAAGTGGAGGCAGATAGGAAACTGGATCAAAAGCCAGAATCCTACAATATATTGTTTACAGGAAAACACATTTAAAGCAGGATGATACATACAGAGTAAAGGTAAAAGGCTGGAGCAGCATCTATTATGCTTCAGGTGAAGTAAAAAAAGCAGGGGCAGCCATCCTTATCTCAGATCAAGCAAAAGCAAAAATTGATCTAATTAAAAGAGACAAGGAAGAAAACTATATCTTGCTAAAGAGTAGCATAGATAATGAAGCACTATCAATACTAAACATATATGCACCAACTGGTATAGCATCTAACTTCCTAAAGGAGGAGTTAAGAGAGTTGCAAGAAGAAATAGACAGCAAAATTATAATGGGAGATCTCAACCTTATACTCTCAAAATTAGATAAATCAAACCACAAAACAAATAAGAAAGAAGTTAAAGAGGTAAATAGAATATTAGAAAAATTAGGTATGCAGATCTTTGGAGAAAACTGAATGGAAACAGAAAGGAATACACTTTCTTCTCAGCAGTTCATGAAACCTATACAAAAATTGATCATATATTAGGACATAAAGACCTCAAAATTAAATGCAGAAAGGGCAGAAATAGTAAATGCATTCTTTTAAGATCACAATGCAATAAAAACTACATTCAACAAAAAGCTAGGGGTAAATAGATGAAAAAATAACTGGAAACTAAATAATCTCACCCTAAAGAATGAATGGGTGAAACAACAAATCATAGACACCATTAATAATTTCACCCGAGAATGACAACAATGAGATAATATACCAAAATTTGTGGGATGCAGCCAAAGTGGTAATAAGGGGAAATTTTATATCTCTAGAGGCTTACTTGAATAAAATAGAGAAAGAAAAGATCAATGAATTGGGCTTGCAACTTAAAAAGCTAGAAAAAGAGCAAATTAAAACCCCCCAATTAAACACTAAACTTGAAATTCTAAAATTAAAATAAAACTAAGAGTTGGTTTTATGAAAAAAAAAAAACAAAATAGATAAACCTTTGGTAAATCTAATTAGAAAAAGGAAAGAGGAAAATCAAAATGTTAGTCTTAAAAAGGAAAAGGGAGAACTTTCCACCAATGAAGAGGAAATTAATATAACTTGAGAAAAATATAAGTATCTCAACATATTGAATAGAAGAGCAATATGA
The DNA here is from genome assembly GCF_902635505.1 of Sarcophilus harrisii. NCBI lineage: Eukaryota > Metazoa > Chordata > Mammalia > Dasyuromorphia > Dasyuridae > Sarcophilus > Sarcophilus harrisii. The sequence continues at coordinate 268,134,065 of NC_045428.1, forward strand.
TATGTAGAAGGGGTAAAGGCAAGGTTTGAAAGATTATTGTTGAGACAGAGAAAGACAGACAGACAGAAAAAAACAGAGATAGAAAGGCAGAAAGACTGAGACAGAGACAGAGAAGAATCAGAAACCCCAAATCAAGGACCAATCAAGTTTTCAGGCCGATGGCCTTGTGTTTTTGTGATGCTGACTCCAGGAGTAGCAAAAGCACACCATTCCATTCCTCCATGCCTACTTTAATGCTTGCTGACTTCACTGAAAATCCATCCTATGAAATCATATCTTAGTATTCACAGCTGAGGGATGTTTGCTTCAAAATTATGGGCCAGATTCATTTCCCCCCAGTCTGTACAGCTTGCATGGTATCTTAGCTGAATGTTAAATGGTAGTATTAGCTGAAACGGCATTTAGCAGTTCAACACATGGCTGAGTAAAGCCGAGGGGAGAATTCGATGATAACATTTCAAGGAGAAATTGCCAATGGACAAAAATAGCAAGGAGGCAAGGGAGCACAGTGTTTAGCAGTAGAATTTTAAAAAGAAATGTGATGCTGTTGTGTTCTTTTCAGGATGCATCCTCCTTTGAGGGCTTGCTAAAAGAAGCTACTCTTTACTGCTAATCAGAGCTATAAGCATTGTGGTACTTACTTGGCCTCTAGAAGCAAAGGCACTTACCAGGGGACAAATGGAAGCTTGCTAACTTTTTTATTATGCTCTCGCCATTTCATTTACCCAGACTTTGTAAGACAAATGCTATTAAATGTCAGAATACAGGATTATACCCATGCTACCTCTGTAGTTATACACACCACTAGAGATACCACAAAACACAAAAATACCTATACCTTGGATAGAATTTTAAGAATGAGTCTCAAATAATAATTCTAATGAAGATTCTAATCACTGGAGATATTCCCTAAAAACTCAGCCACTAGTGATGATTAGCCACATTAGGTGAAATAGGGGGGAAAGCACATAACAAAAAACACCAGATGTTGTATAGGAACAGCCAGGTTTTTCTAGTAGTATTGCTTCAGAGAATTCTATTAAAAAATCAGGAAAAGTTAAAGTGAAGAAAAGAGGCTGTCGCAAACTCAAGCTGATTTCAAACAATACAAATTTAATTCTTTAGGGTCCTTGTTCTCCGCAAGGTAAGAAGGCACCAAACTATAATCTGCCATTGCCCAAAGCCAGCTGCAAACTGTGTAATCAGAGCAGGTGAGAGTCATTGCTTTTTCTACCCTCTGTCCCAAAATCTTCCTTTGTGACTGATAATAGCATAAGACTTTCCCATTTCAAATTCTCTGAGCCAGGAAGTGAGTGAGGAATTTCTCATCACAAAAGGGCAGGCAAAAAAAGAATGACATAGAGTGTAAGATGAGTGGGAATAGGAGAGTGAAATTATCTATTATTTTAATTTAATGCATAGTAGAACTTCAGAGATCTTTATTTTCCTTATCTTAATCACTTGAGCACAGAGTAAGAGAGCAGAAAATGAATTATGTCAATAGGAAATGTAGAGCCAAGATAAATATGTCAAATACTTTAAAAATATTTAAATAAAAATAGATTAGAACTTGAGAAGCAGTAGTACACAAAGGAGGTAAATGCCATGTAAGGAGAGTGGGAGGGAGGACATCTGGCTACATTAAGATATTCTTGTAGGCTGACTTGGAAACATACTCTAAGATACTTCAAATCTCTTGATTAGATTTTAATTACACAATTGTCTCTCTATGTTTAAAGGGAATAAAGCAAGGTAAAACAAACCAAACAAAAAATTTATAGGGATACAAACACATAGTTGTGTTCAAAAAAACAATTTCACGTGTATGTCAGAGAGAAGTAGCTAGACAGAAGTAATAAAATAAATATCAATTCATCTCAAAAAGATTTGGGAGATATATAGTAAGCGAAACGTTTATAATCAGTTATTAAACAACGTATATAGGTACTGTACTCTGGTTATACAAAGCAAAAAAGAAAAATAGTCCCTTATCTCAAGAAGCTTATGGGAAGATATCTAATGTCAGAGCAGTGGTGAAATCTGTAGTACAGTCTGGTGAGTAATGAAGAGATTGCTGGTCTGGGCACTCCTTAAATGAAGTTTCTATAGAAAACCATCTAGTTAAAGGAGACACAAGGATAGAGGGTATTTCAGAGGTATGAATTCCAAGTCTGAAGTGATCTTCCAAGATGAAGAAGTTTTTGCAGTCTTGGTGAAGAATTCCAGATTAGTTAGTGAGAAATGAAGGCAGCTATATGAATAACCTAAAAAGGATGAGTATCATCTTAGAATGCATTATACTTCAACCATTAGTATCCCTCAGGATTCCATATGGACCCTCTTCTTTTTCCCTTTATTTTACTTCACTTGGTCAGCTCCCATTGATTTAATTACTATCTAAGCTGATTTTCTCAGGTCTATCTATTCTGCCCCACCCTCTCTGCTGACATCCATTCTCATATTTCCAACTTCCATTCAGATATTTCAAACTAGATGTCCACTAGATATCTTAAAAATGACTAAAAGAGAACTCATTATCTTTTCTCCAATTCTATTTTCCCTATTGCCTTAGAAAGCAACACGATTCTCCTATTCCTCAGATTTACAATCTAGGAGTCATCCCTGACCCCTCACTATCTCTTACCACTCTCCCATATCTAATCAGTTGACAAAACCTGTCATCTTACGCCAATAAACCCCCTTCTCATCTCTGATACTGCTATGGATCTAAAGCTAGCCCTCATCCCTTCATTCCTGGATTATTACAATAGCTTGCTGGTAAATCTGCCTGTCTCAAGTCTTCCCGCTCTAAATCATCCTCATTTTGCCTCCAAAGCAATTTTCCTAAAGTACAGATCTGACTATGTCACACACTGCCTTCTCTGTTCAATAAACTCCAATGGCTCCCTATCAATTCCAAGATCAAATATAAAATGCTCTGTTTAGTCTTCAAAATCCTTTATAATCTAGTTTACTCCTACCTTTCCAATTTTTTCCTTATTCCTGCCAGGTACTTTTTGATACACAAACAATATACTATTTGTCTCAGCTCCAGGTATTTTCTTTGACTATCCACCATATCTGGACCACCCTCACCTCTCAATTCACCTATTAAATTTTCTGGCTTCTTTTAAATCTGAATGAAGACATCCCATTTTCTAAAGAAAATTTTTACTCTGCTAATTATTTCCTATTTAGCTCTTGCATAGTTAATTTGCATATATTTGTTTGCTTGTTGTCTCCCCCTCCATAAACTTCTTGAGAGCAAGGGTTCCCTATCTTTTTCCCCTTTTTATATTGCCAGTGCTTAGCACAGTGCCTGGTACAAAATATTGTTTAAGAAAGAAATCGTTTCTTAAATGAGATGCTTATGATAATATCATAAATCTAGAGTTAGTCCTTGAGATGGTTGAGTATAGATGTGAAGTGAATCATGCATTTTAAGAAATGGCCAGTCGATTTGTTTTGCTTAATTAAGTCTAATTTAAACCAAGTCTGGTTTCATGAGGGCCTCCTGTAAAAATCTGGATTTACAGGAAAGTGATAGCAATGGGTGTTTTTCAGCATCAATAAAATATTTCAGTCTTAAAGAATACTGTCCCAAAAGTTACTAAACTGTACATACTCTTTAACCCAGAGATACTACTACTAAACCTATATCCTCAAATAATAGCTAATGCCATAACTATTATTTATACAGTGCTTTGAGGTTTGTTAATACTTTAAATATGTAATTTGTTCCTCACAGCAATCCTATATTAATCAAAACTAGTATTATCCTCATTTTAAAGATGAGAAAATTGAGGCTGAAAAAGATCATTAAATGAACAAAGAGAAAAGAAAATCAGTGGGAAACACAATTTGGTCAGTCAATAAATTTTTATTAAGCACCTATTATATGCTAGATGGTGTACTGTGAGCACACATACATACACAGACACACACACACACACACACACACACACACAAAGACAGTCCCTGCTTCCCCATCAAGGAGCTCATTGTCTAATAAAGAAGACAACAAGCAAACACATATGTGCAAACAAGCTATAAATAGGAATAGAGCCAAATAGGAAATAATTATAAGAGAAAGGTGCTAAATTGAAGGGTTAAAAAGGGTTTTCTGTAAAAGATGAGATTTTAGTTGGGACTCAAAGAAAGTAAAGGAAGCTAGTAAGTAGATAAGAGTGAGGGAGGAGGAAGAAGAAAAGAAAGAGGGGGGAAAAGAAGGAGGGAAGAAGGGAAGGAGAGATTTTTAGCTTATTGTATCTGCACCACAGTGCAGGCTGATAATGCATTATGTTATTTTTCCTCTTTTCCAGTTATTTGTACAAGGTAGTGCTCATCTTGACTAGTATCTGATTAGTTTATGATTTTTAAAAACATTTTTAAATAATCAGAGGTAGTCAAAAGTAGAATAAATAAGTTATCAAATGAGGTAATAGGATCCCCCTTCACCAGAACTCTTCAAGCAAAAACTAGATGACTACTTGTTAAATATTGGATGATAGATATTGGAAATCCTGAGTTCAGATCTAACCTCAGACACTTGCTAGCTGTGTGATCCTGAGTAAGTCATTTAAACATTTTGCCTCAGTTGCCTCATTTGTAAAATGAGCTGGTGAAGGAAATGGCAAACCACTCTAGTATCTTTGCCAAGAAAACCTACAAATAAGGTCATGGAGAATCAGACACGATTAAAACAACAAAACAATTCTCATTTAACTAATGATTGAACTATGTGAACTCTGAGATCTTTTTCAACTCTGAGATTTTATGATTCGATTGAGGAGATTACCAACATCCTAGTTATCCAAATTCCTATTTTCTTCCCTCAACCACTGAATAAATCAGGATAACTTTGGCAAGTCTAGTCAATTATATCTTCAAAATAATCTTTCACTTTTGTTGTTCTTTCTTTATTGGGAAAACCTGATATAACAACCTCTTAGCTGATTTTTCCTCCTTCATTTTCTCTCCTCTCCAATCCAATAATATGCATATTAAATATTCATATTAGAACCATTCATACCTGCACATATAATGTAATGCCATTCCATATCTTCCCATACATCTTTCAAAAGTGGTCCACTCAACATAGTGGAGGCCTTCCTCTCACGCTTGGCATTGTGTGAATATCAATGAAACATGTCAATCTTCATCCATTATCCTTCTCTCTTACTGTGATCATCCCATTACCTTTTCCAGGAATAAATTTATTTTACACTTTTTATTATCTATACAATTCTTAGTTTATAAAGTCTCTCCATTACCTTTGCTTGATCCTCAAAACCAATTCTTTAGAGATTACAGTATAAGCAAAATAACGTTTTGGTCATGTATACTTATTGTGTATCTAATTTATATTTTAATATATTTAACATCTACTGGTCATCCTGCCATCTAGGGGAGGGAGTGGGGGGGTAAGAGGTGAAAAATTGGAACAAGAGGTTTGGCAATTGTTAATGCTGTAAAGTTACCCATGCATATATCCTGTAAATAAAAGGCTATTAAAAAAAAAAAGAGAGAGATTACAGTATACCATGACTCAAGGCTATAAAATACCAATGAAGAATATCAATTTTTAAATGGATCTTTATTTCAGGAAGAAGCTTTAAGGCATTAAAAGAATTGCATGACATCCAACCTGTTCTCTTCTTATATAGTTCTACACTCAGCTCATATTCCAAATAACTATAGAAGATATAGGTATTCAAGGTCGAGGTTTATGGGTTGCTCATAAAATTTCTGTAGTACTGACAGATATTCCTTATCCACTAAGTATTCTCTGTATGGAGAATGTAGTCAAACTCTTAAGTAAACATATTTAATATGTGTAATATTATATAAATATTAAGCATATTATAACATATGGTAAAGATATAACTTGTTAGTTCTACAATGTTCCAACATTAAGAACAGTCTATGCGATGTCATCTGAAGACAGAAGTATCCAGAGGATCTCACCTGCCATAGGGACTTCCTTTTTGATTTGTACTCAATGTCAAACTTCCTGTATAATGATAGGAAATATCCTTAGTTAGTATTTAGTACCCTGCTTTATGGCTTAATTGATACTAATAATAAAGTAATTAATAAAATCTGCTGTTTCAGATTTCAGGGAATCTTGTATTAATTTAACACATTACTAGAAAATACTACATTGGAGAAGAAACCTTAAGACAATATTTTTAATCAAATTTAATCAAATGTTTTTAAAATCACAACCAAAAAAAAAATCATCACAGTTGGAATTTTATTTACTATATTACGTCTTTCAGTCAGTTATATGATTTTAAAGTTGAGATGGACTATGGTTCTTTTTTAAAATTATTGTTTTATTTTTATTTTCAGTTATAAATTTTGTCCCTACTCATTCAGATTGTATGATATATATCAGAAATATATTTTTCATGTTCTGAAAAAAGGGAAGTTATGCTTCAGTCTGCATTCTGAATCTGTCTGTTCTCTGTCAGTTCTCTCTCCCCATGTGGATAGCATTTTTTAATCATGAGTCTTTTTTGTTTGTTTGTTTCTGTTTTTTGCTTAGGCAGTTGGGGTTAAGTGACTTGCCCATGGTCACCCAGCTAGGAAGTCTTAAATGTCTGAGATCAGATTTGAACTCAGGTCCTCCTGACTTCAGGGCTGGTGCTCTGTCCACTGTACCACTAGCTGCCCCTAATCATGAGTCTTTTGTAGTTGTGGTAGATCATTTTATTGATTAGCTACCAAGTCTTTCATAGTTAATCATCATTACAATGTTATTGTACAATATTACATGTACATTTTTCTCTTGGTTCTGTTCATTTCACTTTGCATCAGTTTGTATAATTCCTACCAGGCTATGTGTTTTGTTTTGTTTTTTTGTAAAACATTCCCTTTATCATTTCTTATAGTATAATAATATTCTATTACATTCTTATATAATTTATTCAACTGTTCCTCAACTGATAACTTTCCCTTTCATTTCCAATTCTTTGCCATCACAAAAAGAGCTGCTATGAATATTTTATACTTATGGATTCTTTTTCTTTTTCTTTGATTTTCTTGGGGAATAGAACAAGTAGCAGTATCACTGGATCAGATATGCAAAGTTTTATAGCCCTTTTGGCATACTTCTAAATTGGTCTCCAGATTAGTTGAATTAATCTACAACTCCACCAACAATGCACTGATGTACCTACTCCCCCCCCCCCCATTCCCACCAACATTTGTCATTTTTCTTTTCTGTTATCTTAATCAATTTCATTGGTATGAGGTAGTACATGAGAGTTCTTTTTATTTGCACTTCTCTGTTTATTAGTGCTCTAAACCACCTTTTCATATGATTGAATAATTTGGATTTCTTCCTCTGAATAATGTTTGTTCATGTTCTTTGACCATTATCAACTTGGGAATATATACATTTGGCTCAGGTTTCTACATGGTTGAAAAATAAAATCTACACCTAAGAAAATTTACTAAAATAATTTTTTCTCACCTTCCTAATTTTCTTCAAATTTTGGCTGTAATGGTTTTGTTTACATAAGAAGTTTTTGATTTTACATGATCAAAATGACCCATTTTATCTCCTGTGAATATTTATCTCTTCCTTGGTCATGGGCTCTTCCTCCATTTGTATATACAATGGGTAGTTTCTTCTGGAGACAATTAATTTACCTATAATTTTCATTGAGTGTCAAAATCACATGCACATTTTGAGCTTATCTTTGTATATAGTATAAGATGTTGGTCAATGCCCATTTATGCCAGATTACCTTCCAGATTTCTAAATGGCTTTCATTAAATAGTGAGTTCTTTCCCCAATAGCTGAGATCTTTGGGTTTATCAAATACTATTCTATATATCATAAACTTGGTCTATTCCATTGATTAAGGCTTTATTTTTATCTAGTTCCAAATTGTTTTGATGATTATAACTCTGTAGTATAGTTTGAGATACTTGTACTCTTGGACCACTTTCCTTCACATTTTTTTCAGTTACTTCATTCTTTTTCTTGATCTTTTGTTCCTCTAGATGAATTTTGTTTATTTTTCTCCTCTACAAATTCTGTGGTAGTTTGGTTAGTATGGTACTGAATAAGTAAATTAATTTAGATAGTGTCACCATTTTTATCATATTGACTCAGGCTACCCTGGAGTAATCAATATTTTTCCAATTCTTGAACTCTCTATTTGTGTAAAGATTGTTTTGTGATTGTGTTCATAGGGTTGCTGTGTGTATCCTAGCATGTAAACCCCCAAGTATTTTATATTATCTGCAGTTATTTTAAATGGAGTGACTATAGATCTTTTCAATAGCCTGTATTCTTCTATCTTCATCAAGATTATTGTTTATCCTTTGATCTCAGGGAGGACCAGGACATCAAAGAAGTGATGCCATGACATGCAAGTGAACTGGTTTCAAGTGAGGGAGAGCTGTGCAAAGTCACACATCTATAGTGTTTCCACTTTTTCCTCCAGAGCCATCTGATTCCAGTGGCTAGATATAGATTAGGACAACTAGAGATAGTTTTTGCAAAAAGATCACCATGAAGATAATTGCAGAGGATGAAGTTGCAGAGGATGACAAAATAGAAAAGTTCTAGAAAAAAATCAACAAAATTCTCTAAATTAAATTACTATGATATATGTAATTTAAAATTAAAGTTCATTGCAAAAGTGGACATAATAGAGAACAATGAAACAAATGGTAGAAAATATAGTTCTGCATAGGATAGTTTACCTCTCAGATCTGTGGAGAAGGAAGGAATTTGGGACCAAAGAAGAACTAGAGATCATTATTGATCATAAAATAGATAATTTTGATTATATTAAGTTAAAAGTTTTTGTACAAGCAAAACTAATGTGCACAAGATCAGAAGGGAAGCAATAAATTGGGAGATCATTTTAACATTTAAGGATTCTGATAAAGGCCTCATTTCTAAAATATGTAGAGAATTGACTCAAATTTATAAGAATTGAAGCCATTTTTCAATTTATAAATGGTCACAGGATATGAACAGACAATTTTCAAATGAAAAAATTAAAACTATTTCTAATCATATGAGAAGGTGCTCTAAATCATTATTGATCAGAGAAATGCAAATTATGAGAACTCTGAGATACCACTACACACCTCTCAGATTGGCTAAGATGATAGGAAAAAACAAGGACAAATGTTGGAGAGAATGTAGGAGAACTGGAACATTGATACATTATTGATGGAACTGTGAATGGATCCAGCCATTCTGGAGAGCAATTTGGAACTATGCTTAAAAAGTTATCAAACTGTGCATACCCTTTGATCCAGCAGTGCTACTACTGGGCTTTTATCCCAAAGAGATACTAAAGAAGGGAAAGGGACCTGTATGTGCCAAAATGTTTGTGGCAGCCCTGCTTTTAATGGCCAGAAACTGGGAACAGAGTGGATGCCCATCAGTTGAAGAATGGCTGAATAAATTGTGGTATATGAATATTATGGAATATTATTGTTCTATAAGAAATGACCAACAGGATGATTCCAGAAAGGCCTGGAGAGACTTACATGAAGAAATGAGAAGAACCAGGAGATCATCGTACACAACAAATCAATATTATACAACGATCAATTCTGATGGACATGACTCTTTCCAACAATGAGATGAATGATTTCAGTTCCAATGATCTTATGATGAAGAGAACCATCTATACCCAGAGAGAGGACTATGGGAACTAAGTGTGGATCACAACATAACATTCTCACTCTCTTTGTTGTTGTTTGCTTGCATTTTGTTTTCTTATTCATTTACTTTCTTTTTTTTCATCTGATTTCTCTTGTACAGCAAGAGAATTGCATAAATATGTTTATGGATTTAACATATATTTTAATTATAACATATATTGGATTGCTTGACATCTAGTGGAGGAGATTGGGGGAAGGGGGAGAAAATCTAAAACACAAAGCTATACAAGGGTCAATGTTGCAAATTAGCCTTGAATATGTTTTTAAAATAAAAAGCTTTATAAAAAAAAATTTTTAAATATATGGTTCTGGTTTAAAGAATGAAAGACTACACAGTCTTACAACTATGCATCATCAATGTGATCATCAGTATTTAATAGTTTTCTTCCTTTCCTTCTTTATTCCCTTATTTCTTTTCCTTTCTTCCCTTCCTTTTCTTCCCTCCTTCCTTTCCTACCTTTGCAAAAACTTATCATGATCATTGTACCATACCATTTGTATGGTACAAGTACCAAATGACTCATAAAATTATATTTCTTATTGCCTTTGGAAATACTATAAATAAATTCTGCCAACTCCTCTCATTTTCTTCCCCAGGTAAGAACCTGTGAGCCATCCTTTCATTTAAATGCAATTTGTTTTTATCTTCTGATTTCATTTATAGCAAGAATGTCAAAATTGATATGTTATCCTATTCATTTTCTTCAATAGGATGTATATTTGTCTGTCACTGAACAAGGATCTCACAGTTAAGGTACCAAGGACTAAGTTAATGTTTACACAAGGCCTAAAAACTGTGATTCTAAGCATCTACAATCTCCTTTTCCTCCTATTTGCCACCATCACTGCAGAAGCAAAAAAAGAGGCTGCCCAGGACCAAAGGTCAATTTGTATTTTCTTTTGTTTTATGGATTTCTGTAGACAAGTAATTCATTACTGAGTGTCCAGCCTATTGGTAATTCACCTATCTGGAAGCCAGGGAAAACTAGTTTGATTAGTTCAACTTCAGCTTCCAGAATGGTTCCTACACTAAGGCTTAACCAGCTGAGAGTCTGGTGTGCCCCCATCTACTTGCCTGCTGTGATATCGTATATTTTATTTTATCATTCATGTGTCCTGTAGCTCAGTTAGAAATAAGCTCCCTGATTTCTTGCTTCTTATTCTTTAACAGACAAATCAAAGAATATCCTCAGTGTATTGGTCTAAATCATACCTCTGCCTCCACCATACTGTGATGACAATGCAATCAGCTCTTTGCCTAAGGTTTCTAAAGGTTTGGACCATGATTGATTCTGGTCCTTCAATGAAAATATACATCCTTCTGTACACGAGTATGCTGCCTGTATTTCTGTAGAGCAACATTATTTCACACATCTGTCTCATCATCTTTCAATGCATTACAACAAAGCTTGGTTAACTATTTGGTGGTAATGTAATAGTTACTAGAATAAGTACTTTGCATTGATTTATACTATCTATCAGAAAGGAAATATAATCTATTGCCTTTCCAACATGGTAAAATTTTCCAGAACTTGAGCTCTACTGGCATAACTTTTAAGAACTATGGACCACCTCCATACTCTGATCAGGAAGCAGAAAAAAATTTTGTGGAAGAATCCATCTTTCACACATACGCCAAAAGTAATTTTCCTATATCAAAGGATATCACTGCCCTTTCCCAAAAATCCTCAATGGTTCCTCATTGCCTCTCAGATAAATACAAACCATTTAGCCTAAAATTCAAGGCCCTTCATAATCTGTCTGCAATCCACCTTTTCAGCCTGATTTCACAGTTTCCTTTTACAGATTCTACAATCTATCCAAACCGAAATATTTGTTATTCCCTTAAGTCAACATTCCATCTTCTTGCATTGACTCAAGTTAGTTCCTGACTTCACCTGTCATAGTTATCTTCTCTTGTTGGCTAGAATGCTATGTAGACCCAACACAGCTTGAATGAACTCCCTTTCCCAGGGTGATTGACCTGAAACCCAAGTTTAAGCCTCAGTAGTGAGATATACATAAAGATCACCTATCTCTTTGCCTACACAACATCTTAACTTACATTAAGCACCTACTATGTGACAGGCATTGTACTTAGCACTGAGGATTCAAATATGAAAAAATTAGTCTCTCCCCTTAAGAAGCTAATAATCTGATGGAAAAACACAGCACAAAAAAAGGAAAATTTAAAGGGAGGTGGGAGTCAGAGAAGGTACCTGACTCAGGGACATGATGGAGAAATCCAAATAAAAGGATGGGAAATGAATAGATGGCTAGCCAGGGTGTGCTCTTAAATAAAGGCTTGGAGAGGTGCTCATCACTCTGCACTCCAATAAAAGAGGTAGAAGGTGCTTATGAGAACCAAGATTAATGCAGTCTTTCAGAAAGATAAGGTTGCCGATGATGAAGTTTCCTGGGGCATGATGGAGAAATTCAAAGAGTGCAGTTAGGCAGGAAAATGAATAAATATTTATAGAACTTAAATATCATTTAATATTGGGATGTAATATTATCTCATCCCTCTACTAGATTATTTGGTGCTTGAGAGCAAAAGTTCTGACCAATCAAAAGCAGCCCTAGTGCTTAGCACAATTCTTTGCATAGAAAAGGATCAGAGTTGTAAATTGGAAAAGACATTAGAAATTATGTAGAATAGAGTGTCAAGCATCCAGCCCTAATGTAGCCAACTAGATTAAAATGTAATTAGAAATATTTAATAAAAAATACAACAAAACATCGATGACATTACATTTAAAAAACAAGTCAATATGTTGCTACAGGAATCCTTATGTACAGATTATGTATGGATTAATGTCTTCATTTCTATTTGAGTTTGACACACACACCCCAAATCTGGAATCAGCTCCTTCATTTTACAGATGGAAAAATTAAGGGTAAAATACAAATAAAAAATGTACTCAAGATCAGAGAGATAATCAAGGGCAGAGAGAGGATTTGAACCAGATATTCTGACACGAAGTTCAGGGCTCTGTGCACAGGCACTGAAATGTTCTATGAATAAGTAAATCAAATTTTTAAAAAGCAATATCTTTCTTGAAGAAATATTAATTTCCATAAATTATATTTGTTTATATAATATTAATTTACAAAAGGTTTAAGAATCTCTTTTGGATTTATCCATAATGCATAAAGACAGAGATACTAGACACAGAATTTCTTCCCAATTGCTGATGTTTTACAAAATAAATCTTCATTGAAAAGCATGAGCTTAAGGTGCAATACAAAGAAAACATCTTGGTCAAAGCACTATGGTAAAATGCCAAACAGCTCATGTCTAGCATTTTAGAACAAAATTCCCATGACTTGAGAAGACTGGATATTATGCAACCTGAAGTACTCTCTTTAATATATTGTGGAAAAGAGGAATCTTGAATAGTTCTATTGTATTCTACCTCCAATAAAGAATTCTTATTTAAATATGTCCATTATGGAATTATCCATTATTCTGTTTATTTCAGGTCCCAGAATCTTTGGAGAATATTTGCTATTTTTCCACCTGGTTTTGAAATATGCACACTTATTCCTTTTTTGGTTCTGGTTTGAGACCAGTGAAGGAATAAAAAATATCAAGGCATCAAAATGAAAAGTTTAAAAAGAAAAAGAATATAGAATTCAGAAAAACTAAACAATATAAACTGTAGGAAATATAACGTGAAAGGCAACCCTTGGACTAGTATTATAAAATAAAAGTAACCAAGATATACATCCACTGGAGACATTACTAACCATATGATTCATTCCTGATTGGTGATGATTCACTGTATTAGGCAAACTTTGGAGGGATTATCATATAAGGAGACTGTAGGAAGAAAACAGAAAACCTCTTTAAAATCTAGAACTGAAATGAAAAGAATAGAAAAACTGGAGGAGTAAAAGCCCCTTATTTCAAACTCCACTAATTCAGTATTAAAGCTCCTCCCTCTCCTCCCTGAGGAGGAGATAATCCAATCAACATCACTAAATATTGGAACTGGAACTTTGGTTATGCTTGATGGAGGAGAGGAAGAATGTAAACAGGTTGAGGGCAAGAATTGTTCCATTTTTATCTTTGTAATTCAATTATCTGGCATGATGTAGATGCTTAATAAATGCTTGATGACTCAAATTCAATTTAGGAGCCTTTATGTACAATAATCATTATTAGACAATCTTCCCATTGAATCTTTTTGCTATTCTGAAAATGAGAAAGGTAGCTAGAAGAGGCAATAGAATACAAAGAAGGTCTGGCTGTAAGCCCAAATCTAAGAGTTTGTAGATGCTGATTATTAATTAACTCACCCCCAGGCTATGAACAGGATTCAAAACCTCCAACTATTGCAAACTATAAAGTAAACTCCCCACTGGGAAACCACCCTCAGAGTGTATGAAATCAGAATATGGAACAATTAACAGGAATAGAATAGAGAACAAGAGATAATGAATAGTAATAGGAGCTTGTTATGAAAAAATGATCAGAAAATGACAAGAAATAACATAACTGAGTTGAAGATGAAAATAAAGTGAAACTACATCTCAACAGAAGTGGTTTGTGATCAACCTTATGGTAAGTCCTCATAACTTTCTAGGCAATTTGTAGTTGCCTAGAAAGAAATGACTTTGGGAACATAGGTAAGATTACCTATATGCTGAAGTCTAAAGCCCTCCTAATTAGATAATTCTTGTATCTTTCCCCAAGTCACCCCAATACAATCTCTGCCCACCAAGATCCCATCAAGCTCTGCCTTCCTAATAGTTGGGAGACAAAATAAGCATTATCACCCACACCCTTTGATGAGCAGGAAACTATCAATTACAACCCTTTTAGTATGACAGAGACCACCATGATTTACTTTCTACCCAACAACTCTGCCCTCCAAGTCTCTTTCACATTCCTAGGAAAGATCTGAAGAAAAGACAAATATTGCCATTTTCAAAAAAGGGAAGATAGTGAAGTCTGCTAACTATGGACCTCACTGAACAATCTCACTGAAAAAAAAATTAAAGATCATAATAGATATAATTTGTGTCAACAGAATAAAATAGCAAACTGAAAAAAAGTGTAATGATATTCCAGAAAGAGTAGACAAAATGAAGAGTATAGTTCTTCTATTATATTCTTCTTTATCAGATAACATTTGGAGTATTCTGTTCCATTCTGAAAACCACATTTTAGGAAAAACAAACTATGGCATTTCCAAAAAATCAAAAACCAGGAACCATGATGATGAAATGACTAAATAATGTGTTGTAAAAAAAATCACTGAAATGAAATGAGAATTTTTAACCTGAAGGCGATATTTTCAGGAAAGGAACAATCTCTGTCTTCAAGTATTTGAAAGTATATGGAAAGAGGATTAGATTTGTTTTGCTTGACCCCAGAGAGCTGCTGCTGTTGTGATTGTTGTAGTTTGTCCTTCTTTCTCAAAGATCATGACATCAGGGAGGGGATACCATGAAGTATAAGTGAATTGGATTTAAGTGAGGGAGGACTGAGCAAGGTCACCTGCCTCACTTTCCCCTTCAAAGTCACCTAGGTACAGTGGTCAGGTGCATAGATCAGGATGAGTGAGATGGCCCTGGATGCAGTGGGAGATCTTTGTCTTTTTCTTCCCAGAGAGTAGAATATAGAAGCAACAGGTGGAAGTTCCAGAGAAGCAAATTTTGGCTTGGAGTAAAGACCTTGCTAAAAATTAGAACCACCCTTGATGTGTAGTCCCTAGAGGTGGCAAGTTAGCTCTCACCAGAAATCTTTTAATAAATTCTAAGATGCTATAGATGATATTTTAGGTAAGATAAAGGTTACACTATATGGCTTCTGAAGTCCCTTCCATCTATAATTAAATTCTCAGCTCTATAATCCCCACCAGAATCAATCTTCCATTCAACCACTTCAAGATATAAATTGTTTGGAAAGAAATTGAAAGCCTGGTAGTCGAAGCTGGCATGTTGCTTAATTTCATGCAGTCCTCAGAAAGTACTTGTTTGCTTTGGCTTTAAATATATAAACATATACATTTTAAAGACATATAGCAATAATACAGTTAATCTGCTTCAATGACATTTTAAATAAAAGATATTTAGTATTTCAATATATTAGTGGCAAAACATATAATTGCCAAATATTTGCAATTTTTTTTTAATCTTAGGCCTTGTTCTCTACAATTGCTTTTCCTTTGTGTTTGATTCACGACTGATGTTCCCTCATGATTCATGCTCTAATTTCTAAACTCTGAAATCCTGGTCTGCTTTAACCAGATGTAAAAAAGAAAAAAATAACAACTTGTTTTCTATGAAGGATAAATGACTTACAGGAAAAATTAAAATTAGAAAGAACATAGAATCATAGAAGAGTCATCTAATGCAACAGCCTGACTAATGGATGAATCAATTGATAACATCTCTGAGAAGTGGTCATCCAGCTTCTTTTTGAACACCTCCAGCAATAGTGAACTCATTATTTTTCAAGGAAGTACATAAACTTAAAAAACTTAAAATCTTAAAAATAAAAAAACTGATGGTTATTAAATTCTTCCTTATTTCCAGTCAAAATTTGTAGCTTTCATTAGACCTAATTTTGCCCTTTAGAACCAAGGAAATTATCTAATTCCTCTTCCAAATAACACTCTTTCAAATACTCAAAGACTTTTTTTATGTCCTGTCTACTAAGACTTCCCTGGCTTTCCCAAAATATCCTTACTTAATTCAAATATTCATCACATGGTTTCAATCTTCATTATCCAGTTTACCAATGACCCATCAACAACGCCCAACAATCTGTGGGGCATCCAGATGTGATTTAACAAAAACAGAGTTAATTGAAACTATCACCTTTCTGGTTCTATCATAATTTCTTACTAACATAACTTAGGGTTGTTGTTTGGTTTTGGTTTTTGGGATATTTTGTTTTTTGTTTTTGGCAACAATATCACACCCAATTTTCCATCTACCAAAATCCCCAAGTCTTTTTCACATGAACTGCTAGTTTTCCATACCTTCTCCATCCTGTACTTATACAGTAAGTTCTTTATTGTTTTTAAAATACAAGACTTGCTTTCATCATGATTATTTTTCACCATAGTGGCTCCAGCCATTCAAGATCCTTTCAGTCCCATTTCTTTTACCCAAAATATTTACTCTCCCTCCCACTTGTGTCATCTGGGAATTTGACAAGTGCCTTGAGTCAGGTCACTAGGAAAATGCTGAACAGAACTTAAACAGATCCAGTCCACTACCAAGTCATTGATAGAAAAGAAGATAAAAACAAATACTGCACTAGGAGATTATCTAATGGATTTCAAATTAGCCCTTGTTTGAACTTTTCTTTGCTTCTCCTGCCACTGATTTCTCAATAATCACTGATATCAAAGATTTTCTTTAGCTCTCACTAGATCTCTATTGTTCAATCAGTGAGTTAATCTGACTCTTCATGACCCCATGGATTATATTATCCAAGGGTTCTTTTTTTTCTTTCTTTTTTTTAAAAAAACATTTATTGCACTAAATACAAAATAAGAAAAAACAGAATAGAAAAAAGAAAAACAGAAAAGAAAAAAAATAGAACATTGTCATGTGCCCAACAGAGCATCAAGGATTCAAAGTATATAACAATAATTTCCATTTCAAGAAAGAATAGAAGAGATCATATTCACGAGTGTCCATTTTTTCTTTGTAGGTTTATCTTTTGTTCTCTGCTGTGCACTTTTTTTACTTTATTCTCAATAGGTTTTGTTGATAAAGATACTGAAGCAGTTTGCCATTTTCTTTTTCAGTGGATTAGGAAAAACAGAGGTCAAATAACTTGCCTAGAATTACATAGCTAATAAAGTGTCTGAAGTCTCATTTGAACTCAATTGTTCCTGACTACAAAATTGGCACTTTATCCATGGAATCACTTAGCTGCCTTTTAGGCAAACAGAGTTGAAATGACTTGCTCACAAACATACAACTAGTACATTCTAAGGGCAAGTTTGAATTCAGGTCTTTCTGACTCTGGGTCTAGCTATCTATCAATTGCCCCTATGATCTCTATATTGCCTTCCTGAAATTGTTGCTAAAATATCTTTGTGAACTGGCACTGACACAACTGAAATGTCACCAAGGGGCAGTCTTCCCCTGAGGAGGATAATCTAATAGGAATGATTTTCTTTAGCAGCCCCTTGATATAGTTTATTTTAGGGTCCCCATACTGTGCCTTCCCATTTCCTGGTAGGCAGGACCCCTTTCTTTGAAATTTAAGTGGTTTATGTGTTATTCCCTCTGAAGGGTCCTGGTCCTTCCAAAGTAGCTGCTAGTAATTTAATAAATTAATCTATGGCCTTATGCCAACAAAAGAAACCTAGAAGATTTCTCTTCCTAAGTGAAACACATACATTTTGAAAGTGGAATTTGGAGAGAATTGATCTCACTGACTTTGTTGTTTAACATAAATGAATAACTGATAGGACTTATTAGCTTGTACTGTCAGTAGTATGGAAAAATTTCAGATGAGAAAACTTCTACTTCCTATTAGTATCTTCTTTATAAACTAATGACTTAAAAATGCTTAAAAATAACTTGGGTCACACAGCCAGTATGGGTCAAAGATGGAATTTAAACCCTGGTCTTCCACATTTAAATCCAATCATCACACTGATCAATGCCATGATGAACCAGAATTCCAGAGAATTGTTAATGAAACAGGATATTCATCTCCTGACAGTGAGGTGATAAATTCAGAGTGCAGATTGAGACATAAAAATTTTTTGATATGGTCAATGCTGAGATTTGTTTTACTTTATTGTTCACATTTATTACAAAACTTTTGTTTTTACAGTGAGGAGTGGGGGAAGGGAAAGAAGGCAAATCTTTGTTAATTGAAAAAAAATGTTTTTTAATTAAGTCAGCTTTGTAGCCACTCCACCAAAAATTTCAAACAGTCATGCTCATGACAGCATGCTCATGGAGGCTGTCAGATTAAAACATAAGTGAGAAATATTTTTAAAAATAAAGAAATGCAAATGGAATGGAAGGCACAGTGGACAAAGCACTGGGATTGGAATCAGGAAGGAATTGGAAGCACAGGAATTGGACACTTACTAACTGTATGACTCTGGGCAAGTCACTTAACCCCAATTTACCTCAGTTCTTCTTTTGTGAAATGGGGATGCCTTGGGGAAGTAAATAGCAAATAATTCTAGCATTTTGCCAAGAAAACTCTATGAACAAAACTGGCATTCTATAATTTGGGGGGTCTACAATTCTATGATCTTCTGGGTCATGAAGAATCAGACACAACTGAACAACAACAATAACAGGAATCCTTGGTTGCATAGAACGTGAGACCGGCACCAGAACAAGATGTAAGGGAGGGACTTGCAGCAACACTGAAATCATCTGCTTCTTCTACCCTCATCACTAAGACTGAAATCACCAATGAAATGAATACCTCTGGATGTTACACTCCTTTTATTTGCTTTGATAACCTGTCAAGCTAAACTAACTCTAATTTTTATCATGATTCAGCAATTGAGATTTTAGGCTAGGTCTTAAGAGGGGCTTTCTGCCTACAAGAGCAGCATAGTAGACTAAGTGCCAGACTTGGAATAAGGAAGATTTTTGATATATATATTAGCTGGATGATGATTGGAAAATTATGCAATCTCTAAGATCCCTTGCAAAAAAAAAGGAATTATCCATCATCAGTAGTGGGAGTTTTCACATTGGAATTCCCCAAATTTGCATAATGATAGGTCTAGACCCACCAAAAATCATGATGAAGTCAACGATCATGATGATGACACCAAGTGATTATGAGAACAAATCAAATAAGGTTTTCTGAGCATAAAAGCAAAATACAAATATAATGAGCTTTTTGTAATCATTTGTTATAGAGATCTTTATTATCTATACTAAAAAATGGCAGAAAGAACAAGTGGGGTTAGAACAACAAAAAAAACAAAAAAGGTCAAATTCTATCCATATCCCTTGTTTACCCACTTCTTATATACTGACTGCCTCAGAACTACTCACACCTTAAGGACTTCCTATTAAGGCCTATTGCCAGCTGTGAAATAATTAAAGTCCAATTGTTTAATACTGCAATAATATCTCACTACTTAACTAGGAGCAAAGATATATGAACTATTTCCCAAATTCTTCAAGCCTGAGTTTTCTTTTTTTTTTTTTTTTTTTTTTTTCTGTCTCCTATGACTACTAGGTCCTACACAGGTCTCAATGTGCTTTGCTTCTTGAAATACTAGTTCACCCCCCTTCCCAGATAAATGATGATTTGGTTCTGATATCTAATAGAAAAATATATATGTGTGTGTGTGTGTGTAATATGCATACATATATATAATCATATGTCAAATCATAATATGCCAGAATTTTAAGTTAGATAAATCATATTTCTTAGTAATAATATTTGCTAGCACTTTTATATTGCTTTAATGTTTGCAAAGCAATTAAGATATCTCATTTGATCCTCACACTCTTGTGCAATTGGTACTTTTATTATTACTATTTTACAGATAATAAAACAAGCTAGGAGAAGTTAAGAGACTTGTTCAGTATTACATAGTTTTCCCTCTGAACTCTGGTTTTCCCTCTTCCCTATCCAACACTATTCCTTGCAACACCTAGCTTCCCTTAAGAAAGATATCTATATCTATATCTATCTATATATCTAGAGAGAGAGGACAGAGACAGAGAGAGAGAGAGAGAGAGAGAGAGAGAGAGAGAGAGATATGAATTTGTATTTCTTGTACACTGAGGTAGATGCTCTTCTTTGGGGAATTTAGATCTCTCTTTTTCACACAAGGAAAAGATATCCAGAGAAGGCAAAAGCCAGTTCTCAGGTTCTGCCCTTTTTCCCTAAAGGGAAGAAAACCAGAGGAAGATGTGAAATTACAGAAAGTTTTTTTCTTCAGCAGGGAAGTAAAACATGCACATGGGAATTGTCAGCCTATGCTGATAGCCCACTAAGTAATGGATGAGGGAATATATACTTTTCAAAGGAAGGTTAAAAAAAAAAAAAAAAAAAAAAAAAAGAGAGAGAAAAGTCAGGAAATCCTAGAAAGGAATGAGTCAGGGTACCTAATTGCCTAGTGGGGAGGAAGATCCTGGAGGAATTCCAGGTATCTGAGCTGTTGGCCTTTGATACACAAATCAGAATGCATTCCTGTTGATAAGCAGTCCACAATTCTAGGCTTGAGCACAAACAATAAGATAAGAGGAAATAAAACTAGATATATCTGTTAGGGGAGTCTCTGAAAATAAGCATATCTTTTTGAGGACCCATAATGACCAAATGGCTCAAGGGCTATTTCAAAGCTGGTATAACCTTCCAGCTGTGTTTATTCTCTCTCAGTCACTGCAAAGGATAGTTGATATATCAAAGCATGGTGTATCTTTGCTAATACAGCCTTTCTCAGTTACCTGGATAATTGGAAGCTCAAGCACAAATTCACTTGTACATTCTGACGCGCAACAAATTTTATAGAAATTATTCCATATTTCTCTCTCCAAGTAAGCCCAACCCAAGTCTCTCATGATTTTGGAGTTACCTTGTGCCCTAACTCTTTTATGATATCTTTTTTAAAAAGTAGATGGAGAAATCAACGCTATATGTAGACATATGAAATAGTGCTCTAAAACACTATTGATTAGAGAAATGCAAATTAAAACAATTCACATTTCTCAGATTGGCTAATGTGATTTAAAAAAAAAAAAAGGAAAGTGAGAAATATTGGAGTAGGTGTGAGAAAATTAGGCACTGATGGTGTTGGTGGAATTGTCAATAATAAAACCATTCTGGAGAGCAAATTGTAACTGCCAAAAGGACAACCAAACTGCACATACCCTTTGATCCAGCAATATCACTACTAGGTTTGCATATGCCAAAAGGATCATAAAAAAGGGCAAAGGACCTACATGTGCAGAAATATTCATAGCAGGCCTTTTCATGGAATATAAATGTAACACAATACTCGTGTAATAAAAAATGATGAACAGGCAGATTTCAGAAAAACCTGGAAAGACTTGTATGAATTGATACAAAGTAAAATGAGCAGAATCAGAGTATCAGCAAATTCTGAC
The DNA here is from genome assembly GCF_902635505.1 of Sarcophilus harrisii. Lineage (NCBI taxonomy): Eukaryota > Metazoa > Chordata > Mammalia > Dasyuromorphia > Dasyuridae > Sarcophilus > Sarcophilus harrisii. The sequence continues at coordinate 268,155,845 of NC_045428.1, forward strand.
ATAGGTAATGTCCCCATGACTTATTCATCATCTCTCTATTAGATTTACTTATGTGTTATAAAGGATGGTAGGTGGTGAAGGACTCTTGAAGGAAAACAATAATCCACATCCAGATAACGAACTGATAGATTCTGAATGCAGATCAAAGCTTATTTTTCATTTGCCTTATTCATTCTCATTTTTTTCCTTTTGATCTGTTTCTTCTTTCCCAAATGTAACTAATATAAAATATGGTTTATATAATAGCACCCGTATAAACTCTATCAAACTGCTTACCATCTTCAGAATGGGGGAGGGGAGGGAAAAAGGAAGAAAAATTTGGAATTCAAAATCTTGTAAAAATGAATGCCAAAAATTTTCTTGACATGTAACTGAAGGAAAAATAATATCCTTTTTTTTTTTCAAATAAATATACACCCACATTTGTGTGTTTGGGTGGATAGATAAGTAGATAGATAGTTCATTGTCACTTCTCCACCACCTACCATACCACACCATCTACTATCCTTTATAATATATAAGTAAATCTAAAAGAAAGATAATGAACATCATGGGGACACCACTAATGTCAGAATTTGTTTTGCCTCGATATATATCAAAGAATTTATTTTAGGGTTTGGTTTTTGGTTTTTGGTTTTTGGTTTTTTTTTATCAGTGGAACAGAGGGTTGTAACAAGGACTGTTAATAAGGAAATACTTGTTACTCAGGAAAAAAAAATTTAAGTTGTTGTTGTTGTTTGTCTCAATTCTTACTTAGCCTTAATCACTGAATGGGTATTACCTCAGTCAAATTGGGGGAAAAAAGTAGAATAAAGGGGCAGCTAGGTGGCTCAGTAGATAGAGCACCAGGCCTGAAGGCAGGAGGACCTGAGATCAAATTTGACCCTCAGACACTCAACACTTCCTAGCTGTGTGACCCTGGGCAAGTCACTTAACCCCAATTGCCTCAGGGAAAAAAAAGTAGAATAAGGTAAAAGAAAAGGCATACTATAACTAGAGTCCTACCTCTTGTCAAGAATATTAAAAATATATTTTACCATCATTCTTCTGAAGCCATGATTAATCATTGCATTGATAAGAGTTTTTAAATTTTCCAATGCTGCTTTCCTTCATGTTTTATTGTCACTGTGTAAATTTTTTGGGGGGGAGAGGGTCTTCTGTTGCTCTGTATTTAGTCACATAAATCTTTCCTAAATTTTTGAAATTTTTCATGTTCCACTGCAATAGTATTCTACTATAATCAATTCAGTCATTCCCTATTTAATGGATATCCACTTTATGACCAATTCTTTGTTTTGATAAAAAGTGCTGTTATCATTATTTTTATATCATGGGACCTTACTCTTCCCTTTAAGCATTCCCCAAAAAAACAGTGATTCTCAAAGTGTGGTGCAGTAAATCCTGGAGGGTCTCTGAAATCCTTTCAGAGGGTCTACAAATTCAAAATTAGTTTTTTTTTCTATTTATCATAAATATCTATTATATAACCCATATAATAAACAAAAACTCTTTGGATATATTCTCAATAGTTGTTAATACCATAAAGATACTGAGAAAAAGAGTTGGAGAACCACTATACTAGATGATATATGAAACACCCAGTTGGCTACTTTACACATCTGAACCTTTAGCCTGGATTTCAGCCTTTTCATGCATTTTGTAAACACTCTCACTCTCTGTGCATTGAACCTAATTACACTGTGACTATGGGCATCAAATCAGGGCAGCAACAAACTTAAAAGCAAACATTTGATTTCCTAAAATGACAGACACAAGTCAGGATCTAGAAAGGAAGGAAGTGACAGTCATAATTCAGTCTTTGCAGCCACCCTTTTACACATGGGAAAGTTGTACTATCAACAGTGTCATCTTCTAATAGAAAGGACAACTATATATAATGCATAATTGCCAGTCTAAATGACTTGTTATTTTGACTGCCTATCCTAAAATGTCTATAATTGCTTCCGATGAGAGTGTGGATAAATGAAAAGTCAGCACAGACAATCACTGGAAGAGACATAGCTTTGCTTTGGAAAACCTAGCAGAAATTATTTTATTATATGCCAATTTCCACCAATGCCTGATTGCCATCAGAAAGTCTTTATAATGCATTGCATGTTATTCCTTCCAACTGTGTCTCATTTAAGGAGCAGGTATTCCTTCCATATGTAGGTAGGTATATGAAAGGCAAGGCAGTCTATTTTCAAGGGCAATGTGCTGAAGCCAGCTGAGCTTGATAAATGAGTTTTTATAGATTTTTTTTAGCTCATGCCAAATTCTGACCCTTTCTATAAAACAAACAAGAGTAAGCTAGCAGCCACCTTCTCACCTGGAATTACTGCCCCCCCCCCCCCTCAAATGAGGCTTTTCTTTAGTGTGCTTGTTTGCCAAGGTTTTAAAATAACAAATCACTTCTTTATAACAAAATTGTCACCCTGGAATAATAGGCTTAGGCGGGATTTCTGATAGAGCAATAGCTCCTCTAAATGACAGCAACAGCTTGCAGCAAGACTTGGAGACACATTTTTTTCTCAGGCTTCTCATTAGACAGAAAAGCACTGCAGAAAGAAATAAAGTCATTTTCTAATTCACTGGGATCCAGCAGTCAAGCCACATTTTGGTACCTGATGACACAGAATGTGGGAGAAGTACCTAAGACAAAGATAACTCATTTCTTAGGAGTTCAGTAAAATGCATTTTAAAGTGACTGGTGTAGCCACTAGCACATAGTACATGGTGGGAGAGGAGGCAGTGACTCAGAACTGAAACAGTATTTTCATTGCCTCTTCATACTTGAAGGAAAGTCCCTGAAAACTCGTTTATACTTTTTGTCTGAATGATTCCAAGGGGCTACATTCCTTTGGAAATGCTCATAATAGTTTTGGTTATTTTCTGAAAGTTTAAAAATCCAACACTCCAATGGATTTGCAATCTTAATACTATAAATATTCCTTTTTTTGATGCACATAGTAACCTACCAATGATTTCCCATCCTTCAAACTATCATCTGTAAATCTGCCACAGAGGCTCCATCTAACATGCTAGGGGCTTTTTTCTCCAACCCTTGACATTATACAGATACCATTATAATATGTGGACTGTGCATTAGCTATCCCTCAATCTCTTTTCTCTATCATATATTTCTCTAATGGCATTAATTCCTTATTGATAACATGTCATAGCATGCTCATACATACCCTGTACCTCCCATTTCTCTGAGTGATCCCATTTCAATTTTCCAAAAATCATAGTATTCCACAGCTCAAAGCTATACCATACCACCAGAAGAATATTGGTGTTAAAATAAATTAGCCTTTGTTCAGCTGGGGATCATTAAAAGAACTATGTAATTTCCCAAAGACAATCTAACCCACCCTCCTCCTCCTCCTTAAAATGTCAAATGACTAAAGTCAACTAACTTCCAGGTTTTATGGTGATAGTGTTATCCAGAAAATTCAAGTTCAGATGAAGAAGTGTGCAAACAGTGGTTTTAGAATAATTATAGTAAACGTACAGCCAAAGTGTTATATTGGTACCCACAAAAATTTTAAAAGACCTAGAAGAAGACATAGTGAATAAATTCCTTCTGATGAGTTTATGGATGATCATGGGTAAAAATCACAGAAAATGAGAGGTATAAATAAATTATATTCTTTATTGGTAGGAGGGATACCTACTTTCATAAAACCATGAATCTTTTGAAATACTAAAGCATTACAGAGAAGATGGAAGCCCAAAATCTAATAGTTTTTTTTTTTTTTAATGGTCTAAAAATAAGTATAAGTGAATGGATACAAAGATCAACTTGTCATTTGGTAAATGTTCTGAAGTTGTGTGGACTGTTAAAAACCATCCTCATTCACCATTCTCCACCCTCTGCATTTCTTGGGGGGGGGTAGGGAGGCAGAAAGACCAATATGTGCCAAAAATAGCACATATTTTCTTTCTTTATAAGAAAATTGGAAATTAACTAGATACCTATGCATTGGTAAATAATAGAAAAAGATAACATATAAATGTAATTGAATGTTATTGTTCAGTAAAATGACAATATAAAGAATTCAGATAAATTAATCAATCATGGGAAAATGTATGAACAATGCAGAATGGATTAAGCAAAACAAGAGAAGAATAGACTCAACTTCAATGATGTAAATGGTAAAATCACCACAGATGAATAATGGAAAAAGATGTTAAGATCCTAGAAAAGAGTTTTACAAAACTCTTTTTTTCCCCTCATAGCAAAGAAGTAGGGGACTACTAGGATTGCATACATTATTAGACAATGTTTATGAAGCAAAGATTTTTGTTTAATTGTGTTTATCATGAGCAAAGGTTCAATCTACATGAGAATGGACAAATGGATGTGATACAAAGACAAAATAGATATTTCAAATTTTGTTTTTATTACACCGCTCTCCCGCTTTTCTTTTCTCCAACTACTTTCTTTCATTTGTTTCTCTACCTTCTTTTTAACAATGGGTGTCCCCAAAAGTTGAATCTTCATCCCTTTGCCTTGATTCTTTTACATACTCCTTTGAGTGACATATTGTTTTTTATTGTTTCAACTATCACTTCCAATTGAATGGTTCCCAAGTCTATATAACTATCTGAAGCCTTTTATTCATTTAGGCCTATGCTTCTAGTTTCCTACTGAACAGCTGGACATCCTATCATGTCTAGAAAATTAAACTATCATTAAAGGGTTAGGTTACTAGGAAGGAAATGAAAACAAAATTCAGGATAAGTAAACAAAATCACCTGGAAATTAGGCTAGGGCCAATGCAACTTGGATCATATAGGAAATCAAAAACAAATGATTTTTAGGACCTAAAATGAGCCTAAAATGGAGATTACCAAAAGAAAACACTTAAGATGCTCTACTTTCTTGCCCTTCCTAAATGTACCCCTTTTTAAATTCCCCATAATCACCAATGTCACCATCGTTTCCCTAGCTTACAAACTAAGAATCATTTTTATTTCCTCTCATTCATCAGATCATCCCCAATTCCCACACTCAGACAGGGTTTCTCTTTTTCCTTCATTTTTAAACTACAAATTCCAACTGGCTTTATTACAACAGGCTCCTAGTTGAACTTCATGATCCAAAGTCTCTCAAAAAAATTATCCCATGCTACATGCTGATAACAGAATCACCTTCTTTAAATGCTTTATCATTTTCCTTCTCAAAAACCTTTAATCATTTTTTTGTTATCTAATTAATTAAATATAAACTCCTTTGACCGCCATTAAAGAAATCCTATCAAGACCATTACTCCCTAACTTTCTGGGGTTTTTCTAAAATCAGTCTTAGTTCTGCTCTTTTCTCAATAAGATTTTTTTAAATCAATGTAATTTCTTTCACTGTTCTCCACCATACGCTATCAATGCTTCTTCCTATGTGCTTTTGTTCATTTCATTTCCTTAAATGTTCTCTTTTCTTTAACAAACATAGCTCATTATTTCCTCTAAGATTCAATTCAAGATTTGCCTCCTACAAAAAGCCATTCATTCTTATTCTACTGCTCTGGTCATTCCTTTTCTCCATACCTTGTCAACATTTATGTAACTAGCCTGTTTTAAAGTCAACTGTGCACAGCCTCAAAATCAACTACCAGATTAGGGTCAATGATTTTAAGACCTCTAATCTACAGTATTAAAATAGATGCTATAATGCAATTAGAAAAGTCAACATTTGTTTTGAGGTTATTGTTTTCTGAATTACAAAATATTTGCTGATTAATTAAGAGAATTTAAGAAAGAAATAGGAATAATAAGAGAGAGGGGTAGCTAGGTGGAGCAGTAGATAGAGCACCAGCCCTGAAGTCAGGAGGACCTGAGTTCAAATTTGTGGTCTCAGACACTTATCACTTCCTAGCTGTGTAATCCTGGGCAAGTCACTTAAGCCCAATTGCCTCAAGGGGGAAAAAAAGGAATAATAAGAGAGAACAAGGCAAGAGAAGAAAAAGGAACAAGGTAGACCACTTCCAAAAATAATAGTCCAATAAACTAAAAATTCAATAATATTAGAAATCAGAAATATTTGAAGTTTGGTTTTTAGGTTTTTTTATAACATGAATAGAATTCAAGTTAAAAAGACTAATGCGTTTTTATCTCTTTCTACTCCTCCTGTAGGATACAAGCAAAAATTATCACTTTCCATCTCCAAAGCATTTCAGCAAAAGTGGAGGTGGGGGGTGGGGAGAGGAAAAAATTTAGTTCTCTTCCACTCAATCAAATCAATCAAACAAACTCAAAATACAGATACAGAAAAAAATGACTCAGATGTTGTCCATATTTTTAAGTCATTTAACATCGAAAGGTACTCTGAAACACTGACAGTTTTTTAAAGCATTACTCATTTTGTCTTCCCTGATAAAAACTAAAATAATTCAATGCAATTGTCTGAATGGTTATAATTTGAAGATTTAAAATGCCTGTTCAAGTTTCATATTAAGACAACTCCTTAGCACAAACATTAAGTAACAGTAATGACCTGGAATAAACTGTCCTTGATCCATTAATTTCCTTCTAGCTCATTTTTCTAAAACTAATTTGTGAAAGAAGGAAATCTTCAATGGGCTGTCCTAAGGAAAATCTGGCATTATGGAAACTATGAACACAGAGAGTTATTACTCAAAACCAAAAGCTGTTTCCTTCCCTGACCTCTAGAATACTTTGTTCTTGAACTGAGAAATTAAATATGGCTCAGGACTTTGCTTAAGAAATACTTGCTTTTTGCCAATTTGATAAGCAGCAATATTTTCTACATAGCTTACTTTGCAGATCTCTTAGAGGAGGAAAGATTCCATCTGTCTGGGATGGTTCTGACTTCAGGCAGAGGTATAGCTTGGACAAGTTCAAAAGATACTCTGTTGGTTTTTATTTTGGCATTAAGAAGGAAAAAAATATAGAGTTTTGTCATCATTATCCAATCCTCAGTTTTGAAGCTTAATCAACTAGCAATAAATAATTGATGTATATAGAAAAGCCTTTGGAGAATTAGAATGGGTCTAATTGGAATTAGTCATATAACTTATAAAAATTAAGAGAATGTGCCTCCTTCTCTATGCCCTTTCGGTTTGATTTTGATGGAATCCAATTTAGGGGTAATAAATCTGAGTACATTTCCCACAAGCAGATGCTTCTGCTTAGTACAGAAGTTTTCCACTCTAAATCAGTGGTGACAAATTCAAAAAGAAATGGGGCTCCTAACACCCTAGATAAGAATCCCTGCAAGTATGTATTTATTTTTTCATTGTATTTTTATTTGCCATGCCAACATTTCCCAATTATCTTTTAATCTGGTTCTGAAGATACTGGCAGCATGGTAGGACATGCAGGCCGTTGGGCCCTTTGTTTGACATCATCTCTAAATAGCTGATACCTAAATTACTTTGAAAGTGTTTTTCAAAACAAATGGTAGCCACACAAAAGTTATCCATTTGCCATCATTATCTTAATTCCTGAGCTCAAGAGATCTGTTTCATTTTAATCTACTAACAAAGAATAGTTCATATCCTCAAACTCAAAAATATTTTCTGAATACTTAGTATGTGCAAAGGGCAAGAAGGACAACAAAAAAAGGAGGTACATAATAATGATAATTGTGAATTCAACTAATGAAAACATTGCATAAAAATATAAGGCTCTAATGATATACCATTATATAGGAATATCTCCCTTTTTGTAATACACATATTCCTAAATGTGGTCTCTAATTAGATTCTTGGAATTAAACTCCAACTGGTTCAAGCTACTAAAATTTTAGCTTTAAATTTCTCTACATTTCTGTGGACACTTTAAAAATTCCTCAAGTTATTCTTTTTAAGTAACATTGACTCTTTGGGTAATATGAATAACCTCAAAATGCTCTGGATTGATTATTCGATTTTTGTTATTCAAACATAACACAACCTGGCAAAATTTGTTTCAAAATATGTCATTAATGCAGTCTCTACCATCTTCAACTAATCACATACTGTTTCTATTGAATTCAACTCTCCTCTATTGGATAATCAATTAGAAATGCTAGTGGAATATGCCCATATCAAATTTTGTTTGTTTGTTTTATTCACATCCTAGTCCCATTCCAATAAGCATGGGAGCTTTGATCTTCTCAGTTTGGGGGCTAGTTTGTCCCTCTTAGGTTTTGTGGTGCTTCTTCCCTGCAAGGGGCTAACTCTGTTAATGCCAAACTTAGTATGACCCCTTGTGTACAGCTAAGGACTCCTGAGCTCAAGAAATCAGCTAGCCTCAGCCTTAGAAGCAAGAATTGCAGTTATGCTCCAACACAAGTCTTAGCAAGTTTTCTTTAAAATATACCCATCCTACCCAATACTTTAGTTTGCTTTAAATGATTACTTTATGACTTTTCGTATTATTCATTTCTTTACCTACAGTAGTCAAATATCATTTTCTGCACATTTAAATGATTACCTTTCCTCACAAATATCATTCAGTTCTCCAGCACTGGAAGCTAGACATAACTCATACCACATGCCTCTGAAGTTCTTTCTCAATAATAGAGCCTTGAATATACACAAATTTATATGCCAAAAAGGTAATACTAGGAATTCTTTGATGGAAGAGACTGTTATTAGATGTTAAAATTCCATGATGGAATTTTCAAAATATAACAAATCAACCATTGGCTCTAGCTTTATATAGCCAACTGGAGTATTACTAAAAAATCCCAAATCAATTTCAAGACCTAGAGTTATAGAATTTTAAGTAGGAATTTGAAGGTGTGAGGAGACAATTCAATTACACAATCTTTCCCCAAAGCTATCACAATTTTTCTTCTCTTTTTCATCATATAACTGTCTTGTAACTACTTTACTATCTACCTTGTTCTATATTATCTATACCATCACTAAATCAGGAAACAGTATGATGTAATTAAAAGAGCTCTGGAAGTAGTTTCAGCTATGCTATTAATTAGTGACACAACTTTGACTTTCACTTCTCTGGTCTACAGTGCCATATATGTATATACATATTTATACATAAAGAAAGTTGATGTGTGTGATCAATAACATTCTACCTAGTTCTAGAATTCTCAGTATATAATCTCTACTTCCTCACTCCCTATTCCATTATTAGCATCTCTTCATCCTTGAGTAAATCATAGGAAAGATATTGCAATCATTGTCCCCTTTTTCAAAAGCATGGAAATTTTTTCCAATTTTACTTTAAGTGAAAAAATAATGTCTTTGGGGGAAGTTAGACAAAATGTTACAGGACAGAAAAAATTGAGGGCCAATAGACTAGGTTGCAAATGCCTTCTCTGTGCACCCACATAGAATTCTTCACCTTAACCCTAATTTGCTCTACTATTTATCCATAATCTATCACTTATCACAAATGATTTACTATGGGTTTCTGTTTGACTAGTTTTGTTATTTATAATAAAAGACCCAATTTATTTGTGAGCTAATGGATGAGAGTTGGCTTATTTTTTCTGTCTTTGGTGACAAGAAAATAAGTTAAAATTAGTTTATTTAAGAAACACATTGAAAAAATTTTAAAGTATAGATCATAAGGTTTCATTGTACAAAAAAATTGATGCTCTTGCAAAAAAAATCATTTCCAACAATTAATAGAAATGCTTTACAAGGAATAGATATTGTCTTCCTTACTAAGCTAGACAGATTCAAAACTATTGAAAGAGACAGCTAGATAGCAGATAAAATAACTAAATAGAATAAGAGAAATAACTGTTCCTTAAAACTTCTTCAAAAACTGTTACCCTAGAAAATAATAACCTGTTTAGATCATTTTTCTCATCTGTCAAATAAAAGGAGCCAGATTGTATGACTCTAATATCTCTTCCAATTCTAAACCTTTGAATTATGATCCCATGGTCTGAGTGAGGCTGTAATTATAACCCTATATAATTAGATCATTGTGTCATCTTTGAAATTCCACAACTTCTTTTGAAAATAGTCATAATGCATCCTCCAAACACATCTACATTATATGATTTAGAGCTGAAATGGATGTTAGAAACCATTTACTTCAAGTCCTCCCCTCCTAATTTAACAGATGAAACTGAGTCCTATAAAAGTTCAATAGTCAGCAGAAGTAGTATATATATTTGTGTGTGTGTGTGTGTATTAAGGTAAGATTGGATCTGTCTTATCATAAAGGGAAAAAAATCTTTCTGACTTCACTGGAGAACAAATCATGAATAATTATAGTATCAACAGACAAAGCCAACCTTATGAGTTTACAAAGTAGGCTGCTATCTACTTGTGTGATTAAAGAAATACCAAGAAGGCCTACTGCCAAAAGTGACTTAGGTAAATCATTTTACCTCCTTGGGCTTTAGTTTTCTCATATATAAAATGAAGGAATTAGATAAGACAATATCTCTAACATTCCCTTTAATTCCAAATTCTATGATCTTCTGATTGCATGATATCCTAAAAAATGAATTGGTGGTGCCCCAGATTCAATATTCACTGGGCTTGGAATCAGGAAAACTCATTTTCCTGAATTCAAAAATTATTCCAGACACTTATTGTGGGATCCTAGACAAGTCATTTAACCTTCTTTGCCTTAGTTCCTAATCTGTAAAATGAATTGAAAAAGGAAATGGTAAATCATTTTTTTGCCACTGCAAAATCATTTCTTTGCCAAGAAAATCCTAAAATGGGATCATCGAGAGTTGGACATGACTAAAATAACTTAAAAACAACAAAGACAAATTCAATATTAGCAATTTATTCCTTTGGGAATTTAAATCTTATATTTTTATATAGACTATTAAAATTTAAACACTCCTGATATAGACAATATTTCCTAGCACTATCAGCTAACATCCAATAGCAGCTATTCTCCATTGATTGACCACAGTCGGACTTCAAAATTGACCAAATATATTTTGACAAGGAAGAAAGATATAGTTAAAAGCTGTCAACATGAGCACAGATCCCAAGTATATCAGATGTGTTGATACTAAATCCTCTCCTCAATGTTAACACCTTTTATCTGTGTCTCATTCTGGTAACACTCTGAACTTCTTCCTTTACTCAGTCAGCCACACCTCTACAATGAGTAGCTATGTGGAAATGGAATACAGGATAATATATTGAAGTAAATCAGGAAGCAGGAGGGTAAAAATGTGATGAAAGGCTGTTGAAAGGGCCACATAGACAAACCACCTCCTTTTCAATCTTGCTGATAGCTTCTGTATTATCAGGAGATGTGGAGAGCAAGATAAATTATGATTTGAATGGCCAGAGGAAAGCTGCAGCACTAATAAGACCTTGAATCTGCCCCCAAATGAAGTCAGTACTCATAAATGAAGACAGATGACAACAAATGAAAAATGTAAAATGACAAATAGGGAAGAAAAGAGAGATAAATCATATTGGAGGCCACATCCCAATATTGTCACGACTGGTCCCAGAAGGAGAGGGGCAAGAATGAAAGTATAGTGATATAACCTGAAAATGGAAAATAAATCTTGATTGGTTCCAGGGAGAATAGAAATACAAAAATTTGAAGTGAAGTATATCTTGAAAATAGCCTATGAAACAGGAAAACAGACCAAAATAATATTCCTGAGCAGTTGCAACATTGAAAACTAAGGCTTCTCTCTAGCTGTCATCAAATCAAAGTAAGGACCAATATTCAGGACCTAGGACAGAAGTGTGAATATAGCTTTCTTTGAAATCAATATTTCCTGTGTGCATCTTAATTTCTTTCATAGCATTTATACAATATTCTAGATTTATCAGAAGTTTGTTGATAATGAAAATTGTTCTATGTTTTGGTATCTTGCTGCATGAAATTTTATATATAACTCTAAGTTGTAAGCTCCTAGTAATCAAAAATATCTTTTAATCCTTATTTTTCATATAGAAATCACATATAAAACAGACATGCTAAGTATTTCTTAAAACACTCAGAATGAACAGCTACACATCTTGTTTTTATTCTCTTTTTTATTATCATGAAACTGACAAACATCCAATGCTTAGCACTCTCCTAGAATATAGTAAGCACTTAATAAATGTTTATTTCATATTGATTAATATAAACATTCATTTGTATGTGCAATAAATCTATACCTAAAAATATATCATGAAACTATAACTATTTTAAATAAAGCATTGGAAATTTTTAAGTATATGTTATATTTAAACAGTACCTACAACCTTTTTTCTTTTTTTATTAAAGTTTTTTGTTTTCAAAACATATGCATAGATAATTTTCAATATTCATCTTTGCAAAAGGTTATATTTCAAATTTTTCCCTCCTTTCCCCCCCTCCCCTAGTTGGCAAGTAATACAATATATGTTAAACATGTGCAATTCTTCTATACATTTTCCCACAATTATTATGCTGCACAAGAAAAATCATATCAAGAAGGAAAAAAAATTAGAAAGAAAACAAAATAAAAGCAAACAACAAAAAGAGTGAGAATGCTATGTTGTGATCCACCCTCAGTTCCCATAGTCCGCTCTCTGGGTGCCGACGGCTCTCTACATCACAAGACTATTGTAACTGGTCTGAATCACCCAGCTGTTAAAAGTCTCATCCGTCAGAATTGATCATTGAATATTCTTGTTGTTGCTGTGTATAATAATTCCCTGGTTCTACTTACTTCACTTAGCATCAGTTTATCTAAGTCTCTCCAGGTCTCTCTGAAATCATTCTGCTGATTGTTTCTTATAGAGCAATACTATTCTATAACATCCATATACTATAACTTATTCTGCCACTCTCCAGTTGATGGGTATTCCCTCAGTTTCCAATTTCTTGCCACTATAAAAAGGGCTACCACAAACATTTTTGCACATGTGAGTCCCTAGTACCTATAACTTTGTCTTACTTGTCTGTGTCTTGCTTGTCTCTGAACTCCTTTCTATTCATATATGTGTGTGTGTGTGTGTATAAATGTTTTATTGATGCAATACTTTTTTTTTTACTTTTTTTGGCATCATTATCATCCACATTATTTTCTCCTACTGCCCCCTCCCAAAGTCAAATCCTCCATTGTTACAAAGAATTGTTTTTTAAAATAGAGAGAGAGATACACATTGGACAGGCCTGAAAAATATTTACCTTATCACCACTCTGCAAAGATATGGAAAGGATAGCTCATCATTAATCTTCTACAGTCATGGTTGTTCTTTCAGTTGATCATGGTTATCAAGCATTTCAAAGTTGTTTTCTTTACAATGTTGTAATAATTATAAAAATTCTCTTTATTTTGCTCACTTTAGTTACTTTTACAGATTTCCCAGGTTTCTATAAGCATGATAATATTTCAGTGCATTTATATGCCATAATTTTTCAACCTCTGCCTAATTGAATACTTAGTTGTCATTTCTTTAGTACAATAAAAAGTTTTAGATAAACAGCTTTGCCATGACTGTTTTCCTTCTTTTTTTGTTCCTTTTGTAGTATATTCCTAGAAGTGGTACCACTAGTTCAAAGGAAATGTATAGTTAGTGATTTGGGGTGAGATAGTTTCTAATTATTATTATTTTTTGCTGAAGCAATTGGGATTAAGTGACTTGGATCACACAGCTAAGAAGTGTTAAGTGTCTGAGGCCAAATTTGAGCTGGGGTCCTCCTGATTTCAGGCCTAGTGCTCTATTCACTGCACCACCTAACTGCCCCGGTTCTAATTATTTTCTAGAATTTTCTGGCTTTTTATTGTTTTTCTCAGAGAATTTTTATGGCAAAGAGATAATATGTTTATAATGATTTGCACATATTAAAAGTGCTATGAAATGTTAGCTTTTATTATTTTTGCTAACAAGCTTACTTTATAATCATAGCTTTAGAGAGAAGATCTAATTTAAAACTCCATTGTACACATAGGAAATTAAGGCCTAAAGAAAAGAACTATGAAAAAAAAAAAGAAAGTGAAAATCATACATTTTGATCTAATTCAGACTCCATCAGTTCTTTCTCTGTATATGGATAGCTCCCGTGGAAATCACAATAGAGTCATGAAGTGAGTGGTAAGGAATATAAAGTAAAAAAAGGGACTGACTATATCAGAGATTTTAGGAAGATGAAATCTCAAAGATCTCTAACAGAAACAAATAAATCAACCAGAAAAAATGTACAGCAGAAGGAAATATGGCTCGCAAATCAAATAAATGAATTCATAAATGAATAAATAATGAAAAATAAAGAAAAATATTCGCCCATTTCTTGATGTGAGAAAAGAAAACCCTGGGGAATTTAAAAAAGACATGAATTCATGAGTGAAAAGGGTACATAAAAGAACTGAGAAAAAGGGAAATGAGAATTATTAGAATATAATCTATCCTGTATAGGAAAAAAATATGAGTAGAATAGAAAAACTGGAATTTGTAATGGCAAGCCTCATCTAAAAAAATAAGAGGGAACAATAGGTTATGAATATATATATGGTGCCGTGGAAAACAGACTTTGAACCATCAGGGCTAAAACAGAAAAGTTTTATATATATATATATATGAAGGACAGCCTAAAAAAAAGATGAAAAGAAGAAAATATACTCATGATGCAAGCAAAATATACTCATCTTGAAGATGCATAAGTAGAAACAATCAAAAAATCATAGGTCTCCCAGGAGAACATTATAAGACAAAAAACCTTGACATCATAAGAAGGAAATAAAGAAAAAACTTGTCTAGAACTTTTAACATAGAAAATGAACTCACCTTCGGTGGGGGGAGGGGGGGAAGAATTCAAACTTCAAGACACAGCTTGGTTAAATTTAATAATTCAGTTCAGAAATAACAAATTCTGTGAGCCATCAGGAGAAAGCTCTTCAAATACAAAGGAAAGAACCACTGAATAATGCAAGATTATCCTATACCCACAACAACAACAAAAGGAAGGAAGGGAATAATGTGTTCCAAAGGGCATGAGAGTTTAGAATGCATCTGAGAGTGCCCTGACCTGCAAATCTGAGCTTAACTATACAGGGAAAAGATGACATTTAATAATAGAAAATTTGAAACATTTTTAGAAAGAAATACAGACCTGAAGAAATTATTTCCTTTTTCAACACCCCAATCAAAAAAAATGCAAAAGAAGAGAATAAATGCAGCAGGCAAGGACAGCAAAAGCAGCAGAGTGACAAAAGACCTGAAAGAGACTTATTCTAAATGTACACAAGGAGATAGGGTAAAGATGAAAAAATATGACAAAGATAAAACTGAAGAGGTGGATAGGGTGAGGGGTATTATGGGCAAAATCTGGAAACATACTGCCTATAGGTGAACTCTTCTTTTGTAACATTAATTTACAACATGAAAATACATGAAAGGGGAAAAGAAAACAGGGAGATAGAAGTAAATGATGTACTGTGGTCAAAACAAAGGCTGGGAATGAAAGATGAACCCTGAGGTCTCGGAAAAAGAAGAGTATACAGGGGAATAGTGAGGAAGAAGAGGAGGAAGAGGAGAAGGAAGACAAGGAGAAGGAGGGGGAAGAGGAGGAGAAAGAGAAGGAAGAGGAGGAAAAGAAGAAAGGAGGAAAAACTAAAAAGGAGAAAGGAAGATAGCCTTACTTTGAAGGTGAGCAATAGTTTCTACTGATGAATGCTCCTCTGATAGATGACAAGAGATCAGGAACTTATATTGAATGAGCCTAGGGGATTTGGTACTTGAAAGGTCTACTTGTCCTGGAGTGGGAAATGGAATTGGGATCCACAGAGATGACTGGCACTAAGAGGAGTGGAAGAATATGGACAGGGAACAAATATTCAGACAAATGGTATGGGGGGAAAGGGTCAACAGGAGAGGGTAAAGATCAATGGTTTTCTTTCTGGCACCTACAATAATTGATATTGTTTTGAGAAGTACAATAAAAAAGAAGAATCCATATGGCAAGTTTTACAAGGTAGTAAATGAAATCAATACAATAGCAAATGAGAATGGTAAAAATCGTTGTAAAATCAGAAGAAATTAAAAGAATACTCATAACATTGTGTAGTTATATGCTAATAAAACTGAAAACACAAAAGAAATAGAGGAATGCCTTCAAAAATATAAAATACCCAAACTATTAGAAGACCAGATAGAGATCTTAAATAATACAATCTCAGAAAATAAACTTAGCTAAATGAACTAAAACAAAACAAAACAAAACAACCTCTAAGTCTTAATGGATTGATAAAACGATCCTATCATACTTTCAAAGAACACTTAGTATCCATGCTTCACAATTCTCAAAAATTGAGAAGGAACCTTATCAAAATCCTTTGATGAGAAAAATATAACCCTAATATTTAATGAGGGAAAGACAAAACATCAAAAGAAAACATTAATTCTAAAGTTTTAAATAAAATCCTATCAAATAGACTACAGTGATTTATTCAGATAATCATTCATTGTGATCAAGTTGGATTTGTATTAGGAAATCAACATAGATAATAATATTATAAAATAAGCCATCCAAAATCACACAATCATGTTGACAAATGCAGAAAAATCTTTCAGTATTGACTTGGCATTGAGTATAAGAGTATATATTGGATATTCTTATCAAGACCAAAGAACTTATGATAAAAAAAAAGTTATCTACTTCCATAGACAGCACTGATAAATCCTGACTGTAAATTATAATTTGTTTTTGCAACATGGCTTATTTAGAAATGCATTTTGCATGACTTCACATGTATAATTAATATGTTGCTTATCTTCTCAGAGTAAGGAAAGTATGAGATGAAGGAGAGTATTTGGATTCAATTTTTAAAAATGAATGTTAAAAATATTTAATACAATTAGGAAATATTTAATGAAATAAATAAAAATTAATTTAAAATATGTAGGTTGAATTGAATTGGGGAATGAGTTATCCAAATAATATTAATAGACAGTAATGACAAATCAGGATCATCTTAAGTAAGTAGTAGGAGAGAGGTACTAAATCAATCAACATTCATCACTCATGTATTTAAAAGCATTAGTAAGTGCCCATTATGTGAAGTACATTATTATGTGTCATGTAAGTAACCCTGTCCTCAGAAAGTTTATAATATAATATAGGTAAATAAAATTTGTGTCATACAGATCAAGAAAATAAATGGTATCAGTTTAAATAGTTGATATTCAACAGAGTTATAAGACTTAATATCCTGACTCTGTTGCAGAGCTTTTCTTTCTGTGGATCATGTTCTCAGAAATAATTCTACTCACATATTCACTCTTCTTAACACTTTTCTTCTTCTGCCTCTATGAACTATACTGCTTCAGAATTGATTTATTAACCATTTGACATCAGCCAAAAGTTATGTATGTTAGCACTGAATTTGCAAACAGATTTTTAATTCAATGAAATGCAAAATAACTTTACTAATCTACACTTTTTTAACCAGTCATGCGTCTTCTGTCAACAGATTTTTATAAAATTTAATCTTTCATCTCTCATATCACCTCACTATTTCCAAAGCCAATACCCCAGTGTTGACTCTAATTACCATATGTCTTACTATTCTAATAAGCCTCCTGACCTTTATTCTTTATCTTTCTAAGACAGCTTCCAAAGTACTGGTAGGATAATCTTGCTTATAGCTATGATCTTGTCATGTAGCTATTTTGTATGTTTCCTATTGCCACTTAAAAGTTACACATTGAACACTTAAAATTCTAACTGTGGAACATAATTGAGTGCCAACATACAATTTCAACATTATACTATTCATCTCCAGGCATTCTATGTTCTAAACAAATTGTGCTACTCAAATATTCTCAATGTACCATGCCTTTTTGCCACTGGGCTTTTATTCATGATCTTCCCTATTCGTAAAATATCCTCTCTCTTTCTCTATCTATTTAATTCATGAACATCATTAAACTTCAATTCAAATACCACTTTTACTACTAAGTCTACCCTGAATGTCCAAACACTTACTATATATCATTTTGTATCTTCACTTACTCCATCTCTTATCCTCCTATTAGAGTAGAAGCTCTACAAATAAAGCAATGGAGTTATATTTAAACATTACTGTTTCTGCTAAGTGTTCATAAAAAATGTCATATTAATATAAGACCAGACATATGACATAGGGCTTCAATTCAATTTGAAAAGCATTGAAGTCTTGTGTCAGATTTCTACTCTATTAGGGAAAAAATTAGCAAGATATGTATATCATATATATAAGATCTGGGCTTCTTTTACTGACCTGATAGCTGTCTTCAAGGATTTATAAAACTGTTGTATGGAAAAGTAGATTTCTTTTACCTGACCACAGAGACAAGAAGGAAGGGAGGGAGAGAGGAAGGGAAAGAAGAGGGAAAAGGAAGGAGAGAGAGGCAGAAAGAGAGGGAGGGAAGGTGGGAGGGAAGGAAAAAAGGAGGAAAGAAGAGAGGAAGAGAGAGAAGAGGGAAAAGCAGTGAGGAAGGGAGAAAAGGATGGAGGGAGTGAAGGAAGAAACTACATAGAGGAATATTTCAACTTGATGTAAGGAAAATTTTCCTAACGTTTAAAAGCTGTTCCAAAGTGCGATATCCTTGAGAGGTAGAAAGTTCCCTCACAAAAATTTTTAAGTAAAAGTTGGATGACTGCTTTTTGGCAATATAGAGAGAATTTTGCTCTGCTACAGGCTAGGCTGGATGATCTCTCTCTCTCTGAAGTTTCTTCTAACTCTTAGATCAGATTCTGAGACAAAGCTTTCTCATAACTACACTGCCTTCTCCATTCCTGACTCTCTCATTTCTACTGTAAACATCTGGTATCCTGGATCTGTCAAGATGGTGAGTAGGAGAGGAGTGGAAACCCTTGTGAAATGACAACCTTCAGGACAAAAACAAGACAATTTGCTGAAGAACACATCTTAAAATATGTGTAGGAGATATCCTCCCAAAAAACCCACAGAAGTTAGCTTCTAGTCCTTTAACAATTCTATACAAGCAAATTTCCTTTATGAAAAATCCTGTTGCCACCAACTAAAGTAAACTGAAGAATGGTGTCTTGGGAGAGCTTGTTCACTCAACCAAGATCAGCAATTTACATGCAAGGATGAGTTACAGTGTCTTTGCATTAAATGATGGTGACAAGTAGAACTACAACCACTGATGGTAATTCAAACTCATGTGCTCTGAAAGCTCAAGGATTCCTAAAAGAGAACTGAGGGAATATTCCCTCAAAGCATGTCACATACTATATAAATGTTTACATCAATGATGATTACTGATAGCTAGTTGAAGGTTAATAACAAGATGCAGCATACTAGGCAGTGGCAGGGGAAGGACATTTAAAGAGACAGCATGAGTATAATTTCTTACATTTTCTGAGACTAAATCTCAACAGTTCCCAGAATCTATCTAGTCTATTAGAGGGCATAGTCTCACTGTAGACAAAGAGAAGAATTTATGCTCTATTTATCCGAATTATAAACTGTGGTTTCCTTTATGATTAAAATAAAGTATTTGTTTTGGAAGAGATAGATCAATTAATAGAGAAATTTAATGTTCAAGAAACTGCTTTCAAGAAAGTGGAAAAGTAAGCCACCCAATACAAATGATTTCTATAATAGCTTGAAGAGACCCATTCTGTTATTTTTTTTGCCTCGTGGACAAACTATTCTTCTGTTGAGGAAAGATTTTTGTCAATGAGGAATTATTCAGTGTGGACTCCTCTGTGTGTTAATGAATAAGTCCTAGGATGTTGCTAAGGCACAATGAAGTTTATGTGACTTCCTGAAGCTCACAAATTGTGTTTTCTTTCCTGACATCATGTACAAGGTCACCTGCTTCACTTTCCCATCCAGAGCCATCTGGGTCCAGTGGCCAGATATAGATCAATATGACTTGGGCCTTTTTAAGCTAAGGCTTTAATAAGTCTCTTTTTGGTAAAACTAAGTTGGAGGAAGAAGTTTATTCACTTTAGAGACTTGATAGATTATTTTTAGTATGCATCTTCTAGTAGAAAATAATCAACAAATACTTATTAATAATAGTATTTATCTGAATATGTTAAAGTTTGCAAAAAGTTTTAGATATGTTAACTTATTTGATCTTCAAGACAATCCTATGAGATTGTTGCTATTCTTATCCCCATTTTGCCATTGAGGAAACTGAGGAACAAAGAGGCTAAATACTTGCTGGGATCACACAGCTAATATGTGTCTGAGACAAGATTCAAACTTAGGTATGTGCGAGACGCTCTGCTAGATATTGGTGATCCAAAGTTCTCAAAAATCTTATATTTTAGTAAGATAACATAAAAGCATAAATACAGATATTCAAAATTCCTTCCTATGGTCTGGTTATTTTAAAATATTAGTTAAATGATGCGTACTTTAATTAACAATGACTTTTTTTTCCAAATATACTTACTCAATTATATTGTAATTGATCCCCTTCATGGAAAAAGTAGATAAAGGCAAGTGAGCATTTATAAAAAGGTTGAAGTAGGTACTGTGGCCACCTTGTGGATAATGACAGAAAGAACCACTTCTGAAGAAGGAGGAACAACTGCATCTGTTCAGCTGTTGTGATGACAAATACACCATTGCTACCATTTTACCTTGGACCTTTGCCTAAATCATTTCTTCTCCTGTTTACTGAGCAAATTTTCAATCAATCAGCAGGTATTTACTGAAGGCCTACAAATCCCACACTAGGCCAATGGAGAACACAAAAATAGTACAAGGTCAATATTAAGGTCTCATGAGATCGTTAAGCTTTTATACTTCACTAACTGGTTGTATAGATGAGTGAAAACATTTATAAATTATATTTGAAGGTAAAATGAATTTTCTCCTATTTGAAAGGATGATAAATTAGACAGATCACCCTTTACTTTTTTATGAAAACCATTCTTTGTTCACTACTAAATCTAAAATAGTAATGTAATTGGTGAACAATCTTGTGGTGCAATTGTTCTGAATGGAAATACCTTTTCTTTGACATGATGCTTACATTTACATTGTTTCTATCATACTTACAACTTAAGCTTTAAGGTAGACAGGGGTTCCTTAAAGTTCATGGACAGAAAACATATATCTAATTTAGCTGATAAAACAAAGACCAAAATATTACTTGAAAGGACAGGGGAGAGAAAGCAATTCTAACATGACACCATTAATAAAAAGAATTCCTGAGAGAGGAGGGGAAAGAAGGCATGAACTTAGAGTAAGTTACAGGATTTAAAATCAAATACTGGCTCTGCTGCTTACTACCTATGTAATCTTGAACAAATCATTTATTCTCACAACTTCCTCATCTATAAAAGGACCAGAAAGTAGCCTCTTAGCAATATTAGGTAGATGTCAAAATTTATTTTAAAAACATCTGGCTTCAAGTCCAGTGTCTAACATAGATTAGCTATGTTATTTTGGGCAACAACAAGGCCTACTTTATAGGATCATAGATAAGAGAAGGGACCTTCCAGGCCAAAATATCCAACTCTCTTATTTTACAAATGAGGAAACTAAGGCTGAGAGAACTTCAAAAAACTTTCCTAGAATCCCACAGGTAGTAAATGTCTGAAGCAAGATTTGAACTCATCTTCCTGACTCCAAGTATTCTAGGAACCTACCTGTTCCTTTGTCCTCTGGACCCAATATTTATGTATTTTAAAAGTTGTAATGCTGGTGTTATTTTAAACAGTAGATCTGACATTTTAAACCCCTGTATCCTGGTTCTGGCACCTATGTAAGCATGTGACATTAGAAACATGTCTTTAATATCAATGGACTCCTGTTTCCTCACCTACAAAAAAGAAAATGTTAACCTAGATGCTTTTCAAAATGTTTCTTCTAGCTCTAATTCCTACAAAACAGACTTCAAGCCTGAGTATCTATAAATCAAAAATCAGCAACATTGTAAGGTTTCCTTATCAACCACCCTCAATGACCTTGGCCACCTGCCACATATATTTCTAACTTTCAAATATACTAACTAATGTCCATTAGTGATCAGGAAATTAGAAAATCACTTGTCCTAATCAATCTAAAATTCAGTTTATCTTTTGACCCCTTACTTAAAAATGAAATGTGTGACTACCAAAAGAATAAATTGTTCCTACATTTGATCTATAATTTTAGTCTAATTATAGGTGATATATACATATGTGAATATGTATATTCATATATATATATATGTGTGTGTGTATATATACACACATACATATATTCTTCTGATATGTTAAAACCCCATGGGGAGAAGGGTTAATATAACAGAACAGTCATTACATAAAAGTGGCAATAAAAATGAAAAAGAGGAAGAACAAGAAGGAGGAAGAAGGGGAGGAAAAGGAAAAGAAGGAGAAGGAGGAGGAGGAAGAGAAGAAGGAAGAAGAGAAGAAGAAAGAATAGAAAAAAGAAGAAAGAAGAGGAAGAAGAAGAAGAAGAAAGAAGAAGAGGAAAGAGAAGAAGAAGAGTGATTTTTTTGGATAAAAAGTAAAGCTAAAAGAGGACCACTTAGACTAGTATATCCAGGCATACTTGAAGTTACAAGTAATAGCTAGATGATTCCAACTAAGAGGCTTCTGCACTCTTCAGCCTGTCCTAAAGCATCAGTTTTTCATCAGTCTTTCCCAAGAGGTTCCTAAAAAAAAAAATTCTAAGAGGCAAATAGAAGTATGCCTTAAGCATTTATCAATAGGGTCAGGAATTATGAAGTGTTTGTCTTCCATTTCTATCTTATAATCAGGGGACTCAAGGAAAATTCAGACTATAGCTCATTTAGGTATAATAAAGAGATTGTTCCCATTTCTGTATAGGTCCAAAGAATTATTGATTCCCTTCATATTTTGTTGTTTCATGGCTCTAGTTAAATGTTTTTTTTACATAGGATTTAGGTGTTTTTTATGGTCTGGCATTAAAGCCAAACAGGGATTCAAGTCAAGAGTTTCATAACTAATTATTCAAAATAATGACATTGAATCTGGGAAAGTAGTAAGAGGTACAATACAAACATACTCTATCAGAACAGAGGAAATTATACTAGTAAGGAGGTCAGGTTTTATTCAATGAGAGTACTCTGATAAAATTTTTTTTTTCAAAAAAACTATCCAGGCAAAGGAAATACATTCAGAATAACCCATGACTAAATTAGAGGAGTTGGTTCCTTCTTAAAGACAAAGGATTAACAAGAATCCTAACTCTGTTTTACAAAGATTAACAGAGGCAACACTTTCAGACATGTTAGGATCTCCAGCCTAATAGTGTTTTAATATTCTAAGAGGAGCCAATGAATAACACAAAACATATGAATTTACCTTGTAGATTGGTTGTGCAAAAATAAACAGAAGGGAAGAAGACCTAAGGAATGGAAGAAATGATTTTATTAGGGTAGGGGGGGGATTTAAAATGGTGTTGCTATAATTTTTTTGACAACATAATTTAGAGGCTTTTTAGTAGAGCACATCTACACCTCTATCCTTCTCCACCTCCTTTTCCCCCATGGTATTGTCTTGCCTGTCAATTATTAGCAGAGAAGGCTTTTCTTTAAAAGGCTTTTAAACAGTATTAGAAATGATTGTAATATCACCTAAAAGCTCTTGAAAAAATATCAAGAAAATTCACATTCGTCCTTATATTTCCCTCATTATAAAATACAAGGTCTTGTTCTGTTTGCTTGCTTGTGTTCAAACCAAAAGCGAAGTTTCCATCTAGTTAGATAGGTTAAACAAGGAACCTAATAACCTCTGACCAATGGAAAAGCAGATCTCCATGGATTTACTATGATAAAAGAATTCAAAACTATAGGAAAGAATCCTTATTGCTTGTCTTTTTTTTCCCCTTAAAGTAGTTTTTATTCTGAACTTCATTATCATCAAGAACCACAAATATTTCCATGACAAAGAAGGGTGGGGAAAAAAAAGGATTACATATGAAACCAGGAACATCCAATATATAGCTTTCTTTGTAGCATATATTAAATTTAATATCATCATACCAATAATGCCCTTTTATTCCATTCAAAACTAATTTCTTCTTTGCATTCATCTTTTTTACTTTTCTTCTTTTTTTCATTCTTTCCTATCACTAGTACTCACACTGTACTTATTTTAAGTGGAACTGCTTTTAAAATCTTCACTCAGTTTTATTGTCAGGTAATTTTGTGGATTTATCTTATATCCTGCAGTTTTACTGAAGTTGTTCCTTGTTTCTATGAATTTTTCATTAAATTTTACGTAAGCCATATAACTTCTAAAAAGCAATGACTTTGCTTTCTATTTTCCTATTTTTATTCTCTAAGTTTCATTTTTTTATCTTATTGCTATCAGTAACATTTTTTTTTTTTTGGCTGAGGCAATTGGGGTTAAGTGATATGCCCAGCGTCACACAGCTAGGAAGTGTTAAGTGTCTGAGGTCACATTTGAACTCAGGTCCTTCTGACTTCAGGGCTGATGCTCTATTTACTTTGTCACCTAGCTGCCCCTATCAGTAACATTTCAATAGCTACATAATAGTGGTGATAATAGCTATCCTTACAAATTAGATAAATTAGATTATAAACCTATTAGATATATTAAAAAAAAGAAATTATGCAAATCTGAGATTAACAAAATTGAAAGTAAATAAATTTCAATTAAATTCTCATCAAATTGATGAAATTAAAATTTTCTGAAAAGCCTAATAAAATTGACTTGACTAATTACATTTTTTTAAAAAGAGGACAAAGCTAAATTACATGCTTCAAAAATGAAAGATGAGAATTAACAACTCATAAATGGAAAATGATTGAAATTATTAGAAGTCACTCTGTCCCATTGTATGTCAATAAAACCAATAACATAAAAATATTAGATAAATATTTTAAAGATAAAATACCCAGATTTATAGAACAAGAAATAGATAGCTAAAATAAAACAATTTTAGAAAAACACACTGAACAAGTCATAAATACTTTACCAAAGGAAAAAACCCATAAGACCTTATGGATTTACGAATGAATCCCAATATTCTTATATTTTTTCCAAAAATAGGGAAAGATAACATTTTACCTTAAGTTTCAAAAGAAACAAGTATGGCCTTGATGCCTAAATCAGCAAGGTATGCCAGAGAAAGAAAACTATTGAGCAATGTTTCTAATGAAAATGCATGTTAAAATATTGAATACAATAATAAAGAGGCTCTAGTTATATATTAAAAGGATTATATATAATAATTAGTTTATATTTGTATCAAAATGGTTCAGATGACTCAAAGGTAGAAAAATTATAAGCATAATAAAAGAGTGATAGTTTTTAAAATAATCAAAAATCACATGATCATCAGTAGATTTAGGAAAAGTTCCTAGATAAGATATACCATCATTTTATTGTTAATAACACTAGAAATGAAAGAATCTTTCCTTAATATAAGAAATTATGAAACATAAGATTCATCTGATGTGAAATGGATAATTCTGATTACATAAAATTTTAAGGGTTTTATACTAACAAAAGCAATGCAGCTAAAATTAGAAGAAAAGCAGGGAACTGGGAAAAACCTTTGCAGCAAATTTCTCTGATAAAAAATGTCATTTCCAAAATATATAGGAAATGGTTAAATTTATAAGAGTAGCAGCTGTTCTCCAATTGATAAATAATAGAGGAAATAAATAAACAGTTTTCAAAGGAAGAAATCAGTCTTACCAATTGTTACATTAAAAAAATGCTCTAAATCACTAACAATTGGGGAAAAATCAAATTAAAACAACTCTGAGGTATCACTTCACACTTATCAGATTGACTAAAATGATTGTTTTTAAAAACTAAAATGGCAAATGCAGGAAGGGATGTGGGGAAAAAAACAGGCTCACTAATGCCCTGTTGGTGAAACTGTGAATCTATCCAATTGTTTCTGAAAGCAATTTGGAACTATGCCTAAAAATCTATTAAACTGTGCATATTTTAGCAATACTGCTGCTAGGATTATACCCAAAGGAGATTTTAAAAAGGGGGAGGAGGGAAAAGGACTCATATGTATAAAAAAAAAATCCCAAGCAGCTTGCTTAATTTTTTTGTACTGCAAAGAATTAGAAACTGAAGTGATGTCCAATAATTGGGTAATGGCTGAACAAGTTGTGCTATATGAATGTATTTGATTAGATGTAACTCACAATGGCAACTTTGATGCCATTTGGTCTTTTCAAAAGCTTCTGTGCTACACAAAGATGCTTCTTTGGTGATTCCTTATCTATTATTCTTCACCATTCCCTAATTGGGCAAATCTTCTTTTCTTCTATTCTTAAATAAATATAGCACCTGCAAGATCCATGAATTTATAATTACCTTTAAAGGGATATTTAGAAAGGGATACTTCCTAATTTGGATAGCAGTTTTGTTTAGGCTGAAAAAAAATGGCAAAGTTTATCAAACTACCTTTGATAACTACAGACCAGGACAATTAGCTAGTTAATTACCAAGATGCTGTGTTAAATAATCAGATTGTTGCAAATATCATAGAAAAAAAATGACTCAAAAATGACTCTCTAGGGAAGACAATTCAGCATAAACTGTTCACTCACCAGGATTTTACCCCATCAGAAGTTATAGCAAACAACTCAATTTGACTCTCTGAGTAAGGGAAATCATACCAGGCAACTTCTTCACTCACCAAGATGCCACATTGTTTAATTTGAATAGAGCTCTCAGCAAAACAAACAGAGCAAAAAACACTGATTCTCTGAACAAAGAAAACCAACTACTTAACAGGATTCAAGTAACACCAATTAAATCTCCATCTCTCTTTTATACAACACTGCAACTGGATAACCGGTCATTCTCTTTTAATCTTTTCCCCTTTCAAACCTGAAAGGGATGTAAATTATCAAAAGGCACTTATGAGAGCTTTCATGTCTCTTTAAGTTATTAGTGATACAAAAGACCAATAATTATAGTACCAATCTTATTTCAGCTGATTAGGAGCTAGTAACTGATGCTATCTTGTCAGCTGATCATTACTTTTACTGATCTTTCAAAAAGCTCCCATAAAGCTATTTTTCTATCATCTTCAATCTTCATATTACAAGTTCTTCATTCCTGAAACTCAGCCTCCATTTTGTTTCTTCTTCCTTTTAGTGACTTAAATCAGAGCTTCCTGGCTTTCAGTTACTCATTTTTTTTTGTCTAAAAGATAATAATTTAACCAATTTCCCTCATAAAACTAACAGATTTTATTTAATCACAATCAAATATCAAAATGATATACGATTTCTCATTTTTTTTGTATTTCTCTTATCTTAAAATACTTTTATGAAAATAAACTGAAGATAATATCCTGCAGCTCATAATTCTCCACACAGCTTACCATATATTTTTTTGTCTTTGGAAACAGTTCCTCCGTGTTAATATTATTCTAGTTTTTAACAAATAATAGATATTTTCCTGCCCCTTTTAAATCACCAGACTCATTACAAACAAATGAGGCATTACTCTACTTTTTTCTTAACAAGGTAATTTAAAAGCAGGGAGGTGTCGAAGTAAATAGAACACTGGACCTGAACTCAAGAAGACAAATTCAAACAGACTCAAATATTTTCTAGATGTGTGATCCTGGGAAAATCACTTAACCTCTGTTTTCCTCAGTTTCCTCATCTATACAATGGAAATAATAATACTGCCAACCCTTTCAGGGTTGTTGTAAGGATCAAATGAATATTTGTAAAGTTCTTTGTAAACCTTGAAGCATTTCATAAATGTTAGCTATTATTATTAAGCCTTTATATTTAAGTCAGTTTATTTTCCTGCCCCAGACTATTCAAATCCCATTTGAAAACTGTTTTTCATAATATTCCTACTCCTTTCAGACAGCAAAATGTTCATCTATTATATGTCATTTTCAACTGATTTAATTATTTTTCTTTATGTAAAAGCACTTTTTATGCCCTTCAGCACTACTAAACTGCTCCATATGAATAGGCCAGTACATTGAAGGGATGGTAGCTTATACTAGAGTAATAATCTGTTGTACAACAAAACTAACAAATGATCTGCCAATCTTTGCTTGCAGACTTCAAGTGAATGAAAACCTGATGCCAATCCACTATGAACAGCTCTATGAGGTTTGAGGTTTGGGGATAGGGTTAGATTTCCTTGTGTATAACCTAAATCTTCTAACTCTTTGTACTTTCACCTATTGTTCCTAGATCTGTTTCAACAAGAACTAGTTTAATCCCTTTTTCTCTTAACAGCTTTTAAAATATGGAAAGCAACTATCCCTTCACCTTTACCATCCCTACGCCTAGGTCTCTTGAGACTCAGAAGTTCCTAGTATTTTCAATCAATGCTAATATGGCATAACTACCAGGCCTTTTAACATCCTGATCAATATCCTTATGAAGGACTTCAGTTTATCAACATCCTGTCTAAATGTGACACCCCAAACTGAATGCTAAACTTTTGAATGTTATGGAATATTATTATTCTATAAGAAACTATCAGCAGTATGATTTCAGAAAGGTCTGAAGAGACTTGCACAAACAGATGCTAAATGAAATGAGTAGAAACAAGAGAACATAGTTCACAGCAATGATAAGATTATATGATGATCAATCCTGATGGACATGCCTCTTTTTAACAGCAAGGTAATTCAGGGCAGTTTCAATAGTCTTATGATAGAGAAAGCCATCTGCACTCAGAGAGAGAAAACTGTGGGGACTATGGGGATCATAAGATAATATTTTCACTCTTTTTGTTGTTTGTTTGCATTTTGTTTTCTTTCTGATTTATTTTCCTTTTTGATCTGATTTTTTTGTGCAACATAATTGTGGAAATATGTATAGAAGTGTTGCACATGTTTAACATATGCAAGATTACTTGCCATCTAGGGGAAGAGAGGAAGGGAGGGAGAATAAAGTTTGAAACATAAGGTTTTGCAAAGGTGAATGTTGAAAACTATCTATGCATATGTTTTGAAAATAAAAAGCTTTTTAAAAAAAGAAAAATAAAAAAATGACTCAGAACTTGGGGGAGGGAAGTATAGTTAGATTTACATTTCTTATTCTAAATCCATAATATCTCTAAATGAACTCTAAGACAGCATTTGCATTTTTGTATTTCAGTCATTCCCAATTCTTTATGACCCTATTTAGGATTTTCTTGGGAATGATATTAGAATGGTTTGTTATTTCATTCTCCAAATGAGGATTTCCTTCCTACAAATGAGGAAACTGAAGCAAGAAGAATTAGGTGACTTGCTTAGGTTCACGCAACTAGTAAGTGTCAGACTGGATTTAAACTCACAAAGATGAGTCTTCCTGTGCTCAATCCACTGCACCACCTAGCTCCTTCAGCATTAGTACTATTGGCTGTTAAGCAGCTAGGTAGAGCAGTGGATAGTGTTTTATTTTTAGCCCAAGAGTCAGAAAAGCCTGAATTTAAATCTAATCCTAAATACTTACTAGTTATGTGATCTTGGGCAAAGCACTTAATTTCATTTTCCTCAGCTGTATTTTGTAGTCTTTGTGAGACTCAAATGACATGATATTTGAAAGCTATATCTATCTATATCTATATATATGTATATAGATATCTATCTAGCTATATATATAAATACATATAGATATAGACAGATAGGTAGATAGAAAAACATTTTGTACTCATTCATGATCACTACCTAGATCTTCCCTATGGATGAGAACATACATTAGAGTAGTGGCTCAGAAAAGCAACAAGAAGAATTTATTAAGCACTTATTGCATGTTGGGCATTGGGTTAAGTACTGAGTATACAAACACAAGAGATGACAGCACATAAAAAGGAGTTGAAAAAAAGGACAGATGACATGATGGATAAAAAGCAGAGAGTTTGGAGTGGAGCTAGGGGGAAAATGATGCTGTGGTTGACCCAGGCACTTTCCTTAAAATAAAGGTTCTTGGAAAGTAGACTAATTGAAGGAAGCCACAATGGCAGAGTGAACTCCCTTGGTAAGAAAGTTGTTATGGCATGGTAAAGAGAGGTTAGGGCATCAGGAATAGATCTTGAAGAGGAATTAGATTAGAGCAAAAGTGTCAAACTTTCAGGCTGCAAAACTCTAAGCCTTCCAGATTTCCACCACTTGGGGCAAAAGCTGCCTGAACCATATTAAAATGTAGATGGACCATGTTTAGCAAAATAAGTAAAAATATAATAATACAGTACAGCATAGACAATATTTATTTGTGGTGTTTTAAGCCAATATGTTGTTGGCATGAGTTTAACACCACTGGGTTAAAGAACCCTGAATAATCATAAAACTGAGAGAAACGAAATGGTATGAAGTAGTAAGAATCCTATAGTTTAACTGCACTGAACAAAATGAGCTAACCAGCTCTGTTGATACTCCAGAAGTAATGATATTACACTAATGAATGCCTGATTTACATGAAGAGAGGAATAGGATCTCCTGAAAAGTTCTGCTGCAAAGTCTTATCACAGTATGGCTATAGATGATATTTAGAGGACCAAATCTTACTATGAGGTTTAGTTGACATAAGTAACTCCATAATTGACCCACCAATGTACCAGGAAGTTCCTATGCACTAAATAATTTATTTAGCCAGTTTCATTTGGACAAGGAATTCAAGGTTCTCCTTGGCCAACTATTAATTGACTGCATTGCAGATCTACCTCCCCCTTGGTCCTTTTGAATCTGCCCAGTAAATACTCTCAGATTTAAAGGCTTAGACATTGAATTCTGTGCTCTTGAATGAGGTACAAATCCTTCCTATATTTACCCATGGGACTGGAGGGCTAGGGAACTATGAGTACAAATTACCTGATTTGTGATCCTTTGAGTATTTGTGTTCCTTTTCTGTACCTTATCAACATTCTCCTCACAACTATTGATATGGAAAGGCTTCAAGTATAAGACTGGTGATAGACTCCATAATTCAGAAAGAATCATCACCCCAGGATTGGCTACTAGAGAATGACTTTTTTTTTTGCCCCAGCAATTCATGAGAACTATTTTCTGAATGTTATATAAAATCTGCTCCAGTGACCAAAATTTCCATATCAATAAAGGAAAGGAAACTTAAGCCAGCAAAATCACATCCAATGAATATTTCTTTTGGGAGAAAATAGAGTTCAGAGATCTTAAAACTACCAAGTAATACCAAAGAAAAAAGAAACAAGGAAGAAATATCACCATTTTGTCAAGGCAAACAGTATCATTTATAATGCAGGGTTGGTTTCTTCTGATACACAACAGACAGCTTCCAGTTCATGAAAATAATGAATCTGACTGTGGCATTGTAAGATACTGTATTATAAATTTCACATTATAACAGTGTTTACCAAAAGAATAAATTGCATACCTGTAGTGAAGTGATAGGGAGAAGACATTATTCATTACAATCACCTAGAGCACAATGATGACTACAGCTGTGCAGAGTGAACCACATCAGCTCATCTTGACGGCTTACATTTGAAAAAAAGTTGTCTGTACTGACAAGAGCTTATTGTAGTTGGAATGTGTGTATTCCCCACCTTCCTAAACATCGCTCCTAGAAAGAGCACAAAATTTGGAGTGAAACAAGTCATGTTCTAATCCTTGCTCAATTTCATGCTACTTCATGTTTTGCAGCTAGCCATCACTTCTCCTGCCCCTAGTTTCCTCATAAGTTTAAATAAGTGGAAAGCCTACAAAGATTTGTATGAATTGAGGCAAAGTTTAATGAGCAGAACCAGGAGAGCGATTCAGATAACAATATTGTACCACAAACGACTTTGAAGGATTTGTGAAATCTGAGTAACATAATGACTGATCAAAATTCCAAAGAACTTATGATGAAACTGTGCTATTCATTCCTTGATATTTAGATGATGAAATCAAAGTGTACATTTGAGATTTTTCTTTTTTGAATGTGGTCATGCAGGAATTTGTTTTACTTAATTATATGCATTTGTAATGGATTTTGTTTTTCTTGATTTCTCAGTTGGAAGGAAGAATGGATGAGTAGGGAGAGATGGGAAGAAAAGAATACAGAACTGAAAATAAGATGAAATTGAATTTTAAAAAATAAAATGAAGGGGTTGGACCAGATGATTTTTTCTAAGAACCTCCAGTTCTGAATCCCATACGACTAACCTGAGTTAGTTTTATTTATATCTTTTTATCTAACCATACTCTTTTCCTTATTGGGAACACTAATTGTATTTCTAATTAAATAGGCAAGGATCACTATTAAAGCACATTGTTATCCTTTAGCTGTTCTCCTTTTTAGCAATCCTTTTGATAGTCAATACTTCAAGATTGTTATGGTTTCCCAATATCCTAGTAAATTTTAATCCAAACCATAGGATACTGAACAGTAGAGTTAAACTTATTTTTCTTTCATAGTATCCTTTTATCAATGAATTACCATCAAGTGCTTCTAATATATATTTATTTAATTCCAGCTCTTTATTCTGCTTCTACTAAAAGATTAAAATGGAAATTATTCCAGTTTGATTAAAATATAAAATATGGGGGAAAAGATTCTATCTATTCAATAGTTCAATTGAATGAAATAATAAAGCATTTACTAAGTGCTTACTATGTGCAAAACATTGTGCTAAATACTGGAGATACAAAGAGAAAAAGTATGACAGTCAAGGAGCTATCAAAGATCTCACAGTCTAATGAGAGAGACACCATACAGGAAAGGATTCAGATGAAAATCAGTTGGAAAAATCCTATGGTCATTAGAGTGCAGTGGAAAAGCAGCTGTTAATTCAGGAAAATATGTTAAAAGACTTTACCAAGAATCATTACCAACTAATGAGAGAAACATTTAGGTGATAGCAGTGAAAGTGAAAAAGTAAGCTACTCCAAAAGTAGATACAACAGAATTCAACAACTAATTGGATAATGAGGTATGAAAAGAAAGAAGTCACCTTGATTCCATTTGGCAAGTCACAGTACCTAATATGGTAGTATTATGAACAAAAATAGAAAAGTTAGGGAAAAAGCTGGGGTTTGAAGAGGGGAAGGCAGTGGGAATATGCCGATCAACCACCAACTGGCTATTGAAAATAAGGAACACAATTCATAGAAAGGAACAAAGAGAAGTTTAGAAAGAAGCACAGGCAAGTACTTTAGTTTTGAAAGTAATATGTGATATATATTCTATGGCTGTAAGTTTCCTACATCTATATCTCTTCACAAGATGTCCAGATCCTACATAATAGTAAGGATCCTAGAGTTCTTTATAGGAATAATTTCCTATAAAGAAATACAAACTCTTTCTACTGTGTATGTGTTTGTGGGGAAAATAATTTATATTAGTATTTACTTTATTTCACTGCTATTTAATTAAATGTATTGTGATGGGGAGAAGAAAGTAATATGCAAAGTACCATATACTTCTTTAAAAAAATAAACAGTATAAAATGGAGATTCATAGTAGCATATATCCTGTGCTTTAGTGTATGTATAGAAAGATTTTCTTTTTCTAGTATTTAAATTCAGAATTAAAAAAGAAAAAATTTAAAGAAAATATGGAGCTGGCATTCTCTAAAAATATTGGGATAAGATATAGATCTATAAAGTTATCTGCGTAATAGATAAACGAACTCATGGAAGTAGGTTAAATCAATGAGGAAGAACATATATAGAGAAAAGAGGGCCAAGGCTGGAATCTTGGGACACTTCTATATAAGAGGCAGGAAAGGATCCAGAAAAAAAAAAAGATAAAAGAGAGTAACCATAAAAGGAAAGAGAACTATGAGATTATTATATCATAGAAGTCAAGGGAGGAGAGGGTAACAAGATAAAGATAAATGTGTCATATGCTGCAGAAAAATCAAGGATGAAAATTTTTTAAAAACACTTTTAAAATTAATTTAATTAATAAACTTAGAGAAAGATGTTTCTGTGTAATGTAAATAGAAGACAGATTTCAATAGGTTCAAGACAGGGTAAGAAGATATTGGAAAAAATGGAATCAGTGAAAATAGACTATTATATCTAAAAGTTTGACAGTGATAGGAAAATAGAGATGGGATGATATTTTGAGAGGATAGTGATGGCAAAGCAAAGGTTTTAGGAAATAAAACTGAGTAAGATTGTAACCTGAAGGAAAAGAACCAATAATGGGGTAGAATTTGATGACATATAAGAAAGAATAAATAATTAATGAAACAAGTCAGTGAAAGAGATCAGTTAACACATGGAAGAATTAACTATGGCAACAAAGGATTCATTTTTCTAAAATTTAAGGGGGAAACAAAAGGAAAGACTGAAAAAAAAATAAGAGAATCTAAGGGAAATTCACATCAGAATGCCTTAATTTTAATATAATTGTAGATGAAGTCAAGGGCAACTAGATGGCACAGTAGATAGAATGGTAGACCAAATGTCGGGAAGACTCAACTTCCTGAATTCAAATCAGACCTCAAAAACTTAGTACCTATGTGACTCTGAACAAATCACTTAACTCTCTTTGCCTCAGTTTCTTTGCCTGTGAAATGAGTTGGAGAAGGAAATAGCACACCATTTTAGTATCTTTGATAAAAAAAAAAAAAAAAGTCCCAAATGGGATTACAAATATTCTGACACAACAAAAGTCATCAGTTGAGTGAGGAATAGAACAGTGGAAAGTAAAGTGAAAATATTGAATAAAAAGATTTTGAAATTGTAGTAAATAAGATAATATTGATAAGAGGATTAAAAAACAAAGAAAATGAAAAAGAAGCCACCATGAGGCACAGCTGAGAACTAAGTGGCTTAAATTTTTAGTCAACCCACTCTAGCTGCATTCAACCACTCAAGAGTAGTCATAGAAGAGGTAAATGGTAGCAGTTTTCTGAAGTGAGAGTTGGGAGAGTAGAAATAAGTCAAAAAGGAAAGATATGAAAGTGCAGGAGGTACTTATTGAAATTACTAATCATATAAGTTGGGACTTCTGATGAAGTCAGAACAGGATTGAAAGAACAGAGAATTGGGTCCTAAAGTGAAGAAAGGAAGTGAATGGGAGGCGTAAATGAGTGGAAAAAGTGGAAGAACAAGAGATCATTGGTCAGAAAAGCACATTTCAAAATCCAGGATGTTTTGAAGGAGAACATTTCCAAATATCAATAATATTTCTTGTCTGCCTATATGAAACACTGAAAGTTCCTGTGAGAAATATAAAGTTATATAGGTAGTCCCTTTTGTATATAGGTTTGTAAACAAATGGTAGAGATAACAAGGATACATAAATAACTACTAGATAGAAACTAGATCTATGATTTCATTGCTATAGGGAACTACTGGGTGAGGACATTTTATCAATGCATATCACCACATTTTCTGCAATTTATAGTGTTAACAGAGCTCTCTTTGCAGTAGAGTTTGAATACTTGGCAGTCCAGCTCAAGAAATAATCTCAGTATTTAGTACTTTATCTCACCAGGGAGTCTTCAAAATCTTCCTGAGACAATTCAAATGGAAGTAATTTAATTTCCTGGCATTGTGCTGGTATACCATCCAGGTTCACAGGCATACAACAATAAGGTCAGCATAACAGCCCTGTAGAGCTTCAGTTTATTTCCTCTTCTCTCCCACTTTCCTTCAAAGCCTCCCAAACACTGAACAAGCTCTGGCAATATGTGAATCATCCTCATCATCCATGTGTACATTTCTGGAAAGTATACTGCCAAGGTAAGTAAACTTAGCCACAACATTCAAAATTTCTCCATTTGCTATAATGAATGGTTCCAGGTATGGATAGTATGGTGCTGGTTGGTGGAGAACCTATGTTTTCTCAGTGTTAATAATTAAGCCAAAATTAATATAAGCATAAGAGATTCAATACACATTTTGTTCCATCTCAGCCTCAGAGGCCACACTGAATACACTGTGAACAAAATAATATATATTATATATACATATTATATATTATTATATTTATTATATATTATTAATAATAATCATCTGTGAACAAAAAGTTATGCAACAATTCTCCCTCTACTTTAGTCTTGGTTTGTATCTTTTAATAAATGATTAAATGCAATTGTAATTATATTATATCATATATAATATACATTATAATCTAGAAAGTTGGAGTACAAGAATATATAAGAAAGGAACAAAAGAAATGCTATAAAACTTTAAATTATAGAGTGATCACACCCAGTTAAGAGCTAATGAGGGCAGACTTTTATAAAGATTAATAGTATTTGGTATGATCCTTGAGTGGAGATAGAATTTAACAAACAGAAGATTAGGACATTTTCAATGAAGTGATCATCATGGGTAGGGCTTGAGGTAGTGGGGGGTAGAAAACTTTGCTTAGATTGAGAAAAATGAGGGATGAGACTGTAAATATAAATTCAAGTCATATTAGAGAAAGTTCTAGCAAGATTTAGAAGGTTAGGAAGGTTATTTTGTAGATAATGAAGATTCACTGAAGGTTTTTGAACGGGGAAATGATATGAACAAAGACCTGCTTAAGAAGGATTCATTTTCTTCAGTGGGTAGGATAGAATGGATGAGTGGAATAGTTGAGTGGAAACAGAGAGACTTAAGTCAATAAATTTGGAGGCTATCACAACAATCCAGGAGAAAATTTCTACCTGTTTGAACTAGGGTGAAAGGAATGGGAATGGAGAAAAGCAATGAATGTGAGAGACAGTATATAAGACAGTTTAATAAGACTTTGAATTTGATCCTACATTGAAGATATGAAGCAAAGGATGAGTCAGAGATGACTCCGAGATCCCAAGCTTAAGAGACAGAAACGGGTATATTTTTAACAAAATGCAAGTCAGGAAAAAGAGACGCTTAATGGGAAAAAAGAATCCTCTTTTATTTGTTTTGTGCTTGAAGTGAGCATGTTCAGTAGTCAGTTTAAAATGTGGAATTACATCCCAGAAGATGGATTTGGGAACCATGGGATAGCTGAACCTGTGAGATGAGACTGCTCATGGAATGAGGTTACTGAGAAAAGAAAGAAAAGAACCATGGAGAATGCCTATACTAATCAGTGTGAAAGAAAGAAGCTCAAGGAAAGAGAAAAGGAAAAAATATATATACAAAGGTAACTTGGATAATTTAATGATATAAAAGAAAAAGAAAAAACATTATCAAAAACAGTAACTATTAAATACAACAAAAAGAGATAAAGACTGAGAAATGTCCACTGGAAGTGATGACTGGCTAGTCATTACTGACCTTCAAGAGAATAGTTACAATGAAATATAGGTCCAAAGTCAGACTGAAAAAAGTAAGGAGATAGAAAGAAGTGGAGGATATGATTGGAGTCTTTTTGGCAGATCCAAAAATAAAGGGAAGAAAGCTAGATGGAAATTAACCTATGAGTGAAGTATAAAATAGATTAGAGGAATATAAGATGAAAAGCAGAAAAGAAAGGGGTTTGGGTTTGGGTTTTTGCTTGTTTGTTTTCCATACAGAAGAAGCTTGAGTGTGTTTTTAGTCAGAAAGAAAAAATAGTAGAATGAGTAAATAGGCATAGGAAGCCAAAATAAAGTTATTACATTGGATTAATCAGATTAATAGAATAATCCCTTACTTTGGAAAGGGAAAAAACTAAAGAACAAGGGATAGGAAGACATAATCACTATAAAGAATAGGTTTGGAAGGAGTAAGTGAAGAGGTAAAAGAATACTATATTAAACCCAAAGAGCAAAATTTTAGAGCTTAAAATGTTAGAAAGAAAAGTATTCATTGGAATAGTAAAGTCTAAGAAGTCTAGAAGTTAAAGTTAGTATGAACTCAAAGTTTCATATCTTACACACATACATAATTTATACAAATGTGGAAACTGGTATCCAGAAAGTAAACTTGTCCAAGGACACAGTTTAGTATGGATCAGAGTAGAAATGCAAACAAAGGTCCTCTATCTCAAATTTTCTTCCCATGTCTTTTCATTTTATTATATTACTTTCCTAGATGTGACCTTGACCATATGTGACTAGTTAGAGTAAGGGTGAAAGTCGATGGATTCGAGGAACTGAGACCAATGTGGAAAACATTTCAAGATGAATGATGAAAGTATAGAAGATGAGTAGGGAAGAATAATGTGAGTCATTGTGAAGACATAAGAGTGACTTAGAAAGAAATAGTATAATTGTATGACAAACTTGAAACAAGAAATGGTTGAATGGTAGCAACAGAATAATGTCCCAAAAGTTGCAACAGGGAGTAAAGAGTATGTTAAGCTTTCTTTTGGACTAACAAATTAGAGGAATGGGGGAAAGAGAATCTTCTCTTGGAGAGGGACATAAAAAATATGTTGTGGTGTGCTGGTGCCAAAAGAAATTAATGTTTAAGGCAAAAAAAGTAGTAGAAGAAAAATTTAAGATGCAGAGAATTTATTTTCAATAAAAATAGAGGTTTATCAGTGCATGATAGATAGCAAAGATGAAACTAGACTAATGAAAAAGAGGAATGTGTGATATTGCTATACAATATTTTGGTATAAAGAGAAGAAAGGATTTGTGTTTAGAGAGGTAATTCTTGGATGATAATAGTTTATGCTGACAGTATAACCTTGGAATAAACACTATTCTATAACAAATGCCTGTAAAAAAATTTATAAAGAAATAAAAAGATCATAGAGATTTTATACATTTTACTCCTCAATGGAACTATAAAGGCTGCTAGGTTATTTGCAAGGCTATTTTAAGAGGAACAAATGCCCTGTAATGACCTATTGCCAACATCATAAAAGAACAACTAGCAAGTGGTTTAATTATGGTGACATTTACACTCATTTATCTATTTAAATCAACTTCTTATACTTTCTCCAAATTTTCTAGCATTTATGAGTATATGATAATGATGATATGTTTGAATTATACCAGTTTCCTTTCCTAGCAGGGACCCAAGCTCAGTTATGCTGACATTTGTAATCAAGGCAGAAGGTCTGACTTGTCCATAAATCATTATGTCTTATAATAGAAAAATGAGCATTAATTGGCTAAGGATTCTTCTCTAACTTGACAATATAGAACAGTGAAAAAAAAGCATTGAAATTAGAGTCAGATGACCTAACTTTTAAGCTTACCTCTGCCTCTATCTTGCTATGTAGATAAGTCATAACCATCTGTAAAATGAGGTTGTTGGGGTAGAAGATCCTTAAGGTCCTTTCATTTTAGTTCTGTTTCTAGATACACTGTATATGCTATAACTGAATAAGAATCTTTTAAACTAGTAAGTACTCATTTATTTACATTTGATAAGCCCTTTATTTATTCCTCTACAATTGACCCCTTC
Organism: Sarcophilus harrisii; assembly: GCF_902635505.1. Classification (NCBI taxonomy): domain Eukaryota; kingdom Metazoa; phylum Chordata; class Mammalia; order Dasyuromorphia; family Dasyuridae; genus Sarcophilus; species Sarcophilus harrisii. The sequence goes on from NC_045428.1 coordinate 268,194,927, forward strand.
TTAAATGAAGTCTGATAGTTTCACTTCTAAATTTCTCTTGAATCAAATGAAAAGAAGCTGAATATTTTTGTTCGGTTTCCCTATATCCTCCTTTTTTCTTTCTCCTTTTCTTTCTTTTGGGCGAAGACAGTTCTGCTCTTCACAAGATAAAATAATCATTTATAGAACTGTAAACTATTCATTTTAATTTTAGGTCGGAATTTTGAAGGAGGCTTGTAGGAATAAAACAAGAGAAGATAAATTGAAAATTGGAGATAAAAAGAAAATAAATACAAGATTTTGGTAGGATCTAATTGTTTTCCACATATCATGGTAACAGCTATTATCTTTCTTTCTAAATTTATGTCATCTGTGCATTTATCTATATTCCTATTTGTCTATCATCTATCTGTCTTCCACCTGCCTGTTAGTGTCTATTTATTTGGCATAGGGAGTTGAGCTGTCTTTGTCTGCAGAGAAGAAAAGAAGAAAAAAAATGATGAAAAGTCTTGGTGTAACATGAATAGCAATGAGGTGAAGCTAATGCCTGATGTGCGTATGAATCCTGTAATGAAGTGGCCCTTGAATTAAATTAATTTAAAATCTGGCAAATATTACTCGGCATGTTTGTCAATGTGCTGTATAATTATTAATTTGTTCATTGAAGCAACTGTATAAATAAATAGAGAGCAGAATGCCATGATTAAGCTAGCATTGAAAATCCAGGGTCCAGGAGCTCTACAATACAGGGATCTAAATAGCCTTCCAGGGTCCGACTTTTACATCTCCACATAAATCTACACGTCTAGAACAGCAAATTAATTGGCACACATTTAGATGCCAACAGGGCTTTTGTATTCTCAGTGCACATTTTGTCTTCTCAGAGTGAGATGTTAGTAATGGGGGTTTTAATATTACCCCTAGGGGAGCACCAGAAAATCTTAACAATTTCCTTCACTAGAGTATTTTCATTAGAGCTAAATGCTGTGCAATTTACATTTGAAATCAGGTGTAGGGGTGAGCATAATGTGACAAGACATATTGCCGTGTTACTTTTTTTTTTTTTTGTTCAAATGTTCCTTATTTACTGCCATAGAGTCTCAGAAGGGAAGCATGCAAGTCAAAAAATGAAATATCTCTCCATTTCTTTTCTGCCCCTTTCAATTGAATTACTTGGGGATTTTCAGAAAGTTAAATTGTATTTGATTCAAGCAGAAATTTAAAATATCTTTCTTGCATACAAAAAAAGCATTTCAAAAATGCAATGTATATAAAACAGAATTAAACCCAATACCTGTGAGTAATAATGCAAATTTTCTACTGAAGGGACTAAAAACCTATAAGAAAATAAGCTATATATAGGCTAGTGGAAATATGTGGTTTCAGAGATTATTGCTGCATAGCTGACTAAATAAAGTTATTTACAAGGTCACCTTATGAGAAACTTATTTCCAACTGAGAAAAAAAAATCTGTCAGTAAAATAAAAAGGCAATTAGAAAATTCATCAGAGTCCTATTTATACTAACCTCTCAGTTTGAATTACCTAAAAAAATTATCTTACCTTCTATGCTCTGGAGTGCTAAACAGCAAATGAAATTAATATTTTTGATATATGTGTGAGACTGAACTCTGGCCAATATCTACCATAGGGAAGAACAATTAATACATGTGTAAATTGCTACTGTACAAGATAAACATTTGTTAATCAGACTTCAAAAAGACATCAAAAGTATTAGCTAAGCCTGAATATGTTCTGTGGGAAAAACTGAAATTCAAATCTACTAGTAGAGCTTCAGTGTATTTTCATGTACTTATGGCCACAACTGATGTTATTCAAGACAGAGCACTTTTTTTTTTTTTTAAATAATAAGACTTAAGGGAAGAAATGTAAATAAGGATTTTTTTTTTCTTTAATAGATATTAGCAAGTATAATAAGTGCTTAATAAATGTTGTTAACTGATGGTAATCAAATCCAATAAAGGCAATTGAAAACCTACAAGTTAGACAAAAAGAAAGTGGCCCAGAATCAAACTGTCAGTTAATTAAATGTGATGTTTATTTGTTTAGATTTTCAGAGATAACATCCTGTGACTTTTGCTTCCTGGAAATTTGACTTTTAATCAGGGTCAGTGAATAGTAGTGTCACATCCAATCATTAGATGAATGTCATAGCTGGGGCAGAGATAACAAATGCTTTCTTAAAGTGAGAGAGTTAAGCCAAAGGATGATCAGCAGAAACAGAGATGGATAATTCAGGTCAAAAAACTGAAGAAAGCCCCAGAAAAAAGATATCTATGCCAAGTTGCTAGAAGCTCCTGAATTATGGACAATGTCATCTTAACAGTGAATTTAAGTCTAATAAAGATTTAGGATCATTTAATCCTACTTGCTGCTCTATAAAGAATCAATTTTCAAGCAGTCATTTACAATAGATGAAGACTAGTGAGAAATACATCTAATTATATCCAAGTGTTTGAGTTTCTTATTTTTCATTATGTATTTTCAATTTAATAATAGTTAATATTTATATAGTATTTACCATGTGCCAGGCATTGTACTATGTACTTTACAGTTATCTCTTTTAATCATCACAACAATTCTAGAAGGCAGATACTATTATTATCTTGATTTTATATTTGAGGAAACTGAAGCCAAAAAAGTGACTTATCCAAGGTCACACAGACAGATAATTATCTACAACCAGATTTCAATTCAGGTCTTCCTGACTCCAGGTACTCTATCCATTGTGCCACCTAATTTATTAATGGCTATCTTAAAGCTAGTTAATTTTTATGTTTAATTGTTTAATAGAGTTGTATTTTTGTGAAAAAACAAGTACAATTGAGTTAATTTCACTCAGATTTTCATGTTAGGGAAAATTTGGATTTTCAAACCAATATGCCCAAACCAACCTACCACCTGTATGTATTTCAGTGGCTAACCAATCTGTGCCTTCATGAAACCCAAAGGAATGTGAAATGTATCGATTCAAAGTTTAAAAAGATAATGTGTTGAACACTGTCGAATCTCCTGTAGATTGCTGTAAACTATAATTTTGATAAGAAACACCTCTTCACTGCAAAAAAAATTGAGACCCTGAAGCAGTGGTTGAAGGATAGGGACGCTTTAAATAAATGGATAGTCCATCTTGCAACTTCCTATTTTAACTAATTATTCTTTCTATCTGGGTTCTAAGCTGTTACTTCTACATTTCAAAGATTACAACTGCTATTATACTCTCTAAATTCAAAATTCTATATATTTTATGTTCCCTAAATTAATCACGTTGAGACAAAGTTTCATATGTCCTATCTAACTTTGTTACCTCCCTATAACTACTCAGTTCTCCAGGAAGATCACATTATTCCCTGTTGTCTGAAGATACCTTATTCATTCCTGCCTTTGTTTCTTTGTGCTAGAGTCTGAGCCCCACCTCAACTTTCAAAATTTTACTTATTTTTGAAAGTTCATCAAAATTGAACCACTCTTATAAAGTCTTTCCTATCCATGCTAGACAGAAACAATCTCTCCTTCCTCTGAATTACATTTGTTCTTTGCTCTACATTTATAACATACTGTCTTGAAATAAAATTATTCATGAATGTGTCATAATGCCTAAAAGACTTTAAGCTCCCTAAGGGCAGGACCCATATTATATTTATCTTTGTATTTCTGGAGACCTAGCACAATGGTCTATACAAAATAAGCCCATTGAATAAATAATGTTTCTGAGGCTTTTCCAGTTGATGTTTCTACTCTTCTTCCCTCACTGGCAGCTGTCACTTATGCTGATGTTCCTCCTTGTTTTATATTTGTTGCTTATGGAAAAGGAGAAAGAACTGATGATTGGGATGAAATAAACCTTCAAGCTAGTTCAGTTAATAATCTTGACTTAAATGACTAGCTTTAACGAAGGTGACTTCTTTCCTAGAGACAGAGCAAAAGGTATGGACTTTTGGACAGCTGTATTCCTCTCTCTTCAGCAGCTTTTTCAGTTGTATCTGTGTTCCAGGTTTCCCAGAAACCTTATGGTTCAAGATATGGAATATTACTATAACTCTAAAACAAAACAGTAAATGAGCTAGTCAACTGTTTTTACACAAAATCACAGGCAACCAAACCAGATGGTAAGATAACAGTATTAAGAAAAAACTATCCTTTTGTCATTTTGTGAGTGGACCTGATCTTTGTAAACCCATTATCTAAAGTTGTTTGGATTTTCTGTATTGCAGAATACAGGAACAAACCATATAGACAATAGCTCCCTCTGCTCTAGTCCTCCACATTATTACCAACAAGATTTTGAAGATTCTAAGGCACCAAAGATTATCTTAATTACCTTCATAGTTCCCATTATATGTGCCTGTCCCATTTACTGGTATCTCCTCTGTATTTTCTTTTCATATAGTCATGATTTTTAGAACCTCTATATGTTGTACCTTGTGAATCATACTTGACTGAATTGGGATGAAGATAAAATTCTTTGTCCTCAGCCTCTGTCCTTTACCCAGGAGCAATAAATCATGCAATAAGTATTGATGAACACCCTACTATGTGCCAGACACTGTTCTTAGAATTAAGAAAATAAAGTCTTCCCTCAGTATATTCACATTCTAACTGGAGACAAATATATACCAAATGAATATAAGGTAATTTGGAGAGGGAGTAAACTAGTAGCTGGAGAGGAAGAGATCAACAAACACCTGATGTAGGAAGTGACATGAGCTGAGACAAGTATAACGTAGGGCATCAATCTTCCAATCCCATCCCAATTTGTAGTGACCCTGAAATCATGCCATGTACATGATACATACTGATCAAGCCAGTACATTCTAAAACATGTATCTAAGGGTTTTTCATTAACTGTAGGGAATTGTAGAGAAAATATTTTGGAAAACTTAAAATACTTTATAAACATAGTTAATTCTAATGTGGATGATGAGAGTGATGATGTATTTCCCAGCTACAGTGACATTGTATCGTGAAATCACCTGGTCAAGTAACACCCCTCTGGCAATCACTGGCCCCCCCTTCTTTCTTATTCTGGCTATAGCCATCCATTCAAACAAATATTGATTGTGTAGCTATTATGCCCAAACCACAATTCTGGGCAATGATGGCCCTAGATTTGCTTTTGTGCATTTCCAATAGACCAAATTGGAAGTAAAAATTTGCTACTAAATAAGCTCTGAATTTATCCTGCTACTAAATAAGCTCTAAATTCAGAGCTCACAGCTAAAAGTTGAAAGGGTCAAGGTATTCATGTAAGAAAGGAAACATGTGACTGAAAACTTCAAGCATATCAGAAGTTTGGGTTTAAGAAAATAAGATGTTCTATTCTGTCAACTCAAATTGTCAATCAACACCCATTATTACCCCATCCATTTGACATGAGATCGATAGTATAACTACTTTCTGATGTCAGATCAATGGTATGACAAAGTTTGGTAGTGACAGCTAAACAATAGCATCAGCCTGAGGTATGTGAATGTTATTACCAGGAATATCAACTGAAGTTAAAATAATAAACTACTGTCTTCAAAGTGCTGTGAAAGGAATGTGGAAATTCCCTGAAATTTTCAGTGCTCCCACTTGCTTAGATAGAAAGGATAAAAGATGTTTTTATTTCTTAATTTTGCAAAATACCTATTCAACTCATAAAAAAGATGAAGAAAAATGTAGAGCCCATGAAACTTGCAAATAAGATCCCACAGCAGAAAAGGCTTCTTGTTACTGTTCATTGTTTAGGAGTAAGGCACAATCTTTCTTCAGAAAATGCTTATTTCAGACCCAAGGGGCTGAGACCTAGACATCTCAGAAATCACACCAATATATAGGAAATATAGCAAGATTCTTAGTGTCTGCGTACACACACACACACACACACACACACACACAATATGAAATAGAAAAAAAAGAGACTTTTTGGAGATCAATATGGAATATTTGGAACACATGGTAGATAAAGGATAGTCACATCCCCAACTAATCCAAGGCCAACTTTAGGCAATTTGTACAGAAAGAAAAGTTGATCCTCCTTCATTATTACTCTTTCCATCAAAACCTTGTTAGTTCTTTCATTCACCAAGAGATAAATGACACAACACTGTTTAAGGATTGACCTTTCCCAGAATTATATGAATTTTAAATAAGAATTGAAGATTTAAGTAAAGGGAGGAAGCATTCGATTCTAAATACCAAGAGAAAAAATGTGTTGTTTCTACTCAACTATAATATCTAGCTTATGTGATATTAGGATATATAAAAATTTTATATATATTATCTCTAACTTGAGCCTCACTATAGGTCCCTTAGGGTAGGCACTATTATGAGGAGGGTGAGACTAAGAAAAAGGAAAAGATGGGTTCATGGACCTTCACACATAAGTGTCACATCTTAACCTAAGAAGTACCTATAGAGCTGATAACTGGAATTTAGTTCAGATTTCCTCTTTACCACTTGTGATGATCACACAAGGCAAAGACAGAAAAAAGGTTCACTGAAACCTGTTTTTGAAATACAGATAAGTCAATAGACACACAGAATAGCTTTGAAAGTTACATGTAAAATTTATTATATACTTTAAAAGAAAAATAAGCTGCATATATAGAAATTCATAGTTTCATTTACAACTCTCTCCATTTCATTGAGCATATAGAAATGTTTGTCTTAGTTAATGCTTGTGATATTAAAAATGTTATATTAAGGAGTGGAGGATAAAAAACAAAATAAACAAAAAAAGAAAAAAACTTAAGTTTCCTATCTTATTTCCTTAGAATCCATACAAAGAATGGATATTTAACAAGTATTTCATGAATGAATGTTTTCTCAATGTTTCAACTGTCTCCTACTGTCCACTCTTCAATAGCTCTCATCCTCTTCATTTAAATGTAATTTCAAAGAAGCTTTTGCATGATTTTCTTGGAACCATTAGATAGTGTACCAAGCACAATCATCCTGGCCCTTCTGTTCAAGAATGGACTATTGCATATTGATATTGTATTCTGTTCTCTATTAATTTGGAAGCTCCTTTAGCAAATGTATCAGTTCTAAATAAATACAAATGTCCCCTCACAGTGCTATTATTCACTCTTCAAGTACTCAATAAATACCTGAGTTTGTCATTTGCTAAGTCCGGCTAATTCAGTTAATTAAAGTACAAGAGTAATGAGGACAAAGTTTTAAAAAGAGTTTTCTCCACATGGCCATAGATTAGACAGTTGAATTTAGCCAGCCATTTTCATAAATGTAGCCATTCTTCTTAATGTATAAAGGTGAAAATTTGGAAAAGCTCACAAATTATTATGCTAATTTACAATTATTAAACACTTTACTATTTCCAAAACATTTCACATTAACTCATTTGATTCTTCACAACAATATTCCTCTAAGTTTTGTAGTACATAGTGTGAATAATGTAATAAAATGATATAATAAATATGAATACCATTTTAGAGGACAGTTAGTTGGTTTAGAGGAAAGAACATCAGCCCTGAAGTCAGGAGGACCTGAGTTCAAATCTGATCTCAGGCACTTAACACATCTTAACTGTGTGATCTTGGGCAAGTCACTTAACCCCAATTGCTTCAGCATAAAAAAAAAAAAAAGAAAGAAAGAAATGAATACCATTTTATAGAAGATAAGAGAGACAAATTTAAGTTTAATGTGATAAAACAAAAAAATTCTTCCTAACAAGTAAATCTAGATGCAAGTAAATCTTCTCACAAAAGAATATAAGTCCCTTGAAGGCAAGGATCATTTTGAATGTTATCTTTCTATCCCTGGTGCCTCTAGAAGTTTGTGGGGTGTTTTTTTTTTCTTTTTCCACACAATAGATTGCTTAGTAAATGCTTGTTGGACTTGGATTGGTCTGGATTGGATTATTCCCAGGATGGAATGATCTATTTTAGAAAGCAAGAGGTTCCCTCTCTCTTGAGCAGTCTTCAAACAAAGGTTGTCGGAGGAGATTTTTTTGTTCAGATTGGATTCACTGTGCTCTGCCATCCTTTCCAACTCAGAAAAGCTGTGATTGATTTTGAGCTGTCCAAAAGTAGCTTAGACTGCCTCAGAAGGTAATGAGGTTCTCTTTATTGTAGATCTTATAGAAGATGATCATTTATTGGATTTTGTAGCAGATGGACAAATTGTGGCACCTAAATATATATTAGAATACAACTTCTTTTAGAAATAACAAATGTGATGAATACAGAGAAATATACAGACTTCTATAAACTGACAAAGTAGAATAGAATAAGAAAAGCAATATACACACTGATTGCCACAATATTAATAGGAAGAACAAAACAATCTAAACTAAATGTGAAGTTTGAAAGAAATAGTTTATCCACAAAGAAAATTTATGAAAAGATACCTCCCCCTCCCCTAATGTTTTGTAAAGATGAAGGCCTATAGGTGTGGAACAATACATAAGAATATCAGGTTGGGGTTTTTTTTAACGTTTAGTCATTTTTTTTCCTCTATTTAAATTCTCCATTATATGGGATGATTCTATGGGAGGGAGAGAGAAAGGAATAGAAAGGGAAATGTAGACAATGTAAAGATGTAAATATTTTTAAAAATCCAAAAAAATAATTTTTTTAATTTCAATTCAGGGTTTCTTATTCATACTATATAGATTGTACTAGATGACCCCTCAAGTCTCTGTTAATGCTAAGATACTGCCTCTATATATACAGCATGATTCCAGGATTCCTGACCAAAACTAAGACCCTGAAAGGTTATTCCTTGCCTAAAGTCATGGTGAGTGACAGTCAAGATGCAAATCCTGATCAATTGTTCTTTCCACTAAACCACACCGCTTCCAAAAAGATGCTTTAAAACATATAACCTACTAAGTCTGAAATCATCTTTGTTCCCAATGAACAGAACTCTGCTTTAATGGTCTCCATTCTTCCCAGCTTATATTCCTATCATATTCATCAAGTCAGTACAGGTCAAAACTCCACTTCAGCCTTTTAGGCCTTGCCAACTATATGTAATCACTGAGATGTTCAGCAAGATAGGAGATAGATTCTAAGTCAATTTAAGGGCAGTGTAATAGATATGAGAGATGTTAGGAGTAGTTGTGGGAGGCTTTTTATTCTGATTTGGGGTGACGGGGAGAGTTTCAGAAAAAGTGCACATCCTAGCCACACAATCACAGTAGCTGATAGATAGATAATGATAAACGTGTCCCCCTTTCCCCCCTCTATTTGTATGTCTTTACATTTATTCTTACCAAGAAGCAGTTTCACTTACTTCTTAACAGCCCAAGTGCCACTTTGTCATCAAGCGGAGATTCCACCGAAGAACTGAGCATTACTTAAAATGTAATGAGAAGGGTAGGAGATGGTGACTGCCAAGAAACAACTCAACAAAAATGACTCAATAAAGTTTCCATTGCCAGATATTACAAATGATACCTGTAAGATGGGATATATTTATGTTCTACAAATAGCATCCTTGTAGATAGTATTCCTTGCAATTAAATCAAGAGCAGAGAGAAATTCTTGGAAGAAAGGTAGACTGACCTGGATGATGGGATCATTTGGCTTGATAGCCACTGCAAAGAGATTCATCAGTCAGAAAGGAGGCTGTGAATCCCATCTAAAGCTAGCTCTGGAGCCTTATCTCAGAAGAAAACATAAGCTCTTACAGTCAGTGAATATCCCTCCAGGAGGGATGGGGAAACCCTTTGTATAAGCCAAAGGCTGATAATTATATCAGGCAATTAGGAGGAAAGTGGTCATTACAATGACAACACAGGTGTCACAAAGAATCCTTAGAGATATAGAATGCCTAACCCAGTTAAAGAAAACTGGTGTCTCTTCCCTTGATGAAAAATTAAAAAGCCACCATTTATCAAAGAGACCTTACTTCTGCTTCCATTTTACTCCTAGCATATTTCAGATAGAAAGAGAAAGGAAAAAGAATATTTTCTCTCTCTTAAATAAAATGTATTAGACTAATCAAATCCCTCTGTTGCTAGACTGGGGTACATTTTTGGTCCACACTAACCCATAAAATAAATGGACTCAGAAAAGCAGTTGATTCAAGTGTTTCCACTTGTACTAATTGCTTCTTCCCAGTCATTATCTCATCATGCTGCTTATAATGCAACCATTGTCATTTTCTCCCTCCTACTAAAAACTATAACCCAGCCCCTGAATCCCTGTTAGGTGACCTCTAATAGGCGAGTTATTCCCTTATCTTGCAGTGAACTAAATCTCCCCACCATGTGATCATGTAGGATCACACTCTTCCCTTCCTTCTTTTGACTCCCTCATATTTTTGTCTTCACCCATTAAAATGCAAGCTTCTTGAAGACAGATATTGTCTTGCTTCCTTATATTTATAGCCCCAGCACTTACCACAGTATCTGAAATATGGTAAACTTGTTAACAAATGCTCTACCTTCTATCACTCAGTTCCATCAATATTACCAGTGACAATCCATCACCCTGTCCATCTCTGATGTCATACTTCCTTTTTTTTTCTTGATGAAATTAGACTTGTATTATATCAAGTAATATTAGACAAGGCTACAGTGGAAGCTTAGCAACCCTTGCTCCTGGAAAAGAATAAAAAAAACTGGCTACTCAATTGACCATAGGCCTAAGGGAAAGTCAGTCCCTGGTTTCAAGTGGAACTTATATGATATCATGGAGACCCAAGGATTGGCCCAGAGTTTCAGGAAGTGTTGCACCCTTTGGATTTTTAGCTGAGCCATATAAATGGAGCAATGCCTCTATTCAGTAAGTGTCTATCCTGTCAGAATTTGTGATTGAGAGCTGATTAAACAGGTGAGCAAATTTCAGGAAGCTAATATGTCCCATCTAATCAAGGCTAAGTGTTCTTTCTTTGCCCAAGCCCTCTTATTGGAATGAGTACCACATGGTAATGGGTAAATAATTCTTCAAGGTTGTTTGAGATTCAGATCCTTAAGTTAGTTATCTAGTGTTCATATCATCTAAAGGAGAAGTTATCATGCATGCCTCAAGATGAGTGTCACCACAAGAATTAATTACAGCTATACCTCATTATTCAAAAACTCAATAATGCAAGATGGCCTAGTATAGTAGTTCTAAATCAAGAATGAAATTCACTATACATGATCTCAAAACCCACTTTACAGAATGATAAAGTTCTTCTGACCACATGTTTTGGGGAAATATACTTCTCTACATCTTTTTGTTTATTGGTGAATAAGTTTGACATTCAATTTAGCAAACATTTGTTAAAGACCTACTATATGAAACATGCTATGCAAAGCACTAAGTTTGCAAATGGGTATGGGAGAGGGGAATTAACATAGCCCTTATCTTAAGAGGTACACATTCTCCAGGAGGCCATAAAATGTAGACACAAATAAGTAATTATAAGGAGGGAGAAAGCATTAAGAAATGAGGAAAATCCTAAATAATACAATTAAATTAAATTAAAAGCTTCATATCTTCTGCTATCCTATACCTTTTTTTCCTTTATAGCTTATATCAACCTGTTCATTGCTTATGGATAGCATCTTCCACAAAATGACACATGATTCCATATAAAACACATTCTAATTAAAAATTTGCATGATATCTTAATGTAGAATAATAAGGAGAATAATTAATAAAGGTTAAGAGATTTGGGATTCGGGATATAAGGTTCTCAATTCCATAAGAGCTCTGAGCTCTCATGAACCTGGTTGAATCTTGAAGTGTACTCAAAAATAACTTCATAGTTCATTTTTCTCCACCACCACCAAGACACATATACACAACCAAAATCTGAGAATGTCAAAATATGACATCTCCCTCTAAAAACATTTTCCCTTCAAAGAACCATGGTTATTAAAGCATTAATATACTCAGATATTTAAAAGAATCTGTGAGTCCATCAATTTTGGAACTACAAGAATGATGAAAATCACAATCTGTACATGTCTGCTTTATCTTATGTAATTCTTGTCCATGTCCTCATTCATCACTAAGGGTCTACCCAACATTCCAAAAAGACATTCCTCACTTTCTCCTGACATTGAGAGGGTACTAGTGGAACTCTCCTGGCTATCGATTGATCATTTCTTCCCCTTACCATTTGACAAGTACATTTTTCCCCCTATCATTTCCTAAAAGAAATCTATTTTATTCTCTTCTTCTTGTTTAATTTTAGGCCCAAATTTAGGCCCAAATAAATGTTCATCAAAACTTTGTGACCCAGATAAGCATGATAATAAAAAATTCCACAATTTTTCCATTTAAATGAAGATAATATGGACCACAGACATTCTTCATCCACTTAGTCTTTCCAATGTGGATGGGCAAAATAAACTCTTGATTAATTACATCTCTTTCAAGACTTATGTGTTCCAGGGCTTGTTGCAACCAACACAATAACATCCTCAATCAGGAACATCTGCAATATTTCATTATATGAAAAGAAATACTTTTCAGCTTAGAAAATACTCTTCACATTGGACTCTGGATCTCCTTCATCTGAACAATAAACACCTTTTGTAGAGTATACATCATCTTGTTTTATACTTTTACCTCATGTTTCCAGTCATAAATGTAACAGTGTTGTTTCTGTTGTTATATATTCCAAAGAATCTTGAATGATTTTGATGTCTGGATGAGAATCATCTTGTTGAAAAATAGCTTTTTAAGATAATGTTTTGCTCCATCAAATTAAATACTCTATTATAACCAACAAATGTTATCATTTGTTGGTACAAAGTACCAACAAGCACAAAGTACCAACAAGTACAAAGGCATTTTTGTTCCCTACATTTTTCAATCAATTGCAAAGTAAGAATGAGATTCATTGTTGAATATAGATTACAAAAGTCTGCCTAATCCCTACTAATATTGACAGCAAATATGCCTTCAATTCTTATAAAAGTGATTTGCATAAATGTTTTGTCTAGTTGGGAAAGTAGGCATTATAGGTCAGTCATTGTTGAAGCTTTCACAGTTAAAAAATTTTTTTAATTAATAAAATAAAAGTTTTTTTCATGCCTTTGGTATGTTCCTCTCCTTCAGAAATCTTGCATTTAAATGCTTCAGTGATTTCATATTTGTCTCTCCTCCACCACAGATGCCCTCTATATACATTTGGTCTGATTCAGCTGCTTTTACCTCTTTATTTTCCTTAGTGCCATTTCTACTTCTCCTTTAAGCACAATTAGGACTATGATGTTAGCAAAGGAATGTGGTAGTTCTACTGATCTTAAAAGTGAAAATAGTTTGCTATAGCAATAGTTATAAGCATTAATATTAGATGACATATAAAGAAGAGAAAGAGAACCTGATAGCTATGGAAAAGTTAGCTACATATGTCCTAAAGTAATCAGCACAGAAAGACATATAGTTGTTCATCTTTATTCCATTCTCTTTTTCCTTTATTAGGGCAACTGATCACCTTTGTTACCTGCTCACTTCCAAAATATTTCAAGATGGTTCTATATTTTCCAATTGGTTCAGGATCTCCTCATTGTTCACCTGAAAGCCAATCTTCTATTTGATATCACCAACCCATTGTCCTAACCCATTCACTTTTCCAGAAATCCCTACTCACAACTTTTTGATAGTTATTTGCCCTATGGCATCTCTTTGGTCCCTGCATCACAGAAAACAAAAGTGACAGCTATAAATATGTAAAAGCATTCTTGATCTCTGTATTTTTTCTACAGGCTTACCTTAGAATGTCATTTTCCTTTAGATTTTTAAGCCATTGTAACAAAGAAAAACAGTCCTAGGTGTTTTCCAGTAGTATTTTTATGACTTAGCTCATGATGGGTATCAAAAAGCTTAGTTCTTTAATTTTGCAATTTTAAATGTTCACCACTATTGATACTGTGCTTAAGGCCACAATGGGTCACAGATTACTAGAACATGGGACTGGAACAAAGATAAAAGAGTATAGAGGCTAATCATTACAAGCTATCTGTCAGTAAAGCTAGAGATAAGAGGAAAAGTTCCTAATATTAGTCAATCAGTCCAGAGTAGGGATTTATCAATCATTAGAAACTAACATTGGTGAACCAGGAAGGAAAGCCAGAAACAAGAATTAGTTAGACAAACAGGAACCAGAAAGACACTAATATCCAAAAGCAAGGTTTTCTTTTTCAAAAGCAAATCCAGCAAATGACTAGGACCCAAAAGATTCAACATCAAAATAAAAAGTACAATGGGTTTTCAAATATCCTAGTCACAGACCAGTCCCACCGCAAGAACTTGAGAAACCATAAACAATCCTAAATATAATATAAACAATCTAAATATAAAAGGTCACATAAAAATTAGAGATGGAGATATTTTTCAGCTCTGTGGCTAATGAGAGATTTCAGAGCCAAATAAGAAATAGAAGTGATCACAGAAAACAAAAGTGACAGCTATAAATATGTAAAAGGCAAAAGTTTTTACACAAAAAAAATCATTGCAACTAGAATATAAATTATTGAATAAAAAAGTCTTTACCTCAAATATCTTAGATAAAAGTAATATATCTGAAACATAGGAGATTGACTCAAAAATATGACTAAAGCATTTTCTAATATGTTAAGTGATTAAAGAATATAAGTACATAATAAAAAAATCACAAAATCACAAAATATCAACAATCATATGAAAAATGCTCATTTTTACTTACTCTGAAGTTTCATCACATACTAATCAAATTGGCAATGATAACTTAAAATGGAAATAGTATTATAGGGTCTGAAGAAAGTCAGTCATCCAAATACATAATTTATAGAGCTATGAGCTATTCAAATTCTAACAGAAAATACTTTGGCATTGTTCAAAAAAAGTTAACAAACCCTCTGACCCATGATCCTCCTTCTTGTTGTTGAAATTGTTTGTTTGTTGGTGTTTGTCCTTCACTTTCAAAGAAAACCAAAGACATCACAAGGTAATGTCTTGATTTTCTTGCAAATTGGACAGAATTGCACAGTCATTCTCTCTTCCAGAGTCTTCAAAGTCCAGTAGTAAGACAAAAGTCAAGATGGGCAATAGCCCAGGATACAATTGATAACCTAGGTGTTTTTGATGTCTTACCAAGCTCTAAGTGTGCCCCAGCACCTGCTTTGACTACTTTTGTGGCCAATGGAACAAACTATTCTCATCCACCCATTCTTCTGGGAGAAATCTTCACATGCTTGGGGTAAGCACCCCCTAATTCTTAGATGAGTTTGAGGTTTGTTAGTTATCCACCTGGTTTAGTCCATTTGCCAAGATGTGACCACTGCACATGCAACAGCTTCTTGGAGCCAAAGGTAAAGGTGGATACCAAAGATGGATACGGAGCCCCTGAAAGAGGCTTAGCAAGCCCTTACCCCAGAGGTGCTGTCCTTGAATGCTTCACAAAAGGAACAGGCAGGAACACTGACTTAATACTACCCAGGAAATTAAAATGGGGTTCAAATCCTACATTCTACAATAAATCATTTCTTGTTTCCTCCTTAAAATAAGATTCACTGAAACTTTGTCATCAGGAGGGAGTCTTCAAAAGAATCTTGTAATTCATCTTTAAGAAAAACAGATTGTTATTCAAAGATTTTCACTTTAATAGAGACAACACTTGTTCTGTTTATTCTCTGTGTAATTAGGGCCATACTATGAAGTATGCTCACTGTTGCCTAGCTCTGATAGCTTTCAGATCAATTTTTATTCATATGGCTACTTCCAAGCCCCCAGGGTTTAAAGGCTTATAGTTTGAAGTGATGACAAGTTCCCTTTAATAGCTGCTGAACTAGAAGAGCTGGTAATTCAGAGAATATTCAAAGGTGAGTGATAGCACTTTCAACTCTCTCTTCTGGTGCAAATTCTTCCAAAATTATTTCAAGCCACTACTCCAATACTCGAAGAGACAATGACCACCAAGAAAAAGATTGTTCTAAGTCTAATCTGTTTTAATAGAAAGTCACGAACCCTGAAATTGTTTGGACAAGACATAGCAGAGATGAAATGTTAAATGTCAAACTAACAGTCCTGTAAACTGCTTTATATTCTTATGAGATTTAAGTATCAGTCTCCTGAGAGACTGTAATAATAGTTATAACTTAAATTACTGAATACTGTTTTAAGTTGTTTTATCAACGTACTCTGGGAGTCTTGTATTTATTAGAACTTTGAACACATTTAGAATAAAAGTGAAGCACAATTAGAATTTTTGTGTATAGGAAATAAATACTTGTGCCATAGTTGATTGACATTTGTATATCAAGTAGCTTTGTACTGCCCCTTTGAGGAATATATAAACATGAGCCAAAACCTAAGCCATTAGCAATTTATCACTAGGTTGAGAGGTTAATGAGTCAATGAGAATGGGAAGAAAAGGAAGTCTCCCACCTCTCTTGCTCTCTCTTAGATGACAAGATCCCCTAGGACTGAAACTGGTCCACATCTCCTATCTGGGTGCAGAATTCAAAGGAAACTTTTAGTGCCTAAAGATGAGTTCATCCCTCCCCACCCCATTCTCTGAGCTCCACAGCAATTTCTTAATGTTAGATTGGTATAAGGATCCAAATTACAAAGCACCTATATCCTTATATCAATATCTCTGCAGTGACACAAGTAGATTGATAGATTGATTGCTCTTGGAATAAAAGCAATACTTTCCTTTCATCCCAAAATACTTCCCTCTTTTGTTTCTATTTTAAAAGATAAAAATTGTAAAGTACTTAGCATAATGCCTGGCACATAGTATGCACTATAAAAATGTCAGTTATTATTATTATATTAAAAATAAATCAGGAATTAAATAACTATCAGGATGAGGTAAAAAGAGATCCAAAATGGAAGTCACCTGATGTTTTCCCTTGTCTCCAAGCAGAACTATAGCAAAATTAACTATATAAGTGTTCAACATATTTTTTCAAGACAATCAGAAAAAGATGTCCAACAGCCTTCTTCACTAACTTATAACAAGTCTCACCATCTGAAAACCCCCTTTCCATCTAATCTGAATCACTCTGGTGGAGTTTGAACTCATTTGCTCTTTTGCATACTAGGGGGCAAAAAGGACATTCAGTTATAATCCTGCTAACAGTAAAACTTCCATTAACATGATAATTGTTATTTGATCACCTCTCATACCCTTCTTTTCCCTAAACTAATCATGTGAATTCTTTTAACCTTTCCTCATAGGTTCTCTTTCTCAAACCTTAAATCATTTTCATTGCTCTTCTCTAAACCATCCCCAAGCTTTTAAAGACTAATTTAGGATTGTATATAGGGCAGATGTTCCACAAACTTGTTGATTGATTGACTTGAAGAACTTAGTAATCAGCCCATCATCTTTAATAATATCTTATTGGTTCTATAACCAAAAACCCACCTCCCCAGACACCATCAAAATGAGCATCAAACCTTCCCTTTTTTCCATTAATTAAGCTCCACTTCTGGATTTCAAAGGCTTAGACTATGGCTGCAAATTCTGAATAAGGTGCTAAATTAATTTCAAAGTAGCATTTTACTGCAACCCCTACAATGTTTATCATTATTTTTTTTTTCTCCCAAAACCTGTTAGCAGATTCACTGCTACTGACTTTAAAAACACTGCAAAATGCTAAGGCGATTTTGCTAGCTTGGCATTTTCATGTTATTATCAGCCTAGTGAATTGAGAGACAGCCCTGAAGGTCACAGTTAGACCAGATATGCCATTACTAGTACAGTTTTTTTCTTTTTTTTCCTTAAGTACTATGGGATATATAACACTGTTCAGAGGCTATAAAATAAGATATAATTGATATCCTCTAAAATTTCATTATCTAAATAAAAAAATAAGACATAGGCATATTTAGATGAGTACTTTGAATAGCTCTGTGAATTTATCTAACATACAAAATATATGTAAATATAGGTTTTATAGATAATATATTTTGAGGTAGACCTCCTGTAGCCTAATAGAAAAACCAGTTAAAAGATCTGCTTTTGAAGCCTAGCTCCACCCTTTACTAATCATGCAACCCTGAATAAAGTGCTTAGTACACGTATTAAATGTTTAATAAATGCCAAGGGAATTGACATTGATTTGAGCCAGGAATTTCAGCCTGAATTTTCTGACTCCAAATCTTAAATATTTTCTTTTGTACAAGAGGTTAAAAAAACTTATATTACATTCTTTTTGGAGCTTGAAGATTCAGTCAAAGAATCAATTTATTAAATATCTACTGTGTGCAAGATATCTGGAAAATATAATATAAATGTACATATTGTATTATATAAATATAAAGATGAAAATAAAATAGTCCATGACTTTTAGGAGCTAACATTCTATTATCTAATATCTATTATCAGGGCTTCCTGGCTCCAAACTTCCAAAGATAGATTTCTATCTCCTAAATCACACTGCCTCTCATGGAGGACAAAATGGCAAGGATTTCAAAGAAAATAATGTTTAAGGTAGAAATGAAAGTGTTCTAATATTATAAGGGTTTTGTATTATGCTGAAAAGTAGTAATTATCAAATCTAATGTTAGTTGAAAAAAAATAGATGAGTTGGATAGATGAGATATGAAAGACAGAAATAAACAAATACATCATCCTTTAAGAAGCCCAAGAACACAGACTGCTTCATAAAGGACTCTTTAGTTGGTAAAAACTGATAGAAATATTGAGAAGTAGATTGGGGAGAGGGAATGGGTTGCTTCAGCATTTATGCCACATACAAATATGCAAAGAATTTTTACTTCATTAGTATAAAAGACTTCTAATATGGGAATTTCCTTTATCTCTGTGGATTGCAAACCACCTGATTCAGGAAATAATCTTAAGGGAGTTGCTTAAAGCATATAAAGGTTAAATGGCTCTCCTGTGATCACATAGCAGAGGCAAAATTTGAATAAAGATTTACCTTACTCTCATTCTAATATCTTATTTATTTTATCATTCTACCATTTTATTCTGTCATAAGTTGCAAATGTAAATATTAAAAGTCAAATCATCAAAACTGATTTATTATTTTTAAAATGTAATTAAAAACTTGAGAATTGAATATCATATCTTTCACCACTATAGGTAGGGGGAAAATTCATAACCAGGGAAAATTACTAAATTAATTTTTAAAAGCCCAAACAAAATCAATATAACCAGAATAGAAAGATAAGTATTGGGGGTGTGGGAACCTTTAGACTGAATATATTCTAATAAAATTCTTATGTAAAAAAACTATAGTGAATTAAAACAAATCTATCAGACTAGAAGCCATTGACCAATAGATAAAATGAGATAAAAGGATGTAAAGAAACAAGTTTTCAAAAGAAGAAACTCAAACTATCAACAATCACATGGGAAAATGTTCAAAATTACTAATAAGAGAAATAAAAATGTAAACATCTCAGATTTTGCCCACAAAATTTGTAAAGGTGGAAAAAAATTGTTGCTGTTAAGTACATCAAGAGAAAGTCACTAATTTCTGCTACTAGAGTTGTAAACTGGTCTAACCACTCTAGAAAACAATTTTAATTATACAAGAAAAGTTATTATTAATCTGTTCATACCATTTGATATAACAATATCACTTCTTGATTTGCATTTCATCCTTCCCTCCAAAGAAGCCAATAGCAAAAAGGTCATAAGTGCCAAAATATTTATAGGAGCATTTATTTGTAATAGTAAAAAGCAGGAAACAAAGTTTGAGTGAATGGATTTAGAAATAGTTGGACAAATTATGGCATTATAAAATACAATGGAATATTATTGTATTATCATATAAAGAATTCAGGTATATAAAATGTATGAATGTTTGCATAATGAAAAAAGCAACAAATAGAACTATATATTATACCTATAATAAGCTAAATGAAGATAATATTAAAAGTCAACAATTTTTTTTTGTTTGTTTTTTGGGTTTTTCTAGACAGCACAGTTTATTAGAAAGCTTTCCTTCACCCTGACCCTAAATCTTGCTCTCTCCAGCTTCTTCCTGTTATTTTCTTTTTATTTTGTTTACATCAACAAGTCTTAAATCAAATAGATGGCCAATGTGGATTCCAATTATAAAAGTTGAAATATGCATTCTTTCTTTCTGTCAACAAAAGATAAATAAAAATGGAAACATATGCATCATGTCCCAACCACTATATTATCTACAATGACATATTAAATATTTTTTCCAATTCTTTTAATATGAAGATACTAAATCAGAAAGAGGGGAATTGTTTGTTGGAAAGTAACTGATGTGTCAAAGCAATTTTTTTTAAAAATTAAGAGATAACAAGGCTTTTGAACTCAAATGGTGAAAATAGGATTGTAGGATTAGAGAAGGGGTCAGTGCATTTGGTAATAAGGAAGGCACTAAGTGAGGGTTGAGAACCATTTTTGTACAATGATAACAGCAGAAGCAAAATTGTGAAAGGAAGAATGGACAGATGAAAACACAGAAACAGTATGACTACTCTTTCTAGAAATTATCAGTGAAAAGAAAGGTGAATATGAAATAATACTTTGACAAGTAACAGAATCAAAGTAACATTTTGGGGTGTTTTAATTTAGGGGTTTTAAAGTTGGATTTTTAAAATTTTGCCTCATTATGTTTTTAATATAAAAGAGTCTTTGTTATGCTTATAAGAAGCAATTTAAGAAAGCATCTTACCCTAGAAACAAGGGTATGTGTGTAATGATTTATGGTAAATTATTTTTTAGCAACTGGGTATGTGTAACACAGAGAAGGGCCTTCAAGAACTTGAAATGCTGGCATGTAGAAAACAGATCTAACTTCCATTGCAGATTAGGAATAAAGAGTAGATTTGATTTCAAATTCTTGTAAAGAAAATCTTCCTAAGAATTAGAGTCAACCAAAAATGAAATGTGCTACCTTGGAAGACAAAGAGCACCAAATGCCCCAAACTATAGCTATGAATTTTTGCAACTTGGGCAACCAACAAAAATTATGGCAAGCAGCATGAAATGTTCTCCATTTAAAAGGGATGGATAGAGCAGAATTTCCCAGTGTAGAATCCAATTTTAACTAATTATTTTTGCTAATTAGGTGCTAAGTTCTTGTTTCAATATTGCTAAAGAACTCCAAGTACTATCAAAACCCTCTAAATTTGTCACAAGAAAGTTAAGCTCTAGTTGACCCATCCTAGATTTGGTTCCCCTGTACCAAAGGGCTTCAGATAAATGCTATAGAAAACTATAGAAGAAGAATTCATAATTTCTGGTATACCATGGATCCTTTTGCCAGGCCCTTCTGTGAATAATGTTTTTAAATGTGATATATGATATGATATGTCATAAAGTACACAGGATTACAAAGGAAATCAATTATTGAAATATAATCATTGAAGTGGGTAACTAGATGGGACAATGAATAAATTGCAAGACTTGAAGTCAAGAAGACTTATCTTTCTGAGTTTAAAATCTGACCCCAGACACTTAATTGCTCTGTGACCCTCTTACAAGTCACTTAACTTCTGTTTACTAGTTTCTTTAAATGTTAAAAAAAATCATTTTTTTTTTTTATCTGCCTCACAGGGTTGTTGTGAGGATCAAAGAAGACAATACTTGTAGGAAAAAAGTGCTTACCATAATACCTGGCACATAGTAGGTACTTTATAAATGTTTATTCCTTTCTTCTTTTTTCTTTCTTCCTTTCTCTTCCTAACTACAAATTCAATACTCTTTCCATTGCATCAGTTTCTTGTTTGTGTGTGTCAGTCCCATTTTATTGACAATATGTTAGCATTAATAATAAGATGTTTAATTACCCAGAAATATGGTTCCTCAAACTTTTTTTTCTTCTTTTTTTATTATAGCTTTATATATACAAAACATATGTAAGGGCAATTTTTCAACATTGACTCTTGCAAAAACTTCTGTTTCAACTTTTCCCCTCCTTCCCTCCACCTCCTCCCCTAGATGGCAGGTAGTTCCATACATGTTGAATACATTAAAGTATATGTTAAATAAAATATATATATATATATATATATATATATACATATTTATGTAGTTATCTTGTTGCACAAGAAAGATCGGATTTAGAAAGAAGGTAAAAATAATCTGAGAAGAAAAAACAAAAAGAAAGCAAACAATAACAGAAAGAGTGTAAATGCTATGTTGTGGTCCATATTCATTTTCCTGAGTTCTTTCTCTGAGTGTAGCTGATGCAGTTCATTACTGCTCTATTGGAACTGATTTGATTCATCTCATTGCTGAGGATGGCCAGGTCCATCAGAACTGATCATCATGTAGTATTGTTGTTGAAGCATATAATGATGATCTCCTGGCCCTGTTCATTTCACTCAGCATCAGTTCATGTAAGATTCTCCAGGCCTTTCTGAAATCATCCTGTTGGTCATTTCTTATAGAACAATAATATTCCATAATATTCATATACCACAATTTATTCAGACATTCTCCAACTGATGGGCATCCACTTAGTTTCCAGTTTCTAGCCACTACAAAGAGGGCTGCCACAAACATTCGTGCACATACAGGTCCCTTTCCCTTCTTTAAGATCTCTTTGGGATATAAGCCCAGTAAGTACTAACACCATTGCATCAGTTTCTATTGACTTGAGCTAAGATATTTAAAGGCCATGTTCTTCTTTTATGTTCTTCAAACATAACAACCCACATCAGAGAAAAACCAAGCTAAAAACACAGCATTCTTCTGGTATGAAAGACATTCTGAAGAGTTTCTCTTGGGGTCATATTTATCAATTTTCTTGGTCTTAGGTATAGAGATAGAGATGATAGAAACAGAGAGAGACACCAAGAGAGAGATAAATATATATGTGTGTATGTGTATTTATATATGTGTGTATATTTTGGTGTGTATGTTTGTATGTGTGTATATTTACATGTGTGTGTGTGTGTGTAGAGAGAGAAACTGAGATAGAGACAGACAGAGAGGCAGACAGAGGCAGAGACAGAGAGAGCAAGTCACTTAAGCTCTAAGTATCCCCAGGCAGCTCTAAGACTATAAGTTACAGGTGAGTTGTCCATTTGCACCAGTGGCAGGAGTTTTCACACTGGAAATCCCCTAGTTTCATAAACCATATGTATGGACTAAAACAAAGAGAAAAATTCTGATTCACAAATACAGTGAAGTTGGTAAACCTCAAAAATACCACAGTCCTGCAAAATTTCTAACAAAACAGGATAGACAAACTGACAGCTGCTGGAATTAGCCATGATAAATGGGCCTGCCACAGAGGATTAAAGTTGAAGTCTTCAGGGACCTTCTGATTTCAACCTGAAGGTTTCGCAGAGACTGTCCTGGTGTGACAACAGAACATCTGCTCAAAGAAAAAGTGAAAAACGGGAATGAGGAAGTGCCACCTGAGCCACTCAAACATTGGTAACAGTAAACAAGCTATTATCCTTGAATTGGTGAATATATAATGTGTTTACCACCCAGGACAATGAATATCAGATTATAAATACCAACATTTCTTTGAATATAGCTAGCATCCTATTCTTTCCCTTTTTACATCATCATTCTCATTCCCTTTCTACTCCCACTATTACACGAGCTGTCAAAATGTCACCAAAGAAGATATGGGTACAGTGGGGAAATGCTGTATGCAAAAGATTAATATTAATGCCAAGAAACTCTAAGGAAAAAAAAGGGACAGTCACTAGTGATGCATAGTATGCATTAATAGGAGACTTTCTGAAGTAGCAGATGTGTAAAAGGGCTACAATGAACATGTGTTTCAAAGAAGGGGGAAGGGGATTTAATGATTGGAGCAGTGAATTGAAAGTTAAAAAGTCCTGAATTCTGTTCCTAGCTCTGACAGCAACTGGTTGAGCAAATACGAAAGGTACAGTACATTTCTAGTCTGGCCTCAGTCTCCCCACCATCCAGAACAGAGACTATGCTTCCCTACCCTGGAAGATTTTTTCCACTTATATCAAGACTCCACCCTGAAACCAAGCTTAAAAATCCAGTGATTAGCCCCAAATCATGCTTTACATCCTTCTATTCTGGATATCTTGAGATATCTTATCATCTTATCATCTACTCTACTACATCCCACATGCCTCCCAGCTACCACTTCATTTTCCACTTCTTGCTTCCATTAGTAATTAAATGAATTCTACCATTGCTTCTGGAAAAGGCATAACCATGGATTGCTCCAAGGGTCCACTTAAAATCCCTGTGACTTTCAGATAAGAATTCCCTTTATTAGTCATCCCCCGATATTTATTGCTTCCCCTACTAGAATGTAAGTACTTTGAGGACAAGGACATTTTTATCATACCTAGCACAGTGACTGGAATAAATAATAAATGTTTTCTGATTTGGTTTGTCAATTCTCCTAACTTCAAAACAATCATGATGAGTTCAACTATTCCTTTCTTATTCTGGAATATATGTTCATTCAGGCACTAAAGAAAGAAAACTTTAACCCCTAGTTGAAAGAAGAATCCTTCTTCAGCTCTTGCTACCATATGTATCTGCAAGAGTAGAGCTACTTCTTAAAGAATGACAGAAGCACACAAGCAAGAAAGCAGGGAACAAGCACAGACAATTCTGCAAGATCTGTGATTACTTGGAACAATTGGTCCCAAGCAGAAATGTTAGTACTGAGTAACCCCTGAACAGAACAACTCCATAATTACTCCACCAATACAAACAGACAAGCAGATCTTCAAAGGACAAGAGGCACCAGCCCTATCTTCCCCCTTGCCAAAATCTAAGGCACCAGCCTGGGAAGAAACAGTAAAGCTTACAACATAAGTAAGGCTGGAGGGAGCCAGCCACCTGACACTGCAGAGTACAAAAAGCCCAAAGAAAAATCAACCTCTAGTGTTCAATATTTAGAAACATAACCAGGGTAAAAAGGGAGCCAAGTTTCTAATAATCATTCCCCAAAGATATCTCACAATAACTTTTATAGGAAATGTGCCACTCTGAGTTCAAGGTAGAAGTGCCATATTATTTAGCATGACCACCAGGTGGGGAAGGAATAAAATATATGTAAAGCAATAGTTGCCAGACCTATGAGATCTTTTGCCTGATGTCACTTCATAGACTCACAAAATCCCAGGGTTGTAAAGAATTTCAGAATTATTTCTCCTCTTTTCCAAGTCAGTTGCTTTTCAATAAACATTTCACATTTTCTTTCATTCTTTTGACTTCATTTTATTGTTTCTTGATGTCTTATGTAGTCATTATCTTCCACTTACCCAAGTCTAACTTTTAAGGACTTGTTTTCTTTTTGTACCTCTTTTTCCATCTGGCCAATTCTAGTTTTTAAGGAAATTTTGTGTGTCTTTTTTTAACCAACTTTTTTTTCACAGTTTTCTGCTTTTCCTTTTATTCTTTGCCTAATTTTCCATTTACCAGTATTAAATGATTTTGAGAACCATTTTTAAAAAGTTCTTCCAGGAATTCTTGTGGGACTTGTGTCCCATTTATTTTTTTCCCTTTGAGGCTTTGCTTATAGTTGTTTTGATGGCATTGTTTTCTGCGTTTAATCTTCCCTGTCACCATAATAACTTTTTAGAGTCAGGTTCTTTTTCTTGCTTATTTTCTTTTCTACCTATTTCTTGATTTGGAATTTAATGTTAATGTTGGCCTCTATTCTCAGTGTGAGAAGTGAAGGAGAACTGTCTTTCACACAGCTATTTTCAGAACTAGGTCTGGGGGGTTGAAATTTTTCGGTGCTCCCAAGGAAGTGAGATCTAGGAAAGGGTGTGATTTTTACTCCCCTGGTCTGCACTCTGATCCTTATCCAGGAAGGGCCTCTGATCCCTTGGAATTGCAATCAGGACTGTTGCTCAGGGTTCTTGATCTGGTGAGACCAGCAGTAATACTGATCCTCAGAGTTTTCACTCCCTTTTGGTCAAAAGAACTCTTTCCTACTCTTAAACTATAACACAGAAGTGGATATAAGCAATAGAATTGCCAAATAGCTCCAGAGCTAGCACAAGGGTCCCCAGTAGTCTCTTCTTTATGAATTTCCACATCTCCTCACTGTCTCTAGCTTAGGAGTTCCCAAAGCCTCTGCTGATTCTATTACTACCACCTAGTCCTATCACCTGTGTTTCATCCACACGGCTCCAGCCCAGTCTCTATGGCCATTACATATCTTAGGTTGAAACAATGTCTCACTCTGACTTTTTATTGTTTCCGCCTCTCCAAAATTCTATCTGAAGCATTATTTTAAAGTTTTTTTGGAGGAAAACATTGGGAGTACTTAGCTAAGCATTTCCCTAACCAGCATCTTGTTTCCACATTCTCCACTACTTTTAATTCTGTCCACCACAACTAAGCTGAACAAGTCCAGTCATTCTGTCATATAAAAGTTCTTAAGATATTTTAAGTCAGCTATCATGACATCATAATAAATTTAGCATTTAGCACCCATCCATTCTGTTGGTTAAAATTCCCAGTTCTTTCAATTGTTGATTATATGGTAAGGCTGCTGAAGAATGGAAATTAGAGTAAGGAAAATATGGGTTCAATATGGCATTCAGTGGCAATGTCATAACTCTCTGAGCCTCAGTTTCCTTGTCTATAAAATAAGGATAATAATAGCACCAACCTCAAGCTTGTTGTAAGAATCTGCTTTGCAGAACTTAAAATACTATATAAATGTGAGATATAATTACCCTTCACCATTATGAATGACCTCTTCTTGATGTTCTCATGCTTTCAATTTTTCCCCAAAAACAATGTGTAAACATGATTGAACACAGTATTCCAACTGTGGCCCACTCTCACATGACCCCATTCACCATGGCTCCTCTTTCTTAGTGGGAAGAATTCATTCCAACAATGCCTATTCTCTACTTATTTCACTAAGATGTCATGAGAAAAAAAAATTAGGCCAAAAATGCTAAAATTTTTTATCTCCTTGGGAAAAAAACAGAAATAAATGTGCAGTAGGCATAGGGACCCTAAATAGGTGCTAAAGCTTCCAGAAGCATACAATCTTTTGTTATATCAGATGCCTATAAAACTTAAAAGATCAACTAAAGCTAAGTACAGAGACCTTGACCTACTTTTCATGGTTCTGGAGATTATTTTAAATGCAGAAAATAAACACATTCTAAAAGGTTAAAAAAAAAAAAAGCCTCTCCTGTCATCACTCAGCTAGTTATTGTCCACATATCTATCTAAATTTTACATCTCTGACCCACTAGTGCAGAACAAAACTCTTCACATCTTTTTTTATTATTATTGTAAATATCCAGCTTTCCATTTTCTGTCCCTGTCATTGTTTTTTGTAGACAGGTACCATTTCTGTCATTCAAAACGTGTTCACTTATCCATCTAGTATAGTTTTGAAAGTGGCATATTTGTTACCAAACTCACAAGCATTAGACTATAACTGTAAGCTTAGGACTTAGCAGATTGCACATCTACTACATGAACACAATATTAAGAAAAGGAGAAGGTAAAAACAAATTCAATTAAATTACTCATTCATTAATCATCTATTCTGTACAATACAAATATAAACAACAAAAATTTGGTTGAGCCATGTCTGCCTTTTTTTTTTTTTACCCTACTTGGGGTTTTCTTGGCAAAGATGCTGGAGTAATTTGCCATTTTCTTCTCCATCTCATTCTACAGACAAGGAAACTGAGGCAAACAGAGTTAAGTGACTTGCCCATGGCCAAATTTGAACTCAGAAAAATAAGTCTTACTGACTCCAGGTCAGACACTCTATCTACTATACCACCTAACTATTCAAACAACAAAATAGTTCCTTTTTTTGTTTGCAGATTGGGGTTTACAAACTAGAGTTGAGGAGAAAGGATAATGCATATTCACCTAAAGAGACTTTTGAGATCATCTAGTCCAAACTATGCATGACCAAGAATACACTTTACAAACTTACCACTGAGTGTAGAATCTGTCATCTCCCAAGGCAAATTATTCCATTCTTAGAACCAGTTATTAAAAAGCTAAGTTTGAAATAAATTTAATTTATGTTATATATGATATATGTGTTACATATATATTTCACATATGTATATGTATTACATATACAGACATATCTAAATGTATAAGTATTATAAGTATAGACATATCTATAGACAACTAAATGCATAAATACATTTGAGGTCCCAGTAAGATATCCAGGTGGAGATAGCTATCATGAATTTGAGAATGTAGAAATAGATCCCAGGAAAAAGATGAGAAAGAAACAAAAGGAACACATAGGGAAAGGCATCAAACGTAGACAAAGAGAGTCTGCAGAGAGAAGCAGAGACAGAGAGATAAATTCTCAAAAACTATTCATTTCCAAATCAACATATAAAATGGAAAACTACCAAGATTGTAAATGCAAAGGAACTTATCTATCATTTTAAAAGTTTCAGACTCACATTCACACATTATACATTAAAAACTTTAATCAATTTAGAAATATTATTTTAGTCATAAATTCCTTCCTCTTCCACAGGTCTTAGAGGTAAACTATCCTATGCTCTTCCAATTTATTTATTATCTCATTCTTTATGCCTAGATCATGAACCCATTTTGATCTTATCTTGGTGTATGGTGTTCAGTGTGGATCAATGCCTAGTTTCTGCCATACTAATTTCCAATTTTCCCAGCAATTTTTGTCAAATAGTGAGTTCTTATCCCAAAAACTGGGGTCTTTGGGTTTGTCAAACACTAGATTATTAAACTTTATTCTATCCACATACACTTTCCAGAATCTAACAAAGGCTCTGTACAATCTCTTTCCACATAATAAGACACAGTCCCTTGCCCTCAAAGAGCTTGATAAAATATGTGTGAACAAGTGTCTCATATTATTCATTAACACAATATAACACACATACATTAAGAGTAGCTGATGGAAAATGAAGAAATGGCCAACCTGCTGAGCCTTCTTTAAATAGAGGCTTTAGGGAGAGTTTGAGGTTTTTTGCTTGTTTGTTTTTGTTCCAACCCTCAACTCTCCAATCAGAGGGGCAGAAGCAACTGAGAAAAGTATGAGTACCAAAGCTGAAGCAATTTCCATGATGATTAAATTCCTAATAGTGAACTTGTCCTGAGGACATGATGATGAAATCAAGCAAAGCAGCTGATGGGAAATTAGATCCAGAAAGGTTTAAGTAATTTGCCCTGAATTTCATGGGTAGTAATCAACAGAACATGAATTTGAATCCAGGATATTTGTTACTGAATCTGATATAACTTTCCTTTAGTCCATCCTTCCTCCATTAAAGCTGATTAAGCATTTTATGGGGAAATTCAATTGAAAGATGGAAATTGTTGAAAATGTATTGAATTTCTATCAATTAATAACCATTTATTAAACATTTAACTATGTGTCTGCCATGTACTATGCTAAACCCTGAAGATATAAAAAGATGCAAGATAGTCCCTTCCTTCGAAAAACTTACAATCTAATGGGGGAGTCAATATCCAAACAAATAATATAATAAGCAAGCTATCTACAAGATAAATAAGAAATAATTAATAGAGGAAAGACACTGGAATTGAGGGGGGGGGGTGAGAAAAATCAGTGCACATGCATGAAAAGTACCAGCCCTGAAAGGGTAAAATTTTAAATCTTTCACATCCTTTTTTCCAGGCCCTGCTATCTCTCCAGCCTACCCCATCCCCACAAGAAGAATTTATGCCTTCCTAATCTTCCCTTTCCCAGAATTAAAAGCAATGTGGCCCAGTAGATAAAGCATTTTGCTTGGAATCACAAAGACCTAGATCTCAATTCTTTCTTAAACATTTACAAGCTGTGTGATGCCGTCTGTCTCAGTTTCTTCACCTGTAAAATGAGAGGATGGAACTCAATGACATTTAACATCTCTTTCATCTCTGAATCTGTGAACTGGTAATCAAATTACAATAATTTTAAAATAGCCTTTGTCACACCTTTGGCTTTGGAGAAAATGGGACAAAGTTGTTGGGAGAGGCAATGATGACTCACTAACTGTTCAAACTAACAGGTTTGGGGCTATACTCTTTGCCTGTTGAAAATTTTTTAAACTTATTTAGCAAACATTGCAACCCAAACACATGAACAATGTAGTAGTTTCCATGAGATTGAGTTAAATATCATTTACTCTCAGATTTTCTGATGACATGGTTTATGCTCACATGATATTAAAATTTAGGTGTCTTCTAAGAACCTTGTCTTAGAACCCTCTAAATCCAGAAATGGTCAGAAAAAATCACCCAATCTCATATAGCAGAACAGCTAATAATAGAGCAGTTCATGACCTTACAATTATTCCATAAGCCTGCCATGAGAATTAAGTTCATGCTATCTACCTAATACAATTCATGGAGCCTAGAAATTGCCTATCAGTTGTATATACCATTGAACATACATCCTTCAAGCCATTCTAGGTCTTTTACAAACCAGTAAGGAAATGCTATCTTCCAGTAGAATGGAAGGTCCTTGAGGGAAAGAACTGTTAAATTCTTGTTTTTCAATTCCTATAAGATAGAATGTGCTAAATGTCTGTTTATATTGTTGAGTTTGCATGACCATAGATTCAGAACTGGGAAGAACCTCAAAATTTATCCAACATTCTCATCTTACATATAAGAAAACTGAGACCTAGACAGGTTGTCATATGCCCAAGGCCATATAGCTTGTGGGTAGTGGTCATATAGCTTGTCAGTAGTAGAGTCAAGATTCCCTGAAGAGTGCTACCATTCTGTTGAGCTGAGCTGAGAGGAGAAGTGGCTCCTCAGAGATGAAAGGAGTCAGTCAAGGACAAAGTTATATAATGTATATGGAATCTAATGCTGATACTTGAAAATTTGTAATACAAAACCAGCAAAGCATACTTTGAAATTACAAGCTGAATGTTATCTCCAAACCTGGTACATTCTTTTATTCTTTCAAAAATGAAAGCAATTTTCCAGAGCTGAAGAGGTCATCAGAAAATTTCATCTGATAATAATATTAGAAAGGACTACAAAATTACAAGATGATGAAAAAAATTGCTGCATAGGAATGCATTTGAAGTATTCTCATTTTCTTTAAAATTTCACTTAGGAAAAAAGAAAGAAAGAGAGAGAGAGAGAGAGAGAGAGAGAGAGAGAGAGAGAGGGAGGGAGGGAGGGAGGGAGGAAGGAAGGAAGGAAGGAAGGAAGGAAGGAAGGAAGGAAGGAAGGAAGGAAGGAAGGAAGGAAGGGAAGGAAGGGAGGAGGGAGGGAGGGAGAATTTAGCTATGGATTCAAAATCTTCCTCAGGTATTTTTCTAGCCTCATCTCCTTCTACTAGTAGAAATGCAGACTCTTTCAGATATTTATCTTTTAAATTGATAACTTCATTTTTAAAAGATACTTCTTTACTCTCCTATCCCTCATAATAAAAGGTTTTTCAAAACAAGAGAAAAGAAGAGTTTAAGAAAAGTAATCAATATATAAACTATATCTGATAATATATACAATATTCTAAATCCATAAGAAGTTCGGTACTAACTTCTTCAAAAAAAAGAAAGGAAGATAAATTTCCTCACCTCTTCTCCCAGGAACAATTTGGGGAATTGTAATTATGTGGTATTGTTTGCCTTTTTTGTTCTTTCATTTACATTGTTTCAGCCAATGTGTACATTATTTTCCTCGTTCTGTGAAATACAGTTTTTAGATTAGGAAAGGACTTTAGAGAACATAGATTCTAATTCTCTAATGCTATAACTAAAAACACTAAAACCCAGAGAGGCCCTGTTCATGGACACACTATCTATATTAGTATTAGTTATGAGTGGTAATTCTCTTTTCCAGACAAAATAGACCCCCCCAGAAAAGAAAAACTGTAAAATAAATTCTTGTTAAATTGAATTGCATTGGATTCCCATCTCTAGCCTTTTACCTAAATCATTCCTTGCCTAAAATGTGATTCTTTCTTCATTCTATCTTGCCTAATTCTATTTATCCAAAGTTTAGTTCCCCAGACCACTTTATCCTTCACAGCTCTTCAGCTCCTCTGGAAATCTGAATATATATGCAAAAAACACATATTAAGCACTTACTATGTTGTAGGAACTATGATAAGCACTAGGTTTACAAAAACAAATAATTATATAATGCCTGTCCTCAAGGAGCTTACATTCTAATAGGGGACCAAAATTCTCCTGATAGGGTTGATTAGGAGTCAATTAGGTCAAAGGAATCACAAAGATGTGCATAGACAACCAATTGATACACCATTTCCAAAAGCAATGGAATTATTGATTTGATTACTATTCCAGGAGCAAGATGTTAAAAGTGGGAGAAAGACACTGGCAGAGCAGATGCCAAAGTGGCATGGTTCGGTGGACAGATAGATTATGAATCATGGACTAGGGACTATCAATTAATTGACAATTTTTCCATGCCAGCTAAACATTTTTCTTGTGTTCTTGTCTTACAGTGTTATGGAACTTTTCCTATTTTTATGCCTTGTAATCCCCATCTAAACTCACTTCCTTAACTATAGCACTCCTATCTTTTATTCATTCATTTACTCTTTCAACATCTATTGCTCACTTAATATATTCAAGGTATGGTGCTAAGTACCACACTAGTTATAAATGAAATAGGAGAAATGAACTCTACTCTTAGCGAGTTTATAATGTTCTGCATATAGGAAATGTTTAATAAATATTTGTTGATATGATTTCAAAATGATATGAAATCAAAAGGACAGAAATACCACTAGATAAGCAAAGTTCTTTTTGTGTATTGATTTTCCATCTCTAGCCACAGGGTATAGGTTCTACTATGGTAACAGTGTCACAGCTGTATAGTTTCCAGTACTATCTGTCATCATTCCATCCTTAACAGCCCTAGTCATAAACAGATACATCAACCAAACCAAGAGTTCCCCAGTAGCCATGGCAACATAAGTTTACACAAGCTAAATCTGCTTAGCCCCAGAGATAGCCAGAGAAGAGAGCAGAGTTGAGTTGGGTTGCAAAGTCATTTAGTAACCAAAAGGATCAGTGCCATTTGGGACCATCTGCCATCAAGTATTTTAAAGTCTCAAGTAAATTCAAGTAAATTTGTATTACCTCATTATATATTGAATAATGGCTTTAATGATAACCAGCAGGACTACTGCAAACGTAGTTGATTCAATAAACCCCTACTATGGAAATGGCACTTTACTAAGTATCAGAGATTTAAAGACAAAAACAAAAAAAGAATCTTTGTTCTCATTGCTGAGTCTACTTACAAACTGGGATATAACATCTTCACAGAGAAGTAAACAGAAAATACATCCAAAATAACTTAGGGATACTAAAAATTGGGGGCTCAGGATTAACTTCATGTAAAATGAAACTACTGAGCTAAATTAACCCCATTTTCTTTTCTGTATAATCCAGAAGTTGACCAATTCAAGTCAAGCATTGCACTCCTTCAAGCTATGAAAATACTAGCAATTGTTCTGTTGAAAGAACTAAACCAACAAAAGTAAATACAGAAAATCATTCCTTTAATATGATCTGATCCATCATTTTACTGATAATTGGCATTAATAAGAAGCTGATAATTGGAGGGTAGTAGGAATATCACTGGCCTGGGATTTTTCAGACCTAAATTCTAGTCCCACCTCTTTCCCTAGCTATGTGACTTTGAGGGAATTCACTTAACTGGATTTTAATTCCCTCATCCAAAACGTATAATTCATTATTATGCTTTCTGACATACAAAAGATGTGACCTGTATTACCTCACACAATTTTCACACCATCATTCTAAGGCTGGTACTTTACAATTATTCTCTTTTAGCAGTTTAAGAAACAAGAGTCAGAGAGATTGTGACTTGTCCAAAGTTTTATAACTACTCATAGCAAAGCCAGATTTTGAAACCAGATCTTTGAACTTGAGAGTACAAGAATCTCCCATCTACATCATGACTCCAGAGTAGCAACCTATGACTCAAACATCATAATAGCCATTACATTAGAACATTACTATGCAAGGATCCCACAACTTGTCATTGTCTTAATGCAGATGATTCCTAGATCTATTATCCTCAGTTTTGACCTTTGTCTTGAACATCAAATCTGCATTTTCCACTATCTCCTATATGTCTCCAAATGAAAGTCTTTTCATCATCTCAAACTCAATACTTCAAAATAATAGAACTTTTCACCAGTTTTTTTATATATTTTCACATTTCTTTCATCTCTCCAATTGTTTTCCTTTTCCCTTTTCTTTGACATATGCTTAGGATATCTCATTACCACTTACTATTGCAATGGTTTCCTATCTGATCTTTCTTTCTTCATTGTACCTCTCAAATTCTTCCTTGACACTTTTGCCATAATAATCTTCTTCATACAAAGATCTATGTCACTTCTCTGTCCAAAACTTTTCAATGACTTTTAAATAAAAAATCAACTATTTAGTTTGGTACTTCAAGCATTCCATAATCCAGCTCTATCTAACTGCAAATTTCTCTCTCACTATTTCTTTCCATATCACTAAGCCTCACTAAAACTAGACAATTATTCACCAGTTTTCTTATTTTTTTTAAACTCACTACTGTTACTATTTAAAACACAGTATAATATTTCTCTTTTAATTATAGGTGTTTTCCTGTGATAAAAAGTATTTCCTGTCTTTGTGCATGAATATCCCATAACTTTCACACAAATCCCTAATGCCATCTCTTGAAAGGGAATCAAATTAGTGCCTAACTCTAATGACATACAAGCAAGATCCTGAGGAAATAGCAGTCATTTAATAAATATTTTCTGATTGATGCATTTGGGAAAGGAGAAATATGGAAGACTTGCCTGAAGCTAATCAACAAAGCAATGACCAAACCAAGGAGATAGTATAAATATTTTATTTATAGTCATAAAACCTTAGAGTTGAAAAGGCCAATTTTAAACCAATACAACCTTTACTTCAAGTATCAATTCCCATTGTACTACTCAGAGATCTCCAATGACAAGGAACTCACAATTTCATAAAATAGCTCATTTAATTTTTTTGGAAAGTTTTCCTTGCTAGGAAATGGTTCATTTCAAGTCAATATTTATTAAATGTCTACTATGTGTAAAGACTATACTAGACACTGGGAATACAAAGAAGAACAGTGACATAATTGCAACATGTATCCCAACACACACAGTATAAGGCTGAGAAGCCAGGGGAAGAAAGAAAAGAAGATTTAGATGTTGTATTGTAAGAAAATTAGGAAAGGATGAAACCATTTTGAAAGTAGAGCAAAGGTGTCCTAGAAGAGTTGTCACTTTGTAATGCTGGAGAAAATGAGGCAGGAGAGAAATTAGAGAGTTTTTCAATATTTTATTAATTGGAGAGCATAATTGACTGGATAGAACTTTCGTCTCAAAGTATCCAGTGATGAATGGGAGAATCCCAAGTCCTTAAATACCTTTTACAGACAAAGAAGAGGACAGAATCGGGAAACTTTCTTCACAGACCCATTTGGTTCTGTCAGGATGGGGCGAGGCCATAAATTCTTACTAAAAACCAGAGTCAGGATGTCTGAATAAACAGAAGTAAAGATGTCAATGAGGTATCCAGGATAGTCTTATCTTTTGGAATATTTTAGAGGGATAGTCTAAATTCTTGAGGACAGAAAGAGTCAGGAAGTCTGATCTCCCCCTTTTATCTTGAGTCTTACATTGACAACTTATAACCTTAGAGCAAATGGTCCTCAGCCTTAATGGACCAGAGTGGGGTTTTACAATTAAGGGTATGAGGCAGAACAGTTAAAGAAACTGAGATAGAACAATTCAGGGAAACTCAGTCAGGACAATGCAGGGAAACTGAGTCAGGACAATTAAAGAGAACTGTGGCACAACAATTCAGTTGAGTCTTGAAAAAGAAGGGTTTCAACAGGCAGAGACAAAGAACTTACTGACTGCATGGAGACTTGTACAAAAGCACAGAGATGAAAGAAAACAATATATAAATAGGAAACAGCTAGTGGTCCCACATAGTTAGAAAAGATCTTGTTATTTGGCTTAAATTATAACAAAATTTATGTGTGATATGATCTACCCATTGTTCCTATTCATAGGATTTTAAAATTGGAATAGATGTTAAAGATGATATTGAATGGTATAGACAGGTGAAGCTTTCTTGAGAAAGCTTCTTTCTTCTTCTCAACTTCTTCTCAAGAAGTCTATGAGTCTAGGCCTAAGTCATGTGAAACCTATTCCCAGAGGTCTTTAGACCTGGAAGATCAGGCCTCAAGTCCCAGGTTGAAGGAAGTCACATGATCTCCAGGCCTAGGGGTCTCTAAAAATCAAACCCTAAGTCAGCGACTGGAAATGATGTGACCCATAGGAAGCAGACAACACTGGTGACCATTGGTCAAATGAAAGTTACTTTCTTTTAGTCTATCCAAAGAAAAGGCTTTTGTCTTCTGCTATTTAAACAGTTACTGCTTCCTGCTGGTCAAGTTGATGAGTACATGTTGGGAACTGAGATGTCTCCCAGGTGTTTGTGGGCCTCTCCCTGTAGGGACTAAATAAATGTTCTCTCTTTGTACCTGAAGATGTCTCTGATTAGTAAATTTGGGGAAGAGGGTCTAGCACGAATCCCACACAATCTAATTCAATGGTTCTCAAAGTTTTGGTCTTAGAACCTCTTTACATGCTTAGGAATCATTGAAAATCCCAAAAAAACTTTTATGTGGGTTCTAACTATAGATATTTATCATATTAGGAACTAGATTGTCTAGATATTGTTATAATATTTTGACTTTTGAAGCCCTGAAAGGATCTTGACAAGCCCCATGGGTCCCCAGACCAAACTTTAAGAACCACTGATTTAATTGAACACCTTTTGTTTTATAGATGAGTCAAAAAGGTGAAATGATTTGACCTTTGTTAACGAATAAAATTATTGGCCAAAAAAGAATCCATGTCCTCTTATGCTAAATCTAATGGGATTTCTATTTTTTTTTTATCCAATTCTTCCCAATTTACCCAGGGTGGAAGAGTAGAGGCTATTGATAGTCCTGATTCCACTTCTTATCAACAAGGACCTTTGACCTGCTGTACTTCCAATCTAAACTTGTTCATCACTCTTAGGCAAACTTGTCTCTGTCTCTCTCCCTCTTTCCCTGTCTCTGTCTCTCTCTCTTTCTCTCTTTCTCCCTCCCTCTCTCTTCCCTCCTTTGTGTGTGGGAAGTGGAATGGAAAATGTAAGTTCCCAGCACTTCTAAGGGGTCACCATATTGATAAGGAATTTAATGTAGGGGCAGCTAAGTGGGGAATTGGATAAAGCACCAGCCCTGAAGTCAGGAAGACCAGAAAATCTGGTTCCAGACACTTAACACTTCCTGGCTGTGTGATTCTGGGCAAGTCATTTAACCCCAACTGCCTCAGAAAAAAAAAGGTGGGGGGATTTAATGTAGACATTTGATCTATTTAATCTATTGCAGCTCAGAACAATGGATCCACCAGCTTCAGCCTCCTCAGTAGCTGGGTTTAAAGATGCAACCCAACCTAATTCATTGGCTTTCTACACATTCTTCCAATAGAATCAGTTCCTAGTCCCCAAAAATATTATAAGCCCCTTATACCAAGTTAATAAAAGTTTTAATCGTTTATAAAAATTGATATCTAATTGTGGGCTCTCATTCAAATCATGTTCTGAAAGGATTAGCAGAGGGATTCTCAAATAAAGATCTTCTTTCTAAAACCTCTACCCACCATGTAGTAGAACGGAGAAGAGAGGGAGCAGCTTTCGGAACAGCCTGTCCCCCAGCCACAATAACCAAAAATGGGATACAAACTATTGAAAAAAAAAAATGGTGCTGGTACTTAACTGTTTAAAAGATCACTTGCTTTATGCTGTCAAATTGTGGGGTAGGGGAAAGGGGCAGAAGTTGTTAAATAAAAAAGAGGGACAAAGCATATTCAGTCAACAAAATTGCCCATATTAATGATTCTGGTGCTTTGGGCATACTTCAATTCTCTCTGATTAAGACATGGAGGAAATTCATCCAGAATAAAAGACCACTATATCTTCATGTCTTCTTTTCTATGTTCTAATTATATGTGTTCTAGTCAATTTCAGAGAAAATGGAGATGGGGGGGTTTCCTTGTTTTATTGGCTTTAATGGTGTGAATGGCTATTAATTAGAAACATAAAAAGGTTTAAGTATCATCCATAGATTAAAAGTGTTCAGTAGCGAAGACTCAGTTTATATTCAACTTGTGCATGTCACTTAAACTCCTGAATGCCCCCCCCAAAAAAAACTTAGGTTCACATCCAGATACTTCCAACTCCTTCCCTTAATCACCAAGTATACCCAAGTATATCAGCCAGTATAACTAAGGTCCAACTAAGAGAGCTTTATACTTCATTGTTGAATATGAAACAGTCATAAGTTTAAACTGCTCAAAAATCATCAAGGACTTCCTATTGCTTACCAAGTAAAGTTTTACCCTCTTGCCTGTTATTCAGGACCCTGACACTTTCAATCTTAGCCATATCCCTCTCCATATACTGCAAGTACCAGTCATGCTCAACTCATTGTCCCTTTTCTCAAATATACACTGAGTCTCACCTCGGTACTATTGCTTATGGTGTTCCCTATTCGTGGAATTGGAATGCCTTCTGTTTCTTAATCACCTGTCAAATTTCTGTCTTTTAAAGCACAGTTTACATGTTACATGAAACCTGTCTTTACTCCTTCATTAGTCTTATCTAAACTAGTACCTCAAACAGTATACTAAACGAAGTAGGCATTTAATCAGTGTAGAATAGAAGTGAATTGAATTGAACTGAATTAAATGTATATACTGACTATTATCTTTTCATTCTCCTAGTCTTCTTTCCTTCCTTACTGAATCCTGGTAAATAACCATTTCTTGTTGATTTTAATTTATTAAATATATATCACTCAATTTCCATTGCTCTGTAAGAGGTTCTTTCTGTAGCATAATAAAATTACTGCTGTTTATTCATATTTTAATGATACTGTGAATACAATGGTATATATTCTGATGCCTATTCTTAGAGAAATAGTCTCTGTTGGACTCTCACTGACATTCATTTTTCTAGTTATTGTTGGACATAGCTATTATTGTAGTTTTAAATGTGCCAAAATAATATTCTCAAATATTCTTTATGTAAAAAAGGCTACATTATCAGTTTGTTCTTTCTTATATTTTGTAATTTTTATTTAATTGAATTTCACAAATACTTGTATTGCTCTGTAAAATTTCACTAGCCCTGCAGACACTCAATTCCCATTCTTCCCTGTGACTATTCTCCCTAAATTAAAGCATGCAATCTACCTATGAACCTACATACCTACCTCATGCAAACACATAAACAAAACATACATGCACACATTATAAATATGTAACTCAAGAAAAAGTGGAGTTTGGGTAATTATTCAGCTAACTTGAGCAGTCAAAATCGATCATTTCTGGCCCAAAAGTAAATTTGAAATAAGGCAAACTCAAATCTCCACTTCATTTATCAATCAAAAAGTCAAGCCTACCATATGCTTGACACTTCATGTTATAGAGCCAGAGTTTTGGGGTTCCCTTACATGTTCTCATGTCCCAAACATTAATTTCTGTGAAACGCTGAAAATATAAGAAATATAAGAAAGGCTTCTTTTAGATTATAGGTACATGAGCAGATATATATGTGCATATGTGTGTGTGTACTTATTTGCATCACTGAATTGACTTACTGGGAATTACTAATTCTCCATTTCATTTCCCACACACAAGGAAAGAAAAAGGGAAGGATAGAGGGAGGGAGGGGGAGAGAGAGAGAGAGCAAGAGAGAGACAGAGACAGAGACAAAGAGTGACAGAGAGAGACACAGAGACAAAGAGATAGAGACAAAGAGAGAGAGAGAGAGAGAGAGAGAGAGAGAGAGAGAGAGAGAGAGAGAGAGAGTGTTTTAGCCACCATGTATTTTCACAGCAATGTTTCTAGAGGAATGTACAACCAAATGAACATACTCAAGGCTGAAATACACAGTGACATTTCAAAATCCTTCTGCTTCTCTATTTCTCCATCTCCCACCCACTCCTGAGTTCTCTCTTTCAACTTGTAGGAGTCCCCTACAGTGACTGACCGCAGAGGCAGTATACAGAATGCTCCTCATCATCTTACTAATATGCCAAGCTGAAAAGGAGACTGTTTTTTAAAAATAGCCCCATTATGTTTATAGCTCACATGAAGCATATTAAAGTGAACAGCTGTGCCATGGCCACTTAGGATACTAAAATCTAACTGTTGCCAAAGAGCCAAAGGAAATTTACTCCATCATGGATGTTTTTTGGCAATATTGTACTTCCTGTTCCATATCCCATAATCCTTTCCGTAAAAGATTATTCTGATTGAAATTAATATTAAGTAATGTTTTCTTAAGTAAGGAGGATTATAGAGCTTTCCTCTTTTAATTATGGTATTCTTCTAAGAAGAAAAGAGTACATTTCTTCTATGTAACTGGAAACTAAGTATTATCAGATGGAACAGTTCATTCTTAAGGGGGATTTGAGAAGCAAATTCTACTTACTACCACCTCATTCAGTATTTTAGATGAAGACTTACATAAAGGAAAATAACAGACAAGATATCAAGCTGCTTGATACTGATCTAAATAATTAGCTATGCTCCAACTCCATACTCCTGAGGGAACTCATCCTAGAGAGAGGACCTACTACTCTAGAATTGGCTTCCCCATAATGATCCAAGATCCTTTGCTCTTAAAAGGCATGAGGAAGTCTTCTCTACAGTATCTAATGTTAGCTAAAACTGTAGCTTCAAATTCTTCTCAGGAAGCTTCTAGTCCTCAGGGCTTTCCAATAGAAATCAATAGCTATAACACTTAGATATTTGCTCAAATTCATTTTCCTTGAGTCCTGTTTTGCTCTGCAGTTGATATGGGAATAATCAATGAGTCAGCTATTAGTGGTTTACATAATTAAATGACTCAAAGTTGTAAGGGTCCTTAGAGATCACATAGCCAAAATCCTCATTTCACACCTAAGAAAGCAAAGCAGAGGAAGGTTAAGTGACTTGGTTTTCACAGCAGAGACAAGATTCAAACCAAGCTCAAGCTCATTGGGAAAAGCGAATGGGGGCTGGACTTATTTCATTGATATTAGCAATTCTCTCTAACTATTCAGTCTAGTGCCTTCTCTGAAAAATAAATAATTTCTAAAGTGTTGCGAGATTACATAATTTGCTTAGAGTCATACAGTAAATAACAGAGACAAGACTAGAAAAGATATTTTCC
The DNA here is from genome assembly GCF_902635505.1 of Sarcophilus harrisii. NCBI lineage: Eukaryota > Metazoa > Chordata > Mammalia > Dasyuromorphia > Dasyuridae > Sarcophilus > Sarcophilus harrisii. The sequence continues at coordinate 268,236,034 of NC_045428.1, forward strand.
TGACTTCATACGCAGCTCTCTCTCTATTCCATAGCAGTAGCTGTATGGCACAGTGGATAGCTCTCCAGGCCTGATATAGGAAGACCTAAGTTCAAATCTAGCCTCAGAAACTTACTGGGAAATCTATGTAATCCCTATTTGCCTCAGTTTCCTTATCTATAAAATAAGATAAAGAAGGAATGGCAAACCATTCCATTACCTTTGCCCCCCCAAAAAAAAACACACAAAAAAATCAAAACCCTAAATAGAGTCACAAAAAATCAGACACAACTGAATGACTAAACAACACCACCATGGCCCGGTGGGGAACATGCCAAAAATACATGTTTACTAAGCAGACCAGGTGAAAGAGAATGTGACTATATCAGCTAAATCCATCTCCACCACAAAAAAAAAAAAAAAAAAAAAAAAATTACTCACGCTCATGCCCCACTGATAGTGATGAAGTAGTATCATCTTTCTGTATGGATAGCTCCCAGAAGAAATGAATAAATGTAACATACCTACAGGTACAGCTGTGGGCCTGGAAAGATTTCGTGTAGGAGAGACTGCATATGCATAAAGTGATTTTTTCCCCATGCTAGTACATAATCTTTAAAATCAAAGTGGTGAGCTTTCCTTATAACTTAGCACTTAGGGCTTCTAAAAGGTTTGAGCGATGTGCTATTACATGCAAAGTGCAGATTAAATATGTTCATGGAGTATCCCCATGCAATTTGCATGATATTTTATTGTAAAATAACAGCATTAGTCCTGATTAGCAGCTCTCAGTAAACAGGTGTAGCTGGAATCCATTGTTATAAGGGGCTTAAAATCTACTCTGCCTAGTCTCCCAGCTCAAAAGGAGAACAAAAGGGCCGAGGGAGTTTTCTATGGCCTGACACCAATAGATCATTCTGCACTGTGGGATGCTGTGTTTCTGAATTGGGATGAAGCGATTCACCATACAATGGCCATGATTATATAAGGGACAGATTCAATAAACTGAAGCCAGACAGAAGGAGGGAAGGTGCCATCCAAATATCTCAGCTCTACAACTCCATTCCCAGTGACTTAATCCTAGCGTAAAACAGCACCTGTGCTATTTGTCACCCATCTCTCCTAAACACAGTCTGCCAACCATGCTGAAAGGTGCCAAACTGTATGAAGGGTTTAAATGATGCTTGTCAATGTCCAGGAGGGATTAGAATGCTATTGGCAGACTCAGTCCGTTTGTGTCCCAGGCCAAATTTGAAATTTTCCTTTCCAACACTGAAAAGGTGCCGCAATAGCCTTCTGTTCTACCTCCCCATAACATAGCCCATCTTTCGGTTCTTGAGAAAGACCCAAGTCCTCTTCAGCCCAGGGGAGGGCTGAGCACCGTCCTCCCCCTCCCTGAAGTTGATGCTTCTTTCTTCCCTTTCCGCAAATAGTCTGGTGTATCACGCCTGAAAAGCACTTAACAAATTGCTACTTGCTGCACAACTCCTTTGGTTTTCTTTCACTGACATGTCAAAATGTAAAGTCATCCTTCCTCCTCATCTCTGAGTATTGCAGTGCTTGACTCATCTCCACAGACCCCAAAGGCATTAGATCATATACACCCTGATTCCCTTCACACATCTCAATCTTCCTTCCCCTCCTCCTTTTTTCAATAAGATTTCATTCATCCTCTCTCCATATCCTTCATTAAAAACTTCCATCAACAGCCATAGCACCCTATACTTGACGTCAATGAGGTTTCACATCAGGACTAAAGACATTTTAAAAGTCTGAGAAGTTTCTGAGCTGATTGCCGCAGAGACGAGATTAAAATGCCCACTAGGCTCCTCTGTCATATCACTGGGCACATAAGAAATGACACTTGAATTTTGGGAGACTTCATCCAAAGCCTTAGAAATTGCAGAATTGAATTGGATCCCTGAGAACTAGCAAATCCCTTCGTAACTCCTCCCCCCATCCCTGAGATCTGTGGACTTCTATTCAGGATCCTGAATGGCAGTCATTATTATACAAACCTAGGATTTAATTTTTGCTGCCATTATTGGAATTGGGGAGGGGAGGATTAAGGGGGGAAGCGGTAAGGGTTGATTACTGGTGGGGGGGGGGGAAGCAGTGTTTATTTGTTTGTTTTTCCACAACTCTGGGCTGAGAAGCTATGTAATCTTCATGAAGAAATTCTCCTAGCTGGAAGGGAAAAGTGACAGATAACATTAACTTAAATATGCCAGCAGAGGGCAGAGCATACACATGTAAATCCAGGAGCACCCTTCTCTACAGGAATAGCTAACTACGGTATCCCATTCCACAGCTCTGTTCATTATCAAACCCTATCTCTATCATATTCCCTCTCTTTACAAGTCCCCCGAACTCCCAATTCTTCTGTCATCAAGTCTATTTGGACCGCCCCTTGAAGTAAGACTATTCTCCCCTGTCTACCCCCCAAACTCCAGCTCAGCTACTCAAACTGGCACTTTTCTGCCTCTAGCTATGGCATGGGGAAAGAAAAAAAAAGAAAGAAAGAAAAAGGGGGGGGGAAGGAAGGCGGGGAACTGTCTCTAAAGAACAGCTTCAGAGAAAGAGTGACCTGTTTTTGAGAGCGACCTTTATTTGTTTAAGAGAATTGCACCTAGAATCACTTGATCAAAGCTAATGCAGAGTAAATTTCTTCATTTAATAGACTTAGTCTGTTAAACTCTTGACACTGGGAATTGAGATTTCCCAGTGCTATTAGCACTTCACAGTAGGCCTCCAGACCAGCCAAGAACAAGGGATTAACAGGTATTTGTCTGAACTAATTTCACTCTCTATACCGAGTCTATAGAGATTGGTGTTACTTGGCTGAGACTGTACCATCCTGCTAATTGGCTACCAATGTAACTACTGCAGCATTCCAGCTGAGTGTGGGGTATTCCACAGCCGGAAGTATATTAAGTTAAATGGATCCTTACACTCAGGATTCAGGCAATTGAAGGGTTTGTTGTTTTGTTGGAGTTTTTTTTTTTTTTTTTTTTTTTTTTTTTTTTCCTGTGTGGTTGCAGTAATTGGAAAAGGTCCATTTGCCAGTTTGCATCTTCAGAGGCTTTCCTGCTGCCTCTCTCAGTAAGCCATTTGGTGGCACACAAGCTAAATTTCATCATGGAGTCCTGAAGTAGTGGATAATTCCATGCAAACTCCACATGCAACTCTGATCCTTGAAGAAATTTTTTTATATACTTATGGGTTACCAAAATATAGATGTGGATTCCAGGCCATATTTATCCCCTTATTGGGATTATTATTTAATCATTTCAATTGTCTGATTCTTTGTGAATCCATTTGGGGTTTTCTTGGCAAAGATACTGAAGTGATTTGCTATTCTGCTCATTTTATAAACGAGGGAACTGAGGCAAACAGGGTTAAGTGACTTGATTGGGATCACAAAGCTAGTGTCTGAGGGCAGATTTGAATTAAATCACTGTCCCACCTACTTGCCCATTATCCCCTTGACTCAGCCTAAATCACTCTAAGATTTTCAAATACTATATCAACCATTCAATCAACAGGCATTTCTTATGCACCTATCTTTTGCCCAGGTACCGTTTGAGAATCTAAGTCTACAAAAACAAAAATGAAATCATGCTTCCCCTCAAGAAGTTTATAGTCCATTGGGTAAAATGGCATATTCACATGAGTAAATTGTCATTTCATTGGTTGAGAAAACATTTAATGTAGATCAGCACCTTCTCTGCAACTCTGCAACTGTCTAGGACATTAAAGAAATAAGTAATTTGCTTAGTGATATACAACTAGCATGTGTCAAAAGTAAGACTTAAACACCTGTCATTTGTCACTGAGATTAGCTTTCTATCCACCTTAACATGTTGACTAACACCTGAATACAAGGTAACTTCGGAGGAGGCACTAACAGGTGAGAGAAGATCCTGGAGAGCTCCCTTGTTGAAGACAGTACCCAAGATGAGCTTTGAAGGAAGCCATGAATTCCAAGATGCAGAGGTGCACGTAGCATACAACATACACACAGCTTGTGCAAGGACATGAGGGTGGGAGATAGAATGTTGTATCATGTAGGAAAGAATCTTATAAATAATTAGAGGAAATGTTAATCGTAGCTATTCCTCCTTTTTAAGATCATCAATCTAAATTAGTGGGGGAAGCACCAGATATAGAGTCAGGAAAATAATTCAGGAGTCAAAAGAAACCTCAGAAGTCAAGAAATAAATACCTTTCATTTTACACATTAAGACAGTAAGGCATAGAGAGGGGAAGCCACTTGTTCAAGGTCACACAGATAGTAAATTACAGATTCCTATAATTCCAAATTCAGGAGACTGAGTTGGAGACAGGTTCTGCCATTTACTAGCTATATAAGCAATGGAAAAGTCACTTAGCTTTTCAGAGCCTCAGTTTACTCACAGTGAAATAATATATAAGACTTGCTCTGATTCCCTCTCAGGAGTAATTGAAAAACATTTTGTACTACAACAATGTTTATTAAACACCTATTGTGTATAAAGCATGATGCTAGGCACTGGAAGAAATGCAATTTAAATAACTGAGTTCTGTATTGTGAAACTTCCAGCAAGCTATTAAGTATTATGTAAAAATGTATAATATAATATAAATAATTACCATTATTATTGTGTTCCATATTCTTTCGCTCCTAACTCTTTATGTGCCCTCTTAAAATTAGTCTAATCCCAAAAACTCTAAGGACAGGGATTAAAGAATTATAGACTGAACAAAAGTATGTTACATCAAAAACAATGAATGAATGATTACCACATTCTTACTTTGAGCCAGGCATTGTGCTAACCTCCGGAGATACAAAAAAAAAAAAAAAAAAAAAAAAAAAAAAAGCCTCTGCCTTCAAGGGGCTTAATAGAGGAAAACAACCTTTGTGGGGAAGTGATAGTCGAAGGGTAGTGTTTTGGACAGGAAATTCAGAGGGCAATGGTGATTGAGAGACAGGGCAAATGTCTGACATATCTTTTCCAGAAATGATATCATTGATGTGATTACTGTTCTCAGATCTGAAGTTGGAAGTGGAGAGGAGATGAATGATACTACATGGAAATGGTCAAGACGTGGTACAAGACATTCTAAAAATGAGACAAAATGAGGTAAAATGCTCACCAATCAGAGACCAATGCTCACCAATCAGAGCCCCAATTCAGAGAAGTGGGAGCCCAAATTCCAGATGAAAGTAAGATATTGGAAGAATGAGCAACATAGTGGGAGAAGTGTTATCATAAAGATAGCTTTTTAAGCTATCATAAAAAATACTTGCAATTCTATTATTGACATATATGGAAAGATATAGAACAAGATTTACCTTGAATGCTATTTTAAAATTTGCTATATCATGACTTGTTGATGATAATCACTCTTATACCCAACTCATATCACCTGGAATTCCTTCCTTTTTCTTTTATTTGCAACCTGGTAGAATGAAAAGGGTACAGTGGGAGTCAAGAGTTGGAGGGGTCAAATCTAGAATCTTCTACTCACTACCTTCATAATTTTGTACAATTATCCTCTCCAGGCTTCAATTTTTTCTTCTATAAAATGAGATATTAGGACTAGATGACATCTAAAGTAATAAAATATCAATCATTTTCTACCCATGGATATTCATTCAGAACTACCAAACCAGATTACAACCCATGCACAACTTTGTAGACCATCATCATGATTTCTGTGACTTCTAAATTCATATCTAGCAACTAACACTCTGGCCATTGGTCCATCTCTGGACTAGCTCCCTAAGCCTAATGTGAATTGTCAGTGCTTACATTTTATTGATATATCCCTCAAGAAATTAAAGTCATCCTTCATGCCAACACGAGATAGTAAAAAGGCAGTTTAGGAAAAGGACTTTTTCGACCAAGGTAAAATTGAATGATTTCATCAAAATTTAGCTACTAAATTCACCTTGTAATGTCCTATACTAGGAAGAGTATTGTAATCAGGAGGACTTGAGACTGATTCTTACCTCAGATACTTAATGGTTATATGACCCTGGTCAAGTAACTTAACTTTTCTCAGTTTCAGTTTCTTTATCTGTAAAAAATGGAGATAGTGGCATCTATGTCATAAGGCTATTATAAGAATCAAATGAGATAACATTTTAAAGTTTCATGTCCCTTAAGAAGCTAAATAAATGCTAGCAATTATTATTATTTTTCTCACTTTTTCTTACTCCAAAATAGTGCCAGAAAAGGAATGTATTCATGAGTAAACAAAATGAAACAAATGTAGAATAGAATGAAGAGTCTTGTATATTTGATCTGCTTTTTTGATTATTTCTTCAACAAGTAAACACCATAATATGCCTTTGTTCACTATGTTGAAACTAGACAGAAACTAAGAATTAAAAAATATATTGGATAATGTGGGACTTGAGTCAAAAAATGCTTGAGTCAGAAAATGCTCTAAATTCTTATCTAGTCTTGGACACTTAATACCTATGTTAAGTGACTTGGAGTTAAATTACTTAACCCTTTTCAGGATCAGTCTCTTCACCTATAAAATGGGGATAAGAATAGAACCTACCTTAAAGAGCTATTAGGAGAATCAAATGTGGTAAAATGTTGAACATCTTATAAACTTTCAAATTGTTGTGGTTTGTAAATTTGTAAATTGTTGTGGTGAGTAAACATACCTTTAAAACTCCAAAGGTTGCACTTTATTTCCTATCCTGAAACAAAAGTCCCTCCCCTGAGTCCTCATTAATTGGATGTTACAGAAGTTACAGGACATGAATTTCTACCCCTCCTTACATAGCCTTCTTATTCTTGAATTCATCAGTTACTATCCTTGATTTAATTCTTCCAGATCCAGTCTTATTTTCTTCATTTAATGCCAAGGTAAAAGGAATAGCCAATTGGATCAGGGCACAGGCGCCTACTCAATTCCTGAAGAAAGCAGATTTGAGAGTGCTGCCTCCACAATAGTACCCAAGGTTTGCTTAGGATATGCTCATCTCCTGAGACAGTACGCGCCACTAAAGTCCCTAAATTTTGATATCTCTCACCCTGCCATGAGAAGCAAGCTGATTGATTTCCAGAGCTAAGGGGCTAATATACCCTGGTTTATTCCCCCACAAAACCCTCAAATTCTTTTAAAACGTGAGCTATCATCTTTATTATTGCTGTCTTTCTCATAAGCATTGAGCATATATAGCATTTCAAATACAAGTTAAGTCTCACATATCTCACCCAACATTCAGAACTATAGATTTGACAGAAATCATTACACTTTGTTTTATAAATCTGAAGTTTAAGCACTGACCCAGAACTTGTGAAATACTGAAGTGCCAAATAAGCATAAAAATTTGAAGATTAATATTAAGAGTTTCAAAAACAATAAAGGAAATACAAATTTAAAAGGGCATAGGGAGAAACAAAAGAGGCAGCAGAGTCTCTACAAATTCTGCTTTATTACTCCAAGGTTGAGAACAGATATTAGTTGCAGATTAGAGTTCTGGAACTAATGCTTATCATTAACATGAAAATCATCAGCAGTATATAAATCAGTAAAATAATCAGCATTCTCATAATAATTCCTGTTTATTTTCACTACTGTATACATCTAGTCAAGTTAGTTAAATGGGTAGGTCTGAACAACTTTATTCATTAGAGAAAAGCAAGAGTGAAAAATGAGATCATAAAGATAAGGCAAGAAGTCATGAGTTGGATGGTCATATGGATTTGTTAACAGTTAAGAACTAGCATTCATTTGGCACTTTCTTCACACTAACCTTGTCAGATAAGAAATGCACACATTATTATATTCACGTTTTTGAGTGATAAACCTGAGTTTTAAACAAATTAATTGGTTTGCCTAAAGTCACATAGTAAGTGTCAAGAGATGCAATTCAAAGCCAAATCTTCTAACTATGAAACCAATTCTTTCCACTATACTATATAAAAATTCCATTACATGGCCATCAATTCTATCTTTAAAGCTTAGCCAGACATTTCATATATCTGTACATGCAAAGGATACAGTCCTAGAAGGTTGCAATGTCTCTGCACAAAACTTATTGATGATATCTTAGTGATATCACTTCACCTACCAATAATGTCACATGGTGATCACTGCTTAATCTGAAACTTAGTGTCCTCAAATAGAGTATTTGGTTTTAATCTAGAAATCTTGTTACTGTATCATCTCATCCCATATTTCAGTCCATGTGCCCCTGATACAATAGTTCATACAATTAAAACATACCATTTTACACATGTACTACACAAGTATCTTGCACAGAGATCTCCACTTCTCCCTACATAGGAAAGAACACCAAAAGTGTCAAAGTTTTACCAGCTCCAATTTTTCCAGCCTTCAACTTCTCCCCAACCTAGCAAGTAGATTACTCTTTCCAAAGCACAGTTCATACTTCTTCATAAACCATGGTTCTGAACAACTTAGAACAAAAACAAAGTTTCAGGAGCATCTTATTGCTCCTGAAGAAAAGTAACATACTAGAATGGAAAGAATTTTTGCTCAATGTAGGATTTTTTTTTGCTTGATTATGAATAGTTGTTTACAAAGATTTTGTTTTTGTCTTTTTTCAATAGGACAGAGAAGTTGGAAGGAAAACAAATGCTTGTTAAGTGAAATTAATCTTTTTTTCATTTTTCTTTTCCTCAGTTACATGTAAAAATAATATTTTGGGGGTTATACATGTACATGCTTTTTTTTACATATTTTCTTATGAATCATTTTGAGAGAGAAAAATCAAAGCAAGAGGGAAAAAAAAACAGAAGAAAAAGAAAATGAACATAACATGTGTTGATTGTCTCCATAGTTCTCTCTTTGGATGTAAAGGGTATTTTCCAGGCAAAGTTTACTGGGATTGCCTTGGATCTGCTGAATAGAATCAAGTTTATCATAAATTTAAAAAAAATACTGTCAGAGGAGGTGAGTTCAAATGCCACCTCTTTCACTTACTACTTAAGGAATCTTGGGCAAGGCACTGAACACTCATAAGCCTGGTCTCTTTATGAATGCATTTGATGTTTCCTTGAGTCCCTTGCAGTTCTAAATCTATGATCCTGACTCCTGACTCCCTGCATTTATTGTTTATGTAGAATTAACTAAACCTTCATTTAATCTCTATGACGCTCAGTTTCTGTATTGGTAAAATGAAGATAATGTGCATGTCCCATCTACTCAGTGAGATTGCTCTGAACATAAAATGAGATGACCTAAGAATGATCTGATCTATAAACTATAAAGAACCAAATGAGGGTAAATTATGATGAATGGGTTTTTTATTGCTATAATAATTTACCTATTTCCCAATATGGGATAAATTGTGATTGTATTATCAGATTTCACGATCTTCATATAGAGAAACAAACACTGAAAGGTTGAGAAATTTGATCAAGATCATATTTAAGAACCAAGTGTTACAGACATGTAAGAATAGTAAGCAGAGGGCCAAAACTCAAGAGTGAACTATTTTTTTTTTAGTCTGTCTTTGATTTTCCATGGATTGATAATCTCATTGGTACAGATACCTTCCTACTTTCTCATCCTGTGGAATTCTTGTTCAGGATTTTTCATAAATCTCCAGTGACAATCATTCATCCTTCTGGATACTTTCCTCTGGTTAGTTCATATTTGGGGGACACCAATGCAGTGTCTGAGCTATCATGTGTTCTTTCTCATTCTAACAATATGACTAAAATACCCACTTTGTCTGTCATATATGTATCAAGGTGACCCATGAAGTAAAAAATGTCAAGCAAAATAAAAACTATTTTCAAAAATTATATTCAGAGAAATAAGTATCATGAAAGAAACAGGCCCACTACTTAGGGACACATTTTTAACAGTAACAAAAAGAAAGCTAAAATATTCAATTCATAATTTGCATCTGTTAGGAAAATGATCTTAAAACTTGAAAAAATAAAGCAACTATTATTTAAGAGAATTGAAGTGGAATGTAAATTTGACCCATATGAATTACATCAGAGTTCTAGGAAAAAAAACTCTCATGTATCTTTATATAAATAGCATCTTATGATTTAGGGGAATTTTAGGGAACAAATTAGTTACCCAAATTCTGATGAAGGGGAGATTTTACCATTAAAAAGAGAAGAAAAATTGATTCCAAAAACTATTGATTGGTTTGTGATTGAAAATAAAATTATAGGGCATCTAGGTACAGTGGATAGAGCACCAGCCCTGAAGTCAGGAGGACCTGAATTCAAATGTGATTTCAAATACTTAACACTTCCTAGCTGTGTGACCCTGCGCAAGTCACTTAGCCCCAATTGCCTCCTAAAAAAGAAAAGAAAATTATAAAGTAGTTTGTTAAACAAGTGACTTGTGATCACTTAGAGAAAGAAATAGCAATCACTAGGAACCAATATGGGTTCACTTAGAATAAGTGATGCCTTACTAACTTCACTATATAGAGAGACAAAATTAAGTATTGTGATGTATAATCAAGAAAAGTATTCATGCTAACACTCTAGGGTATTTTAGGTCCTAGTAATACCTATGCTTATATTGGATAAACTTATAAGGGAAAGTATAATGCAGTGCTATAGTATTGCATTTGTCAGTAAGATCTGAGATAAAATCCTGGTTCCCCCACCTAGTGTCAATGAATGGTAGCTTGTGACTTAACCTCTTAGAACCTCTGCTTTCTCATCTGTAAAATGGGGTAATAATACTTAAACTATTTATCTCACAGGGTTGTTGTGGGGAAAGTATTTTGAAAACTTTCATGTGTCATATAAATGTGAGCTATTATTATAGAGAAATAGTACTCACATTAATTCAAAAATCCATTCTTATATTTCATTTTGCAAAATTCTATCCATTCTATTATTGTTCTGTTAGAAATGACCAACAGGATGATTTCAGAAAGGCCTGGAGAGACTTACATGAACTGATGCTGAGTGAAACGAGCAGGACCAGGAGATCATTATATACTTCAACAACAATACTATATGATGACCAGTTCTGATGGCCCTGGCCATCCTCAGCAATGAGATCAACCAAATCATTTCCAATGGAGCAGTAATGAACTGAACCAGCTACGCCCAGAGAAAGAACTCTGGGTGATGACTAAAAACTATTACATTGAATTCCCAATCCCTATATTTTTGCCCACCTGCATTTTTTATTTCCTTCACAAGCTAATTGTACAATATTTCAGAGTCTGATTCTATTTGTACAGCAAAATAACGGTTTGGTCATGAATACTTATTGTGTATCTAATTTATATTTTAATATATTTAACATCTACTGGTCATCCTGCCATATGGGGGAGGGGTTGGGCAGTAAGAGGGGAAAAATTGGAACAAGAGGTTTGGCAATTGTCAATGCTGTAAAGTTAGCCATACATATAACCTGTAAATAAAAGACTATTAAATAAAAAAAAATTCTATCCATTCTTACAGTATTAGTATAAAAACTTCAAAACTTTGCTGCACAGTATTTTGAACATAATGGATAGTCAATAACTGTTTACTGTTGATGAAAAGAACAATACACATTTCCACATTATGCTAGCTTTTACAGAAACCTAAGTTTCATTATCACCGATTTATATTTATTAAGTGTCCATAGGATGCTTGAAGAAATATAGATAAAAATTGATCAAAGAAAAAAAATCATCTCATCTCCCCAGGTATGTACAATCTAAGATAGACAGCAGTTAGCCAGACACATACATAAAATAAATACACAGGCTTTTCAAAATCATAGAATTTTAAAACCTACTAAAATTCAACTAAGGGCCAGGAGAGGAAACAAGAGAATGTGTTAGTGGGGTGCCCAACAGGGAATGTTATGATTATTCTTATAATCATAGAGTTCTTTAAGGTTTACAAACCTTCTTCATAACTGTCCTGTGAGTCAGGGGGTGGTGTTACCCAATACAATATTATCTTGCTTAAAGGGGAGGGGTCCATGATTTATAGAGCTTTGCTGCAATGAAAATTCTACTAGCAGGGCTTAAAAACAGAAAATCAGAATATAAAATCGAAAAATTACAATATCAGTAAATTTCCCATTCCCTTATAAGCTTCCTCTCAACTTCCAAAATGAGAGTTCCTTTCCTCTCTTTTCCCCTTATTTTCCAATGGAAGCAGGCAATTCAGTATTAATCCTTGGTCCCCAAATCTACTGGATCCAATATAATTCAGGACAAACATTATGAAAATGTCACAGACTTTTGGAGTAACTCCTTATTAAACATAAAAAATATGACTGCAAGGTTCAGTTAGTACATTTCATCACCCATAGAACCATCAGTGATACATAGAACAAAGTTGATTTTTTTAAACTTGAGTCAATAATAATGTAATCCAGAATATGAGAGATAAGATAGAAAAACTTAAAAGTCTTACAGAAATTAGGTTTAGAGCAATAGATCACATGCTTCATATACTGCATACACACATATATCTATAAAAACACACATATGTTCACATATCTCATATAAAATATTAAGTTCCAAATTGGTGTATGAATTAAATGTGAATGATATTATCAAAAACAAATTAAGGGGGGAGCTAAAATGGCAGAATGGAAAGAACAGCATGGTAAGAATGGTGAACTTCCTTCCTCAAACTCCTCCAAATAGACTTAGAAAATTCATTAGACCAAATCCTAATAGGAGAATGCAGAAAAAAACCTCAATGAGTCATTTATCCAGATCAATTAAGCATAGGGAGAGAAAAAGAGAGGTTTATTAGCCCTGGGAGTGAGATTGGACCAAGAAATAAGGTCCTCTTCTAAAGTTGGTTCTGGGCCACAGCATTAGCATTGCTTCTGCTGGCTTTTGAACTTATATTTGCACTTCCCAGGCCTTTCCCACTTGGGAATTTGTGACCAAATCTCCTTCTCAGTTATCCCTGGATTTGTGATCCAGAATTGAGTAATGGGCAACAAAGTTATATGTTTGCACCTGTCTGTTGTATTGACCTGGCATAAGTCTGGTAGTGCCCTTGGTATAGATCTGGGATTTCCTTTTACCTTGATGCACAGCCTCTCCCTGGGCACTAGTATGCTTTGCTGAGTGTTCTTGGTCCCACAGAAAAAATAATTCTGCAAACTTTACTATGGATCAAACCACTTAGACAACCACTGAGGGCTAATAAATCTTTAGCTTTTATCTGAGATATTGGATTTACAGAACTTTCAATACCCACCCAAAAAGAAAGAAAATAAAACAGGACCACTCTAGCTATTCCCTGTGGAAATCCAGCAGAACCAATCCTTCAAGTGTGAAATCTGGAAGTAAGCAGGAAAAATGAGCAGAAAAAAAAATCCCACCATACTGAGATATTATGGTGACAGGGATACTGAAGACACTACTCCACAAAAGGAGATTGATTCCAAAACATCCTTACACAATGCCTCAAAGGAAAAAAAAAAAAAGGTTAAAGTTCCACTAGAATTCCTGGAATGAAGCAAGAGTTTTGTTTTAATTGTTTAAAAACATTTTTTATAAATGAAATGGAAGAGCTTGAGGGAAAAAAAAGAAAAAACAAATGAGAGCTATGGAAGAAAGAATTAGAAAGAGAATTAAAATTTGGTACAAACAGTATAAACCTTAGCAAAGAAAAAAAAAAGAAAGAAAAAGAAAAAAAAAAAGAAATCCTGAAAATTAGAATAATCTAAAAAGAAGTCAGTGACTCTGAGAAGTTTCATATCCAGAATATGTAGTATAAATGGTACAAATATACAAGAATAAGAGCCATTCACCCAAATAAAGTAGTCAAATGGTATGACTAGATTATTTTCAAAAGAATAACAAGTCAACAACCATTTGAAAAAATTCTTCAAATCACTAATAATAAAAAAATACAATAAACCAGTTCTGAGCCTCTTTCTCATCTTCATCAGCTTGATGAAGATGACAAAAAAAAGTAAAATGGCAATTGAATAAAAGGTTATGGAAAGTAATACGGAATTTGCCCAAATTTGCCCAAAAAGTCAGTAAACACATTTTCTTTGACCAAGCAATCCCAAAATTAGGAATATACCTTAGATCAAAGAATCATATACACAAAAATATTTATAGTCACCTCTTTTGTAGTACTAAAAAAAACAAACCAGAAACAAAGTAGATGCCCATCAACAGGAGAATTATTGGACAAATTGTGGTACATTGTTATAATGTAGTATTACCATAATGTTGCATCATAAAAATGATAAAAGAATAAAATTCAGAGAAATTAAGGAAGCCTTTTATGAACTCAAATGGAATGAGGTGAATGGAACCAGAATAATTTATACAATACCTATCATAATGTAAAGGAAAACTACTTATAAAGATTTGAGAATTCTGACAAATTTAATGCCTAATTACATCTTTTAAAAACTAATGATAATACATATTTTCCACCCCTTGGCAGAGAACCATGAATCATAGAGAATGAGGCAAAAAAATACATACATATATATATATATATATATATATATATATAGTGTGTGTGTGTATACATATACACATACACACACACATATATATATATATTCCGACATGTTAAATTGTGAATTTGTTTTGCTTGAATATACACATTTGTTACAAAGTAGATATGGGAGAGTGGACCAATAATTAAGGTGATAGGGGAAGAAAAGAAAAGGGAAAAAAAAGGAGTATCCATGAAATTTTTTGAAAATATAAATTCATAGTTTCCTATAGAAATCTTTTTTCAGTTCTTTATATATTGAAATGCAATGTTTGCTAACATTTGCAAGGTTCATAATTTTTTTAAATTAAGAGCTAAAGTGACAGGTCAGAGGTAAAGATAGATTAACAGCTTCATTGTCTTCTATTACATATCCTTCTTTAAAAATGTATTTCTAATTTAACATAATGGTACCAAAATTGTCTTGTTTGTGTCCCATTCTAAACATTCTTCTTTCCTCTTCTATGCATTAGTGAGTTTCAATGCAGAAAAGAAAATTAATCATATTGGTTAAAGTGTCAATGGTCACAAGTGTGACATCAAGCTCATATCTACAATATCGAATCCATGGTGAAATTTGACATAATTATGTCCCAGGAGATGAGAGAATTCAATAGTACCTGCAACAAGCTGGCAAGAATCCTTAGCTGACTCAGAGATCATGTTAAATGTATAGCCCTTCCAAATTCCTTAGGACAAAATATATGGATTTGAATCAAAGATATGAGTTGCTTCTATTCTCGTGACAAGTGTAACACCAGAGGGAAAGCAAAGAATTTTGCCCTGAAATGAATAATAGCCTGTCCATTAGAGCCAGGAAAATATAAATTTCAATAATGAATGCACCTATTAAATTTCATTTGGGAGGGATTTTTTAATTAAGCAAATGCTTTTTCTCCTTTCTACTTTCCCCACCCCTAAATTCAGGAAAAAAAAGAAAAAGAAAAAGAAAAATCCCCGTAACAAATATGTATAGTTAAACAAAAACAATTCTCATATTATCCATGTCCAAAAGTATTATGATTCCACAGATGCTTTCAAATTGTGGTGCTAAAGAAGACTTTTGAGAGCCTTTTGAACACTATGAAGATCAAACCAGTCAATACTTAAAGAAATTAATTCATATTATTCATAGAAACAAAGCTAAAGCTTAAATACTTTGTGCACTTGATGAAAAGATGGGACTCACTGGAAAAGACCCTGATATTGGAAAAGATTGAAGACAAAAGGAATAGAAATTGGCAAAGGATAAGATGGATAGATGGTATCATGGAAACAATGAACATGAGCCTGGATAGACTTTGGAAGATAGCGGAGGCTGGAAGTGCCTGGCATTCTATGATCTATGGGGTTCTAACTGAACAACTGAATAACAACAACAAATTATGTATAAGGCACCAAGCTAGATACTAAGTACACAAAGACAAAATGAAAACAAGTACCCGACTTCAAGAAATTTACATTTTCCTGCCTATGAACAGGCCATTCCCAAGAAACATAAATTACAACTACCAATTAAAACGTTCAAAAATCTATTGCTGACACAAATTATCAGATTTGCAACAATAATAAAATACAAAATGTTATACTACAATAACTGTGGTAAAAACAAAACAAAACAAGTTCTCTTCGATACTTTGATAATAGAGTTACAAATTAGTACAATCTTTTTTGGAAAGCAATATAGAAAGGAGGGTTTTCTAAAATATTCATGCTCTTTGTCCCATCATTGCCTTCTTAGGATCACATCTCACAGAAGTTATTGACAGGGAGAGAAAGACCTATTTGTACAAATACATACATACATGTATGTGTGTGTATACACATGTAGATAAGTGTATTGTGTGAGTACGCCTGTGTGTGTGCATGTGTGTGTTTGTATTCCTGGAAAAACAATTTTAATTGGGGAAGAAGCAGGATATATTTGTTGTACTAGATGGCCACTGGGGTTCCCATCAATTCAAAATCTGTGATTCTGTTACACACCAGGTATCTATTGATTGAAAAATGGCTGAAAAATATGTATCATATTCCAATGGAATAATATCACACCAGAAGACATGACAACAAAAAATTCATAGCAATATAGGAAGATAAGTAAAGTTATGACCTTGAATAAGAAAACAGAACTAAAAGACATTTCACATATTGTATTCACAGATAAAATTATGCAGCTAAAGACAGCAATAAGTATTATAGACAGTATGTAGTCAATAAAGAGGATCAGAATGATCAAAAAACAAGGATTATGTGTTTTTACTATAGTTACATATTTCAATAGTACTTTCCTAGCTCAATCTCTACTATTCCTGAGTAGATACTCTCTTCAATAGCACAGGTAAAATCCGTCTATATTTTTGTATAAAAGCTTTTGTATCTTGTAAGACTGTATTTCATCTCAAAAATCCCCGACAGGATTATGCTGAACATGCTGAAGACCTCCTTCTAGGTCTTTTCTCATTGCATAGATATCAGTAAAAAATATGAAGCATCCATCTGTTTATACCTCGCCTGAAACATGCTCAGTTTACTTCTTTTTCTAATCCTAAAACATCCTTTACATGGCTTGTCTTGTATAGCACCTCCAAAAAAATCCAGAAAAGAAACTGCACCAATTATCTTGAAAACATTCTTCCTCATATCTTTTTCCAAGCCTAAATTCATCTTTTTCATGTTCACTTTGATAAAACTGACTAAACTATGTCTTTACTTTGATTCTGTTTGGAATATGCTTTTGCTTGAATGCATATGTTCTATAATGATGTTGAACTTGGGCCTTTTCAGCCAAAGACCACTGGGAAAAGATCATTCCAATTGATTGTGTACATCTAATTCACTCTCTTCATCCTATTCAATTCTAGGTCTAGAATGTCCAAGATATATGGGCTAATGATATACATCTATGAGGTCTCCATCTGACTGGATTAGACACTACACAGTCTTAATCTACTTGTTTTCCCCTGTGAATAATCAATAATCCATTTAAATACTAGTATTATGCTGCCACTTTTCTAAGCACTGAATAATAATGGATTTCACTTGGATTTCAATTAGAAAGTCCTACAATGGTTTGAGTCTTAATTCAATTGGGAAGAACAATTTATATGATGAGGAATCTTATATGATTTTGATATATGCATAGGAAACATTTTTTAAGGAAAACCTGTGAATTACTAAATCAAATGCAAACAATGCATAATGAGTCATATTCTACAGAGCTTTTAATAAATTGCAGAATTATGAAAATGTAGTCTACTGGAGAAAATCATTGACAAAAATCCACCTGTTCCCATC
Organism: Sarcophilus harrisii; assembly: GCF_902635505.1. Lineage (NCBI taxonomy): Eukaryota > Metazoa > Chordata > Mammalia > Dasyuromorphia > Dasyuridae > Sarcophilus > Sarcophilus harrisii. Next base: position 268,253,751 of record NC_045428.1, read on the forward strand.
CTAAGTTGTCATCAAGGATCCTGAGAATCGCAAATCAGTCAGCAAGTACTAATTAATCACCTATGTGCCAGGCATTGTGCTAGGTGCTGGAGATAAAACTACAAAGAAGTAAATAACCTCTGTTCACAATATGTTTATGTTCTAAGTACATCTAAAAATGTATAATATAAATGTGAAAAGAATAAGCAAAAAAAAATATGTACAATGTAAATTAAGACAAGACAGTTTGAGAGGGAAGAAACTAGCACTTAGGGAATCAGGAAAGATTTTGTGCCAAAGATAGAACTAGAGCTGCATTTTAAAATCTTAATGGATGAGAAAGACAGAGACAGAGAGAGATTCTGAGGCAATGATAACAAGAGAATGAATTCCAGGCATGCTTACTGCCAGTGTAAATGTATAAAGATGGAGAGATGGGAGTGTTGTATGTGAGGGACAGAGAGAAAGTCAATTTGGCTAGATTGAGGAGATTGAGGGAGAGGAAAGAATAGAAAATAATCTCTGTTGAGACTAAAAATATATTTGGAACTAAGTTTGTCTAGGTCAGTGGTGTAAAACAAATAGAAATGGGGCCATTATATGATATATAAGGTTACTGCCTCCATTAACACTTTCCCTCCCTAATCATCAGATTCACCCTATCCACTGGTTACTTCCTTACAAGCTACAAACGATCAAGCTCCCCATCCTTAAAAAAATCCTCACTTAATTTTACTATCCCTTCCAGCTACCATCCTCTATCTCTTCAAGTTTGTTAGCCAAACTTCTTTTAAAAGCTCAACACCCTCATTATGCCTATTTTCTCTGCTCTCACACTTTTCTAAAATTTCTATGATGTAGTTTCTGGCCTCATTACACAACTAAATGCATTTTCTACAAAGCTACCAATTTGTTTTTTAATAGTATTTTATTTTTCCAACTACATGGCAAAGATAGTTTTCAACATTCATCTTTGCAAAACCTTGTGTTCCAAATTTTTCTCCTTCTTCCCCCACTCCCCAAGGCAGCAAGTAATCCAATATAGGTTAAACATATATAATTACTTTTTTAAGTGCAACAGTGTATTTAATTTGAAATTTTCCCTTGTATTTATTTCTCTTTAGATTTATCCAACTTTGGGAAAGAGACTGCCACCACAGATTTGGGGGTGGGGGTAATGTTTGTTTTGTTTTGTTTTTAAATAATAGCTTTTTATTTTCAAAATGCATGCAAAGATAGTTTAACATTCACCCTTGAAAAACCTTGTGTTCCAAATTTTTCTTCTCCCTCCCAATCGTCCCCCTCTCTCCTAGATAGCAAGTAATTCAATATAGGTTAAAAATATGCAATTCTTCTATACATATTTCCATATTTGCCATGCTGCACAAGAAAAAAGTCATATAAAAAAAGAAAGAAACAAACATCAATAACAATAAAAAAGGCAAAAACAGTATGCTTTGATCCACATTCAGTCTCCATAGTTCTCCCTCTGGAAATTAATAGCAACTTGCTATCCCGTCTATTGGAATTATCTTGAATCACCTCATTGTTGAAAAGAGTCAAGTCCATCACAGTTGATCATCACATAATCTTGTTGTACTATGTACAATGTTCTCTTGGTTCTCACTTCATTCAGCATCATTTCATGTAAGTCTTTCCAGACTTTTCTGAAATCAGCCTGCTCATCATTTCTTATGGAACAATAATATTCCATTACATTCATATGTCCTAAAAGTTACCTAAAAAGTTTGATTACCAAATCTAATGATTTATTTCTAACCCTCATTCTTTTGACATCATGGACAATATTGATTTCTCTAGGTTTTCCTTATGCCTTTTCAGTATCCTTTCATGGATCATTATCCATATCCTGAACTGCAGATTTTCCCCAAGGATCTGTCCTGGGTCCTGTTGTCTCATCTCTCTCATCACTTGTTTGATGACATTAATTTCCAGTCCCAAGATCTAGCCCAACTCTCCTTAATTTCAGGCCTGCATTACTTCCTTTTAGACATTTTGAACCAGATGCACATAGGCACCTCAAACTCAATATGGCCAAAACAGAACTCATATTTCACCCTCCTAAATCCATCCCTATTCTGAACTTTCTCTTAGGGGAAAAATAAAAAGAACTTATTGCTTTGTTTTCATCCAAGCTGGGTCACTTTTAACACTAGTGCCTAAAGCAAGTATATCTGGGGGCAGGGGGGAAAGGAAAAGAAGGAGGGAGGGAGGGAAGAAGGGAGAGAGAGAGAGAGAGAGAGAAATGAGAGGATGAAAGAGAATGCTGGTAAATAACCTAAAGAGATGTCACATGGAAGGAGACAAGAATGTTCTGAGAGGAGATAGTTCCTCCCCTTTCCAGAAGGTAAAAGGAAGTCCTTGTCAGGAAACTGCCCTCCACAGTGACATCTACTATGTATATAAGCAATTGACATATTTGATCCGTGTCCATAACTTTGAATCATTCTCTAGAGAAATAAATTTAAACTAGCATTGGAAACACAGTCATGGCCAAGGGATCTTTGGTTAATCACTTCACTTTTCTAGATTTCAGTGTTCTCAATTATAAAATGAGACATCTGGACCCTCCAAGACCTGAGGGCCTTGAAGATTTGAATTCTCTGATGAGCCAGATGCAGTCACAGAGAGGTCCCTTCAAATTGTGAATTTCAGAAAGGTGTTTAAAAACCTGTTCTAAGTCATCTAGAGTCTGTAAGATGTTGTCAGAACCTCCATATTTAAAATATTTCTCACCCACTAATCCCACTGTTATCACAAAAATGGCTAATAATTTTGTTCTTCATCTCCCCAGTCATACCATATGCTCCTTCCCACCCTTTCTCATGCAAGAACATATGAACCAGGACCACAAGAAAATCCAAATGTGATCTTTATTCGGTTAGAAACAATATCCACAAAAACAAATGCCAGCCTGTATAATGTGAAGGTTGGCTGCAGCTGTGCTCCCAGAGCTGGTCTCCAAAGGTCTGAGTTAACTGGAAATTTTTGGAATCCACCAAAGTCCATCTCAGGTCTGTGCACAGACCACTCAGTGACCCTAAAATCCCTCAGTGGGAATGAAACTGGTTAGGAAGGAGATTTTCAGAGTAGGTCTAAACTAATTTCCTCTGCAGCCAATTGAAGTTGTCTGTCCCAGGGCAATCAAAGGGTTAACATAACAAAAGTGAAGTGTGTACATTAGTGGTGGGAACCTGAGTGGTGAGTGACCTCTGCACCTTCCACCTGTTACTTCGAATTCCAGCTGTGGCTCACCAAGTTTTCTTTGTGGATCAGGAAAAAGAGTTGTAGGGCCTCAGCAAAGGTTGCCAGCTGTCCCCAAATCCTAAAATTTCCTGACAGAAAGAAGAGACTGAAAGAAAACTCTGTGTGTGTGAGAGAGAGCTAGACAGAGACAGAGAAATAGAAAGAGATAGAGAGAATATGTATTATGCTTATGTAGATAAATTAAGTCTTATTTTTTCTCTTTCAGAAGGCTTACTATTCTGTATATATTGATTGTACTTTTAAATCTTAATCCTTCTACTTACATTTTAAAATTAAAATTTTCCATTGTTTAATGGTAGACCTTTCCTCTTTACTATTTTAGAGCAAGAAGACACTGCAGTTTACAGTAAAAAACAAAAACAACAACAAAAAAACAAACCAGACACTGAGTTTGAGTCTTCCTTCTGGGGTTTTGCCTACGTGACACTGAGGGAATCCTTCCTCTCTCTTTTATCATCTGTAAAATGAGGAGAATTGAGCTAGATGGCCATTGAGGTCCTTAACCAGTTCCGAATCCAATGATCTCACCTTATTAAGGTAACTAGATTTGGCTAGAGATTGGCATCTGAGAATGTCAGCATGTATTTCAAGAAATGCACCAAGAGTTTTAGATTTTTTTTAGTACAGAAAATATATTCTTCCCCCCCCCCTAAAAATGTGTTTTAATCTTCTGCCTCTCATCTTCTACTTATTATAATACCTACCTCCCAGGGTTATTGTGAGGGAAAAAAATTAGATAATATTTGTAAAGTGCTTAGAAACTTTAAAGTGATACATAAATGCTATTATTATTATGGGTTAAAAGGATAAAGATTTCTTAATTATAAAATTCTATTTCAGTCTTCAAGAAGTAGATAATAACAACGGGACTTTTAAATAATAGCATTGTTTCATCTGACCATTACAACAATAATAACTAACCTTTATATAAATCTTTAGGGTTTGCATATCTGTTATCTTAGCTGATCATCACAATCTATGACATAGGTACTATTATCATTCTCATTTTATAGATAAAGAAACTGAGGCTGAGAAATTCAGTAACTTTTCTAGGTTCACTCAGCTAAGTGTCTGAAGCAGAATTTAAACCTAGGGTATTGTGAAATAATGAATGCAAAACACTTTGCAAACCTTAAAATACTACATAAGTATTGGTTATTAGTATTAGTACCTATAGTCATAAGGCCTCTAGTCTGATGGATGATGACTGAATTCCCCAAGCCTTCCACTGATCCTCAGCTGAGTCCAAGCAGTATTTATAGAGCAATACTTGGAGTGCTGGGGAATGTTTAGCAACTGGGATCTCTGAGGGGAAAGATAAGCACTTTCAAATTTATAACTTTTGACTCGAGAAAAATGCTAATTACCTCCAGATAGAGAACTGATAGACTTTGTATACAGACTGGAGAATATTATTTTTTCTCTTTGAAAAGTTAAAGTTGCTCAGGACACAAAGCTAACAAGTATCTGATCATATTTTGACCTTAAATCTTCACAATTTCAAGTCCAGAAAAATACCCATTAAACAAGGACTTCTTAAACTTTTTCCACTTGCCACCTCTTTGCACCTGAGAAATTTTTATGCAACCCCAGTTCGAATCTGAGGCGAGATGTTTCTGGCAGTGTTTGTGCATGCACACAGCAAAGTGCTCATGTAGTATGTTCAGAACCAAGGCTGCAGTGAAGGCAGGCAGTACAACACAAGCAAGCTGCCAGAAACACTTCAGATTCATTATGCATTTAATTTTGAATTAATTTTTGGTCGTTGAGTTCAGAAACCTTTTACTCTTGCCAAATTTTTCACGACCCCCACATTCAATTATGCAACCAACCTACAATTGCACTAAACTGCTTTTACACTGATTAGAATTATAACAAAAAGTTAACTGTAGCAAAAATTATTTCTAATGCCCCAGCTGATTGCTTACAGTTATAATGCTTTGAAATCTTTTTTTTTCAAATGGTTAAATACACATGTTTTCCCCCTACTTCTCTGTGTGTCCCATTTCCCCCCATTCCTCACTCCATCCCCAGCTTGCAATATATGTCTCCTTTGCAATGATGTCTGGCTAGCATACTGTAACCTGTCTTCTTCCTCTTAACTGCCCAAGTTTTGTTCATTCCTGGCTGACTGCTAGTTTCTTGGTTCCTGGCTTCCCTCCCAGATTTTCTATTCCCTGTCCCATATGCATTTGGGCTACTCAGTTCATTTCCATCTCATTTCAATTTTGCCCATGTTCTAGTTTCCCTTTCTGCCTGTGTCCCTGCTTTTACTGTAACCCAGCTTCCTTTATACCAGCTCTCTCATCATGCCCCATATTGATCATTTCTGTCCTTCCTTCACCACCACTAGGAGAACCTTGAGCCCATCTTTGCTTGATGTTCCTCAAAAGGGCATGCTACTTGCCATAGATCAATCCCTCACTATAATAAAAATACATCTAATACCTAATTATTCTGCAAGACTCAGGGAAGAATAAATGACATTGTGAGATTTGTGTTATGTTTGCTCTTCATGCCACAGATTTATAACCTTGGACATTCTCAAAATACCTTAGTTTTCCTAGACATAAAAGAAGTTGGGCATTCTCAAAATATCTTAGTTTTTCTAGACATAAAAGAAGTATTGGGAAGGACAAGACATTTGATATGGTGAAAACAATTCCTGTAAAGACATATAGCTGGAATGTTGAAACTCTGTCTACAAACATAACCAGTTCGAATGTTTTCATGAACTGATCGATTACTACTACTTGTCTAACCCTGTCAAAAGAGTTGGACCAGTTGTGTGTGTCCACACAGCCTCAGATGACAGGTGTTAGGCTTTATTTTTGTTCTTTTATTGTTTATTTTATAATACTTGCATGAGAGTTCCTAACCTCACTGGAACCTATTTATTTCACCTGTCTTGTAGATATATTCAAATGAAAACAAAGTCAGATGTGTTAACAAGTTGAAATAATAAAATTCAAGAAAAAATTTCCTCTCCTTCCACTCTTTTTTTTTCCTGCCATTGATACTATGTAGGATAAATACATAAGAGAGAAAGAGAGAGACAGAGAAATAAAGAATGACAGCGAGATGGAGAGAGACAGAAAAAGACAGAGAGATTGAGAAACAGAGATAGAGAGAGAGAGAGAGACCCAGAGAGAGACAGAGGACAGAAATGGAGAAAAAAGAGAAAGTCTAAAAATTCAAGAATAAGGCAAAAATCATGTTTCTTAGCTTAAGTAGCCTCTGATTGCCTCTGGATTTATTACTACTAATAATAATAGCAATTCTTGAGTGCCTGTGTGCCAAACACTCTGCTAGATGCTTTACAAATATTATCCCATTTAATCTTCATAACAGTACTGGGAGTAGGTACAATTATTATCCCTATTTTACAATTGAGGAAACTGAGGCAAATAAAGGCTAAGTGATTTGTTTAGAGTCAAATAGCTAGTAAGTGTTTGCTTCTAGATTTGAACTCAAGGCTTCCTGACTCCAGGCACAGCACTCCAACTATCATACTACCTAGTTACCTCATTATTTAAATAACTTCGGAATCACAGGACTACAAGGGATCTCTTGAGGCAATCTTGTTTAGCATTTCCAAAATCTACCTCTTCCATGAAACTTTCCCTTACCCCTCATTCAGAAATAGTTTTTTTCTTTTTCTCTATTTCGCCTGTATTTTTATACTTTTTTATAGCATCTGTTTTGACATCATAAGCTTTTTGAAAGCTATATCTGCAACTTAATCATCTCACACGACCAAGCATAGGACTTTGTACACACAGTTCGAATACTTACTCTGCTCAAAAAAAAATTTTTACATAGTATTTTATTTTTTCCAAATACTTGCAAAGAGTTTTAAATATTCACCTTTGCAAAACAATGTGTTCCAAATTTTTCTCCCTCTTCCTCCCTTCCCAAGACAGCAAATAATCCAATATATGTTAAACATGTGCCATTCTTGCAAACATATTTCCATATTCATCATGCCGCACAAGAAAAAATCAAATCAAAAGGAGAAAAAAAACCAAGAAAGAAAAAACACCCAAGCAAACAACAAAGCAAATAAAAGTGAAAATACCATGCTTTGATCCACATTCAGTCTTTGTAGTTTTGTCTCTGGACGCTGGGCACTCTCCATCCCAAGTCTATGGGAATTGCCTTGAATCACCTCATTATTGAAAAGAGCCACCTCTATCACAGTTGATCATCATGTAATCTTATTACTATGTACAATGTTCTCTACCCCAAAAAAATTATTAAATAAATTTAAAGGTAAAACTGATTCATCATGATAAATAGGCTTTTCCTCTAACATAGAAATCTTTCAAAGTAACTTATATTTACACAGAATTTTAAAATTTTTGAAGCACTTTACAAAAGTATTCATCTAAATTTCATTTCACAATTCTGTGAAGTTAAAAACAGGTATTATAATTCTTATTTTTACATAAGTAGAAACTGAGGTCAAGAGGTAAAATGATTTGCCTAAGGTTGCACATCTAGTAAATTTCAAAGGCAGAATTCAAATCCAGATCTTCTTGCTTCCAAGTCCATGGAGCTATCTTCTATTTATCCATCTGTCTGATCCATTTATCATCACTGTGGTGTTTTGTGCTGAGCATTGGGGATACAAAAATAAGATGGGTTCCAAGACTATTTCTGCCCATATATTCAGAACTCAGAGGAAGCTCTGTTCCATGCTGATTTATGTTTCTCCTTCTACTTTCATAAATACAACTCAGTTCCCTGATTTTCAGCTACACGGACTATCCATAGCTCCTAGCTTCAGCCCCATCACTGGAACTGAACTACTACCTTTGCTGGTAATCCAAACTTCCAATCTTCCAAGGCATGATGATGCAATTTTCTTTTCTTCATCAGTTATTTTCCCTCCCTCAAGAACTCTGTCCCACTCACATCTAATTGTGACACTATTAGAAATATAGATATTTCCTAGAAGGGTAAGTATAGTATTGTGGAACTAATTCTGGGTCTTGTATTAGAGAATATAGATTTGAAGTCTGCCCAGATACTTAGTTTTAGGATCTTTCTGCACCTGTTTCCTCTTCTATAAATTAAAGATGTTGGGCTAGATGATGTATAAGGATACTTCCAAAATCTTAGGAAAAAGCAAGGAAGAAGAAATTTAATCTATTCTCTTGTCTATAACTAGACCACATCAAAGCCATCCCGTACTGATAAAAGACTTATCTTCATTTTAAAGACCTCAAGAGAAGGAGATTCCATAGCTTCTTTCAGCAAGCTGTTCTTGTGGGCAGGAAATTGTTCAGTATATCTCATATAAATCCCTTAGGCTTCAATTTAAGCCAGTGCCCTCTTGTTCTTAATTCTTAGCTGAGATGGAGAACAGCTGGTCACTACTTAAAGATCCTTATTGCCTCCCCCTCAATCTTATCTTTCTGGACTAAATAATCCCAATTAATTTAATTTTCCCCAATAGACTCTGCTGTATTTGAAAACATTTTAACCATCTTTGCATTCCTTTCTGAACTTTCCTCCTGTCCTTTTTAGGTTGTTTGTAATTAGATATTTAAAAGGACCAAGTAAGGACAGAGACTATGGGAAATATCAATTACTTATGAAAATTTTTTCTCCTGGAAAACTACAGATATCTCCTAAGCTCTTGTTTTTACAGTTTCTTCAACACCATTTTTTAAAGCTATCACATTTTTTTTAAATTAATTAACAAATACACGGTAGTTATGAATTTTATATGATCACAGATAATTGCACAAAAGCTGTTTACCAGGAGCCAATAAAGTGCAAGGAAAAAAAAACAGAACAAGTGGAAAATGGAATTAACTTTCACCTCAGGTAACAATGATTAAATTGCACTGAATTTCAATGGTCAATAGGGTAGGCTCACCTATGTAACAATGACTGAATTACAATGGGTCCTGGCAATTAACTTCTAGTGTGTAAATCTGAACAATTACCATGGCAGAGTATATGTATTTCAATTTTATTTTGAGGGGCACACAAAATGGAGTAATGCTGTCAATAAAATATTTAGATATGGTGTCTACCAAAATAGTCAACCTTTCTATTCTTTGTCTGACTAAGCCTATAATATTCTGTTCTACTTCTGACAGTATCCCACATTGGGTCAGATAGACTTGTTCCTGGAGGCTGTTTCAGCTGAAACTATTAACAATAATTTCTGAAAAGTCCTCCATTCATAGTTAGCATAATGTACTCATTGAACAACCTACATTGTATCCTACATAATATGGATCCTATTTACCTTTCCATCTTATTTTATTATTATTATTATTAATCATTCTTATATTCCTTCATATACTCTACAAGTCAAATTGACAATGTAACTGCTCCATGAAACTATGTCTCTCATCTCTGTGCACAAGCTATCTCATCCATCTCTTCTCAACCTCTTATCCATAACTTCCCATGATTCTTTTGGGGGGTAAGGGTCCATCCAACATTCTGGGAGCTTTCTTCATAATCTCTTATGGAGGTTTTGCATGTATATTGGAGCACATGAACTGTCCATTAGTTATCCCTAAATCTCCCTATGTGATTGATTCATCTCCTTTTCCAACCATATACCTCTGTAATGATCTTTTATACTACTTCTTTGGCAATTTTTCATAGATCATATGTTTCAGTCTGTTCATACCCACCATGCACCTTTCCATTGTTTTTTTTTAAGTTGACCCATAACTTTAATTATCCAGAGACTGTTTTTGTTTCATGACTCACTTCCATATAGCTTAACCCAAGGAATATCAAAGTTGTTTTTTTTTTAAATAGGGCTTTATTTCAAGGCCATCAAAAAAATTATACAATTTCCCAAAAGCAATTCAGTCTGTTCTCCTCTTCCTGTTTAAATCTAGGCACAACTTGTGATACATTCAGTAGTTATCATATACATATATATATATATATATATATGTATATGACATATATATACATATATATATACACACACACATAATAATGGATTCTATATACTGTCTATCCAATGCTATATCATAATCTGGCATATGTAATTCACTTGGTTTTTCCCTATAAAGAGTTAGAGCTATTTTGAGTGACTGTCTTATTTAGGAGACTTCATAATATTTTAAAACTTATCATCAACATAGTGATATCCTCAAATAGGAGCTTCTGGGGAACCTTACTATCTACAAGGAATCTCTCTTCCATTCAGACTCTGCACTGGACATCCTCAATAGCAATGGGGAAAAACTCTGGTGAGCACATATTTCTGTTTTAAAACTCTCTGTGTATTTTTAATGGCCATTAAAAAATATTTCTACACCACAGCACTTAGCACAGAAATTAGCACATAACAGGTGCTTAACAAATGCTTGTTGATTTGACTGTTGTCAATACCTTCAGTGAATTTCCATTTAAAATGAGTCTACCTCACTCTAGACTCAGCACACTATCCACTGAGCCACATAGCTGTCTAAATTCATAGTAATAATAGAGATCAAAGGCGATTTCCCAAAATCTATTTCCTATTTTTGTAGATTTAGTACCATACTATTCCTTGAGTTCCAGAAGTCACATAGCATCCTCTTCTCCACAAGAGACTGACATCACCCATGAATTCCCCTTCCCTTTCTAGATCCCAGATCTCAGGTTCCAGAACTCAGTTTACAGAAGAAGCAAATCTAAGACCAACAGTGCCCAGAAAATCCCCTTATTTCTCTAAAAGCCTGGATCCCAGAATTCCAGGTCCAGGAATTTATCAAAACATTTAAGTGAGACACTCTCATATATTCATTACTTCAAGCAGTCATTATTGGCTTCAGGAGTAGAGAGGAAATTTCCCAGGGCCAAAGTCCCCTCTTAGTTCTGCTTAATATTGGTCTGTCTTCCAAAAATTGAAAGGTTTAAAAAAAGACACAGCAGGTATGTCAACTCCCTTTTATAGGACCCTGCACAAAGCAGAAAGCTGCAATCCAACAGACTGAATGAATCAATTCATCCCCAATTGATACAAACTGAGTCATAAATGGTTCAAATGGGTATGTCAATATCCTTTGAAGGGAAGTTAAATCTAAATTCCAACTAAGCTCACCTCCTTCCAGCCTTTCCAGTTGATCAAGGAATTCCTTAATCAAGTCCCTTCAGACATCCACCTGAACCTAGCAGACTTTCAAGTTCTCTTAGGAAAAGGGAGAGTAGAATGAGACTTTGTGGAAATACTACACAGCTATTTAAAATCTCTTCAAATATGCTCTAAAATGTTCAGAGGAAGGAAAGTAATGGGCCTTTTATTTGTAGGTCTCTAGGAGGTCAAAACCTAATAAAAATCAAGCAAATTTAATTAATTCCCTGTTGGTGGAACTGTGACCTGGTCCAGCCATTCTGAAATAAATTTGGAACTAACTTCCCAAAATTATTAAATTGTGCATTCCCTTTGACCCAGTGATATCACTACTGGATCTATACATCAGAAAAATCAAAGAAAGAAGAAAGTAATCCATATGTACAAAAAAGTAGCTCTTTTTGCAGTGGCAAAAATTTGAAAACTGAGAAAGTGTTGATCAGTTGGGAAATGGTGAAAGTATGATATACAAATGTGATGGAGTTACTATTGTATTGTAACAAATAATTAAGGGGGATGATTTCAGAGAAAACTGGAAAGAATTATATTAATCAATTCAGTAAAATAAGCAGAACCAGAAGATGTCTGGATCATTAGTCCCTGTGATGAGAGGAGCTTTTTGTAGAGGAAAGAGTCATTTTAAACTGTTTAAAGTCTAGTGTAAAAGGCCATTGTGTTTTTGTCATTTTTTGTCAAATTCTCCAAGAATTAAATAAAATTGAAATATTCAAATACAACTAAGATAACCATTGGTGGGGAACAGAAACACTGTTAGTCTAAATAGAGTGCATTTAGGAAATAATATATAAGACTGGAAAAATTACATGGGTTCTCTGTTGTGAAGTATTTCAAAAGCAAAAGAGGCTTTATATTTGATCCCCCTGTCATTAAGGAACCTCTGAAGTTCATGGTTAGAGGATGGCAGAAGGGGTGATATGACCAAATTGATGTCTAAGGAATAGCACCTCATCAGTAGTGTGAAGGATGGATTAAAATAGAGAGAGACTTGAAACAGCAAGATTAAATAGAAGGCTATTTCATTAGCCCAGGAAGGAAGGAAGGGACCAGCTACCTGAGTAAAAAATATATCAGATGTAATTATGCAACTTTTTATCACATACTTCTTTGTGAACATCTCTCTGTAGCTCTTTCAACCAGAGAAGTACTTTCTGATTAGCTAATCCACTTAGGGACCCAGCCTGTCCATTTATGATAGCTGCAAAAAATATGAAAATAAAATTTAATTAAGTAGTGATTATTAACGTAATATGTGATATGAGAATGGTATCACATACCTAAGCAATTGTATTTTTAAAAACTTAATCAAATTTTGCATTATTCCATTTTAATAGATAAAAATTAGTTCATTATATTTACTTTCTTTTAAAAATAGTTAAATTTTATTTTAAAGAGGTTAAGTCATTGGATTTAATGTTATATTTCTATTCTCTCAGTAGAGAAAATGCCAACATTATCGAGAAATAATTCAAATTACACTCACAAATCCAATATAATGACACTATATATATATATATATATATATATATAAAATGTCCTCTTTATCATAAAGACTAACAGAAATATGAGTGGAAGATGATTACAATCCATCTTTGTAAACAAAGGAAGCCCAATCACTACCTATCATTCACTCACCTAACATTAGACAAACAAGAACTCTTTTATAAACACCCTCCTGCTAACATAACTCAACTGACTGATCTTTGCAAAAGGTAAGATCACTAGGAAATGAGAGTGAAGAAAGAAGTAAGCCATGACATGGAGTAAAGATATGTCAAAAACAGGATGACTCTACTAAATGTCACTTAATGTCCCATATACAAAGTAATGACCTACATACAAAATACCTATGTCCATGGTCTCTGACTTCCACATTCCAAAGCAGGCCTGGTTTCTTTCTCTTGCTTTTCTGTAGTGTGGCAAAAGATCCCTTAGGGAAAGGTAGCAATAACAGAAACCCCAAAGACAGCTAGAGGAAGACAAAAACAAAAAGTAATGAAAATTAAAGGAGTGTTTTTGTTTTAATTTTAATAAGAATATAACATTAAATCCAACCATTTAACCTTTTTAAAATAAAATTTAACTATTTTTAGTTAAATTATTAATTTAGAAATAAAAGGAAGGACAAAAAGAATACACTAAGAAAGAAATGAAAACTGGAGAGAGAGTTAACCAATTATCATCATTTGGTATGCAAGAATGCTATACAAACAAGGAAGAATGGATGAGAAGAGCACTCTTAACTGAACCAGACAGGGAAAGATTAAATAGATCCATACACATAGCACACACACATACATACACATGAATTTAATGAATAAATGCATTCAAATGGACAGAGGAACAAGTGAGGATAGCAAGAAGACAGATGAAGATCTAAAAAAGAAGGTAGAATGGAAGAAAAAATGATCACAAGTAAATTAAACTTCAACTTTGGAAAATCAATTGAAGAGGAAGAATTAAGAGGAAAGAAAGAGTAAGAACCAGAAATTGGCACTTCCAATTAAGATGGCAACATGAGAAGTCATAGAGGATACTATCTCTCTCATATATTCCAGCAATTTTGTAAAAAACATATTAAATCAAATAATTATCACAAAACCCAAAGAGAAACATCAGTAAGCTATTTCATACTGACCAGGACTAAACAAAAATACAACAGAAATCACAAATGCTAGAAGAAATATCATCTCAGAAAAGTGATGGGGAAAATGTTAATAATGTAGATTAAACATAAAAGTAGGGCATATGAATATTTTTCTTTCCAAAGAACTTGCTGTTAAACATTTATCAGCATATATCTGGTTAGTAATAGTAATGCCAAAAAAGAAAACCACTGAAACTTTTTTAAATACACAGAAAAAAACAAAAGTTAAGAAGATAGCATATGACACCTGCATTTTTGATTTCCTTCACAAGCTAATTGTACAATAATTCAGAGTCTGATTCTTTTTGTACAGCAAAATAATGTTTTGGTCATGTATACTTATTGTGTATCTAAGTTATATTTTAATATATTTAACATCTACTGGTCATCCTGCCATTTAGGGGAGGGGGTTGGGGGGGTAAGAGGTGAAAAATTGGAACAAGAGGTTTGGCAATTGTTAATGCTGTAAAGTTACCCATGTATATATCCTGTAAATAAAAGGCTATTAAATAAAAAAAAAAAAAAAAGAAGATAGCATATGTAATACAACTTGAAAGTAATGTGTAGAATATAATACTTTTTATGTGTTAAGAATTTTAGTATCATTTTATTATATTTATTATGTATTTATAATATTTATAACATAGCTTAATATATTTTAATATAAATGTTAAGAAATGGAGACAATTTTTATGCAATCCTCTTTGTGTGCTTTGTGTGTATTTATATGGAAATACTTTTTTTTTGATGTGAGAGTTCAGAATTTTATAATATGTTTAAAGATATAAGAATAAAGACAAATAATTACAAAGAGTAATTATTGATGGTTAGACAATACCAACATAACAAAAATGACAATATTACCTAAATCAATTTACTTGTACAGTATCATAGCAATCACATTATCAAAGAGTTATTTTATAGAGTTAGGAAAAAAAATAACAAAATTCATCAGGAAGAGCAAAACATCCAGAATTTCAAGGTAAATAATGGGGAAAAAACTAAGCTCAGAGAACCAAATCTCAAAATGTAATGCAAAGTAGTTATCATCCAAGTAAGTCATTTTTTGGTGACCTTTACTTGAAGATGTGTTACATTTCCACCTCTCCCCTCCTTTTTTCTAGCACTCTTAGGAAGCCAGTGGGGAGAGGGGTGTCTCTTCTCTGCCATTGACTCAAACTCGCAATGAATGTATTCCCCCTAATATCCTCACAACAACTCTGGAAGGTACCTGGCTTATTATTATCCCATTTTACAAAAGAGGAACCGAGGGCACAAAGCAGTTAAGTGACTTGTCCAAAGTCACACATTAAGTGCTTGAATTTGGATTTGAAGTCAATTTTTCCTGTCTCCAATTTTTCCTTCATTCTATTCATCTAGCTTCAAAGAAAGAGATACTTTTCATATATATAATATATGTTAATATATTATAATAAGAATTGTCCTGAACAAACAAGGAATTAAGAGAAATATATAGAAGATAAAATAGTGTTGATTATATAAAACTGAAATGTAAACACACACACACAATGTAGCTAAAATAAGTAAGGAAAAAGTTAATTGGGTAAAAAATTTTTGTGTCATTTCATTGTTAATGTTTAATAAGCAAAACATAAAAGAAGCTGATTTAAATATAATGTATATGCAAATATATTTATTGAAATGTGTCACATTCAGAATAACAAAAAACACTTAAAAATAAAAAATCAAATAATTACTAATCACTAATAATAAGCAAAATGTAAATTTAAATGATTCTTAAACTGCTTGCCATCTAGGGGAGGAGGTAAAGGGAGGGAAGGGAAAAGTCGGAACAGAAGTGAGTGCAAGGGCTAATGTTGTAAAAAAAATTACCCAGGCATATGTTCTGTCAATAAAAAGTTATAATAAAAAAATTTAAAATTAAAAAATTAAATAAAAAACAAAAAAATTAAAGAATTCACATTCATCGGATTTGCAGAAATAGCCAAAAAAGAAAAGTTGCAATTTCTGTAGGAACTGAGAGAGGCATACTAATGCATTGTTGCTGTTTCTCTGAAATTGGCCATTCTGGGCAGCATTTTGGGAACTATGCCCCCAAAAGTTATTAAAATATACATTTCAGTGAGACCTCTAGTAGACATTCAACCAAAAGAAATCAAAGAAAGAGAAGATCCACATGTACAAAAATATTCACAAAAGCACTTTTTGTTTTATCAAATTAGGGAATGATTGAACAAATTATAGTATATGAATAAAATGGATTGCTTTTACCCTTTAACGAATCGAAAAGGCAAATTATGAGTATTCTATAAACTTGTAAGAATTGGTGGAGAATGAGATAGGCAGACTATAAGTTTTTAGAGAAAAGGTTTAAAGAAAAATAATCCTAAAAGGCTTAATAATTTTAACCAATGAAATAATCAAACATAATTCTAGAGATCCAGTTGACAAAGTATTTCCAATCAAATGACAGTAGTATATATGGTTTGCTTGACTGTGATAATTTAATTTGAAGCAGAAAGATAATTGAGGGGGCTATAGCTTAAGACTCTTACCAAAAATTAAAGAAAAGAGAATCAATGAAGCAGCTAAGTAAAATTCACAGAAAAGATCAGATGGAAATTCATAGAGTTACATAGACAATGAGACAGGAACATGTTGGATTGATTAGATACTTTTGTTTTGAGGATGAACCTCCCTAATTCACCCAGGCTGGATGACTTTCTAACTGACTCCAAAATTGATCAGCATTCAAGATTTAACCTCCTCCTGATGAAGTTTTCCCATATATATGCAGCCTGATGGTCCTCTGCTTTTGTGATGTTCACTATGTTGGTACCAAACTTAGTGTGCATTACTGATCAAGTTTAGTATCCACGAGCCTCAGACACCCAATCAGAAGGGACTACATGTGCCACCACATTTGAGCAATACATACTTTTAAAAAATAAAATATAAGTAATAAGATTCATGATTATTTTTTAATCCTCTTTGTTCTTTACATATGAAAACCTTCATCTTGCAGGTATATGTCAGTTTTAAGATAACAAAAGCACATAAATAATTTTTTTTTAAGAACCAGAGATTGTGAGCAAGAAAAGAAGAATCTTGGAAGTATAGATTATTTAATGCTGATCACATTCTTCCTTTTTCATCACTTTCTTCTTTGTACAAAGAAGGTTCAGGAGCAGAGGGGGAGCAGATATAATGAAGAGAAATATATAATTAATAATCATAAATATAAATGTGAATGAGATAAACTTACCTACAAAATGGAAGAGGATAGAAGAATAGATTAGAAAACAATTCAACAGCATACTGTGTAGAAAAAGTGAATCTGAAACATAAAGTCACACAGTAAAAATGAGGTGCTGGAAGAGAATTTATTATAATTCATGAAAATGCAAGAAAGCAGGATAACAGTTGGGATCTTAGTTAAATTGATCTAATTAAAAGAGATAAAAGGGAAAACCATATTATGCTTTTAAAAATGCCAGAAACAATGAAATAATATCAGTACTTAATTTATATTACTTAATTGCACATCATGTAAGTACTTAAGGGGGAAATCAAATTATTGAGAGAGATAATAAAATTTTAATAGTTCAGAACCTTAACTGTATCCTCTCAGACTTAGAAAAGATTAACAAAAAGGTAAACAAAAAGGAAGTTAATATATGCATAGAAATAAAAATAAAATATGATAGCTCCCTGGTAACTCCTGAACAGGAAAAGAAAAAAGGAAAAGTGTGTGTGTGTGTGTGTGTGTGTGTGTGTGTGTTATAAATGACAATGAGACTAATATGGAAATATATTTTACATCTTTGTATATATATATAAAATCAATATCAGAATGATCCCTATATCAGGGAGAGGGAAAAAGAAAGAGAGGGAGAGAGAAAAGTTGGAACTCAATTTTTTAAATATTTAAAATTGCTTTTATATGTAATTGGAAAAAATAAAATATTGCCTAAAACAAAAATAATAAGTTGACTATGTGCTAGGGTATTTAAAAATCTGATAAATGCAGAAAATAGTACAAATGTTAAACAAATATGTTGTTGATCGCAGTACAAATAAAAATTATAAACAATACCATGCT
This sequence comes from Sarcophilus harrisii, assembly GCF_902635505.1. Classification (NCBI taxonomy): domain Eukaryota; kingdom Metazoa; phylum Chordata; class Mammalia; order Dasyuromorphia; family Dasyuridae; genus Sarcophilus; species Sarcophilus harrisii. Next base: position 268,271,868 of record NC_045428.1, read on the forward strand.
TTGAAGAAAGAATTCAAACAAATAGAAACTGAATAATTTAACACTAAAGATTTGGTGAGTCAAAGAACAAAGCATAGAAACCATAGATAATTTCATCAAAGGAAATGAAAGCAATAAGACAAATACCAAAATCTTTGGGATGAAGCCAAAATATTCCTTCGAGGAAAATACGTATGCTTAAACATTCTTTTTCAGCAAAAGAGAGAAAGAAAAGATAAATGAACTGGCCATTCAACTAGGAAAAGAAAGTAGAAAAGCCATAAATCAGAAAAGCAACAAGAGAAAATTTGAAAATCAGGGATTAACAAAATTGTAAACAGGGAAGGAATTTTAAAACCAGGAGCTAAATTTTTAGGAAAACTAACAAAATAGATGAAACAATGCTCCCATGCTGGAAATACTAAAGACAAGTCCATTAATGAACTGTATGTCTACTATTATAAAGGATTAGCCTAGCTAAGGTCTGTGAGTCTCCCTCCCAAACTGGCTACAAGAGTGATGAATTTTTACTCACAGCTACTCTCAATCACCAAATACTAAGTCACAGAAGATTTGTTGACTTGAGTCATGATTTTTATGGTCAGAGAGAGTACCAACACCAAAGAAATTATATATTTTAAAAATACTGAACGACAAGTATATTTCTATAATGTTTTACAATTTAACAATCCAGTCAGGTGAATTGAAAATGAGCAGAAATTACTGGGATCAGATAATTCTGACTATAGATTACTAGTGTTGATTTCATCATTTTTTATTCCCCCTCCTTTTTTTAATAAATAAGAGAATGGGGGAAACTAGAGAGAAAACATCATAATAGGTATGACTTAGCAAAACTGACAAAAATGATTATGACATTAATTATAATGAATTCTTCCATAAAACAGAAGATAATGGAAGAGTGGATTAGAAAGCAAAATCCAATTTGTTTGTAATGTACCTCCTTGGTGCCATTTCCCGTAACTCACACTTAAAGTGTGGATAGGGTGGAAAAATATACAAGACGTACAAGATATACTGGAGATTTGCTTTCTAAAAAATCCATCATTCATAGTTCCCCCCCCCCCCCACTGTGTTCACCTATGTTGGTCATATGATACAATCATCCTAAAATGAAGGTATTTACATGATCAACCATTATTTTAAAGGGCTCATAATGAAATATGTTACCCACCTTCTGACAGAAAGGTAAGATCAGGGAGCAGATTGAGACATACAGTTTTTGAATATGGCTAATTTAGGATTTTTTTTTTTTTGCTTCACTGTTATTAGAATTCTATGGATTAAAAGTTGGGTTTTTTTCCTATGTTCGGCCCAATGCTGGACCCATGTTGTCATTTAGTTGTTTCAATCATATCCAATTTGTTGTGATCCCCTTTGGGGTTATTTTGGCAAAGACCTTGGAGTAGTTTGCCATTATCTTTGCCAGCGCATTTTACAAATGAGTAAACTGAGCAAATAAGGTTAAGTAACATGCCTAAAGTCACATAGCTAGTAAGTGTCTAAGGAGAGATTTGAACTCAGAAAGATAAGTCTTGTTGACTCCAGGCCCACAACTCTATCTCCTGGGCCACTTAACTGCTACTTGACACAAAGGGGGCAGTTAATAAGTATTTATTGATTAATTTTTCTCTATTTTTAACTGGGCAGAGAGAAAAGTCTGAATAAAGACTGAAAGATAATATTTTTCACTTTTTTGTTTGTTTTCTTGTACAAAATGAATAACAGGGAACTGAAATATTTTTACATGATTGCACATGTATAACCTATATACCATTGCGGGGGGAGGAGAAAGAGAGAGAGGGAAAGAAGAATAGAATTTGGAACTCAAAACTTTTTTTAATGTCAAAATTTATTTCAACATGTAATTGCGAGGAAAATATTTTTTAAATTAAAAGAAAATTGTGAAATTGTTTACTATGTTTTGAAACTATACTAGGTGCCTGAAAAGACAAAAGATAAAAGAGTCCCTGAAAAAAAAGCTTACAGTCAGCCCATTTTTTTAATATTACCCCATTTAATCTTAACTGTGATCCTGTGAGGAAGACAAAAGTATTGTACCTATTTTGTGCCCATTTTTCAGATGGAGAAACTAAGCATCAGAGGGATAGTGAGAGCTGTCAAATTTTCATTAGTCATACACTTAAGATAGTATGAAAACTGAGATTCAGTGTTCAAAGCATATATTTGGGAATTATATGAATATTTCCTATCTGCAAGTTACTATGGCATGCCACACTAAGTCCTCATTTGGACTATTGTGCTTTCTTCTTTCATGTAAAAAAAATGTAGAAGTAATATGAGTGAAGAAAGAATGGAATGGGATGCTAATTTTAATATTCCCTAAAATCAGAAAAAAATGACAATAGATGCAGAGATTCACACATAATAGAGAGCAGACCAATTACTAAGATTTGAATGCTCAAATTTATTTATACATCATGGACATACAAAAAAATCAGTAAAATACTCAAATAGCAAGTGTCAAGGTATTGTATATCCACCTAGTTGGTAAAATAAGTCAGTTAATTTGGCAGGTAAGTATTAAGTAATCATGCTGTCAGAATAAGGTGAGTATCTAAGGGAGAAAGACAAAGAGTGAACAAAGGAGGTTAAAAAAATAGAAAAAAGAAATAAGAAGGGAGACAAAATAGGTGTAAGGAGAAAATAAATAAGGTACAGCAGGATCAACAGTGCAAATGATGGTCCTATTCCCTCATAAAAAGCAGTGAAATCATCATTGGAATTAGGAAAATTGCCTCTACATGACCGTGTCTGGGAATTCAGCAATGACTCTTTATGAGGCTGACTGAGTTTGGAGTGGTTTTTTTTTTGTCTTAGTAACAGACTTTAAAATAAAATACACTTGTACTGCTATACATTTTAACTTCTAGTTTAATCCTGATAAATAGATGTAATAGCATATGAAGCCAGATGTGACCATGGTCTCTTGGAGAGAGATCTGAACTCAAAGTCAGATCTGTTCCAGATAAATTCTTACTAGTTGCATGACTTTGGATGAATCATTTCATTTCTTTTAGATTTAATTTCTTAATTTGTGAAATTGGGAAAATGCTCTCAGCTCTGCCTTCCTACCAGGGTTGCTATAAAATTCAAAAAAAGATGTAAGGAAGTGGAGAGGTTTTTCTGAGGCTAATATAAAGCAAGAGGGGCTTTGTAAACTGACAAGTGCACATAATGAAGAAGGGACATGGCTAGGGAGGTGCAGAAAAAAAGACCTTACTTCTATAGGTTACCTTGAATCCTTACTCATTAATTTATGAGCTAAACCAAAGAGGAGCAGCTTATCTTTGTATCTTCAGTGCCTGGCACAAAATACTACATCATTCATAGAAGATAAAAAACTGGGCTTGAAGTCAGGAAGATTTGAATTCGAATCCTGATGAACATCTTTCTTTCATCCTCAATCTTTTCATCTGTAAAATGGGAACAAAAATAACATTTATCTCACATGGGTTTTTATGAGGATCAAATAAGAGAATGAATGTAGATTCATAAGATTAAAATTGGTTGTTATCATCAACATCATCATCATCACCATTATTATTCCCATTAGTCCCTCTACAATCTGACTTCCAACACCACCATTCAACCAACATTGCTCTGCTAAAAGTTACCAAAGATCTCTTAATCTAATGGCCATTTCTCAATCTGCATCTTGTGGCTTTTGATATCATCAAGATATTTCTCTTCTAAAATATTCTCTCCTCTCTGGGTTTTTGTTATACTGCATTGTCCTGTTTTTTCCTGTTTGACCTGCTCTTCAGTCTCTTTGCTGGATCTTCATCAGATCACACCCATTAGCTTTGGGTATCCCTCAAGGTACTGTCCTTCCCCTCTTATACTACCTCACTTGTACCTCTCACAATCCCCCCATGCACTAAATCCTTATTTCTATGCAGATTATCCTTGGATCTATATATCCAGCCCTAATCTCTCTCCTGAGCTCGTGCCCCATCATCAAATGCTTTTTGGGCATCTCTACTTGGTTGTCCCATGTTGCTCTTCAATTGCTTCAGTCATTCCCCCTCCCCACTGGGTTATTCTTGACACATATACTGGAATGATTTGCCATTTCCTTCTCCTGTTCATTTTGCATATGGGGAAACTGAGTCAAAATATGGGGAAACAGTTAAGTGACCCTAAATAGGTCATACAGCTAGTAAGTGTCGGAAGCCATTATATAACCCCTTCCTCCTTCCCTCCCTCCCTCTCTCTATTTCTGTCTCTCTGTCTCTGTGTCTCTCTCTATCTCTCTGTCTCTGTCTCTGTCTTGGTCGCTCCCTTTCTGTGTGTGTGTCTCTGTCTCTGTCTCTGTCTCTCTGTCTCTCTCTGTGCTCTCTCTGTCTTTCTGTCTCTCTCTTTATCTCTTTGTGAGTATCTCTCTCTTTATATATATGTGTGTGTTTGCATATGTATATGTATGTATAAGATCTGTATATGTATATATCTACCCTAGAACCTACATAGTGTTCTGATTACAGTAGTAGTTTAATAAAGTTTGTTGAAAGAATTACATGTACATATATTAACAACAATAAGAATAATATGTTAGCTCTTTATAAAAGAAACACCAGGATTCTGGGAATCAGACATAGAACAGGTAAGTTTTGAGGGTATAAATAAGGAATGCGAAAATCTCACACTGGTTGTGAAGCAGGTTGAGAAAATCAGCCATATAAATTTAAGCCTGATAAAACTATTTTTCCTGACTTGTTCATTTTATATGATCTAGGATTGTAGTATTATAGATGCAGACCTGGAAGGGATTTCAATGGTCACCAAACCCAGCCCCTACCTTTACAAATGGGGAAACTGAGGCTCATTTGGGGTTGCCCAGGATCTCTTTGCTAGTACATGGATGAAGAATGGAGTCTTCTTAACTTACAAGTCTAACATTCTGTCCTCTGTGCCTTGCTCACAGTGGCATTCTTCACAGACTTTATGATTAAGAACATTACAGACAATTGTCACTATCCCTGCTCCTTGTATGATACACACCACCTTTACATATTCTATTTACTTAATACATTTTAATCTCTGGTTCCCTCAGTTTCCTCTAAAAGGGAATAAGAGGGGCAACTAGATGGCACAGTGGATAAAGCACCGTTTCTGGACCTGAATTCAAATCCAGTCTCAGACACTTAATACTTAGCTGTGTGACCCTGGACAAGTCAGTTAACATCAATTACCTCAAAAATAAATTAAAAGGTGATAATAACAGCAGCTACCTTGCAGCGATGTCATGAGATTCAAATGAGATATTTGTAAAAGCACTTAGCACAGAGCTTGACATTTAGCAGGTGCTATATAAATGCTTATTCCCTTTGCCCTTCCCTTATTTATAGCACCATGACAAATAAGAACTTTCATTAAGAGCCTCAAGATTTCTTTATCCTTTGCTCCTCCATGTTTCATAGCTTTTAATCTTTTGTAACTTAATTATATTTTTCCTGTGATCCTTATTGACTGGATGTATTCACATATTATTAGAATGATAGGATTTCTAGTATATTTAAATAGGCTATGGGGACAACAAGACAGACTGTTTTAAATCAGAATTGTCCCACAAAATCCATAAGCTTTGGGCACTGCTAGGGAGCAGAGGGATGGCATGCAGGCAGGCCTAACCCCAGTGACAAGTTGTGGGCAGCTAACAGACAACATGAAGAATATGGGACACCCAGAGTGGGAAGAGGCGCCCAAAACAAACCACCTAATTAGCAGTTCTCCCTGGAGCCAGGTCTGTTTGTTGCCAAGAAATTCAGACGTGATTTCTAATTTGTTGTATCAATGACATCAATCTGGTCGCTATAATTTTTGAGTAGAAAGCAGTCTGAAATAATCAATTTTACTTTTAAGAAGGGTCTAAAAAAAAAGGCCACCTCAGACAGTGCAGTTCCCATCACAAAATAGCTGTAAGGAATGATTCTAATATCAAAAATTTTTAAGAGAATCCATTTTATGGTTTCAGTGACTGTGTCCCAACTACAACTTTTATAAACTTTCTGATACCAGAGGCTTGCAGGAAGCTGTTTTCTAAGAAGCCCTACTTTCTTCCCATATGTTACTATTTAAAAATTATATTATCAAGGTTTTCAGAATATAGACTTGAGTTACTTTTATGACAGCTAATTTCCCAAAGGGAAATTGTGTGATCTCCTGCCTTGCCGAACTTCCAAAGTAGACTGCAACCAGGCAGTTGTCCAAAGTGATTTCAAGGCAGTCCTTCCTGAAAGCAAAGGGACAGGCCAGAAGACTGCTGTAGGTCTCTCATTGGCTTATTATTCACAGACAGAGACTGGATTCAGATTTAGGTCCAAATTGGAATTAGGTCGTTTATTCAATTCCCTGAAAACCTGGCAGGAATTTCTTTTGTAAAATGCATTCATTAAGCAAACTGAATATTTTCCAAATAAGCATTAGAGAGTAATTTTCAAGTTTCTTGAAAGCCTGTGGCTGGATTTAGATTCTCAAATCTTATAACCTCTTTAGACCTATCACAAGTGCAATACTAAATGAAATCAGTTTTCTCTTAATCTTGAAAGACAAAAATCAACTTTCCTTGTTGTAAAATAATTCATATTAATACCTAAGAAAACTACTTAATTTTTTCCCTTAACAATGACTTTTTTTCAGTTGGATACAGATAGTGAGAAGGCAGTATGGCTGGAGTTTTAAATTTGGAATCAGAAAGACCTAAATTCAAATCCTGCCTTAGATACAAAAGTAGTTGTGTAGGCAAGGCACCCCAGCTCTCAGAGAGAGCCTCACTTTAAGACTATCGATTATTGAACTTGGGGAAGGTGAAGGGAATATAACCACATTGGCAGAATCACATTTATATTTGATATATTTAAGCAATGAGAAGAGAAAACCCACTCAAATGAACAGGAAAAACAGGGTTAAATGCATCTTTGTCTAAATCTTGTCCCTGAGTAAAAAGTAATTATAAGAAAGAAAAAGAACTTGAGCAAAGTACTATTTTGTTGCTATTATAATCCAGTCACTTCAGTTGTGTCTGATTCTTTATGATTTTCTTGGCAAAGATACTCAGACAATTTGCCATTTCCTTCTCCAGATCATTTTACAAATGAGGAAATGGAAGCAAATAGAGTCAAATGACTCGCTTAATGTCTCACAGCTAATAAGTGTCCAAGTTGGATTTGAACTCAGGTTTTCCTGATTTCAGACCCAGTGCTCTATCTACATATAAACTGTTAGGATCATGGATTTAGAGCTGGAAGGGACATAGGAAGTTGACAAGTCCAACCTTTTTATTTTACAGATGAACAAAATGAGATTAAGAAAGATAAAATGATTTACCCAGAGCCCAAGAGGTATTATCAGAAATAAGATATCAGTTCTGTTCTTTCTGACTCTAAACTCCTGCATCACCAAGGGATCTCTTATTACTTTGTATTTTTCTTAAGATATAAATATACAGTTTCAGTTCATCAAGTTATATATTAACCCTTCTGGGTGTAAGGTAGGAATTGAGACAGTAGATACAAAACTAAATAAGACGTTAAATCCCTTCCCTAAAAAACTATCAAATAATTGGGATAAGATATATACAAATAACAAGAAGACAAGAATTCCCCATTAGGTAGGATGAGGTCAGTGTCATAAGAGACGTACGAATACAGTGTTCTGGGGTCATAAAACAGAAGGATGATTTCCAGAAGGATCTGGGAAATTTCTGTGGAAATGGATTTGGAGCTAGGCTATGAAGAATGGATGAAATTTGCATAGAGATGAGGTAGATAATGAGAGAATACTCCACGTATAGTTAAACATCACTGGGGGAGAAGAGGATTAGTGATATGATGTCCAGAACCACATAAAAAATTTTAAATCCCACCCCCTTCATCCCAGAGAAGAAGTCTGAATTACTATGGTATTAAAAGATAAAATATATTGAAATTATACAATCATATACATGTATTTTGTGCATTTACGAGTTTCTAAACTTTTTCTCTGTTGTCTACTGGCCTTCTGCAAAATTTCCCAAAAAAATCCCATTTAATTTCTGAAATGGAGAAAATTATAATATGAAAGGGATAACTATAGAATGAATAGCTTGAACAAACATATGGAGGGATTTTTTTTAAGGAAGCAGTTAGTTAAGCATGGGTAAGGGTGAAGGAGAAAAGGGGAAGCAAAGGGTAGATGAAAAGGAGTAGTAGGAGCAAAAGGTAGAAAGGCATAGCAGGACTAGTTCTCAAAAAGCCTTGAAGAGAAAGCTAAGGAATTACAAGACATCTCTTCTAAGAGTATCTCAAGAATGTCTACGCATTGACCATGTTGGTTGATAAAAACGTGTATTTATCTCTTTAACTGAAAGGCATCATTTTATTCATTGAGAATGGAGCAAAGAAACCTTTAAAATTGCTATTCACTTGCACTATTCTTTTGAATGTTACCACCAGACACCTAAAGCAGTGCAAAGTACATTGCAGACTGGAAGTTAGGAAGATTAAAACTGTATAAGTAGATTTGAGAATCATCAGCATAGAAATGATCATTGAATCTGTGGGAACTGATATCACCAAATGAAAGAGTATAGAGAGGGAAAAGAAGTCCTGAGACAAAGCCCTTTTAGGATCTTCTTTTGGAATCATCTCTACTTTTAGGTACCCTAAAAATTAATCCCTGAGTGGCTTTGTCATTGTGCCACATCCATAAAAATTCCTTTTACCTCTTTATTTTGTCACTCTCTCCTACTCTAGTACATTAATATTGAGATAATGGAGACCAGGTGCTATCTCTATCTATTATGTATCAATTGCCTAAGAACACTATCACATTGTTTCTAATTCATGTAGCTTTGCCATTTTCCTAACTTCTTCAATAGATGCTCTTATTATCATTTGTCATTGCTAAATCTCATACTAAACTCTTCATACATTCATTTTCTTCACCTATTAGTTTACAAGTCAATACGTCTTATAATCATCCATTATCTTCTTAGGCAATATTCTTCAAATTAACTACTACCATAAAGTACTAATGTTTTTGTTTGTTATATTCTCTTGTTAAGGAGATTTGCACGCAAAAATCACTTGTTACTCTTTTATCACTTTTTCTTTTTTTAAATTGATTAAATTTCTCAAATAAACAGTAGTAGTTAGGGTCAATGTCATTACTTTGAAACATTTCCCTTTTTGCCTCAGAATAAAAAAGCTTACTCAAAGAGTTGCTGCAGGCATCTGCAAAGTCAACTCTTCATCACTTATTGCCTGGATTAGCCTTCTAATTATCTCCCTTCAGGCAGTCTTTCCCCTCTCTGGTCCATCCTCCATATCAAAGCTACTTAAACTATGGGTTGCAACTCCACATGGGGTCACATAGCTGAATGTGGGAGTCACAAAAAATTTGACAACAGTAAAAGGTTTTGTAACGCACAATGACCAAAAAGCAATGAATCCGAGGTGTTTCTGGTAGCATTTGTCCTTTTTGTATCCTGCAATTTCACTGCAGCCTAGATACTAAAAACACAACAAATTCCCTTTACACGTTGCATGCCATCACACCAACCAAAACCAACCAAATGCTGCCAGAAACACCAGGGCTCCAACTCAAAGTCCTTTAAGTCACAACTAAAATCTCATGTGCCAGACACTGCACTCAGTGTTGAAAATATAAAAAGGGATAAAAGCTAATCCCTGATCTCAAGTTTCCAATCTACTAGAGAAGACAACAAACAAATAAATATGTACAAATAAAAAGGAAATAAATAAAAGATGGAAGGCTCTAGAATCAAGAGTAGTTGAAAAAGGTTCTTGTGAAAGATGAGATTTTTTAGTTGTGACTTAAAGGAATATAAGAAGGGTAGTAATCAGAGAGGAGAGCATTCCACACATAAAGAACAGCCAGCAGACTATTGCAATAATCCAGGTGAGAGGTGATAAAGTCTACATCCTAGTAGTATCAGTATCAGAAGAGAGAAGAAAATATGTTCAAGAATTGTGGCAGAGGTAAAATCCATAGGCATTGGCAACAGATCGAATATGGGGTGGAGAGGAAAAGAAATAATGAGTAGTCCAATTTGGGATAATTCCTAAATTTTAAATCTGAGGGACTGGAAGGATTGTGTTGTCATCTACTTATGGAAGATGGGTACTGTTTGGGGGGAAAGATAATGAGTTCTGTTGGACATTTTTAGTCTTTAGAAGTCCATTGGACATCCAGTTTAAGATGTCTGAAAGGTAGTTAGAGATACAAGATTAGTGGTGAGTAGGGAAGCTGAGGCACAATTGAAAGCTGAGGTCTGAGAATCATCAACATAGATATGATAATTAAATCCCTGGGAGATGATGAGATCATATGAAGTAGTAGATAGGGAAAAGGGAAGAAGAATCAGGAAAAAACCCCAGGGGAAACCTGTGGTTAGAGGATCTGATCTATATGAGAATCCAGCAAAGGAGACTGAGAAGGAGTTGTCAGATAAGTAGAAGGAGAACCAAGAGAAAGGGGGTATCCCAAAAACCTTGATAGAAGAGAGTATCAAGAATTTGGTAATAATGTTGAAAGCCAGATTGTAAGGGATTAAGAAAAGAATGAAAGGAGAGAAAGTGGAAGCATTTATTGTAGAAAGCCTTTTTGAGGATTTCCAAAAAATTTTGGTCTTTTATATACTATCTTCCCCCACCATTCCATATCTGCCCCTATGCTGATAGAGGAAATCTTTGCCTATTCTTCGGTTGACAGTGCCTCCCCTTCTCAAAATCACTCTGCATTTATTTTGTAGTAACCTTGTATTATTATAGACATAAACTATAGCATAGTTTAGGGCTAGAGAAGTGACCTTGCAATTAAGAACTTCTGGTCTCAAGTTCCACTTTTGAAACACATTAGTTACATGACCCTGGACAAATCATTTAATGTCTCAGTGTCCCACTCTAACTTGGTGATAAGATATCCCTCAGCATTCATTCCCTAAAGTTATCTACACTGATGAAATCACTGATTCAGTTTAAAATTAAAAAAAAAAAAACAACCTCGTATTTTCTTTTCTGAGATACATTTCTTGCTTTCCCACACCAGTAAATATAAGCATCTGGAGATTAGGAACTGTCTAATATGTTATTTCTAGTCCCATCACCAAACACAACACCTAATACACTGTAAGTGCTTAATAATGCTTCCCAATTTTTTCAATAATGAGATGATTCAGGCCAGTTCCAATTGACTTGTGACGAAGACAGCCATCTACACCCAGAGAGAGGACTGTGGGAATTGAGTGTGGATTACAACAGAGCATTTTATTGTGCTTTTTATTTTGGGGTTTTTTTTATTGTGGTTTGCTTGAATTTTATTTTCTCTCATTTTTTTTTTTTTTACTTTTTGATCTGTTTTTTCTTGTTCAACAAGATAATTGTATAAATCTGTATACCTATATTGGATTTAACATATTTTTACCATATTTAACATATATTGGATTACTTGCCATATAGGGAAGGGGGTGGGAAGGAGGAGAAATGGGAACACAAGTTTTTTCAAGTTTTTCATTGTTGAAAAATTATCCTTGCATATATTTTGAAAATAAAAACTTCAATTAAAAAATAAAACAAATTAAATAATGCTTGCCAAACAATCAATTATTTTTCTAGACTGTCTCTTTTCATCAAAGATAAACGCAATTATTGTCTCTATCTCAAGGATGAAAAAGCTGATGATGAGAAATGTTAAGTAATTTGTCCAGGCAAGAAAGCCAATTAGAAAGCTATTCTAGTAGTATAAGCAAGAAGTGATGAGACTTTTAAGAGAGAATTTGAACCCAGAACTTATGGATTCTAAATCTAGTCATCTACCCACCATTCCATGCTGTTGCTATTATAAACTTGTATATTTGTAAATGCAATCAAACCTTCTATATGGCCTCTCTATATTTTCATTGCACTAGTCTATAAATCAAATCATTCTTCACCACCTCCGATATATAAAGTAATGTACGATGCATATTATAATATAATGAGGATGGTTCCCAAGACCAATATTATAATGCTAAAATGAGGGGGTCCTACCATATATTCCAAATCATAATATTCTCAAAATATAGCCTTGTCGGAGCACTTATTCATCATTATCATCTCTTATTAAGTAGACTAGTTCTAAGTCCTCTGTCTAATCCAAAAAACAGCAAAGTGACCCTGGGAAGCCATTCAAAAATGCTAGGCCAGTTTTTTTGTAAAAAAAACTAGCTGTGTGTCAGATAATAAGTATTGAAGAAGGGAGGGGGGTGGAAGGTGGGGAAGCATCTGTGATGATCATTCCAGAGTTGTTAGTCTGAACATAGTTAAAGCATTTCTTCTCAAAGCCCCTACAAAATGGAAAACTGACAACAGTTTTATTTCATAAAGCTTCACTGACAGTCTCCCTTGTTTGGAGGTATTTAGTAACCCAGCCACTGAAGCTTATCAGTCTTTTATTTACTTCTCTCTCTATATATATAAAAGATATTTATAACTGTTGCAGTCAGTCTTGAAATAAGTGTATAGTGAAAGGATACCGTATGCTACCAGTGAAACAGAGGAAGACAAAGCTGTGAATAACAACCCAGACAGTACTGCAGATATTGACAATAGTGAAGAACTGATAGTTTTATGATATCAAAAGCTAAGCAACAAACTCCAGGAATGGGCATTGATTTGCACAGATTTGCTGCCATTCAGTCCAATGTTTCCTTATAATATTCATCAGCTGACTCTCACATTTCTGGATCACTACTTCCCCCACCCTTTTTCTTGTTGTTGTTTGAATGTTTCTTTTAGATGAGATTGAAGAACATTGAGATGCTTTCATTCTGAGAAATTGTGAATTGCTAGGTTCCATTTAGTTCTTGGTATAATTGAAGACAATTGGATTTGAATAGCAATTTTGTTTTTACATTTTTATTTATTAACATTCTTCAAAATATAAAAAAAGAAAAAGCAAGAAAAAACAGTTTTACATAATGGAGAATGCTAAGGAGGGGGGTGAAATAAAGAAAAAAGGAAAACAAGTTTTAAAAAATGGCCTTTAGGATTGACTAAGGAGTTGTAATATTTGCATTTATTAATAACATGGAGTTTTTCCATCTGAAATAAGGTTAATCCATAAACAATATTAATATCTATGTTTATTATGTTTAATACATGGATTTGACTATGATGACCCAATTGTTCGTTAAAATGTAGAAAGGTAGAGTTTTGCTTTGGAAAGCTATTTAAGAATAAATTATCCAAAAAAAAAAAAGAAAGAATAAACTGCCCTAGATATTAGAGTTCATTGAACAATTACTAGGTATTGCCGGGTTGGAACCACCAACTATATGAATGGCCAATTGTTGAAGTTTTTTTTTTTTTTTTTTAAATTTCTGAATCCTTGTATCCAAACTTTTTTTAGTCTAATCACCTGTGTATGCCTCAATCGCTTTATTATGTTTAATCACATAAATTCACTATATGGAGACCATGGCAGTTAATGTTTGAAAATTACTTTGACATGCCAGAACTGTCTCCAGTGAACTCAATTATCTGTGTATAGATTATCCTAATTGCAGATAATCTGTAGCAAATCTGGCTTTCACGTTCTTATCATAATTAGACAAAGTAGATGATTAGCTTCTATGCTGACACAATTCACTCTCTTCTTTCATTTGATTCTTCCACTTACCCTAACCAGGGTTCTTTTCAAGCAAAACCTCCTCCAAATGAGGGAAGATTTGAACCAGAAAGCTTCACTTTAGACCAGACTTTTATAAGAAGGGAAAGTGATGCTGTCTCTTTACACAGAGGTAGGTCTCTATATAAAAGAGCTGTCAAGGAAGGGATCTTAAAAGACGAATAGGATAAAAAAATGGAACAAAATTTCCATTCTTTAGGAGCTTTCTTGAGGATTTTATTATTTTGACATAAATATTATTCTTTCCATTCCAATTTCAAAAGCATTTATTAAGTACCTTGTGTACGTCAAGCAGTATAGTAGGAACTGGAGATACAAAGACTAATAATAATTAATAATGATGGGACAGCTAGATGGTGCAGTGTTTAGAGCACCAGTCCTGAAGTCAGGAGAACCTGAGTTCAAATCTGGCCTCAGACACTTAATACTTTCTAGCTGTGTGACCCTGGGAAAGTCACTTAACCCCAATTGCCTCAGCAAAAATAATAATAATAAATAATGATAATCACTTCCCCAAGGAGCTTACATTCTAGAAACAATGATTTTTGAGTGTTTTCCTAAATCTTACTTTCTAAAATTAAAGTATTTTAAATCGAATTATATAGGAATCACTATGAAAATTATTTAGAGATGATTGTCATATCTACTACAAATAATCAGAAGGAATGAAGAAATTATATTTTTGAGATAGTTTTTTTCTGTGCAGCAGTTAAAAAACTAGTTAAATATAATATTTAAAATTCTATTCAAATTTGCAAAGCTTCTATTAGCAATTAATATTTGTTGGATCCTTATTATGCATCAGGTATTATAGTAGGCACTTTAAAGAATATACAAATATAGAACACAAGTTCTCTGCCTCCAGAAATTTATAATCTGATTAATAAGATTATTTGTACAAAAATTACTGCAATCCAAGAGAGTATATGCTGAGTATAAAGGAATGATAATAATAACTGGTTTTATATAGCACTTTTAAGTTTTGAAGATCATATATATATATATATATATATATATATAATCTTATATAATCCTCACATCAAGCCTATGATGTAGATGCTATTATTATCTCTCATTTTACAAATGAGGAAACTGAGACTCAAAGAAATTAGTAGACTTACTCAGGATTATATAGATAGTAATTGTCATAAGATTTACATCAGGTCTTCTTGATTCCTAGTCTAATATTTTCTATAAAATTAAGTAGATATGTAGATGTTGCAAAGAAGAGGGTATAGGAATTTTTTTTAAATGGCTAAATGAAATAAAGAGAAGCCGAATTTCAGAAAATACTGGAAAAATTTTGCATGAACTGATGCTGAGTGAAGTGAGCAGAGCCAGAACACCTGAATACAATAACAGCAAGATTGTGTGATGATCAACTATAAAAGATTTGGCTCTTCTCAGCAAAGCAGTGTTCCAAGTCAATTCCAATAAACTTGGGATGGGAAATACCAACTGCATCCAAAGAACTATAGAGTGAATGCAGATATAAATATGCTATTTCCATTTGGTTGTTTTTTTTCTTTTTCATATATACATATATAACCTATATCAGATTGCTTGCTGTCTTGGGGAAAGGGACAGGGGGAGAAAAATTCTGAACTCAAAATTTTACAAAAATGAATGCTGAAGACTACCTTTACATGTTATTACAGAAAATAAAATACTAGGAAGTGAAAGAGGAGAAGAAATGATGGCCATATGGTTGGTTTTCTTGATTAGGGAAAGGCAGTTAACAGAATTTGACAAACCTGGCAGGTCATTCTGTAGCAAAGGAATCTTCCTCTTTTTTCTGCTTTGGCAGAAAAGGCAAAAAATGAAAAGCCAGTGGACCAACTTGTGATTCACTAACAGAGCAAAGATATACATAGAGAAAATGGGTTTTCCTTCAGATTGTTAAAGCTAGAACCAAAGGATAGATTAACTCCATTAAGGAACTTCAAATATGTTGGTAATGATTTTAATGACACATTGTTGCCTAACTTGATGGAATCAATTAGAGTAACATCTTAGTTTCAAAAACTGCTTACATGAAGGAGTCCTACCAAACTCCTTTTATGACACAGACATGGTACTGATACCTAAACTAGGTAGGTTGAAAACAGAGAAAGAAAATTATAGACCAATCTCCCTAATGAATATTGATCCTAAAATCTTAAATAAGATATTAGCAAAAAGACTATAGAAAGTCATCCCCAGGATAATACACCATGATCAAGTATTATTTATACCAGGAATATAGGGCTGATTCAATATTAGGAAAACTATCAGTATAATTGGCCATATTAATAACCAAATTAACAAAAACCATATGATCATCTCAATAAATGCAGAAAAAGCATTTGATAAAATCCAACATCCATTCCTATTAAAAACACTTGAGAATATGGGAATAAATGGACTTTTCTTTAAAATAATCAGTAGCATCTATTTAAAACCATCAGTAAGCATCATATGTAATGGGGACAAACTACAACCATTCCCAATAAGATCAGGAGTGAAACAAGGTTGTCTACTATCACTGTTACTATTCAATATTGTATTAGAAATGCTAGCTTTGGCAATGAGTTGAGAAAGAGATTAAAGGAATCAAAGTAGGCAATGAGGAAACCAAATTATCACTCTTTGTGGATGATATGATGGTATACTTAGAGAACCCCAGAGATTCTACTAAAAACTTATTAGAAATAATCCACACCTTTAGCAAAAAAAAATAAATAAAAACTGCTTACAAAGCAAAAATAAGGGGGGAGGGGGACAGATAGTAATAATCAGCAACAGTTGGGCTTAGTGAAAACAGATACCACATTGTACTTAGGGAATTCACTTTATTCAAAATTGTTCTACTTCACTCAAGGAACATAGCACTTTCTTTGATGCAGGCACACTATCCCAGGCAGTCCATTGATTCTCATGTCACATAATTGAGTCCAAACTTCTTCAGAGAGACCTTGAGAGTATCTTTGTATTTCTTCTTCCTACCTCCATGTGAGCTTGTGTGAATTCTCTGTAAAATACTACTTTAGGCAAATATATATGTGACATTAGAACATGGTCAGTCCCTTGGAGTTACACTTTCTACAAATGACTTTGAATGCTTAGCAATTCAGCTCAAGAAAGAACCTCAGTGTCCATCCCAATACCTTATTTTGCCAGGTGATCTTCAGAAATTTTCTATGACAATTCCAATGGAAGCAATTCCTGGCATGGCCCTGGTATACTTTCCAGGTTTCACAGGCATACAATAATGAGGTCAGCACAATGGATAAGTAGACCTTCAGTTTGGATGTCAGTCTAAAACCTCTTCTCTCTCACATTTTGCTTCAGAGCCTCCCAAACACTACTACATCAACCTCATCTATATGTACATCCCTGGAAAGAATATTGCCAAGATAAGTGAAATTATCCACAATACTCACTATTTCTTCATTTGCTATAACTAATGGTTCCATATGTGCATAGTGTGGTGCCAGATGGTGGAGAATCTTTATATGAATTGTTAGACCAAAATTAGCATAAGCAGCAGAAAATCGATCCATACTTTGCTGCATCTCGGCTCAGAGGTTTTATTGAATGCACAATCATCAGTGAAAAAAAATCATCTTTCCTTTCACTTTAGTCATAATTTGTAATCTTTCCTTTCTTTTTTCTTCCTTTCTTCTTTCCTTCCTTCCTTCCTTTCTTTTTTTTTCTTTTTGGAAGCAATTAAGGTTAAATGAATTGCCCAGGGTCACACAACTAGTACATGTCTGAGACTAAATTTGAAATCAGGTCCTCCTGACACCAGGAATGGTGCTATATCTACTACCCCACCTAGCTGCCCTGAACTTAAAGCCTTTTCGAGTTAAGTAATTTATTATCAGTGCAGTAGCTGACCCTGATGCCAGTTTCATCCTCATTGAAGGCACCTGACAGAATTTCAAAAATATCATGCAAAAAAGAATTAGAACAAGAACATAGCTTTGCTTCACTCCATTAATAAGTAGGAAAGCTCAACATTATTGTCCATTATCCAGAACCTGTGCAAACATGCCATTATGAAACTGATGTACAATACCAAGAATACTCCCAAAGAGGTAAAAGACAGAGGCAAAGAAATTACAAATACAAAAATATTTATAACAGTATTTTTTGTTGCAGGAAACAGAAATAAAATAAGTACAAATCAATTGGGGAATGGCTAAATAAATTATGGCATATAAAGGTAATACAAATTATTGTGCCATAAGAAAAGGCAAAATTGATGGATTCAGAAAAACCTAGGAAGACTTGTATGAATTGATGTAGAGTGATAGAAACAAAACAAGGAGAACAATACTCAATGATTATAACACTAAAAAAGAAAACAACTTTGAAAACCTTATGAACTCTGATCAATGTAATGACCAATGATATATTCAGAGGGCTCAAGATGAAGCATGCTTTACCCTTTGATCCAGCAGTGTTACTACTGGGCTTATATCCCAAAGGAATCTTAAAGAAGGGAAAGGGACCTGTATGTGCAAGGATGTTTGTAGCAGCCCTTTTTGTAGTGGCCGGAAACCGGAAACTGAGTGGTTTCCCATCAATTGGAGAATGGCTGAATAAATTGTGGTATATGAACGTCATGGAATATTATTGTTCTATAAGAAATGACCAGCAGGATGATTTCAGAAGGGCTTCGAGAGACTTACATGAACTGATGCTGAGTGCAATGAACAAAACCCAGAGATCATTATACATGGCAACAACAAGAATATACAATGATCAGTTCTGATGGACATGGCTCTCTTCAACAATGAGATGATCCAAATCAGTTCCAATTGCTCAGTAATGAAGAGAATCTATTACACCCAGCAAAAGAACTATGGGAAATGTGTGGACCACAGCATAGCCTTTGCACTCCTGTTGTTGTTTGCTTGCATTTTTGTTTTTCTTCTCAGGTGTTTTTTTTACCTTCTTTCTGGATCTGATCTTTTTTAAGCAGCAAGATAACTGCATAAATATGGATATATATATATATTATTTAACATATACTTTAACATATTTAAATGTATTGGACTACCTGCTATCTAGGGGAGGGGATAGGGGGAAGGAGGGGAAAATTTGAAACAGAAGATTTTACAAGGGTCAATGTTGAAAAATACCCCAAGCATATGTTTTGTAAATAAAAAGCTATAATAAAAAAAAAAAAAGATGACGCATGCTTTCAGATGCAGTCACAGTATAGATTCACTTTACTTGACTACATTTCTTTGAAGCAAACAGGCAACCAGAGAAACCAGCAGGAGTAACCACATTACCTGGGGAGTTGGGACCTGCCCCAACCCCTTTACCTAGTTTCTATCATTTGCTAGTCTCCCAGTTGGAATTCCACTTTCTATCCCTTCCTAAAATAACCCAAAGGTATTACACCATTCCAACACTCATCTATTGTTGTTTAGCCATTGTTCTACAATGTTCACAAGGGAATATGCCATTAACTTACTCCCTCTGGACTCCTGGAGTTTTCCACCTGATTTCCAGCTGAAGATAATATGTTTGTACTCCTGACTAGAATGTGAGCAGAGATAGTCCTGGTTTCTATTTATATTCCTAAAACTTAGCCCAGTGTTTGTCACATAATAAATGCTTAATAAATGCCTTTTTGTTGTTTTCTATTTGTTATAAGATCGAGTCTATTTGGTGGAGAGAAAGGAGAGTTGGGGTCTCCCCCAGTTTTTGTGGATAATAATAGTGATGAGAACATCAAAGAAACATGTAAAAATACATAGATGTTCAGAAGAGTCAAAATAAGCAGGGAAGCTTTATTATTACTATGTTAAATTTGATATGTAGCACTTTATTTATATGTATTAGGACAATTTATATGCAGTACAATTCTCTTGAGTACTTTGTGTACTGAAATGTTCATGTTTGTGAATTATAATTAAAAAAAGTTTTAAATTAGCCTTAATCGAGAGGAATTCAAAACTAAGATTCAAAATTTAGTCCCTAAGTCAAAATCAGAGACTCTACTCAGAAGCTTTTAATTTATTGGAATTCTTAATAAAATTACAAATTTCTCAGCAGTAACAAATTTTACCAACACTTTATTGTTGTAATGTTTTTCTATTCTGATGTATAGTGTTAAAAATAACTTTTCACAAATGTTGATTTCCAGGAGTGGAATAGGGACTGGACATGTAATTATGTTCTCATACAAAACTCCTACATAAAGAAACTTCTACTCATCTTCTCTGTAATTTATAGTCAGAGTGAGTTGCCTAGAGTGCTAAGAGTTTTGAGTGATTTTTTTAGGATCACATAGTATGTATCAGAGATAGAACTTAAACACAGGTATTCTTGAGTTCAACACTGACTATTCACTAAGTTACATTATCTCTCAATAGTTTAATAACAATTGAAAAATAAGAAAAGATAAAAATCAATGATACTTTTTTAAATAAATAAAAGAGAGTAGAAGAAAGGCTAAAAGGGTGCAGAGACAAGCAGAGTTAATAGTGGAACTACCAAATTAGATTTATGATATACAATTTTTAAAATGAGGCATACATAATAGAAATTCATATCATTTATAATCTCTCTGTTCTTTGCATAAAGAAATGTTCATGTTTGTTGATATTTGTCAATAATTTAAAGTTTGTTTTTTAAATTTAAAAAAGTAGTTAAAGTTTGTTTAATTCTTCTACTACACACTGTTGATAGAGCTCTTCCAGGATGCAATTTGGAACTACAAAATGATACTAAACTTTACATATTTTTTGACCTGGTGATACCTCTATTAGATCTTTACCTCAGGATCAAAAAAAAAAAAAAAAGATCCACATGTTATAGTTAAGGTATAACTATACCCTATACATTTATATGCATATACATATACTTTTTTTTAAAGTATGTATTGTTTAACTGTGAAGTTCCAACACTGCCTTGCTTGTTTACATCCACTTTATGACTCTCCTTCTGCTTTTGTGTGTGTGAAAGAAACAGAGATACAGACAGACAAACAGAAACAGACAAACAGAGAAAGATATTAGCTCTTTCTGTAGTGGCAAAAAATTGAAAACCAAGTAAATGTCCATCAACTGGGAAATTCATGTTATAAGAACATAATGAAATACTATTGTGCTATAGAAAATAGCCAAAGAGATAGGTTCAGAGAAACTTGTATGAACTAATGTGGAGTGAATAGAACCAAAAGAACAATTTCTATAATAACAACAGAATAGTAGAGACAAACAGTTTTGAAAGACTTAAGAGCTATGATCAATGCAATAACTAACTTTGATTTCAGAGGACTCACAATAAAACATGCTGTCCACATCCTCACAGAAAGGGATACACTAGAGGTATAAAATGAGACATGACATTTTCACAGTCAATATGGAACTTATTTGTTTGACTATATTTGTTAACAGAATTTTGTTTTCCTTTTTTTCTTTTAACTGCAGGAAGGGCTGAGGTAGGGAAATAGAGAGAGAAAATATTTGTTAGTTGAAAATTAAAATAACAAAATCATACCTTCCACAATCAAATTAAGAAATGTATGAATGCATGGATAAATAAAATTAATTAATTAGTGTCTTAGTTACATGTTATTGATTCTCAAAAGTCTGTATTAATAGATGTCCAAGCTAAACCAATTTTTCATTTCAACCCTTCCCTAAAAGTCTAACAACATACTCTGTAAAACTTTATAGGAGACAAAAGCTTCCTACTCTTTCTCATCCTAGGTCCTCTAAATAAGAAACCTTTCTGCCTGTCTGTCCTAAAGACTTACTGAGTCACTTCTAGTTACAACAAGAAGCCAAGTACAGACTTTTTTGTGTACTCACTGAAAACCTGTCTCCTGGATATGGCCTACAAAGAAATCTGTATGCTCAGAACACAATTTTCTATCTACCATCTGCATTCCTCCCCCATCTTTTCTTCTCCATATTATATCAATCTTCTTATTCATCTACATAGTTACATGCTGAGTTGCTGTACTCATAGACTCACATTCTTCCCATCACCCTCCATAAAAACTCAGAAAGATTTTTTTTTCCTGTTGACTTCTGACACCCAATTTCTATCTCCAGACAGATATTTTATTTCACTTTCAGGGGAAAAAGGAGTTTTAGGTTTTTGCTAATAAGGAAATAATATTAAGAAAATAAGCTAAAACTAACCCCTTCTGACAATATATATAGAAAGCAGACTATTTTCAGGATAAAAGGAAATTATTAACAGAGGGGATTAATAGGAGGAGCGAAGGTTTTCTGAGAGATGTGGGATTTTTGTTGGAATTTAAAGGAAGCCAAGGAGGTCAGTAATTGGAGGGAAGCAGGGAAAATATTCTAGTCATGGGGGACAGCCAGAGAGATTGCTGTAACCCATGAAGTGAAGTGTCTTCTTGAAACAGCCAGGAAGGCAGTATCACTTAATGAAGAATAAGTTTTGGGGCGCATTGTATAAGAAGATTGGAAAGGTAGAAGAGAGCTGAGTTATAAAGGGCTTTGAATATCAAACAGAACATTTTGTATTTATTCCTGGGGGCCATAGGAAGTCACTAAAGTTTGTTGAGTTGGGGGGTATCATGATTGGATTTTAGAAAAATAACTTTAGTGGCTGAATGAGAGACAGATTGGAGTAGGGAGAGACCTGAGAAAGCTAGCCCTACCAGCAAGCTATTCAAATAATCCAGAACCGGTACTAGAGTGGTGGGTGTCAGAGGAGGGAAAGGGCCCATTCAAGAGATGGAGCAAAGATAAAGTTGACAGACATTGGCAATGGCATGGATTTGAGAGTGGGGAAGATGGTGAGAGATAGTAAGGAATCCAGTCTTAACCTAGGTTATGAGCCTGAAAGATATGGAGGATAGTATTGCCTTAGACAATAATAGAGAAAGGGAATAGAGAAGGTTTAGGGGGAAAGATAACAAGTTCTGGTTTTGGACATATTGAGTTTAAGGTGTCTGTTAGACATCTAGTTCTATATGTCTGAAAGGCAATTTAAAATGAGAGATTAAAGTTCAGCAGAGGAGTTAGGGCAAGATAGGTAGTTTGAAAATCATCAATATCCAGATGGTAATTAAGTCCTTGGGAGCTGATGAGTATAGAGGGAGAAGAGAAGAGGGCCTCAGACAAAACTGTGAGGGACACCTATGGGTGTGATATGGAAGAAAATCCCACAAAGGAGACAGAGGGAGAGATGATTCATTAGGTAGGGAAAAAATCAGAAGGCAGTGTCCCAAAAACCTAGAGAAGAAAGAGTATCAAGGACAAGAATGAACAACAATGTTAGAGGTTTGGGTCAAAGAGAATAAGTATTGCAAAAAGGTCATTGTAAGAGATGATTAGTCGTTTTGGAAAGAGCACTTTTTGATGGAATTATAAGTTCAAAGGCAAATTAAGGGAGTAAAAAGAAAGTGAGAAGAAAGAAAGTAGAGGCACTTTTCAAGGAATTTAGCTGCAAAGGGCAGAAGAGAAATAGAATGATTGTTAGCAAGGATGGAAGAATTAATAAGAATTTTTTCAGGATAGGAGAAACATGAACATGTTTGTACATAGAAATCAGACAGTAGAAAGATACACATAGATATGGATAGAAAGAAAGAAATAAGATAAATGATCGATGGGTAGATGGGTAAATAGATAGATGCATTCATTTTATTTGATGTTAAATTCAGTATAAAAATAATAATTAAGAAATTAATAAATCTCAGAGTCTCAGCAAATATGCCATTGTTGTTGCCTTGTTAAAATACTGGAACATGGATGCAGAGATTACTTTGCAAAACTTAAATTTAGAGTAACTTACTGGGTGATGTTGAAGAGAAAATGGTCTTGCCAAGCAAATAAACATTTCCTTGATATCTAGTATTTTCTAGGTGAATTGGTAAAGACCCAGAAAACAAAGGAAGACTTGACAGAGAGGTAGTGTTGTTTTAAAGTTATTCCCACAGAAACTAAGAGAAGTTTTAGCATGTTTCTTAAGGGCAACAATTTTCCCATTATCCTGATGGGTTAAAAATTGTCTCCTAGCAATGCTAGTATAAGAAGTTATATATACAGACTTTCTAATCTGTTGTTTAGCCTTCTGAATCATGCAGTCTCCTAATAAAGTTCCATTAGTAGAAGAAAAATAGCAAATAGAAAAAGATAACAATAGGAAATATTTAAATGGGTCATAAAATAGAATGGGTGCTTCTCCCACCCCTATTACTTTCTGCATCTCTGTACTAATGTCACAGGATTCCTTCTTCACTTCTCCAATAAAGACGAGTACTATATGGAACTGAAATTAAGAACTCTCACTTGATCCTATTATATTCTCAAACTATCTTCCTTTTTTTCTCTCCTCCATTTCACCAGCAAAAGTGGTTGGCATTTTCTGGCATCTAATATATTTTGTGGTTCAGAATAGGAGCTTAATAAATGCTTATTGGCTGATTGATTGACTATATTGAACAGGATTGGAACCTTCTCTTCCAGGAGAAAAAATATTTATGAAATGATTCCTGGCTTTTATGAACTGATTCTAGGCAATATTAGCAGACCCAAGAGAATAATATGCACAATGACTGCCAATGTAAATAAAAACAACTCTTGATAGATATTCTGCCCATCTTGTTAATACTTAAGCTATTTTTCTTTGTTACAAAGTTCTAAGTGAAAGTGGGGTTATCAAGAACAAAAGACTACAGACTAAAATGAAAAAGGCATCAGTAAAACAGGACTAAAGTGATTACACTAACAAACATAAATAATTTTTTTAATTGAGCAGACAAAGGAGAAAGAATTCAATAATGGAAAGTTATTATGAATATAGAGAAGACTGGGACTCATCTTCAGAGGAGGATACTGAAACAAAAAAATCCTCTCCTACCCCAAAAAATAACATAAGATGGTTACCTGTCCAAAAAGAATTCATAGAAGAACTGAAAAAAGACTTTGAAAATCAAATGAGAGAGACTGAGGAAAAACTAAAAAAAAAAATAAGAACAATCCAAGAAAAACATGATTATTAAAACAAAGCCAACTAACTAGAAAAGAAGATCCAGAATCCTAAATAAGAAAATGATTCCTTAAAAACTAGAATTGGCAAGAGGAAGCCAGTGAAGTTATGAGACCAAAAAATAATAAAACAAAATTTAAAGAATGAAAAATGGAAGAGAATTTAAGACATCTCATAAGAAAAACAATTGATCTGGAAAACAGATCAACAAGAGAAAATATGAGAATAAAAAGCCTACCTGAAAGCTATCAAAAGAAAAAGTCAATACAATAATACAAGAAATAATTAAAGAAAATAATCGTGAAGTGTTAGAACAAGAGGAGAAAGTAGAAATAGAAAAAATCCACCAATCACCATCTGAAAGAAATCTTATGAGAAAAACCTACATGAAAGTCATAGTCAAATTTTGAAACTTCCTCAAGGAGAAAAATATTTTGAGAACAAGAAAAAAGCAAATCAAATACACTGGAACCACAATTAGAATTACATAAGACTTAGCAGCAGCTATATTAAAAGATTTCAGGTCTTGAAATACTATATATTGAAGAACAAAAGAATGGAGCTGCATACCCAGCAAAATTAAGCATAATCCTAAAGGGAAAGAAAAATGGAGATTCAATGTATTGCCAGACTTTCGTTTCAATATTGCTGAGACTCTGAGATTTATTAATTTATCTTAATTATTATTTTTATGCTGAATTTAACATCAAATAAAATAAATGTGTTTATCTATCCAATTTGTTTGTTGCAAAAAGATCTGAACTTAGCAGGAAATTTGACATACAAGATCCAAGAGAAATGTAAGGTAAATATCAAAAACTAATTACAAGCATCTCAAAAAAGACAAACTATTTATGCTTTACATATGAAAATGTAAACCATATGTCTAAGATATCATTAGTAATTGGGTAGTTCATGCCCCAAAATCTCTAAAACTGTGCATACTCTTTGCACAACAAATTTTACTATGGGGTCTCTAACCCAAAGAGAGCATAAAAGAGGAGAAAGAACCTGTATGTCCAAAAAATGTTTGTAGCACCTCTGTAGTGGCAAGGAATTGGAAATTGAATAGATGTCCATAATTTGGGAAATAGCTGAATAAGTTATGTATATGAATTAATGGAATATTATTGTTCTATAATAAATAATATGTAGGTTGATTTCAGAAAGGCTTGGAGAGATTTACATGAACTGATACTAAGTGAATTGAGTAGAACCAAGAGAACATTGTACAGAGCAATCTTGGATCACTGTATTGCTGAGAGGGACCAAGTCTATCATATTAGATCATCACATAATCTTGTTACTATGTACAATGTTCTTCTGGTTCCAGGCTTTTTCAAAGTTAGCCTGCTCATCATTTCTCATAATAGCATTTTATTTTTCAAAATATACACAAAGATAGTTTTCAACATTCATTCTTGCAAAACCTTGTGTCCATATTTTTCTCCCTCTTTCCCAATCTCCCCCGTCTTCTAGACAGCAACTAATCCAATATGGGTTAAACATGTACAATTCTTCTAAATATATTTCCACATTTATCATGATGCACAAGGAAAATAAAATAAAAAAGGGAAAACAAATGAAAGGGAAAAAAAAGCCAAGCAGCAAACAGCAACAAAAAGGTGAAAATACTATGCTGTGATCCACATTCAGGCCTCATAGTACTCTTTCTGAATGCATATGGTTCTTTCAATCACAAGTCTATTGGAATTACCCCGAATCACCTTATTGTTGAAAAGAAACAAGTCCATCTAGGATAAAGATTAATGGGAATGGAATAAAGTCTCTAGATTAATGGGAATGGGATAACAAGTGATAGGGTGGTAGGGAGAGGCTAAGGAAGGGATCCTTGAAAAGGTGGCTAGATTCAAGAGGAAAAGGGAAGGGTTTTTGGAAGAGAGGTAAGTTAAGTAATAGGAGAGAAAGGTACTGGGTAGAAGTAAAGTAGAGGAGTCATGAGAAATAGGAAATAAGAAATATACACAAGCATAAAATAAAAATCAGGAGTAAAATTTATTATGTTAAAAAAAAAGAGGAGTAGTAATCATAATCTCAAAGTCAAAACTAAAATATAATTAAAAGAGGAAAATAGAGAAATTAAACAATATGTCAGCTATATTAATCAATATTGTTTTAGACTATTTAAAATAACTGGACAATATAGAGTTGTCATATTGCTGTGGTAGGAAATGATGAATTGGTGGAGTTAGAAAAATATAGAAAGAATTGGACAGATGAAAAAAGATGTTATTCATCTTCGGAGAAACAGAGCACAAACAAGTGCAGCATGGTCTTATATAGATGCATAGGAATATATATGTGCATGATTATAAATATATGTATTTGTATATGTATATATGTATCTATATATGTGTATATACCTATGTGTATATATGTCCGTATATCTTTATGTCTGTATATGCATATGTGTGTCTGTGCCTGTATACATGTGTCTATCTGTGTTTAATTGTAGCCTTATTGGGGATGGAGATGGGGGAGGAAGGGGATAAAAAGAATAAAGTAAAAAAAGTGCACAGCAGAGAACAAAAAGAAAAACCTACAAGGAAGCAAAGATAGACATCTCTAAACACAATGTGTAGTATTTCTTGAAATAAAAAATTGCTTTATATTTTGAATCTCCTGTTATTATCTGAGGTGTATTTTTTCTTATTTCTATTTAAGTTTTAAATAAATAAATAAGAAAAATTATGCAAATATGGAGAACACTAAAACATAACTAAATAAGATCAAATTACATGATTTGTAAAACATTTTGGAATATAGCTTCATGGAATATAGCTGTTGCTTAATAAATGCTTGCTCCCTTCTCTTTTCCCAAAATGCTAAGTAATTGTAAAGAATTAACTTTCTAAGAAGAAATGAGGGAAACTATTGCCCTGCTTTCAGGAGAAAGATGGGGGGGTTACAGGTGTGAAATGTTTCACAGTCTGTCATTCAAGGTCATATGTCACTTTTGCATAATTGTTTTCTTTGTTACAAGGGGTGATAGTTAGAGCCAAATTAAACTGGGGATGGGAGGAGAACAGGAAGTGAGCAAGCACATTCTTATACAGAGTAAAAAGGCATATGGTTTTAAAATACAGTTTTATAGATATGGTTTCATTTTTTTCTTTCATTTCAAGAGGCATCTTTTGAGCTTTTGTCTCTTGTTCCCTGAGCAGACATTTGATTTTTTCAAAGGAGTAATATTAGACTTGAAAATTTTTCTGAAACTACCAGTAGCCTATTCAATTTAAGCTTCACATTTATTGGTTAGAACATTTTTTCATTGCTTTTATTTTTTTTAATTAGCTGGACCTTGCTTAATTATTAATTTAAAAATATTTTAGCTTTTCATTTTATGTGAATTATATAGGTGCCAAATTCACACATTTCACTGATGGACCATATTTTCATTTTAATAAAATAAAATTTGAAAAAAATGATTAAAACAGGCAGTCACAATTCCATATTTGTCAAAAATTAAAATTATTATTTTCCAATTATTTTGGCAAATAATCTCATTTTGTTGTTTCTTATTCTTATTTCTATTCTCACTGGATTCAGTATGCTTTGCAGAATGGCCTAAGCATATTGCCAGCCTCAAAGCATACAAGGAAACTCTGGCATCTCAGAGTGAAGCCTGAGAGAATAATCAGTTCATAAAAATTCTGGCAATAAATGGAACAATTGCAGGTTAGGGAGTAAAATCCAGAAGGCAAGTCTGACTCTCAAGGTCTCCACTTAGTAATTTCCACTAAATGCAATTTAGACAAACTCATACTTTGGGTGTTCTGAGTAGCTCCATCAGTGACACAATTGAAAAGGAAAAGCCAAGCACTTCCCAAATCACTAAAGTTAGACAAAAGAAATGCCTCCTTTTCAATAAGCTTTACTTTTTCTTTCTCCCTCTTTAAAGTCACAGACATTGCCAAGCATTTGCTGCTTAACTATAGCAATAGAAGTTTAATCCCTGGTCACAGTTGAAGACTTTTTGTTTCAAGGAATTCACAGGTACTGAAGATGGGTGCTATGTCTTAGAAAGAAATTGAGACAAAATTGATATGGTATGGCAGCCCTATAAGAAGTGTCAAGCCTCCAAAACCAATTCTATTAAAAAATTACACATAGCTAAAAGGAGTCCCCAAATATTAGAATGGTAAAAAAACAAGTCTTTAGCTATAAGTGGGCTTGAGATAGGGAGGAAAGGGGAAAAAAAGATGTGACATGAAAGGATTAAAAGTTAGCTCCTTAAAAGGAGTCAGAGAGAAAAGATGGTACCCACAGCTCTAACTACATGGAAAATTGATAGTCTGGACCTTAATGTTAGATTCATAGGGAAAAAAAACTATTTTAGAATGAACTTTGGGTGTCATGTAGTTCAATCATCTACAATATGAAGGAATCCCTTCTTCAATATTCAATTCAATTCAATAGGTTTTTATTAAATATTCATCATTCAGTCTTTTCTGGAACACCTCAAGAGACGAGAAACTCTGCCAAATGAATCAACTTCTTTCATTTTGCTATGGAAGGGATGGAGAGTTTTGCCTGACAATAGGATGGAGGGCAAATTTTGATAACTCTCATCCTCCTCCAGAATTAGTCACCTTGAAGTTCATTAGTGTTTTGTAGGACAACTTTCAAAGTTACATGGGAAGTAGATAATTAAACATATCCAAAACTGAACTCATTAACTTTCCCTCTAAACCTCCCCTCTCCCTAACTTCCAAACTATTATTGTCAAAGCAAGCCAGGATCACAATATAGGTGTCAACCTTAATTCCTCACTCTCACCTCCATCATTTACAATTGTCAATTTTTGTCTTTTCTACCTTTGCAGAATTTCTCTTATACTCCTCCCTCTTTCCTTTGGCATTGCCACCACTCTAGCATATTCCCTTATCACCTCACACCTGAACTATTGAAATAGCTTGCTATTTGATTTACTTGCCATAAACTTCTCCACAATTCAATACATCCTATTTAATCTAATACTACTGTGCTATAAGAAAAGATGAACTCAATGATTTAGAAAAACATAGAAAGATTTTCATGAAATAATGTAGTGAAATGAGAACCAAGAGAAGAACATTGTTTACAGTAATATCAATATTGTTTTAAGAATGACTTTGAGCAAAGAAGTTATTTTGTCTATTATAAATACCCAAATTAACTAAAAGGACATATGAAGAAAGACACTATTTGCATCCAGAGAAAGAAGTGATAAAAAGAAGTATGTATAGATAATTTTACATGCTATATCTGTGTCTAATGGTACCCCATCTCTAGGTAAAAGGGAGGGAGGGAAGAAAAATAAAAGGAATTTATACAATAATTTTGTTGTATATATGTTTGGACATTTGAAATATAGTAAGTTGCACATAATAGATTTACACTCCCATGTACAATCTTTTTTCATTGAACTATGTTATTGAAATGCTTGTTTTATTCTATAAATTTTTTAAAATCTAATACATCTTCTCAGCTACCAAAGCTATCTTCCTAAATTTTCAAAGGTTTAGTCATGTTACTTGCTTACTCAATAAACTTCATAAATTAATCATCTAGAGGATCAAAGATGAAATTCTCTGTTTCATAACCTGCCCCACCAAAACCTTTCCCATCTTCTTATAGCATACTCCCCATATACAATGCTCTTCAATCCAGTGACATTAGCTTTCTTTTCTTTCATCTCCCAACTCTGGGCATTTTTCGCTGCCCAGAATATTCTACCTCATCTCTATATCCTGGCTTCCTTCAAGTCCCAACTAAAATCCTTCCTTCTAAAAATAACCTTTCCCAAAACCCCTTCTGTCTATTTATTCCCTTCTATTTATCCTGTATATATCATGTTTGTGCATAGTTGTCTACTTGTTGTCTCTCCCATTAAACTGTGCTCTTTACTCTTGTGCTTTTTTTTTTTTTGTATCTTCAGAGTTTAGACCAGTGCCTGATGCATAGTAGACAATAAATATTTATTGACTAACATGTTGAAACATGTTTGTAACATCCCTAAAAAGAAAAGCTAGGGCTACATTCTATAGATTTATAATTTCATGTGTAATCTTCCTTTTCAGTATGTATGTGTATGCATGTGTGTGAAGATACTCATTTTATTTAGTGTTTGGTAGGTTCAAAATAAAAAAAAAATCTAAAGGAATGATTCTCTATTGATTTTTCTGTCTTTTTTGACTATTCTGTCTCAATCACTTTGCTATTTGATTTATGTTTCATACATGGTCTAATAGTAAAGAATGCACAAGATTGAAGCTTGATAATTATGATGGCTAAAACATTTCAAATTGAGTCCAGGGGTAGGTAGCAAGAATTTCTAGAGTTGTACAGGAGCTGTCTTATATTGGTTAAGGACACTTACAAGATTGTTTTCTCATCATGACAGATTTTAAATTTTTATTGTTTATTATTGTTGCTATCTTTATTTTAGTTAGTTTTTCATAGATAAGTTTTTATTATTGTCATTTGGGGCCTAGACTTTTTTTCCTAACAATGGGCAAATTTAAACAGACCTACCCAACCACCAAGTGTGTCTCTGAAGAGAAATTTTTAATGTGAGCTATAAACCATGACTGTCCAGTTGATTTTATAACTGAATCTGGGTAATTAGAAAGGAGTTTCTTTTGGAAATGCCCTTGGACAGCAACAAGAATAATGTGGGAAAAGCTTGAGACACTACTTGGTACTCTGGCAGGATGCCAGCTACTAAAGAAGGTATTTAGGAAGGAGTTTTTTGAATAAAAGCATTGACTGAACTATCTGATGCTGTGGATTCTTCAAATAACCAGAGACATATGCAGAAAGTGAAGATGAGTATACCTAAAGGTATCATGGTATAATTTCCTGAGCTTTTAGAATTTTTTAATTAATTAAAGCTTTTTATTTTTCAAAACATATGCGTGGACAATTATTCAATATTAGCCCTTGTAAAACCTTGTGTTCCAATTTTCCCCCCTGTTCCCTTACCCCCTCTCTTAAATGGCAAGTAGTCCAATAAATTTTAAACATGGTAGAAATATATGTCAAATCCAATATATGCGTATATATTCATACAATTATCTTGCCACACAAGAAAAATCATCAAACCAGAAAAAAAAGATGAGAAGCAAAATAAAATGCAAACAACAACAAAAAAAGTGAAAATGCTATGTTGTGAACCAAACTCAGTTCCCACAGTCCTTTAATAAATGCAGATTCATTCATTCATTCCATGCTTTAAAGCTAAAAGAGTCTATCATGTAGATGGCTCTCTTCATCATTGAACAATTGGAGCTGGTCTGAATCATCTCATTGTTGAAGAGAGCTATGTCCATCAGAGTTGATCATCATATAATCTTCTTGTTGCTGTGTACAATAATCTCCTGGTCCTGCTCATTTCACTCAGCATCAGTTCACATAAGTCTCTCCAGGCCTTTCTGAAATCACCTTGCTGGTCATTTCTTACAGAACAATAATATTCCATAATATTCATGTACCATTACTTACAGAATTTTAACTTAGTAGAAAATTGTAAGTGATTTGCATCCAGAAAATGTCTTTACTCTTCATTGATACCCACTGATGAAAGTTTTTTTTTTTTTCCTGATGCTGATGATGGTATTCCTTTTTCAAGTGTAAAAACCCACATTGCTTCCAATATAGGAGGCTTTTGTTCTGGCAATGGCCACATACAAAGCAAAACAATTCCCTGTTAACAATATGTTTGAGAGTAACTAAGTGAGTCAAGATTAAAGCATCCTACTTTTGACTTAGTCTTTAAAAGAAAGAGGAAGAAATGGAAAGAATCAGAGCTGAAAAGCACAAATAGGAACAGAGTTACATGTGAAGATTCAGAAAAAAATTTACTGAAATTTTCACTGTAAAAGAAACCTCCATATATAGGAATTCAAGAGATGATGAAGTCAGATGGCCCCCATATATAATAGTTGCCCCAAACAGCAACTAGAGAGCAGCAAGGAGTACTTGGGTCAAGTTGGAACCAAAAGAGCATAAAAGTTTCAGTGGTGGAGTAGTGAAAACAAAGGGAACAATTTGACCAAGTGGAATTCCAAGCTTCCTGGACCCAGAAGAGAAATTCTTGGACAATACTGAATTACTAGAACAAATGAAGAATCCTAGGACCAAGCAGGAATTCAGAGCTAAAGAGTAAATAGATATATACATAAAACATAGAGGAAGATACTTGGATCTTTCACTCTACTGGTCCTGTGAGTAATGTGAACTGTGTAGATTAAAGGAAAGGGGGATCAGCTACAGGCATACTTGTAATTGCCTAACAATTGGAAATCTAAAATTCCCAAGAGTTTAAATTTAATCTGCATCACTAACATTTTCTTCTCCTTCTCCTTCTCCTTCTCCTTCTCCTTCTCCTTCTCCTCCTTCTCCTTCTCCTTCTCCTCCTTCTCCTTCTCCTCCTTCTCCTTCTCCTTCTCCTTCTCCTTCTCCTTCTCCTTTTTCTTCTTCTTCTTCTTCTTCTTCTTCTTCTTCTTCTTCTTCTTCTTCTTCTTCTTCGTCGTCGTCGTCGTCGTCGTCGTCATCGTCGTCGTCGTCATTGTCTTCTTCTTCTCCTCCTCCTCCTCCTTCTTCTTCTTCTTTATTTTTATTATAGCTTTTTATTTATAAAACATATGCATGGGTAATTTTTCAACATTGACCCTTGCAAAATCTTCTTTTCCAACTTTTCCCCTCCTTTCCCCCACCCTTCCCTTAGCTGGCAGATACTCTAATACATATTAAATATGTTAAAGTTTATGTTAAATCCAACATACCATAATTTTCTTAAATTTAAATAATCAACAAAACAATCAAGCCATGATTTACAATATTTGCTAGTCACCCAAGTGTAAATCCACCCATTGAATATTTTAAAAGACTCTTGAAAATGGATATGAACTGACTCCAGCACATCCTTGAGATCAGCTCTCTAGAGACTGCAAGTGCTTTCTTCTTGTGCTAAAATATCAACTTCAGAGTAGCACAATAATTGTCCAACATTCTAAGGTAAGGTAGACATTCACTAGACACCCAATAAACAGGGAAGGAAAGTTGTTGACTACTTATGGACTCAGTAAAAAAAAACTGTTCTTTTTTGATATGTTGTTAACTTTACTGTTTGCATGGAACCATGGGTCCTATAACCTTTTCCATTAAGAACCAGAACTTAATATCTCCAGGAAAATCCCTGCTTGAAAATATAAAAGCCAAAGACATTTGGAAGAGTTCTCCAAATTTAACCTAATCCTTGTAAAAACCAGATCTGTGGTTCTGATCCAGGGTTTTATCAGGACAACTCTAATTATTAGAAATTTCTTACTTATTTTAAGGTAAAATCTTCCTCTCTGTCTTCACATATTACTTTTGCGTCTGTACTCTCAAGACAAGTAGAATCACTCTTTCACATAACAACTCTTTGAACACTTTTGGAGACCAATCATATTTATCCTAAGTTTTTTCTACCCCAAGATAAATATCCCCAGTTGCTTTTTTCCCAAGAGATCTTCATATGATACAATTTTCTTTCATCATTCTGATCATCTTTTACTGGAAAAATTCCAGCTTGTCATTCATGATGGGTAGGAAAGGGGGAAAGCAGGAAGATCTTTGTAATGCCTACTATATACCAGGCACAGTGATAAGACCTTTACAAATATCTCATTTAATCTTCACAATAACCCTACAAGATAATATTGTTGTCTTACAGTTAAGGAAATTGAAGTAAACAGAGATTAAGTGATTTGCTCAAGGTCACACAGCTTGATCTAAGTCTGGATTTGAACTCAGATCTCTCTGATTCCTGACCCAGTGTTTTGTCCACTACATTACCTAGCACACTAGCACTAGACATATTCTTCTAGGGATCTGTTTTAAGATTTATTTTAGGACCATTTAAAACCTTTTGGGCCACACAGGCTTTATTTCTCTCTTGGTACATTAGGTAGTTCTGATGGTTAACAGCACTTAGTCAGATTGCATCATACACACAGCTAGCTCATGTAAAAATACATACAAATGCAAAGGTAAAGCACATTCTCATTGTTCCTCTTCTGAACAAGCTGATTTCAGAAAAGCCTGGAAAGATTTATATGAATTGATGCTGACTGAAGTGAGTAGAACCAAGAGAATATTGAAAAATAACAACAAGATTATGTGATGATAAACTGTGATGGACTTGACTCTTTTCAATAATGCAGTGATTCAAGACAAAATCAAGACTTGGGATGGAAAATGCCATCCACATCTGAAGTGACAACTATGGAGACTCACTATGGATCAAAACATAGTATTTTCACCTTTGTTTACTTCTTTGTTTGTTTGTTTGTTTCTCATGGCTTTTTTTCCTTCTAGTTTGATTTTTCTTGTACAACATGACAAATATGGAAGTATGTTTAAAAGAACTGCACATTACCTATATCAGATTGCTTGATATCTTGGGGAAAGGTAAGGTAAAGGAGAGAGGGAGAAAAACTTGGAATGTAAAGTCTTATAAATGTTAAAAACTACCTTTACATGTTTTTGGAAAAATAAAATATTATTAAATTAAAAAAAAAACCTCATTGTTCTTCTTCTCCATAGCCAAAGAAATACATTACCTGCAGATCTTCTCTTGCTGCAAGTGAACAGGACAATTCAAAACTTTGCCAATTCTGAATCACTTCCCTCAGCCCTAAGAGAATCATCTGTCCCCATCAAATATTATTCTCAAGACTCAGTCTCCACTGTTGGATGTTGATCTGCTGAACTCTAAGATGGTTCATCTCTTTGGGAAGTTGCTTCTCAATGATGGAGAATTTCTTGGCTAAATTCTCTATCTTTCTCCAGCTTCTGGCTCAGCCAAAATCTTTGGCTTTCTTTCCTTCAAGGAAAAGTAGATGTGGTCATGCTTTTTCAATCTCTTTTAGAATAGGGCAAGACCAGGTAGTTTTCCCTCAGAACATTGATGGAGGTCCCCTGTTTTCTACACAGGATATTTGCAGTAAGATTTTTTTTTTCTCTTTGTTTTCAAACAAGTCACTAGGCTTTGGACCTCTCTTTTTAGTAAGAGGCTTTGTTCCCTCTATCAAAGGGGAATACTCTTTTTGTTTTACAGTTTTTTATCTCTGACAGCTCTGTAAAAGTTATTTGCAGTAACTACAAACATCTCCAAGATTCTGAATTTCTTAGTTTTCAAACCCTAAGTTTCTTCTGAACTCCTGAAATATAGATGAATAGATAGAGAAAAATTCAGAGACAAAGAACCCAAGTCCATTCTTTCTGCTCTCTCCTCAGCCCTAATCCTGCCATCTTCATAGGCAGATTGAAGACAAAACCTAAAAAAGATTTTGTCCCAAACCCTTATATATGTAAATGCTTGATCTTGACATGAAAAGTCTTCTATATTCTGCTTTCCACCTACCTGGCTTCTTTCAAGTACCAAATAAAATCCTAGCTTCTAAAGGAAGCCTTATTTATCCCCTCTTAATTCCAGCACCTTCTTTCTTTAATTATTTCCCATGTATCCTGTATATAGCTTGCGTATTCTATCCCTGATTAGAGTATAAACTCCTTGAGGCCAGGGACTGTCTTTTGCCCCTTTTTTAAAAATTTTATCCCCAATGCTTAGCATAATGTCTGGCACATTGTAGGTACCTAATAAATGTTAGTTGATTTTTACAGTACACTGATTCCCTTCTATAAAGAAGTATATAAATCTTATATTCCCAAACTAGATGAGTCTTGGGCACTCATTCTTATATTGCTCTTCCTTATCCCCATGTTTTTGCCAAGCCCATGTCTAGAACATTATGCTCTTATCTCCATCTGTGTCCCTTCCTTTCTTTAAAATTAACCCCAAAAATCACAAGTTCCCTCTCATACTCTCTTCTCTCCTTCCCTGCCCTTTCTTCTCTAGTGATTATACCAAGTAATATATCCATAGGGATCTGAAAGTACTTTGCCTGGATCAGTCCTCTGAAGTATTTTATTCTCCTTATGCCTTGTTTATGTACTTGTCCTTTCCTACATTAGATTTTAAGCTCCTGGTGGAGAGAGTATCTATCAAACTTGTCTGAGTATCCCCAGATCCAAAATCAGTCCTCACATGGCACCAACTTACCAAACAGGCATTGAATCAGATTCGATATTGCACTAGCATTTTCCTGAACTCCATTAAAAGAATTGTGCACTTATCAAACTAAGTTTGGTCCCAACTATTCTTCAGACAATTACTAATGCTCAATCAGCACTCAAATATAGCCCTTAAGCATTTCAAGCAGGATTTCCTGGGCCTTGTAGTGCTTGAAAATATCCAATTTAAAAGACTCAGCAGTGTGATTCACAATCTGACCTCACTAGCTTACGTGGTTTGTCCAAGGATAGGAATGTATGAGTCAGACAGTTTACCTGATTGCCACCAATACAAAACTCCTCCCACAGAATCATGTAACTTCCAGAGAAATTCAATAATAATAGCAGTTCCCATCAACATTATACAGCACCAACATTCCAAGTGAAAGAGTGTGGGTATTCTTATCTTCATTTTACAGATTATTTATTCAACAAACTTTTAAAAATCTCTACTATGTAACAGACAGTGCTAAGTGCTGGATCTTAGCTAAGTGCTAAGACAAAAATGAATATATTTGGCCTGAAGAAGCTTACATTCTATTGAAAGGAGTAGGGGGAAGAGAGAATACCAGGTAAGGTTACTTAGTAATTTTCCACCATTTCAATCCATCCTCTGTTTGTCTGTCAAATTAATCTTCCTAACGCATAGCTTTCACTATGTAATTTCCTATTCAATAAACTCCAAAGACTGCCTATCACCAAAAGGATCAAATATAAAATTCTCTGGAATTCAAAACCATTCACAATTTGTTTTCCTCAACCTTTCCTGTATTCTTACTCCTTACGCCTCTTACATATCTTTATCTTCTCCACGTATTCTGTAATCCAGTGGCTCTGAACTCTGTTGTTCTTTGCAAAAGTCACTCCATCTTTAGCTTGTGGACCCTTTCACTGGCTATTTCCCATTCCTTAAATATTCTCTTTACTCATCTCTGCTTCCTGGCTTCCCTTCCTTCCTTCAAGTCCCAGGTAAAATCTCATCTTCTAAAAGAAGACTTTCTTGATCTTCCTTAATTCTAGTGGCTCCCCTTTCTTGATTTTTGTCAGAATTTCACGACTCTAGAGTTCAATGGTCCTTAGTAATGTTTGCATTTGTCATCTCCTGTGCTAAGGTTTGTCAACATCCTTGTACATACAAACTGAGTGATGAAGCAACAGGAGTCAGTAAGAAGAGCATTGAATTTGGAGTCAGTCAGGATTTTCCAAATGATATTTTATAACCCTAACCCTAAATGCCCTAACCCTAACCCAACCCTAAACCCTTTGATCCAGCTGTGTTACTACTGGACTACTGGACTTATATCCCAAAGAAATCATAAAGAAGGGAAATGAACCTGTATGTGCACGAATGTTTGTGGCAGCCCTCTTTGTAGTGGCCAGAAACTGGAAACTGAGTGGATGCCCATCAATTGGAGAATGGCTGAATAAATTGTGGTATATGAATATTATGGAATATTATTGTTCAGTAAGAAATGACCAACAGGATGATTTCAGAAAGGCCTGGAGAGACTTACACAAATTGATGCTGAGTGAAATGAGCAGAACCAGGAGATCATTATATACTTCAACAATGCTATATGATGATCAATTCTGATGGACATGGCCATCCTCAGCAATGAGATGAACCAAATCAGTTCCAATAGAGCAGTAATGAATTGAACCAGCTACACCCAGTGAAAGAACTCTGGGAAATGACTAAGAACCATTACATTGAATTCCCAGTCTCCATATTTTTGCCCGCCTGCATTTTTTATTTCCTTCACAGGCTAATTGTACAATATTTCAGAGTCTGATTCTTTTTGTACAGCAAAATAATGGCTTGAAATGTATACTTATTTTGTATTTAATTTATACTTTAACATATTTAACATGTATTGGTCATCCTGCCATCTAGGGGAGAGAGTGGGGGGAAGGGGGAAAAATTGGAACAAAAGATTTGGCAATTGTCAGTGCTGTAAAATTACCCATGCATATAACTTGTAAATAAAAAGCTATTAAAATTTTTTTTTTATTTAATAGCCTTTTATTTACAGGTTATATGCATGGATAACTTTACAGCGTTAACAATTGCCAAACCTCTTGTTCCAATTTTTTACCTCTTAACCCCCACCCCCTCCTCTAGATGGCAGGATGACCAGTAGATGTTAAATACATTAAAATATAAATTAGAAACACAATAAGTATACATGACCAAAACATTATTTTGCTGTATAAAAAGAATCAGACTCTGAAATATTGTACAATTAGCTTGTGAAGGAAATAAAAAATGCAGGTGGGCATAAATATAGGGATTGGGAATTCAATGTAATGGTTTTTAGTTATCTCCCAAAGTTCTTTCTCTGGGCATAGTTGGTTCAGTTCATTACTGCTCCATTGGAAATGATTTGGTTGATCTCGTTGCTGAGGATGGCCAAGTCCATCAGAACTGGTCATCATATAGTATTGTTGTTGAAGTATATAATGATCTCTTGGTCCTGCTCATTTCACTCAGCATCAGTTCGTGTAAGTCTCTCCAGGCCTTTCTGAAATCATCCTGTTGGTCATTTCTTACAGAACAGTAATATTCCATAATATTCATATACCACAATTTATTCAGCCATTCTCCAACTGATGGACATCCATTCAGTTTCCAGTTTCTAGCCACTACAAAAAGGGCT
Source organism: Sarcophilus harrisii (assembly GCF_902635505.1). Taxonomy (NCBI): domain Eukaryota; kingdom Metazoa; phylum Chordata; class Mammalia; order Dasyuromorphia; family Dasyuridae; genus Sarcophilus; species Sarcophilus harrisii. The sequence continues at coordinate 268,311,317 of NC_045428.1, forward strand.
GCCACAAACATTCGTGCGCATACAGGTCCCTTTCCCTTCTTTATAATCTCTTTGGGATATAAGCCCAGTAGTAACACTGCTGGATCAAAGGGTATGCACAGTTTGATAATTTTTTGAGCATAGTTCCAAACTACTCTCCAAAATGGTTGGATTCGTTCACAACTCCACCAACAATGCATCAATGTCACAGTTTTCCCACATCCCCTCCAACAATCATCATTATTTTTTCCTGTCATCTTAGCCAATCTGACAGGTGTGTAGTGGTATCTTAGAGTTGTCTTAATTTGCATTTCTCTGATTAATAATGACTTGGAGCATCTTTTCATATGACTAGAAATAGTTTCAATTTCTTCATCTGAGAATTATCTGTTCATATCCTTTGACCATTTTTCAATTGGAGAATGGCTTGATTTTTTATAAATTAGAGTTAATTCTCTATATATTTTGGAAATAAGGACTTTATCAGAACCTTTGACTGTAAAAATATTTTCCCAGTTTATTGCTTCCCTTCTAATCTTGTCTGCATTAGTTTTGTTTGTACAAAAACTTTTCAGTTTGGTAAGCTATTAAAAATTTTAAAAGAAAAAAGAAAAACTCACAAATACATTACCAACAGAAGATATCCTTGAAATTCACCAGAAAAGGTCTGTTTTTGCTCGGGGGTGGGGACAATTAAACCAGGCACAGACTGCAGGCAAGCAGTGAGAGCATGGAAGGCAGCTCACAATGAGCAGACTGGAGGAGGCGGGATGTAGTGGCATCCCTCAGAAAACTTGCAGAGAGAACTTTACCCAGTGTAAACTTCTTTGCCCTGGTAGCAAGCCAGTAGATCAGTAGAGAAGCTATAAACACAGGGGGTAAAGACCTCAATCCTGAAACACTGTGATCTCTCGGGACCTGACCATACCCACCCAGTACCCAGAGTGCCTCAGCATGCTCTCAGAGTCTGAGAGAGCAATAGCTTTGCAGACTCAATGCAGCCATTACTATTCCACTGCTGCTTCATTGCTATCTCCAGTACTCTGTAGAGGAAACTTGGTAATACTATACTGCCCAAAAAGCAGACTACATTTCCTTTTTTTGTTTGTTTTCTTTGATTCCTTTTTGTCAAAATGAGCAAAAAATTAAAGCGAACTCTAACTATAGAAAGCTTCTATACGGATAGAAAATGAACTTCAAACCCTGAGAAGACTAAAAACAGATTGTTTTCAGATAAATCCCCAAAGGGGGAAATAATCTGGTCCCCATCATACAAGACTTTCATAGAAGAAATTTAAAAGGCTCTTACAAGAGAGCTAGAAGGAAAATGGGGAAAGGAAAGGGAAGCTTGGCAAGAGGGTCATCCCACTCATTTAAAGATAGAGTGGATAAAGAAATCAAATCCCTGAAAAACAGAATTAGTGAATTGGAAAAGGTAAACAATTCCAAGGAAAACAGAATTAGTGAATTGGAAAAAAATTAGCTCTCTAAAAAATAAAATTGGTGAAACAGAAAAAAATTCCATAGAAGAAAACAACTCACTTAAAAACTCAATTGGACAATTAGGAAAAGAAATAAAAAAGTGAGTGAGGAAAATAATTCATTAAAAATCAGAATTGAACAAATGGAAATGAATGACTTGAGGAGACACCAAGAATCACTCATGCAAAACCAAAAAAATGGCAAATGGGAAAAAAGTTAAATGCCTACTTGGGAAAACAATAGACCTGAAAAATAGATCTAGGAGATATAATCTGAGAATTACTGGACTTCCTGAAAATTATGATGAAAAAAAGAGCCTCGAAACTATTTTCTAGGAAATCATCAAGATGAACTGCCCAGATGTTATAGAAATAGAGGGTAAAATAGACACTGAAAGAATTCATCAATCACCAACTGAAAGAGACCCCAAAATCAAAACTCCAAGAAATATTATGGCTTCCAGAACTATCAGACTAAGAAAAAAATACTACAAGCAGCTAGGAAAAAAAATAATTTAAATATAGAGGAGCCACAATAAGGATTACTCAGGATCTAGCAGTGTCCACATGAAAGGATCAAAGGGCCTGGAATTTGATATTCTGAAAGGCTAAGGAACTTGGTATGCAGCCAAGAATAACTTACCCAACCAAAATGAGCATTTTTTTTCCAGAGAAGAAGAAGGACATTCAATGAAACAGGTGAATTTCATCTATTTCTGATGAAAAACTAGAACTAAACAAAAAGTTTGATCTCCAACTATAGGACTCAAGAGAAACATAAAAAGGTAAAAAGAAATCTTGGGACCTATATTTCTGTTATAAAGATAGAAAGTGTGTATCTTACTCTCATCAGAATTGGCTTAAAGAGAAAAATTTTAGACATATTCGATTTACAGAGAAACTTTTCCCACATCTTTGAAAAGAGGGAGGGGAAAAGTGAAAAAAGAAGGAGTAAGCTAAGTGAAAGGGAATATAGAAATTGTGAGGAAAAGGGGTAAGAAAAGGGGAGGAACTCTAAGATGAGGGGAGGGATCCTAAAAAGGGAGAGCTGTGAGAGACAAGTGGTTCTCACATGTTTAAAACTGGGAAGGCAGGTAAGGGGGAAGGAAAGGAAAAAAGCATAAGCAGGGGTTAACAAGATGGCAAGAAATACAGAATTAGTAATTTAAACCATATATGTGAATGGGGTAAACTCCCCCATAAAGCGGAAGTGGATAGCATACTGGATTAAAAGTCAGAATCCTACAATATATTGTTTACAGGAAACACACTTAAAGCAGGGGGATACACAAAGAGTAAAGGTAAAAGGCTGGAACAGAATCTACTATGTTCAGATGAAATCAAAAAAGCAGGGGTATCCTGATCTCAGATCAAGCAAAAGCAAAAATTGATCTAATTAAAAGAGAGAAGGAAGGGCTCAATATCTTGCTAAAGGGTAGGCATAGATAATGAAGCAATATCAATATTAAACATATATGCACCAAGTGGTGTAGCATCTAAATTCTTAAAAGAGAAATTAAGAGAGCTGCAAGAAGAAATAGATAGCAAAACTATAATAGTGGGAGATTATCAACCTTGCATTCTCAGAATTAGATAAATCAAACCACAAAATAAATAAGAAAGAAGTCAAAGAGGTGAATGGAACACTAGAAAAGTTAGGTATGATAGATCTTTGGAGAAAACTAAATGGAGACAGAAAGGAGTACACTTTCTTCTCAGCAGTTCATGGAACCTATAAAAAAATTGATTATATATTAGGACACAAAAGCCTCAAATTCAAATGCAGAAAGGCAGAAATAGTAAATGCATCCTTTTCAGATCATGATGCAATGAAAATTACATTCAATAAAAAGCCAGGGGAAAATAGACCAAAAAATAATTGGAAATTAAATAATCTCATCCTAAAGAATGATTGGGTGAAACAACTAATCATAGACATAATTGATAATTTCACCCAAGAAAATGACAATAATGAGACATCATATCAAAATGTGTGGGATGCAGCCAAAGCAGTAATAAGGGGAAATTTTATGTCTCTAGAGGCCTACTTGCATAAAATAGCGAAAAAGGTCAATGAATTGGGCTTGCAACTAAAAAAGCTAGAAAAGGAACAAATTAAAAAACCCCAGTCAAACACTAAACTTGAAATTCTAAAAATAAAAGGAGAGATTAATAAAATTGAAAGTAAAAAAAAACTATTGAATTAATAAATAAAACTGAGTTGGTTCTATGAAAAAACCAAAATTATCAATCTGTGCATACCCTTTGATCCAGCAATGTTACTACTGGGCTTATATCCCAAAGAGATTTTAAAGAAGGGAAAGGGACCTGTATGTGCAAGAATGTTTGTAGCAGCTCTTTTTGTAGTGGCTAGAAACTGGAAATTGAATGGATGCCAATCAGTTGGAGAATGGTTAGGTAAATTGTGGTATATTGTGAAGACCGTGCTAGCATCTATAAAAAGACTTTTGACAAAATCCAACCCCCATTTCCTTTTTTTTTTTTTTTTGGCAGAGTGTTTTTCTTTTTTTTAATAAAGCACCCCATTTCTTTTTTTTAAAGCAAAGAAAGAAATGGACTTTTCCTTAACATAGTAAGAAGCGTGTATATGTATATGTGTATAAATATGATTGTATAAAATCAATAAAAGATATTATATGTAATAGACAAAAGTTAGAGATCATTCCGATAAAATAGACAAAGCAAGGAAATAAATCCACAAAAATCATCAGAATTCCTCTGTGCCACAAACAAAATCCAGCAAGAAGATCAAGAAAGAAAAATTGCATTCAAAATCATTAGAAAACATGTAAAATTTTGGAAATCCTATCTGTCAATGCATCCTCAGGAACTATATGAATTCAACTACAAAACACTTTAAAGAAATAGACTTAAATAATTGAAGAAATATTAATTGATCATCAATAAGTCATACTAGTGTAGTAAAACTGATAATACTAATTAAATAAATTTATTTCTTCAGCCATACTAAACTCCCAAAAAATATTTTATGAAGATAAAAAAAAATATTAACCATTCATTTAGAGGAACAAAAAGTGAAGAATCTCAAGGGAAATAAAAGGGGGGAGAGGAAATAATGATGCCTAGCAGTACCTCTTCTTAAACTTAACACAAGAAAAATAATCATCAAAATGATTTAGTTTAAATCACATTTTAAAAAATAGGTCAATCAGTGGAACAGATTAGGTATACAACAAAAAAGCAAATAAATACTATATCTTAGTGTTCAATAAGTCCAAGGACTTTAGCTACTAAATGAGGACTCACTATTTTACAAAAGCTTCTAGAGAAACTGGAGAGTAATCTGGCAGAAAGTTGGTAGAGTTAACATCTCACACCATATAAAAAGTAAAACTTCAAATGGATACTTTACCTTGACATAAACTGGTCACAACATAAAAAATTTAGAAGAGCAAGGAAGAAATTATCTTTCCAGTCTCATAGAAAGAAAAAGAGATCATAACCAAAAAAAAAAGAAAAAGATAAAATAGAAAATTTTAATTATATAAAAATTTTAAAAGTTTACACAAAATTAATGCAGCAAAAATTAGAAGGGAAATGCTTAACTAAGAGTAAAAGAACTTTGGAAAAGATTCATCTCCGATTCATTTATGATAAAAATCTCACTGTCGATATAAATAAAGAACTGATTCAATTTTATAAGGACAGGAGACATTTCCCAGTAGCCAAAGTCAAAAGATATGAACAAGCAGTTTTCAAAGAAAGACATCCAAGTTATCATCTTCAGTTCAACTTGACTATCTATACAAGAAAAAAAGGGTCTATTGTCCAAACTATAATACACAATTGGATGAACAAGATATAAAACTGGTCTACAACTAGTTATATCTTGAATATTATACAGATGAAAAATGAGCTGGGCCCATAATTGAACAGGAGGAAAAGAGTGAACAAAATTACTTTAAGAAATTGTTCAGTGATTTTAAAAACTCAACTTCCCCCTGAAAGAAAGTTTGTATTTTAACACACCAATATTCAACTCCTGATGCTGTATATGACAGCGATGCTAGAGTCATAGTCTCTAAAGAATTAAAGTTGTGAGTCATCCAAACAACTTTGTAAAGACATATTGGACATGAGAGCTCTCTCTACATGAGATAGCTGCAATATAATATCAATAAAAAGTTAAACATAAGTACTATAAAAATATATTATCAGAAAAATGCATGATCAGGAAAAAAAAGATGTGTTTTTATCATTAATTAAAAACACTTAATAACTGACAGTCCATGTGCACCAATATTACAAAATCTCAGTGAAGGTTTCAAGCATGTAAACTTTTAGCTCAAAAGTCATTACCTTATGATTTCTTTCATGCTAATGTTCCTACAGAGTATTCCATAAGTATATTACCTTTCTGTATAGGCTCAGTATAATTATCCTCAGTACATTTCCAGACAGGACAATATAGATGATGTACTTTGTCCTCTTCTGATGAGGTTTTTGTCTTCTCTGCTAGGAATCTGTATTTTGAAAGTTTGTTTTTCATTCTATCTTGCTTGGAACTTAAAGAGTATTTTATCTGGATGGTGCCATTTTTTTTTAAGTGCTGTTTTATGGAACCTCATTATAGCCAAATGATTGTGGGTAGAAATTTGGCCTGTGATAATGATTCTTGTACAATTTATTGCATGAATGCTTCCAGATATTTTAAGGTTCATCTTTGCAGAATGGTGACTTTCATCAGTCAGTACATGAAAGATAATGAATTTCCAGTCATTGCATAATGAATTCTAGATATAAGATCATGATTTGCTAGGTATTCAGTAATGTTGCTAAATGTTTATAGACTGGTGATACATTGTATTATTATTTATTATTATTATCGATCAAATAGAAAAGGTCTTGCCTGCTATAAATTTTTATCCTTGTTTAATTTTTTTTTTTTTACACAGCTAAATAGAAAAAACACTTTTTATAGTTGGGTAAAAGTATCAATCAGATATGAGTTTTTCTTGTTTGTTGTTTTTATTGTTATTATTCTCTGGTCTTAATCCTTGGGGTAATAGGATCAAGTATGGGAATGTAATTTCTAAAATTATTAGATAGACTGATACAATTAACATACTTCAAGAATCTTGTAGTCAGAGAGGTCCTAGGACAGAAAGCAGCTTTAAGATCTATGTTATGCAAACAAGGGAAGAAATTGAGGATCTCAGACAGAAAGTGAAATGAGCAGAACTAGGCAATCACTATACACGACAACAACAAGATTATACGATCAATTCTGATGTGGTTCTCTTCAACAATGAGATAATTCAAACAAGTTCCACTTGTTCAGTGATGAAGAGAGCCATCTACACCCAGAGAGAGAACCATGGGAACAGAGTGTGCAACACAACATAGCATTCTCACTCTCTCTATTGTTATTTGCTTGCATTTTGTTTTCTTTCTCAGTTTTTCTTTTTCTTTTTTGATCTGATTTTTCTTGTGCAGCAAGATCACTGTATAAATATGTGTGTGTGTGTGTGTGTGTATATATATACATATACATATATATTGGATTTTATGTATTTTAACATATTTAACATGTATTGAACTACCTGCCACCTAAGGGAGGGGATGAAGGGAAGGAGGAGAAAATTTGAAACAAAAGGTTTTCCAAGGGTCAGTGTTGGAAAAATTACCCATGCATATGTTTTGTAAATAAAAAGCTTTAATTAAAAAAAAAGAAAGTGACTCATCTAAGATCTCATAGGCAATGTAGCAAATGTAAGATTTGAATCACATTGCATAATTCCAAATCCAACTCTTTTTCCCATAACAATGTTTGACCTGTACTCAAATTCTCCAATTTTTTTTAAAAAGAATATTTGAGTGTTGAGGGAGATACAGGGAGGAAACATTATAGTGTGACAGATAGAAATGGATTTACTGAGACATTAATAGTATCAGGACAGATTGTTAAGCACACATGGGAATACATTACTGACACATTATAGTAATACACTGATATGCTTTTAATCCCTATATCTTGCAGGAAAAAAACTGCATTTACTTATACAATTCTACTTCAAACTGCACACAAGGACAGTGAAATCTTTTAGGTTTTTTTTTTTTTTTCTTGAGATAAGAACCATCCCTTGCACATGTACAGAGAGCATCCCCAATCTGCCATTTCCCAGGAGTAAACTGTTCTGCATTGATCACTTCTCTACCAAACTGCCATAGAAAAACAGCTTCTTATTCAACTCACTCAAGTTTATTCAGAGTCTAACATATTAGATTGTTGTTATTGTTTGTCCTTCATTATGGGGACACAACTCAGGAGTATAGCAAAGAATATGTCAAAGGCCTGAGACTTATGGTCGCAAAAAGCAATAGAGGAAAAAATCTTACTGGAGTAAAATAAAAGACTTTCCCCCTCCAAGATGCCAGTTGTTGGATATTAGAGTGATAGATAAAAGGATTCAATTAAAGAATCCCATTCTTCTGCTTTAAAAAATAATTTCCAAATAATCCTAGCTGAATCAGAGGAATGAATTTTTAAATGACCTCAGACAATCTATTCCATCACTGATTCTGAGTGAAATAGCATGTATTCGTTCTGCCATCAGTAACTGCCCATCATTTTAGTTAACTTTGTAACTTACTAAACTTCGATCAAACCACATGGGAAGGGTTCAAGTGCCCAGAGAGGTGAATGTCTTCATTGTCTCAAATCACAAATGAAAAGCTTTGTTGCAAGTGCCATTATGCCTAGATTTATTGTGAGTACTTCATAAAATTAGCCCTGGAAAAAATTAAGTTTCTAAGTGACTTTGTTATGGCAACCTAAAATAAATATCCAAATCATGTCACATACACTTCTGAACATACAATTCAACTTGAGAAAATAGAATGACATAAAAATGAGATGGATACCTCCTATGAACATGGTGCAATCACTATGTGTCTACAATCCTATTATGACATAATTAATCTTAATTACATATTAAATTTCCCTGAATTTAAAGACTTGAAATATCTAGAATCTTGTTTGTGTTCCCTATAATTTTGCCATTGGTAGTATTTTGAGAAATGTAAAATAAATCTTTCTAAGGTGACAAAAGTTGCTTTAAAGTCTCCGTTGTTGGATACTGGTAGAGCTCAGTTTCAGTGATCATCACCTTTCTTTTCTTACCTTGAACAAAGCTTGAGCACTTCTGAGGGCCTTGCACCCATGCCCACTCCCTCAGCAGAAGTTAATTGAGTAATGCACTAACAACCTTAAAAACCAGTTGTTTTAAGATAGAACTGTCTATACATCTCTCTTTTCTTTTACATATTTTTTGGACTATTAATGTTGGCCTAGAGATTTGTCAGCATTTTATTCCATTCATCATGAATAGTAGTTACAGAGCTGTATGCAAAATTCAGTATCCTCATGGGAGGTTTCAATGTTTTCTATATAGCAGGTGGAAAAAAAGAGTTCTCTTCTCTCAAACACACAGAAGTTAACAATTAGAACTTCTCTACATACCAAACCATTGAGTTAGAGATTGGGCAAAGGATCATCAGGAAAAAAAGGAAAGCTCAATTCAAAGCAGCATCCTGTAAAGCCACTCTCTCTCATGCATCAAGCCAAAACCATTTCCTAATTTTCCCTCTCAAATTTGTCTATTTTTTTTTCTTTTTTTGATCAGTTTGCTCAGAACAAAGTAAGGGATGATTCGGGGTTTGTGAGAGGACTACTGTCATTTTTCTGGGAAAATATTTCTGTTAATCTGTTAAAAACAACATGGATCTAGGAAGCTCAAAAGCAAGCAGTGGTTCACATATCCAAACTACACATTTTGACCCATCAAAAATGTTCTTGCCTTTGGATCAGAGAGGCAGGTTTTCCAAATATTAATAAGCCCAATCATGTCTTTGGTTGTGAGTTTTGTTTCTTATTGTTATAAAATCTAGATGGCATTGATTTTCCTCTCCACTTTTAATATCTTGACCTCTTTTCTTCAAGCTATTGTTCATTGCCAACTATTTTTTTCTATTGTGATATTTAAAAGGTATTTGGATGACTATTAACAATATGCCTCTTTCTATCATAAAACCAAATACAGTGTCGCAGCATCTTCAGCTTTAGTCACTGTGTCAGGCAGGTGTCTTTGTTCTCTGATCACACATCAAGCAATTGCACTGCATGGGGTGGGGGGAGAGGGGAACCCAACTTCTTAAGAGCAAAAGTTCTCCCAAAAATGTGTCTCTCTTTACCTATTGGTAAATTGGTGTCTCTCTTGGATTTTGTTTTGTTGGATTGTTTCCCTTCCTTTCTTTTTTTTTTTTAAACAGGCACATACAAATCTTCCTGGAGACCACACTAGTTCTGAGCCTGCTACATCTTGTGTCATTAAAGTCATTTTCCCTTAGCTGAATGCTTTCAAGTGCAGTAAGTGATTAAGTTCTACAGTGCACCTAGTAAGTATATAATGATCATTTATTACTTATCCCCATTGGATAATCTGTAACCCAAGACTTCAAGAGTTCAATAAATAGTGGAAAGGAAAGGCATTCTGGCATGAAGACTGTTTATATTTCATACTGGATTTTGGCTCATTTTCCATTAAGCTATTGAAGGGAACTGGAAATATGATTGTTTTCCATTACTGAAATTATGCTGCCTTACAAGACTGCCCTAAAGTCGCAATACATAGGGTGCTGCATGTCATTGGCTGAGCCTCTAGGAACTGAGGTGCTCAGACAATGGCAAGGGTTTTTTTTATGCAACACAAAAATATATTAAAAATACATAATGTAACTTGTCTTAATATACTTTTCTGAGTCTAAAAATATGCCAGACCAAAAGAAACATATTTACATAAAAAGCAGACAAGGTCAAATAACAAAGAAAGCCCTTAATTAGTTGTAATCAACTTTAATTTGCATACCGTATATAATTCCTAAATGATTGTTAATAATAACTTTATATAATGGACTTCCAATTTTCATGAAAATGGCACATTTTGATAAGCAGACACAAAACCCTAGTACTAATAAGGTTTAATTTGCATACATTAGACTGATTATCCAAACAAAAGGATTACAGTATTACTTCTCCATACCTTTATGTCCTTATTATGCACATTTATTAACTTCACAAAAGCTAGCTGTTAGTGACAAACAATAGCCATGGTTGAATGAGAAATCTAAGGAATGAATAAGATACATTTTAATGCTAAGGAGCAAAGTTTAAACATCATAAATGCTGGATTTAACTGTTTGTTGACCAAAGGATTTAGGATTCTATAAAACAAGTTTCATGCTTCCGGGTCTATGTCAGAAGAGGAAAAACCTTAATACACTTCATCATCCCTGCTCATAATGAGCTTATCTCAAGCCAGGAAGCACTGACAGTGGAGTTTGCAAGTATGCTAAGAACATGCGAACAGCCAGAGAATTAAGCTTTTAAATGTGTGGTTCTAGGGTGCAGTGTTAATAAATATATTTCAACAGGCTTAGTTTTCAGCCGTGTAAATAATAATATAGGTGGCATTAGTATTGATAACGGTTCCTAATGATATCATGTATACCCTGCAATTAAAGTTTAAGCACTAAATAAAGCATTATTAGGAGATCGGGGTTGGCTTTTCTTATATGTGAACACAAATGAAGCTCACAAGTGTTTGGAAAAAAGCCAAAAAAAAAAAAAAAAAAAAAAAAAAAACCCTTGAAATTGAACCACATGCTACTTCTGGGGTTTTTCTTGGTGCTTTTGCTGCTCAGTAAGATACAAGATTACAATACCACGAAATCATCTCCAAAGGTGAAAAGTAGAAATGGAAGTCTTTTTGTGTTGAACTGAATCCAGTTTCATAAACTCTCTGGCCCTTCCAAAGAAACACCATACAGATAAGAAAAAGTGATTTCATGAAACAAACTGTGAATTTATACCCAGTCAGAAAAATGAGTAAGTTTCAGAGCATAGAACTGGGATATGAAAATGAATCAGGTTAATACTCCTGTATAAGAAATCAAGACAAAAGGACAAAAAAAAAAAAAAAAAAAAAAAAAAAAAAAAAATTGGAGACCCTACAGCTCTTCGTTCTACTCTGTTATAATAGGTCACTCTTATTGGCTCCCTCTTCTTAGGGCTCAGAGGTGACTAAAAATTACATGAAGGGATGAAGGAAATAAATATAGGTTGCCATAACCCAAGGTGCCCAGTATGGCATATTTGCCATCATAGAACCTAGGTCCAAATTCTAGCTGTGTTACCTATATGACCCCAGTCATCAATGAATGATGACCAAGTCATTCTCTGGATCTCAAGTTTCCCATCTTTAAAATGAGGACATGAGAAATGGTGAGTTTCCAAGGATCTTTCTTCTTCTAAATTTATGATCCTATTAACTCAACTCATTGCTACTGTAATATATAAGAAATGTTGGTTCATCCTAGATTATAACAACAACAAAAATACCAGCAACAGCAACTAATGTTTTGATAGCATGATCAGGTTTTACCTCATTTAATGACACAGAGAAGATTTTTCTAGTGTCTAGTATTAATATTTGTTTGATAAAGTTCTTGAAGTCTCTGTACTATATCGTTTTTTAATCATAAATCAAGCCAAATAAAATTGAAGTGAGAAATAAAACTTTTGCTTTCTCAAAGTGAGTCGAGTTTTATTTTTTCCCAACTTAGACTCACAGCCTTCAAAATGAGTTTCACGTTGGACAAGCAATAAAAAGTCTTTTAGGCACTGTACTTTTAAAAAAGTAATACCATGTCTAGAATGCTCTTACACAAGCACAATAAACACAAACCAAAATATGCTGCATATGGTACAGACCCTTAGATTTAGTTAATCGATTACATGACCAAAAAGTGGCAGTTTAGGGACAAAGCACCCAGAATCAACATAGGGCAAAAACTAATTTTGTTTCCTATAACAATAACATCAAATAAGGAAAAAAAAATATTTTTTTTATATTAGCACTGCTAGGACTAATCTTCTCTTTCCCCAAACTTTAGCAACACCAATTGTGAAGCAAATTGAGTTTCTCAAGTATACATCAAATTCTACTAACTTTAACAGGAGTTGTATGTATGAATAAATATATCTGTGTGCATATATATACACACACATATACATATATATACTATATGTGTATATATATACATGCATATATATTGTGTTCATTGACTTAAGGGAAAGTAATATGTACATGCCTGTGTTTATCTGTGCATGTATTTATATATATATATATATATATATATATATATATATATACATAAATATGTGTATGTGTGTGTGTAGAAAGAGAATATCTATGCATATATACATAAGTTCCATTGTAAGGGAAAAGATTGCTACACAGTATAATCTAGGAATTCTTAATTTTATTTATATCAAAGACTCCTTTGATAGTCTGGTAAAGGTTATGAGCCCCAGATAATATTTTTAAATGCATAAAATAAAATACATAGGATTACAAAGGAAACCAGTTATATTGAAACAATATTCATACTACTGTTTTTTAGGTTAGGACCCATGATTAAGACTCCTCTTGTCTAGTGGGAAGAATCCTAGGTTCTGCTGCAATCCAACCTCTACCTCTGACTAACTATAATGTTAGGCAAGTCACAATCACTCTCTTCCTCCCCCCCCGCCCCCACAGTTTTCCCATTTGTAAAAGGCTAATGTTTTGAGAATATTAAATGAGGCTAGGAGTTCTTAGAAAGATTACATATGTATATAGTCACATATAGTTTTAAATGTGGTTATAGTTATATATAATATCATATAAAATTATATATCTTACATGTATGTATACATACATATATGCATGTGTGTATACACACAGACACACACATACACACACACACACACACACATATATATATCAGGGTCATATTTAGGTCCAAATTTTTATCAGTAGAGTTCTAAAGTAACTTACACTGACCTGAAATTAATCCTTCTCTTTCCTTGTAAGAATGGCAAAACTTATCACATAGCTTGTCTTACTTAATCATCTCAATCTCTACATTTGGGGATTTTACAAATGGGAAAACAGAGGCACTGAATGTTAATCTGTCAAGTGTAGAGCTGGGATCAGCACAGAAGTCTCCTTCTTCTCAGCCTAGTGTTCTTCCCATTAAACTCCAGCCCATTCGTTCTCTTGTAAATGAATAGCAGCCACCTCTGGAAGGCAATGCTACCTCTATTCAGCAGAACACAGCAACATAATACAACAATGAAGGACAGGAAGTACAGTGATCCCCTCATCTCTCAATGCCTGAACATAACTTCCATTAGCATTTCCTTTGCTGAAACTGATAACATGCACTCCCAAGGAAATAAATTCAAACTTCCATTCTCTAGCTACCATTTTTCTGTGCATTGTGGAAAAGAAATAAAGATCTTTTTGTCATTTCAGAGATATTGCCTTTCATGTGCTATACCGCAGATCAGAAAGTACTTCAGATTATGCAGAGAACAAAGACCCGCTTGCCTACTTACCTGATTACTGAGAAATGTCCATCTCTATCATAGCCTTCTAATAGTAAATCGCTGTCACAGTGATTCAATCATATTCCAGCGGGACTTCCAGGAAAGGTATCAAACCCACCTCAAACTTGAGGAGATAAAAAGCTCACAAAACCAAAACATATGTAAATTATTGTCCTGCTAATCTCACCTAACAATCCTCAAATCACTCCAGCCTGAAGGGTCTAGGACTGTAGCAAGGCTCCAAATGAGTCATTTGTAACATTCAAATTCTGTGCATACCATTGTATCTCATCTACTTTCATGAGAATAAAAATGCATTGTACATTGGTTTGCCTAGGATATGACGCTGGAGAGTTTAACATCGATCAGGCACTAATCCCATCATTTGATAATTCATTTCCCCTGGAATAAAGACTTCACTTTTCTATTCTTCATTTCAACTACAAAAGTCTATCTCATTTATAAAAACCAAAAGCAATGCTTATTTCATTAATGTTAAGGACATATTGACCCAATTCAATGTGTTGTCAAACATCTTTCTGAGATAACAGGAATACAGAAACTCTATGGCACCTTTTTTCCCTTCTCATCCCTTTCCAGCTGAGGAATTTGGTATATGAAACTTAGATATCCTTATTTTACTTCCAATTCAATGGTTATTAGAAGAAAAAAAGAACCTTTTTTATATACATTAATTTATGTCACCATTGTTACTAATAACCTATTGGTGTTACACTTCAAGCTAGGCTTCCCACTCTTAGCATATATAAGCAAAAGGTTCTGTAATATATGCTTTGCATAAAAGGAATGTGCAGGATAGACAAATTAAAAGACTGTCCCTACTTCACATTATAATAACAATACTACCTCACTTTTGTATAACACTTTACAATTTTCAAAGCTTGTTCACATAAATTATTTCAAATAATCCTCCTTCCACACACATTACCACATAGCCCAATGAGATAAGCTGACTTACCCCTTGAGGGAAGGACAAGGAACAACAAGTAGAAGAAGCAAAAGAGAAAATTTGGGTTTTACATAAGGGGAAAAAAATCCTTGATAATTAGAGCCATCTAAAATAATTAGAGCTATCTAAAAGTGGAATGAACTGCCTCCAGAAGTAGTGCATTCCTCCTTTCATTATTATTCAGTTATGTCTTACACTTTATGACTTTATTGAGGTTTTCTTGGTAAAGATACTAAAATGGTTTAACATGTCCAGCTCATTTTCCAGATAAGGAAAATGAAGCAAACAGGATTAAGTGACTTGCCTAGGGTGACATAGCTAGTAAACTATATGGCTGAGGCCATATTTGATCTCAGGAAGAGGAATCTTCCTGATTCCAGGCTCAGCACTCTCTTTATTGTGCTACCTAGTTGCCCATTAGAGGATGCTCCCTGATCCTAGAGGTCTTCCGAGGTCAGATTTCCATTTATCAGATATTGGATTAGGGTTCTTTTTTGGACATAATATAGAATTTAAGGGCTACTAGGGGCCTTTACAACTCTCAAATTCTGTGATTCTGTTAAATGGTTAAATGACATAATGGAGCTTAGACTGGAACTAAATCTCCTAACTTCCAGTCTAATTATTCCTATTATACCATGCTGCCACTCAAAGCAGCTAAGACTAAAACAACTAGTGTTAGCTAAGCTAACACTAAAATAAGAATCATTGAATCTTAGAATTAAATGAGACCCCCATTATCCAATAAAAAGGGATCTGTATAAATATCTCTAATAACAAGAATCTCATTACTCTATTTGTCAATCGAGTCTATTTTTGTACAATTCCAATTATTATAAAGTTCTTATTTTGAATTAAAAATCAGTGTCCCTTAATTTTATATAATTTCAATGTCTCCTAACAATCTCAGAATCAAAGACTCTGGAGATTTATCTAGTTTTACTTCATTTTCTAGACAAAGGCACTTCACTAACTATTCTATGTTTTATTCACGTGAGTTTTTATATGGTTTTTTTTTCTCTGTAAGGAAAAACCTTTCTAGTTATCTCCTGGAAATATTACTTTGGCTCAAATTTTGTAAGCTATTTCACATCTATGCAAGAGTTATAAATCAACATTATAAAAAGCTTTTTGAATTTTTATCATAAGAAAAAATGAAAGCAAAGTTGGTACCCTTTTATTGAGAATGGCTAAACAAATTGTACTGTATAAGTGTAAGACTAAGTAGTCATTTATTTCAAATCAAAAGAAAAAAAAATTCAGAGGGATATTAGAAGATGTTAATAAATTTATAGAAAGAGAAGAAAGCAGAAGTAGGAGGACAATATACATTATGACAATAACAAAGTGAATGAAAACAATTCTAAAAAGCAATCCAACTTATATGAATTGCAATGACCAGTCTACACGCAGAAGATTAATTGATGAAATGAAACTTTTTCATTAAGGAAGAGAGATAGGAGATAGCAGGAGAAGAAAGTTGTATAAGTTTTCAGACAGTCATTTTGTTGGTTGGTTTTATTTAACTGTAAATGGAATTGCAACTCTTTTTTTTTTTTACAAGGCACAGTATAATATAGACAGAGACAAATTTTTAAAAGGCATCATTAAAATTGTTTAAAGCTAAAAATAAAAATGTTAATTATGAAAGTTAGTAGTATATTAATTTTAGCACTACATTATTGACATTGAGATGGGGTTGTCAAAATCATGGCAGTTTCTACAATACTCTATGTGTGAATTTTTATAAGTCAGTCTCTTTCTGGTTGGATAATTTTGAAAATGAATTATTAGCCATTGTAGATATTTTAGAAAAGCTTAAGTACTTTATGCTTTCTTTGTACCAAGACACTTTACGAGACTTAATATTTGTGCCAGGAGATTCATTTGAATGAATGTGTAAAACATTTATTAAGTGCTTACTATGTGCAAAGCATCATATTAAGTGTGCAGAATATAAGCAGAAAAATATGACAGTCCTTGTTCTCTAGGAGCTCACTATGTTCTAATAGGGGAAACACACACATGACCTGAAGGTTTGGCAGAGAACAAGTGACCAAGAGCCAGGGGAAAGTTATATGCCCACAATCAGTAGGTGTAAAACATCATCTGTAAGATGGACTTGAACTTGAGATAGGCATAAATTTCACTGTCTTATGATATCTGTACACACTGAAACTAAAAACCTCCCAACTTCACCTGAATTGGCCATAAAACTAAGCCTAAATTTCCCACCTCCATGCCTTTGCCTATCATTTTCTTCATATTGAATTTCCTTTCCTCTTTCCTCTACTCATTCAATACTTACCAGCCATCTAACTAATATTAAATGTTAACTAAACTAAAATTAACTAAATATTAAATATTAACATCCCAACTCAAATGCCAGTTTCTCCATGAAACTATTTAAGGGGCACTATTCTGCTCTACCACAAGTAAATTAATAAGTATTTGATGATTTCAAAATCCACTTGATCTCCTAAATTTCAGATTCCCCCATTCCTTCCACTTCAATTTTCTTTCCCTGAATATCACTTCCACTTCCAAATTACCTTTCTTTTATATACCATGACTATTCTGGAATCAGAGAACCTGTATTCAAAACCTAGACATGCTGCTTACCACCCATTATGACCTTGGACAAAACAATTTCACTTCTCTGAGCATTCGTAAGACTTGGGTAAGGTGACTTCTAAGATCACTTTCAGCTCTAACCCCAACAATCTTGTGATCTAATACTCAGAAAAATTCTGTGCTTTCCTATTTATGTTTCCCCCCCCCCAAAAAAAGTTGCAGTTTATTTTTGTTTTTTAATCTAAATATTTCTACATGACTTTCATGGTTCTCAATTATTGACATTTTTGTCTTCATCAATACACAACGTGCACTCTAATCTAGTCCCCATTGTCCTTTGAACACATCTTGGTGATACCCAAGGCCACGTTTTGCCATGACTTTCATTTCCTCTGGCAATAATATATTATAACATAATATAATATCATTTCTTCCTTTCTCTCTTCTGCCTAGCCTAGCCTAAATCTAATAAAATAGGCAGTATAAGTAATAATTTTTACCTCTTCCCAGAGAAGCCTTCCTTGATCACATCTCATCCATCTTTTCCTCTTCTGCACTCCTATAGCTAGCTTTCAAAATACAAACTAACAGTTATAATTTGTTTATATGGTTAGGTTGCTTCATATTTGTTAATAATAATCATAATTCAAATTTATGTGACAAGTCCCAGAGCCCATTTCTATAGGATTCTCTCTTCACTGATGGAAAGCAATATCCCCACCTACATGAAGGGTAGGATAGAGCTGGTGATAAGGGGGAAAAGGGATTCTTCTGGCTACTAATTTCAAAAAGATCAACTCCACTTTAGGTTACAAATGGGAGAAAAGGACTCCAGGAAGAATCCAACAATGCAACAAGGCCATCCAAACTGGCCTTCTCTATCATGTCCTTATTCTTAGCTTGCTACACTAACTTCAGAGAATTTCCCCTTAGGTTATCTGGAACTGTTTCATGGTTGAGCTAAGTTATCTCACTCCACAATACACACACACACACACACACACACACACACACACACACACACACTTTCCTATGTATATTTCCTCTGGTTTCTGTTTTACTATATACTTAAATAAACATGTTTCTTTGCTATTTACTGCGTGTGTTCTTTGTGGAATTAGCATTTAGTGGCAAAGAAGTCAAGTCTTAGATATAAAGCTTGAGGCCCTCTTCTCCATTAGGAAATAGTCTTGGAAGTTTAGCTTAAACCTTAAATTCTAGACTGTTAATATGTAAGGGAGCAAATGTGCCCAATAACCTCTCTCTCCAAGGAGAGCAGCGTGGTCAGCCTCTGGTCCCAATCTCCTGCTGACAAGGAGTCAAAATCTCCTCATTGAGATATATTTGGGGGGATGAGAGAGAGAAGAGGGAAGATGCTAGATATATATCTATCTTGGTTATGATTATATAACATTTAAACTTTGCAAAATGATTTGCATATATTATTGCATTTGATTACATATATTATCTCATTTAATCTTATCTCCTCAGTTAAATTTTAAATCAATGGAGGCAAGGACTACACATTATACTCCTATATCTCCCAGCGTTAAATACATTGGTGGTGTGACTCCTAAAATGTACTCCGTAAATGTTTGTTAATGGATTGATTAAGACCAGGCCTGGAGGAAACACAGAAAGGTGCTGATCATTAACCTTTTCTAGACAAAATTGCCAAGATCCAAAGGACTTTGTATATTGGGAACAAAGGATGCAAAGTAGAAGAGATCAGAGAGGTAACCTAGATCAGTCTCCACATTTTATTGTCAAGTAAACTGATTGAAACTTAGGAAGGAAAAAAACCTCTCCTATACTTACACAAGTAGGAAAACAAGAATCCCTTTCTCTCATGGTCTAGCTTTTTTACCTATAATGCTAGAAGGTTAACAGAAGTAGGTCTAGACTCAACAAGAGTCTACTCAACTATTCTCTAACAAGAAAATATATAGGTCTGATCTGAAAAGTCCCCATTGGACAAAATTCTTCCATAGATTAGATAATAAGCATTTGTTCATCACTTTCTATTTGTTTTCTATATTTTGGGAGGTGCTATAGAAATGAGCAGAGATTATAATATATATTCTCCACAAAAAAAAAAAAAAAAAGCCATAGTCCTTTGGCTCAAGGAGCAAACCATCTAATTAAAGAGATCAGTTATATATAAGGAAGCCTACAAGCAACAACAAAGTAGCACATCAATAGGTGTAAAATAACACAATACAGATATAGTCAATCATTTGAGCTCATCTCATAGAAGCTTGGCTATGGAGTTGGAAAGAACTGAGGAATTTCCTTGAACTTTAGCTGACTAGACTACCCAAATTGTTCTTGACTCTGACCATAAAAGTAGGATTGCTCTTCCTTGTCTCCTTTCCTTCTCTCACCTTTTCCTTCCAACTTATTTCTCCCTTCTTTCTCCGTCCTTTTCCTTTTTTCCCTTTCTCAGTTTAGAGACTGCCATGATGGAGATGGCTAAAATGACCACTAAGCCCACCCAGGCTAACATTACAGGGCCTGCATATGTCAAAAACTACAAACTTCTGGAAAATACAAACTAACTAATCAGCTTGAAATATCTAAATATTGAAATATCTAAATATCTAAATATCTAAAAATAAAATATTTTGCTATAAACAAAGACCTTTGAATACATACAGTAAGATAACACAATAAAAAGTTTTCACGTAAATCTAAATCTACTATAGAAAAAGTTAGAAGAGAAATAGATAAGTGGATTTTAAAAAAATACAGCAAGTTTCTCTAATGAAAGCTCCATAACCAAAATAATTAAGAAATTGTATAAGATTAAGAGCAATTCCCAAATAGTCAAAGGACATGAATAAGCAGTTTTCAAAGGAAGAAATTCAAACTATCAACGACATATGAAAAGATGTGCTAAGTCACTAAAGTTAGAGAATACAAGTTAAAGCAATCTTGATGGCAACTTCACAATTATCAGATTGGCACAGATAACAAAAGAGGAAAATGACAAAGGTAGGGCTTG
Source organism: Sarcophilus harrisii (assembly GCF_902635505.1). Lineage (NCBI taxonomy): Eukaryota > Metazoa > Chordata > Mammalia > Dasyuromorphia > Dasyuridae > Sarcophilus > Sarcophilus harrisii. The sequence goes on from NC_045428.1 coordinate 268,331,800, forward strand.
GAGGGGGTTGGAAAAGGTATTTTATTTAGTCCATTTTTGTGGAACTGGAAGAATTGGTTCAGCAGTACTGAAAGCATTTTGAAACTATGCCCAGAAAGTTACCAGTCTATGACTTTTTGATCTAGTTCTAACTCTACTGGAGCTATATCCCCAAATATTAAATAAATCAAAAAAGAGACTAAATTAATAAAGGTAAATCGGAGAAAGAGAAAAAGATCTATATGTACAAAAATATTTATAGCAACTCTTTTATAATAGACAAAATTGAAAACTAAGAGAGTATTCCCCTAATTTCTCCCCTTGAAAAATGGCTAAATTGTGCTGCATGAGTATAATGGAATATTATTGTTTCATTGTACAATTTCAGAGGAAAGTAAAAAGATCTTTTTGAAGTGATACAGAGCAAAATAAGCAGAAAGAGGTGAAAATTTATAAAATAATATTATGGAGAAAAACAACTTTAAAAGACATTATATTGATTGACATTAACAAACATAATCTAAAAGAAAAAGATGAAACATGCCTCACTTCCAGAGAGAGAGAGACGATAAACTGAAAATTCAGGAAGATACATTTTGGGAGGGGGGGAGGTAGCCAAAGCAGCAATTTGTTTTGCTGGACTATGTTGTTATGAATTGAGGACTTTATTTTGGGAATTTTTTTCACTCAATTTGGGGGATAGTGAGAGAGACAAATTATTTGTGTTGTGATAGCTTATGTTTATTTAAATAAAAGTGAGCTGAGGAAGGAAACCAGAAATACAAATCAGAAGTACTTAGTACTTGAGTTTTATCTGGATCATATCATCCTAATCGATTAAACTCTTTGGTAGGCAGCCTATAAAATTTAGCAACTCCGATCATTTCAATGATTACTCATGATCCATGTTGCCTCCTCCTCACAGAAGAATGATGGATTCAAGATGCAGAATGAAACATATTTTTGGACATAGCCAGCATGGTCATTTATTTTGCTCGGCTACGTATATTTGTTTGAGGATGGTTTTTTCTTTTAAATTGGGGTTGAAGTAGGAAGCATGAATACATGCTTATTAATTGTAAAATAAGAATTTTCTTTTGCACAAAAACCTACAAGAATATTTCATAAGAGCTGAAGTATGACAGATGAAACTTAGTAAATCTCTATGCTTACCATAAAAAGAAGCACTTCTAGTGATCCAAGGAATATTTTAGCTCTAGAACTTTGATTGGGTGTTGTGATTGTGACTCCTGCCCTTTGATGTATTTCTAAAACTGTGTTCCTCTGGATTTTATTCATCTGACTTTCTCTTGTATGCCCAGGATAAAAGCTCAGAAATCAAGATCAACCATTATCTCTGGAATAAATACAAAGAGAATCTGGTCTTCCCATCTCCTGCAGTAGGAAACTTTTTTCTTCCCCTGCCCTTCCTTATTGGTTGACCTTTGACTATTTTTACATTTAAACAATTTATATCTGTTTTTTAACACTGATAGTCACTTCTTGAATTTTAAAAATTAAATAAAAATCTATAACACTTTTTTTAAAGGGGGTGTTTGTAGATAATCCTTTCAAGGTGCTGTTTGTAAACCTCAATGACCACTCTCCACTTTGGTTGGGAAGAGGAAATAGAAACTATCACAAGTGAAAGCCATTTAAGAGAAACCATTGGGAGCAATGATTGAAAGATAACTCATAAGACTCAGAAAATCAGGCCAGCAAACAAAAGAGCCATGAAAAAGAGGAGGAGGAGTTGTACAGGGTTCAGACAATGAAGACTGAGAGATAAGAATCTGAAGGCCCTAATGGCATGTGAGAGAAAATGCCCAGGTTGATGACCATTGATTGTGTCAAATTCTCTATTCCTACAGAAGAAGCCACTTCCTCAAAGTCAAAAATCCATTGATTGTAACTTCCTTTTAGCTATTAGGGAAAGAAAGAAAGAAAGGGGGAAAGACTAAAATATTTACAAACTTGATTCTTCCTTATATGTCATTCTTCATTTAAATTCAATTCATTAAATTCAATGCCAGAGGCAGCTAGATGAAGGCAGAGGATAGGGAACTCTATCCCCAGATAGACCTGAATTCAAATTTGACCTCAGATACATACTAGATATATGACCCTAGGCAAGTCACGTAATCCTGTTTAACCCAGTTTCCTTTTCTGTAAAATGATCTGGAGAAGGAAAAAACAAACCATTTCAGTATATTTAACAAGAAAACCTCAAATGGGGTCACAAAGAGTCTGACACAACTGAAAAATGAATAACAATATTGTTAAATCTATTGATCAATAATTCTGAACTTGTTTGTTTTATACATTCTGAAAGATACAGAAATTTAAATTGTAGAAGTCTTTGTACAAAAAAAGTCTTTAAAGTATATACGCAGTGTATGACTGTTTTGGACATATAGATTGGGCCAGTTGATCTCTGAGAAAGTTTCCAATTCTAGGGTTCTGCTTGACTTGAGAAATTTGTCCAAGATGCAGTCAAAAATAAGGAGCTAAAATGATGAGCAGGATATTCTCAGAAAAACTGGAAAAAACTTACATTAACTGATACAAAGTAAAATGAATTAGGACCTGGAGGACACTGTGAATAGTAATATTATTGGATAATCAATTGTGAATGACTTAGTTATTTTCAGCAATGCAGAAATCTAAGACATTTCTGAAGAACCTATATTGATGAAAAGTGCTATCCATCAATAGAGAAATAATTGAGTCTGAATGCAGATTGAAACACACTTTTTTTTTTTTTTTACTTTATTTTTCTTGGATTCTTTTTTGGTATATGCTTTTTTTTCTTTTTTCTTTTTTAAATGGTATTTTGTTTCCAAATATGTGCAAAGATTCACAAAACCTTGTGTTCCAGATTTTTTCCTTCTCCTTCTCCTATTCCCCAAGACAGCAATCTATCTCTTGTAGCTTAAATGTGTGTAATTCTTGTAATCATAATTTTTTCTTTTACAACATGACTAATATAGAAATGTGTTTTGCATGACCACACATGTATAATACATCAAATTCCTTGCCTCCTCAATGAAGGATATGAGAATGGAGGGAAAAACTAAAAAATTTTTAAAAATTTATTTAAAATTATTTTTACATGAAATTGGAAAAAAAATAAAATACTAAAAATTTTTTAAAGAAAATAATATAGATTCTTAATCAGGGAAACAATGTGTTTCAAACAGTGTGTGCTATTCTAACATCTGTGTATAAAACCAATTGGGGAGGGCACAATAAAAAATATGGTTTAGGCAGTTTTTTATTCCTACATCTCAAAATATATTTTTCTTATTTAGCCCAACCTGACCTAGTGTTTTATGATGACTAAAAAATAACTAAAACACAAGACTGCCACAGAAGCACCCTTTCTTTCGATACTAGAGGTAATAGGCCACTAGAGGCTCATAATTTGTGCGTAGAACAAATATAGTCTAAAAGGTTTCATATGGACATTTTCCACTGCCCATGTGAGCATGTGAGTCACGCTATTTGGCAGCCAGGAACCAAAAGTCTCTTGCTTTATTTTCATCTAAGGTTAAAAAAAAGATTGTTCTAAATATCTATGGTCTCAATTCCAATAGCCTTGGGATGGAAAATGCTATCTGTATCCAGAAAGAGAAATGTGGAAGTTGAATGAGGACCAAAGCATAATATTTTTACTTGGTTTTTTTTTTGTCTTTTTCCCTTTTGTTCTGATTTTTCTTTCATAACATGACTAATATGAAAATGTGTTTAAAATTATTGTACTTGTATATAACCTGTGTCAGTTACTTGCTTTCTTAAGGAGGGGAAAAGCATGGGAAAGAAGGAAAAAATTGGAACTCAAAATCTTACAAAAATGAATGTTGAAAACTGTCTTTACATGCAATTGGAAAAATCAAATGCTATTGAAAAGTTTTGTTTTACTATTGATCAGAGAAATGCAAAGTAAGAAAACTCTGAGGTACCACTACACACTTCTCAAATTAGCTAAAATGACAGAAAAAGGTAATGAATGTTGGAGGAGATATTGGAGGGGAAAACTGGGATACTGATACATTGTTGGTGGTACCGTGAGCAGATTGAACCATTCTGGAGAGCGATTTAGAACTATGCCCAAAGGGCTATCATACAGTGCATACCCTTTGATCCAGCAGTGTTTCTACTGGGTTTATATCCCAAAGAGATCTTAAAGGAGGGAAAGGGACCCATATATGCAAAAATGTTTGTGGCAGCACTTTCTGTAGTGGCAAGAAAGTGGCAGAAACTGAGTGGATGCCCATCAATTGGAGAATGGCTGAATAAGATATGTTATATGAATGCTATGGAATATTATGGTTCTGTAAGAAATGACCAACAGGATTATTTCAGAGAGGCCTCGAGAGACTTATGTGAACTGATACTAAGTGAAATGAGCAGAACCAGGAGATGATTGTACATGGCAACAGCAAGATTATACAGTGATCAATTCTGATGGACGCGCCTCTTCAACAATGAGATGATTCAGGCCAGTTCCAATGGTCCTGTGATGAAGAAAGCCATCTACACCCAGAGGGAGAACCATGGGAACAGAGGGTGGAATACAAAATAGTAGTTACACTGTTTTGTTGTTTGCTTGCATTTTATTTTCTTTCTCATTTTTTGGGTCAGGGAAAGGGAGGGGGAAAAATTGGAATACAACGTTTTGCAAGGGTGAATGTTGAAAATTATCTATGATATGTTTTAAAAAATAAAAAGCTTTAAAAGTAAATAAAAGCAAAGTTTGGGATTTTAAAAAAATTGTCTATGGTCTCCAAAGGAAAGAAATAGGACTAAAAGATAGGAAATTTCAGAGAAACACAAGTTAGCTTAATATAAATTAAGACCTTCCTGACATTTAAGACTGTTCCCAACTGAAATGAGCCGCCACAATAGGCTCATTGTGATTAAACTTATTTAAGCAAAGTCTAGATGGACTCAATTGAATAACAACAATTCAAAAAGTACTTTTTAAACTCCTGCAATGTGTGAAGCACTATGGTTGATGATGTGGTTACAAACATAAACATCAAACAGTCTTAAAATCTTAAGAATTTTGGAGAGGATTCCGTGAAGATGGCAGAATAGGTCAAAAAACTTTTGGCTCTCCAAATTTCCCCCACAAAAAAATAAATAAATAAATAAACAGCTTTATCTCCTAGGGAATGTAGAACAGCAAAAATAAACAGGAGTCAGGGTTAAACAGCTGTTCTAAAACAACTCTGAAAGACCTCCGAAAAAACTGGATCTCTAGAATTGGAGGTTCAGCCTGAGTGAAATACAGACACCTCTAGGCCTATTCTTCAGTTTCAACAAATAATCCCTGGGGAAAACTGGATTGGGAGGCAGTCTCAGCCTCAGGAGTTTATATAAACTTCATCAATTTGCTTACTATTTTAGAGAAGGGGGGAGATGAGGGAAGTAAGTAGAATATTTGGAACTCAATTTTTAATAAAAATTGTCTTTACATGAAGTTAGGAAATATAAAATACTATTAAAAAAACAAATTGAAAACAAATTCTTAAGAAATTAGCATTCTGGGGCAGCTAGGTGGCACAGTGGATAGAGCACCAGCCCTGAAGTCAGGAGGACCTGAGTTCAAATGTGACTCAGACACTTAAACACTTCCTAATTGTGTGACCCTGGGCAAGTCACTTAACCACAATTGCCTTGACAATAAATAAATAAATAAATATGGAAGGTAGCATGAAGGACATGGATGTCTAGAAAAGGAGAGAGATTGGTTACCTATTATGAATGAGAAACAGTCACATAGATAACTCTGGTGAAGTACTGCCCTTCTAGACTTATCAAAAGAAATGGAGAAAACTCTCCAGCATGTAAAGCTGACTTTCTATGGAGAATTGACAAAAAAGATATGAATGAGGAGAGTCTAGGAAAGAAAAGGGTCATGAAAGGACCACCAACATTGATAATATCAAAGTTCATCTCACCTTTTAGTCTAATCTGATCTCTATATTAAAACATTTCCTAGCTCATACTGTTATTCTTCCAGCTTGTCAAATAATGTCTCTCCATTAGAGTTTTAGTGCTTTCCATTTTGAGCTCCTATTATTCTCTTCTTTATGTAAAACTCCACCCCATCTGTTTTAGAATGGTCTGGGTCAAGGTCATAGCACATGGTTAAAGTTAAAACACTATGTCAATCTGCCCGGGTGAGCTGGGGGATCAGTCTCCCCCACTTTTCTTAACTGCTCAGCACCACAACAATGGGCTCCTTTCAACCCAGAAATAACCTAATATACACATGTATGCATGTGGATTTTCACACACACACACACACACACACACACACACACATACACACACACTTGCTTTTGCATCTCTTCAGTGATAACGGCAAGGATCCCCATACTGAAGCCAGCTGGTCCGAGTGAGGAATGAGATGGAGCTGCCTTTGTCCCTCCCTTATGTGCCAACTCAATTCTCTAAGGGGCATGTCTCCCAGACACAACACCATATGGCACCACATGCATGAACAGAGACAGCAATGGTCTATCTGTCTCTTGAATTTTCAAGTTCCTTCAGGATGCTTTTTGTGAACCTCAAATTCTATTTCTCAATATCTACTTTGGACTTTCAGCATCTTCATCAGTGAGGGGAGACAATGATATGTAGCTTCCCTTGTCATGGATCTTTGCTTTGAGATCTTTCAAGCCTTTTAATTGCTCATAACTTTGCTTGTGGAATGGATCTTGGCACCTTGCCTAGACTTACAAGCCTTCAACAACTTGTCTAATGGGATCTTTTCGAAAATATATCAGGAATGTTGCCAATCAGAAGATAGATAAATAAATAGATATAGGGATAGATAAATAGATAGATAGATAGATAAGTAGGTAGATAGGTAGGTAGGTAGATAGATAGATAGATAGATAGACAGACATATAGATTTGTGTATATGTGTATGTTTCTTTTATTGGGATGGGAAGAAAGATAGAGAAGGAGAGGAAGAATCTCCCAAATAGGGGATTTACTTTTCTTTATAGTTACATCAAGCACAGCAAAGTCATCTTAAATTGCAGGGTAGAGGGAGTATTTATGAGGGAAAGTGCTCATAGGACTCCTGAAGGGAGGTCCTTGAATAGTGCATTCTTGAATGGAGTTATAGAAGAGTTATTAAAAACTTTCATGAAGAAGCTAAATGGCACAGTGGATAGAACACTGAGACTGGTGTCAAAAAGATCTAAATTCAGATTTATAGCTTCAGATGCTTACTAGCTATGTTACTCTTGGCAAGTCACTTAAACCCGTTTGCTTCAGTTTCCCCCAAATATTAAAAGGAATTAATAATAGCACCTGCCTCTTGGGGTTGTAAGAATCAAATGAGATAACAATTGTAAAATGCTTAGCACTTTACAATACCTGGCACATACTAGCCACTTAACAAGTGTCTAGTGTCTTATTCAGTTACATCCCTCCAAAAAAAACTTCTCACGATTTCTCTGTGCCCAACTACCTGTTCAACTCACTCTAGAGCAGTGGTTCTCAAACTTTTGTTTTCAGTATCTTTATCCTATTAAAGAATATTGAGGATCTCTCCAAAGAGTTTTTGTTTATCTGGATTATATTTATAGACATTTACCATATTGGAAATAAAAACTATTTTTGAATTTGTAGACCCTCTAAAAGGGTTTCAGAGATCCCCAGGATTCTCTAGATCATACTTTGAGAACCACTGCTTTAGAGACTCAAACTTTTGTCAGAGAGAAGATCTTTGATTCCATGATGTAAGGCATATAAGAGGAATGTTTCTTTCTTCAAAGAATGCTATAGTAGTTCATTCATATTAATAAGTCACTTAAAGATTGTGGAAAAAGCAACTTAATAACGGCCTAGTATTTAACTGGTCTAATATAATTGTAAGCAACTTCCAGGAAATGTCCATATTCTTGTCTAGAGTGAGGGTTTTGTTATATAGAACATTGCTTTAGAGCATATGGGTCATCACTTAGAGATTATAATTTTAACATTTTGGGGGATAATATATTTACCTGCTATTTTATCTTTATGTTGAATAATTAGTGGAAGAACTGACTGAATTATTCAGGTGATTTTCCTCATGTAGTTTCCAGCCTTGGACTTATCCTTGACAAGCAACCAGCACCTTTAATGTGTTCTCCGAATCCTTGGAACATAATAGCACATTCTTAACAAACCCTTTAAAGCAGCATAACTAGGGTCGAAATGAACTGACAGCTGTGTTAGCTCTGGTAGAAACAAGCCATGATTTAGCCTAACGGCAGGAATGGAACCAGACCAATGTTTTCTTCGTGTTGAAAAACAAAGAAAACACCCCACCTGCCCTCCCTTCGCTCTTCACAAGCCTCCACTCTTCAACATGTTTACTGTTTACAATTGCAACTGCCTCACAGTTTCCCCATCATTTCCAAAATGTTCCCCGAAGTGGTGCATAAGCTGCTAGGCTACAGGAGGGTTGGTGGGCTGGTAAACCCCTTTCAGTCTCTCTGAGTCCCTCCAGAATTCCTCTTTGAACATCGGCAAGAACAAAAATAGGAACTTCTGAGGATTGCTAAACACGCCTAAGAGATAATCTAAAATTACAAGGAATGTATGAGTATTGATGAATTTCTGCTGTCAAGTTGCATTTGTAGAATGAGCTGTTCTTTTTTGTTGCTGTTGTTGCTGATTCCTTTTTCTCCTGAATCTGCTTACAAAGTAGATGTACCAACTAAATTCTGTTCTGGCAGAGTCATGGTGAATGGCAGCAAGATACTGTTTGGAAACACTGTAAATGACAGTGAGCTACCATTTTTTGAAGATGGCATAAAGCAAGACAATTATAATCGTTACTAAACAATCAGGTTCTCTCAACAATTTGTTTTTAAAGTGTTCAAATGTTCTTTGACTAATGGCTGTATATGTCATATAATTATTATCTTTGTTTTTAATATGCTATTTTTAATGAAACCCAGGATTTCACAATAAATTTTATTTACCACATAATATTTACCACATATACATATATATGTCTTATATATGCTCATAATACCTACTATATATATATATATATATATATATATATATATATATATATATTTGGTTTTTTTCCCCCTTGGAAATTCTCTTGTGAACCCCCCTGCCTCTTATCAGTGAGGTGATGGAATGAGTATAAGTGTAGAATAAAGTATATATTATCAGGATATCAATTTGTCTACTTTGCTGTACTTTATTCCAAGAAAGAGTTTTATTTTGGAAGAGAAAGAAGAGTCAGAAGAAAATTATAATGACATAAAAAATTAATAAAAGTTTTAAAGTTCTATTGCTTACCTTATTCTTTATTTATTTTCTTCAAAAATATGCAATTCCAGCTGAACAAGTTGTGGCATATGATTTTAATGACATATTATTGTGCTATACGAAATGACAAGTAAGATGATTTCAGAAAAACCTAGAAAGACTTAAAAAAACTGATTCAGAATTAAGCAAGCAGGACCAGGAGAACGTTGTACATAATAACAGCACTGTTATTATGTGTTATAATAACACTGTGCAATTAATAACTGTGAATAATTTAGCTATTCTCAGAAATAAAATGGTCCAAGACAATCCCATGATGAAAAGAGTAAGAACTAATATAGACTGAAGGGCATTATTTTTCACTTTCTTTCCTTCCATTTTTCTTTTTTTAATTCAGGTTTTCTTCTGCAAAATGGATAACATAAAAATAAGTTTTACATTATTGCAAATATATAATCTATATCAAATTACTTATCGTCTTAAGGAGGAAGGATAGAAGGAAAGATATAATTTGGAGCTCAAAACTTTTTAAAAGAATCTTAAAAATTGTTTTTACATGTCATTTCGTTCTATTCTATATATGCTTTATTTAAATGAATCATTTTAGAACCAGTGATAGTACATAGTTATAGTACGAGTCTGTGAAATTACATTAAAATTATTTCATTTTATTGATTCATTCAATCACTGTTTGAAAGTATACACTATGTGCTAGATTCTGGAGGAAATATGAACTTTACATTAAATATGATCCCTGGCCTCGTGGTGCTTATATTCTTGTACTCAAGGTCTTGAAGTTAAAAGGATCTTATTTCTATCTTTGATTTAGGATACAAAGGGTACAGTAGAACTACCAAGTTAGGAGTCAAAAGGCCCAGTTGTTATTTTCCAACTAGTTGGATGATCTTTGGCAAGTAAATTAATCACTCTAGGGCTCAATTTCTGCATCTCTAAAATGAAAGAGTTGGAACATATAGATTATGTCTAGCTCTAAAATTCTATTCTTTCTCTCCTCTCATGTTTTGTCAGCCTAAAATTTTAAATAAATTCATATTTAGCATTTTAAAAAATACATGCTGTGCAATATTGTACGATGATCAACTGTGAATGACTTAGCTATTCTCAGCAATATAAAGAGCCAAGACAATTCGAAAGGACTTACCTTAAAAAAAATGCTACCCACCTCCAGAGAAAGAACTGATGGAGTCTGAATGCAGATCGAAGCACACTATTTTTTACTTTATTTTTTCAAATGAGTCTTTGGGGTTTTTTTTTTTTTTGGTCTCTGTTTCTCTCACAACATGACTAATATGGAAATATGTTTTGCATGACTGCACATGTATAACATATCAAATTGCTTGCTATGTTGGGGAAAAGAGAGGATTGGGAGGGAAGAAAAGAATTCGGAACTCAAAAACTTATACATTAAAATCGTTTTTACATGTAATTGTAAAAAAATAAAAATACATGCTGTGAAATATTTTGTTATACTTATCATTATAGATAGATAATAATAATGATTCCTTCCAAATGTTTTTAAAAAACTCTTTTAATGGAAGAAAAATCTCTCAATGGAATATCACTGTTCTCAAAGCTATATAGTTCAATCACCTTTCAATATAATGCAAAGGAAAAAGTTATTCATATTCTTTGTGCAAATAATTTTAAATTAATCAATCACAGCCAGAAGAGGAAAGAATTCTTTTTAGATGAGATTGAGAGTTGAGAAAAGTAAAGAAGAAAGGCTAAAATGCTGGATGGCATCAATGCTCAAGGGCAGCTTTAGGGAAGATAATGCTATATGTAAGGTTTATATGTATGCAGCACCCCAGGAATGCTACTAATCTTACCAGTATTATCAATCAATCAAAAAATAAATAACAAGCACTTACAATATGCTAGACTACTAGATGCAAGGGAGGGTAGCAAGGCTAGCAAGGAAGTTCAAGAAGTGATAGTGATGGAAATTTCCATAAACACACTCTTCCACTTCCCAAAAGCATTGAACTTGTAATGGAAAAAAATTTATCACCCGTCATTTCATCATCATGAAAATAGCTTCAGCTTTGATACTCTCACTTCATTATTATCCTCTCCCCCTTTGACTGGAGAACTGGAGAGGGAAGCAAAAAAAGCTTCTTCCAAAGCCTTTTTAAAGGTCTCAAAAGTTCAAGTCAATTCTTCATTTTCCACCAGCTATTCTGTTTGGATTTGACTCTACTATCATCATCATCCCTCCTCTCTACTCTCTGATACTTTCCTCCCACCCTTTTTAGCTTCCCTCTTTAGATTGTAAATTCCTTGAGGGCAAGAACAGTTTTCTTATTTGTATCCCAATATTTATCATAATGCCTGGCACATAGTAGAATGCTTAGTAAATGTGTATTGTATGGAAAATAGAACTCAGAGTATATCAAATTTCAGGGAAAAGAAACTTTCTGATGAAATTCTCTCATTACATAAAGAAACCATCTACTAATTCCTGGAGCAAACCATTTATTGCTGTGGGGTGCTGTGGAGAAGAAGATAATGAAGGGTGGAACACAAAGAAATATCCTTCAAAAGCTATATTATTTAATTGGCCAAAAAAAAAAGTTAAAAAAAGAGGAAGAAACCTCATTTTCCTCTGGAAACTTAAAATTCAAACATATAACACAAGACAAAAATAAAATAAAATAAAATAAGGAAAGGTCCCAAATGAGAGTGCAGAGGAAGTAGTGAGTGCCATTGAAGTGGTTGCTGAAATATTTCTTTTAGAATTAAAGAAAAACTGGTCTGTCTAAACCAGCCTAATGTATCATCCTGTAACTGCAAGTATCTATGTGGAAGTACATATCATCCACTCCCCCCAAAAAAGTTTGATCTAGCTCACTTAAAAACAAAAATATTTTAACTGATCCACTCATATAGAAAAGTGAAAGACAGTCAAAACTATAGGTTTCATTCACACTATCTTTTTTTAAAAAATTGATGTCAGCTCAAGAAAGGAGGTGTTTTGTAGCTATAAGTAAGATTACTGTCTTTTAAATATTAATTAGGAGGAATTCAAAATGACAAATACTTCTAATTTTCTATTACCCATTAAAGAGAAAAGTAATATCACAAATAAGGTTGAATTTCTCTTTAACTATGGAGTTTCAATCACCTTTCAACCATCACAGGATACTCTAAATACTAAATGAAATGTATTAATTTTAATTTCTTCTTTTCTTCCTTTCATACTTTACGTAGAAGACATAACAAATTGTAAAGTGACCAAAGGTGTTATTTGTAGGGAAGAAGATGCGAAATATGGTTTAAAAAGTAAAAACAAAAACAAAACAGGGAAATAAAATAGCTAAATAGTAAGTTGAGCAAGTCATCAATGAACTTCCTAAGAAAAAAATCTCCAAGGCCAGGTGGAATTACAAGTGAATTCTACCAAACATTTAAAAAACAATTAATTCTACTACTATATAAACTATTTGGAAAAATAGGTGAAGAAGGAGTTCTACCAAATTCCTTTTAGGAAACAAATATAGTGCTACTACCTGAACCAGGACAGGCCAAAAATAGAGAAAGAAAATTATGAACCAATTTCCCTAATGAATATTGTCGCAAAAATCTTAAATAGTATAAAAAACTGGAAAAAATAGACCTCAGGAAAACTATAAAAAGATGAATCAGAGACTCTACCATGACAACTGAGTTGTGTCATTTGCGTGGATAATTTGTGGAGTGTCTACTTTCCTGAAAGATATTCGTGAAGACACAAGAAAAAAAGGTGATTCTCCATAAAAGGAAGGAGAAATAAGCCCCACGATTACATTTGAAACCAATCAATTGTTGTTTCAAACATTCTGTAACAAACCAGAAGAATGTAAGCTGTTTGAGGACAGGGACTATTTCTTTTCTTTTCTTTTTAATCCTCTGATCCTTATACAGTAATTATAGCACTATGCTAAGTAGTTTACAAATACTATCTTATTTTGACCATCACAACAACCTTGGGAGGTAGGTACCATTATTATTCTTGTTTTACAGTTGAAAAAACTAAGGCAAACAGATTAAGTAACTTGTTTGAGATCACATAGCTAGGAAGTATCTGAGGCTAGTTTGAATTCAGATCTTCCTAATATCACATGCTAATTGGCATTTATTTTTATTTTTTTTTCTTTCAAGGCAGTTGGGGTTAAATGACTTTGTAGGGGTCACATAGCTAGAAGTACTGTGTTTGAGGTTGAATTTGAATTCAGGTTCTCCTGACTCCAAGGTCCTCCTGGGTCCAGTGGTCTATACACTGTACTATCTAGCTAGCACATTAGTTGGCATTTAAAAGCTTTTTAATTGAAATAATTTTTTAAAACTACTAATACTGTACTTTCTCATCATTGAAAAAGTTCATTATCCTGTGAGGTTGAATCTTCCAGGTATTCACATCTCAGCAGTACCCTTTCTTCCTCTGATTAGACTTTCTGACTAGAGTCTCTAGATCCTCCCTTTAAGGATGGGGCTCAGCACAGTTTTTCTTTCCATTTCCCACTAGCTATATTTCTATTGGACTTCTTTTGAATTCTCCATCATGCCCCTATATTTGGTACCTTATTCTCCCCCTCTCCTATCCCTCACTTTACTACTCTCTTTTTAGTTTCTTTTTGTTTTCCTCCCATTAGATTATAAACTCAGTGAGGGTGGGGACTTTCTTTGTTTTCATTTGTATTTGTGTCTTAACACTGTTCTTGGCAAATAATAGGCACTTAATACATGTTTATTGACTAAAGGACTTTCTAGTATTAGTGCCTGTTCTTGATCTCCTACACCCCCCAATTTATTTGGATTTCCTAGCAAGAATAAGAGAATTGTATACAAAACAGTATTTTCCTAGGTTTTCAGCAAGCATTTATATGAAATACTGGAGATCCATATATCCCACCTAAGCATGATTAAAATCCAATAATTGTTAGAGTTCACCTATGATAACAATGGTGCTAGAATAAAAAAAGTCTATATGAAGTGGAAACAAAGAATAAAAAAATGACTGAAGATATGAATAATTCATTTACAAAATTTTGTGATAATTCTACAATTTATCACTCAAAATAATTTTTGCCTTCTTTAAGTTAAAAAAAAAAGACCATGTCATAGCTATACTTCAACTTCATTTTTTTCATTACTCTTCACCTATACCTATCTCCATTTTCTTCTGTTAAAAAATAAATCCTTATCATTTAAGATCTTAAGATCTGGTACAGAATGCAAATACTTCATCCTACCTTTAGCTAAAATGAATATCGATTAAGGTCCCCACTCTAGGGGAGTGTAGGACCAGTATCTATTAGGAGATCCTACTGACTAGGAAAAAAAAAAAAAAAAGACAAAGCCAGAAATAGATTGGCTAGAGGGACTGGAAAATTCAAATTATGCCCTTCTTGACACAGATTCCTGGTGAATTCTGGCTCTGTTGCCTGACTTATCACATAGGGGCATAACAGGTGCTATTCATGTTCTGTCAGAACCCTTCCAACTTTATGGAAGGCTTCTTGAGTCAGAATATTCTACCATGCTGAATATAGCTATGTCTTTTCTTGTGGAAACAACAAGGGGTTACATATACAGCAGCTAATTTTCATGGTGTCCTTGTTAGATTTTTTTGCTATGTTAAAGTTAAGTAGAGCTTTTGTTAACTGTTCAATGACTTACAAGTGCCTCATTTCAATCTCCACATCAAACCTATACTAATAAGGTACTAGAATCATATTGCTTATATAATTCCTTTCCACTTTTCTATTAGAATGCAAATACTTCATCCTTTATGAAGTCTTTTCTGATTACTTGCTTATAGTTATTTTTTTTTAAAGTTCCTCTGTATTCCCAAGTGTATATTTCAAAGTTTTTATTCAACTCTAACTTTTCATCAGAAATGCTTGGAAGTCTTCTATTTCATTAAAGATCCATTGCCCCCTGTAGTCATATAATTAGTTTTGCTATTTAAGTTATTTTTTGGATGTAAGCCTATACATATATATATATACATTATATATATTGTATATATATATACATATATATTATATATTTTAGTACATATTATATAAAAAATATCATATTCCATGTTCTCTATTCTTTTACTGTGATAGTTGTTAAATCTTATGCAATCTTGATTATGGTTTCATGGTACTTGAATTCTATTTCTGGTTCTTTGTAATATTTTTTCTTTGACCTTGAAGTTTTGGATTTTTATTGTAATGTCCTCAGGAGTTTTTCATTTTGGGATTTCTTTAAGAAATGACTGGTGGATTCCTCCTGTCATCTTTTCCCTTGATTCTAAGAGATTTGGACAATTTTATTTTAGCATTTATTTAAAGATGATATCTAAGGATTTGTGTGGTGTGTGTGTGTGAGTGTATGTGTGTGTGTGTGTGTGTGTGTGTGTGTGTGTGTGTGTGTTATCATGGCTTTTTAGAAGTTCAGTGATTTTTAAATGATCTCTCCTTGATCTGTTTTTCAGGTTGGTTGATTGTAATATGAGATTCTTTATACTTTCTTCTGCCTTTTTAAAAATTGTCACTATAAATTTTACTTGTTTCTTCTTGACATCATGAATTTCTGCCTTGTCCATTCTAATTTTTGAGTGCATTTGTTACTTAGGTAAGGTTTTTGTAGTGATTGTGCTAAGCTATTGATTCTCTTTTGAACTCTTCTGAATTTCCAGTTCCTTCCTCCATTATGCTCATTTCATTGAAAATACTATTCTTCTAAGATCAGTTATAAATTCTCTGTGACTCATGTCTATTAACTGTACAAAGGGATTGAAATGGAGGAAGTCAGTGACTAGTTGCGAATACACAGAAATGAAAAAGGTCTTACAATAACTAGAGTTTCATTCAAGATTTGGGAGTTTTTTTTTAAATAAGAGATTTTTATGAGTTTCATCTTTTTAATTATCTCATACCTTAATTAAAGTTAATTTTATTGACTAAAAAAAAGAAATACTGTTTTTAAATTGTTGCATCATTTCTTCTAGGAATTCTAATTGATCTTGTAGGCAAACTGTATTGAGTCTCAGTTCATAGGTATTATAGAATTATTTTCCTCTTCTGGATTTATGGCCTCACAATAATTTCTTTTTTGTTAAGTTTGGCCATTCTTCCAATGATTTTCTCTAAGCAAGTTGACCTATTTGAAGGGCTGAGTCCGTGATTCCCACTTCTTTGGAAGAACTTTTGTACTGGTTTCCTAGGATTAGATCCAGAGGTCTAGGCTCCAAGACCATACTCCTGGAAGACCTCTCACTGTTGGCTTGGGCTAGGGGCTCAGTCCATGATTAGTTCTGGATATCTCTGCCTAGCCTGGAACTCTGAGAATTAAGTAACCTAATGGCACATCTCCTGCCTTAGTCACTTGCCCACAGTTTAAAGTCTTTATCATGGCCTAGAAAGATAGATCATTGTAGTTTCTCCTTTTGTTTCTCAAATCTTGCAGAAATCTTGCAAAACTGGAATGAGAGAGCAGTTTCAACCAAGCTCCGGAGAGGGAACTGCTGGAGGAAAGGGGAGAGGAGAGCATCTGTTACCATCTCTTCTCCTTTGACCAGAAGGTGACGTTGTAACTTTAGAGGAGCAGAGGATTTGGGGCATTATAGTGACTGGCAGCAATACCTGCATTAGGAATGAAGGTCAACTTTGATCCAGCAGTGTTACTACTGGGATTATATCCCAAAGAGATTATAAAGAAGGGAAAGGGACCTGTATGTGCACGAATGTTTGTGGCAGCCCTTTTTGTAGTGGCTAGAAACTGGAAACTGAATGGATGTCCATCAGTTGGAGAATGGCTGAATAAATTGTGGTATATGAAAATTATGGAATATTACTGTTCTGTAAGAAATGACCAACAGGATGATTTCAGAAAGGCCTGGAGAGACTTACACGAACTGATGCTGAGTGAAATGAGCAGGACCAGGAGATCATTATATACTTCAACAACAATACTAGATGATGACTAGTCCTGATGGATCAGGCCATCCTCAGCAACAAGATCAACCAAATCATTTCTAATGGAGCAGTAATGAACTGAACTAACTATACCGAAAAAGAACTCTGGGAGATGACTAAAAACCATTACATTGAATTCCCAGTCCCTATATTTATGCACACCTGCATCTTTGATTTCCTTCACAAGCTAATTGTACAATAATTCAGAGTCTGATTCTTTTTGTACAGCAAAATAATGTTTTGGTCATGGTATACTTATTGTGTATCTAATTTATATTTTAATATATTTAACATCTACTGGTCATCCTGCCATCTAGGGGAGGGGGTGGGGGGGGGTAAGAGGTGAAAAATTGGAACAAGAGGTTTGGCAATTGTTAATGCTGTAAAGTTACCCATGTATATATCCTGTAAATTAAAGGCTATTAAATAAAAATAAAAAAAAATTAAAAAAAAAAAAAAAAAGGAATGAAGGTCAAACCAAACTCTCTAAGGAAAATTAAAAAGTTGGACTAGATGATCATCAAAAGCCTATCCGGCTAAAATCCTTGTGCCCACTAAGTCACGGGCTTCCTTTCAACTATAAACAAGAATGTCATTTCCAGAGGGTGTCCTGATTTCCTCTGTGTAAAGCATCCAGCTTTTCAGAGGGAAGGGACAATCATAGGATCTTGAGTTGGAAGTATTTTTATGGATTATTTAGTCTAACCCATTCATTATAACGGAGGAAAAACCAAGGCCTAGAAATACTGTGGCTTACCCAAGCCAAAACTTTTCATTAAGCTTAGTATTTTTTTCTACTATATTGAAGAATACAGGCCAGAGGAAATACTCAGCATTTGGTGAGGAGAAACAGGAGAAAGACACAAAGTTCTGTTTCTTGTGAATAGATCAAAGAATCATCAACTCTTGGCTCTAGGCCACACTTAATTGACTAGTCGTTATGTGGCCTTGATCCCAGTGTCTAGTTAGATTTGAATGCCAGGATGTTCTCCATCAGCTTTCACTAAAGCTAGGATAAAAGTCAGTCTATGATTTCCTGGGGGAGAAAAGGTTGAGTTTGATCTAAGAATGTGGAGCTGAGATGGGATGGAAGAGCCTGGGGGGAGAGGGAAGGTATTTGGTATTTGTTTTGGTATTTGAAGAGATCTGAAAGAAACATAATGTCAAATGATTGGTCTGAACCAGCCACTTTTTACTTATTTTTATTTAGGGCTCCTTCCTTTCTTCTTCCTCCTCCTCCTCCTCTTTTTGCTCAGCTATTTGTGTTTTCTGATAGAGTAAGTGGCTTGCAACAGGAAATTAGATATCTTTATTCCAGAAGAGCTACAGTTTTAATGGTATCTATTATATAGCTGACTCTGTTTTAGTTGCAAGCTTTCTTTCTTGCAGGTTATTTTGTGATAAAGGGAACAGAATGCTATTAAGTTGCTGCATCTTCCTTTCTCACTGCAACACAATAGAACTCTTAATTAAACACGTAGGAGACTTAACTCCCTCATCCCACATGACCCCTTTCATCTGTTCCCCCACCCCCATCTCCAGCCTACAAGAACGCTCCAGTTTTCTGAGGAGGAAAAGTCCCAGTGCTCAAGTAACCAATTAGGAAAACAATACACAAAATAGGCCACTGAACCAGACCTTTAGGACTTCTCTTAATTCCGGCTCTTGCCTAACCCATAGCCGTAGGGTAACTTAAAAAAAAAAAAAAATCAGATCCAGCAGGTCTAACCCGAGGAGTTTGGGATGCTGTACCATTGCCTTAAGAAGCACGATTTAAAAAAAAAAAAAAAATCTGATTAATGAGTTAGGATTAACATACATGCAGAGCATAGTAAATAACATTCCTTCTACCATTTGGTATGCATAAGAGAAGGTGAGATTTTTCTTTATTTAAACTCTTCACCAAAATTTCACCCTCCTCCAAGTACTAAGGTAAAGCTTCCAGAAAATTTGTTTCCAACAAAGGAGGGAAATATCCCAAACATGTGTCCTGGAAAAGATCCCATCTGGTCCTCTTCCAATTTCCAAGGGTCAAAGAGACCAAAAAGGAGTGACTTGTTTTATTAAAAAAAAAAAAAAAAAAAAAAAAGTAAGATTTTGAAACTGAAGCTACAGGCTTCTCACTGTGACTACTGCCACCAGAAAGATTGAGAAGATCTGTATAGATTGATGTTGTGGTAACTTGAAATGAGAAGTTAGGAGAGAGCATCTTTAGTGAGGACAATTCTCTAGGGAAAGATGTATTGGAGGTCAGAAATGACTCCTTATTTAGAAAAACAAAAACCACAAGACTGCTGGCCTCTCACATTCTCACCTGCTGGCGTCCCTAGGATAGGTATTTCTTGTGGCAAGAAATAATGGGGAGTAAGAACAGAGGAATTGTAGTCAAGAAGATCTATTGATACTTGTGGGATACTGTGTGATCTTGGGCAAAGAAATTAACTTCTTTTAGCCTTGGTCTCCTCATCTGTAAATGGGCTATTTTACAGAGTAGGGTTTGTAAGGCTAAGATAAGATAATATATGTAGAATATTTTACAATCATTAAAATATTGTATAAAGAGAATATTATTATAGGGTGTAAATATTAAGTTAATAGATATATAATGTATCTTCATTCATAGATAGTGGTTTGAGAAACACTTCAGATAATTGAATAACCATTTGAAGATTAAGAAATTACATTAAGTCTGAAGAGGAGAGCCTGGGTTCAAAATTCCAAATTTTCTATTTATTGCCTGTGTGACCTTGGGTACCTATTTTTACTTTCTTTTATGTATATGATGTGTTTTGACTAGTTGATTTCCAAGGTTCATTCCAGACCTTGATCCAACGACTGTTGGGATATCAACACTGGTCCTGCTATATTTCCAATCAGAAGACCTGGATTCAAATTCTGTCTCTGTTATTTACTAGCTATATGACTGTAGGCACCCAATCATACGCTACCTGTCTAGATATTCTGATCTATGTAATTAAGAGGTTGAGCTAGATGACCTCTAAGTCTTTTCCAGTCCTAAATCTACTACTACTGACACTAAGGCATCTGCGGGAGAGGGCCCTGTGAGGTGATCAGCACGCTGATAGTGATGGTTCATTATTCTTGTGCACCTAATCTGAACTCTATTGTACCCTCTGCATGTTTTTCCTTCCACTCCCCCTCCCCCAATTATCTCATAAGCAGAGCCTAGCGTTCCTGAGTTGTTAGAACAAGAATTCCATATAGTAATTATCTCCCTATAATCTGCACGGGGTGGATATTAATTGCGAATACTATGGAAAAGAAAGGTACAGATGGGTCTTTTATTGAACACTTGGAAATGTTTCCAGAGCTTTTGTTTTCTTCTCCCATTCATTCCTCGTGAACACTTCAATCTGCCAGTTTACAAGTCTGGAGCTGGGAGCAGGGCACGAGCCCAACCTCCAAGTACCCACTAGGGGGAGAGCTCTTGTTGCAGTTCCGAGAGGCACCCAGGGGAAGTGAGTGTGGTGCCCAAGTCATCTGGGCACGGGGAGTGTGTGTGGGGGTGCAGGGAGGGAGGCACATGTGCCTAACTTATCTTGATGAAGAGGGAAACTAATCAAAATTACTTCAACTATCCCATAAATGTTCTTTCTCCCTTTCCCTTTCCCTCTCCCTCCATCCTTTCCCCCCTCTCTTTCTCTCTGTCTCTCTCTCTCTTTCTCTCTCTTTGTCTCTCTGTCTCTCTGTCTTTCTCTCTGTCTCTCTCTCTCTCTCTTTTTCTCTCTGTCTCTCTCTTTCTCTCTTTGTCTCTCTGTCTGTCTTTCTCTCTGTCTCTGTCTCTGTCTCTGTCTCTGTCTCTCTCTCTCCCTCTCTGTTTCTGTCTCTGTCTGTCTGTCTGTCTTTCTCTTCCTCTCTGTCTCTCTCTTTTTCTCTCTCCCATTCTCTCTCTTTCTCTCTGTGTGAGAGACAGAGACAGAGACAGAAACACATACACAGAAAGAGAGAAATAGAAGAGGCAGAGACGGAGAGACACAAAGCGAGAAACACGCATAGAGACACTCAAAGAAAGAGAGACAGAGAGAGAGAGAGAGAGAGAGAGAGAGAGAGAGAGAGAGAGAAGAAAGGGAGAGGGAGAGATACACATACAACCCCTTCTTCCTTGCACCGTCATCCTCTACCACGCTCTCCAAGCTCTGGGCTCTGATTTCTGCGGTCCAAGGAGGCGAGGAAAGCTGGGACCCCCTGCGCCACGGGCTGCAGGGCGCAGCAGTTGCGTGGTAGATGTTCCATCTCTCTTTTCAGCTCCTGCGTACATAGGACTAGCCAGCCACCAACCCGATAAGAAGTTTCCCGATCTGAATTTGGAACACTTGGCTCTGTGTAGAAAGCTAGGGAAAGTTGGAGAGGAATTGGTGCTGATCTGTGAAGAGGTTTAGGAACCATCTACTTGAATGCATACAATGTATTCATGAATGTACACACCTTTTTCCTAAGTGCGGGCTTGAGTTCCAAGAGGAAGGGAGAGAACTGCTGCCATATTTCCCTGCAGTGTGAATCTAAGCTTGAAAATGTTATATATAGGGAGAATATAAGGGAATGGGGGGAGGGAGAGGAATCTCTTCTCTCTATATCCTCCTCCCCCCACCCTTTCCCCTTTCTCTTTTGTCTGTTCTCCTTCAGTGTCTCCACCAATCCCTCCGAAAGTGGCAAAGTTTGCAAAGAAAAAGTTACTTTATTTGCACCGCATTAATTAGACAAGCCAGGTCCGTTACCTCGGGGGACTCTGCAGTGCTTGAGATTACACTTCTGAGAGGTGTTTTCTAACAATTCACTCCTAGCCAAAGAACTGAATGCCAGTTTAACAGATCCTACAGAACTCGAGGATCCGAGAGAAGGATAAACGAAACTATTTGAAGAGGTTGCACTGGAAATCCAATTATCAGTCCCTTTGCACATCCCCTACAATCGTTTCTTTTTAAATAAACAAATAAATAAATTGTCGAAAGCTTCCTTGTGCGAAAGGAGGAGTTGAGGAGGAAAAGGAAGGAGAAAGTAAATGTTAAGTAAAAAAGTCATGTTAATCGTCCTGTTATCACACTTTCAGGCGGATAAACCTGTAGTTGTGAATAAAATATATACCGTGTTCTGGATTCATCGAGCTGAAGTGGATATTGTTATGAAAGCAACATTTGAGGAGGTTAATCTTGACTGGTTGGAGTTAAAAAAAAAAGGCAAATATTTCCGTTTGTGCCCTCCTGCCTTTCTCAGCGTTGGCTGTCAATCCACAAGCTTGTTATCCTTACAAGGCATCAGTTTGTTTGGCTGATCTCAGCAAGGTTTTCTTCTACAAGTAGAACTATAATTGCTATAATTCTACTGTATCATTTGGATCATTGCAGTATTGTTGTTTTCTCTCCCTCTTTCTCTCCTCCTAACACTGCAATAACGCGCTCCAGTGTTAAATTAGCAGGTTGCAGAAGACCATAAATGAATGAAAGTTTGTTTTAAAAAAAATAAATAAAACAACAAAATGACTTGGCAAAGGCGATATCACATCACAGAGAATCCTCGCATGTAATCAGGACTCATTGTCTTCCCTTCCAATGGTTCCAAAATTGGTCGTCAGACTCCAATGAAGTTTATTTCTATTGTTTAAATATATGTTTTGAAGAGGTTGAGCTTAATTTAAGGGGACCCTAGCGAAACGGTACTGCTTGAAGCCCATTACAGCTTTATTTATCTATGTGTATATTGCACAATATATTAAAACATCTCAAGTGAAAGTGATCAAGGTTAACTCTCTACCAAACACATTTTCCCCAGTATAATGGCACCTAACTGCCACCACCTTATTCTTCATTTCTTGCCAATATAATTTTGAAAATACAATATAAAATTAACTATCGTCATATAAAGGAAGAGGGTTTTTTTTTTTTTAAACATTCGCCTCTTCTAGGAAATTATTATTTCCAGTTCTGGTTAAAAAAAAAAAAACTTCAATATACACAATAAACCATAGATTTCTATTCTCACAAACGAATCTAGGATTGCCAGTTTTTCTTTGGTTATTGATTATGGAAGAGGAGCACCCAGAAACCATTTTCTCAAAGAAAAGAGCAGTACTGGGGGGAAAAAAAGCTAATAATTATACATCTGAAAGACTTCATATCCTAGGGATCATGAATAACAGTGCTTAATTATGTACAACATTCACACTTGAAATGCACTTAATTTGATAAGTGATTAAAAAGCAAGAAGGATAAAATGCTGACTTTTAAGTTCAGCAAACATCAAATTACGTCAAACTAAAAAAAGTTATTTTACTCCTTTCTAGTAGTAAAAGAGTTAGATTTGTCAACTGTTTGCTCAAGTTATTAATTATTTCTTAATTTGTGTTATGGTTTGTTAAAAAAAAATACCATAAAAGATAATGCATATAAAAATCTCAACTACAAATTCTGGTGAGATTCTGATTAAGTAAGAATACAGGTTATTTCTCTACTAAATATGTCAGCAAATTTTCTTTCTGGGTGGGTTTTTAAAAATTACTGTGTCTTTAAAGAATGACAATTACTGAAGAGGAACAAATAGAAAAAGAGCAAATTGTAGCTTGTTGAAGTTGATAATTGAATTGTAACAATGATCATTTCAGGGCTGCTAGTTGTAAACTGTGACTGAGGTCAGGCCATTCTCCCTGAGCTAAATGGACTTTCCTCCTGAAATGCATTCTCGCTCTAGAAAGGCACTTCGGAACCATGATCAGAAAACTGGAAGAAATAAAACAGCAGGAAAAACAAGTGGAAAGAATCTTTTATGCTCTGAAAAGAAAGAAAGACTTTGGGCTATATCATCTGTTTTCTAAAAACTGATTATTATTTGTTTTCAGTGGTCATTAATCAGAAAGTTATATTTTAACTTACTCTTTTAACAATGATTAGTTAAAATAGGAACCTATACCTACTCTAATGCCAAACTACTACTTTCTTCTTGTTTTCTCTCTCTCTCTCTCTCTCTCTCTCTCTCTCTCTCTCTCTCTCTCTCTCTCTCTCTCTCTCTCTCCCTGTTTAAAATGGTAAAACGGCAGATATTAAAGGTCGTCTACTTCAGGTGTAGGACGCATTGGACACTTCAAAGACAAAGTAAAATAAAGCAAAAAACTTCTGCTAATCTTTTCACATTATACTTATTGTCGGTTTCTGTCCTTTTCCTGCATATACTTTGCAGAGACACAAAGTTAAGAAGAGAAATAAAACGGATCTTGTGGATTTCCAACGCGTAGTTTGGGCTGGAAAATGGAAAGTAACTAACTCTTCTGGTAAGAAGCTTGGAAGAAATCTTAGAGTGTTCTCAAGGGGGTTCCTTGTTTAGAAGAGAGAAAAACAGGTCTTTAAAAGATCTGCTTTCGAGAAAAGAGAAAGGACTAAGTCAATGTGTATTTTTGTGAGTGGTGATGCTTGTTTATCATATATTAAACCCATTTAAGCTGAAAAGGAGGGGAATCATTTAAGCTGAGACAGATCAATACAACGTACTAAATTTAAGATACTATTAATAATGGCGTCATCGGTCACTTAGAACCAAGGGGAATAAATTGGGAGTGAGGGTGCTTTAAAGTGGAAATGAAGAGTAGGAAAAAGCTTCACCAGGTGTCTTTCAGTTCCAGAAATGCCTCACAGTCTAGTGTCTGAGATGTCTCGACTTCGTCGTCACCTCTCACCAAGGCCCTCCTTTATTCTCCATCCCCTCCCCATCCAGCAGAACCGACTGAAAAAGAAAACTAAAAATCTTCGGTGAGAGGAGAGAGAGCTTTGCAACATCCCCCAAGGGGTTGGTGTTGCAGTGATCATCACTTCATCCCTCTCAAGTTGTATATTAAATACTTCTGCCAAACCAGCCGAATGTCTATCACCCATTAGCATCTAAAAGAGTTATCCAGATGTTTATTACAGAGAAAATTCCAATTATGAATCCTTGTATTTTTAAATACTGACTGTATGCAATTCAAGTATAACCCTTTGTAAAAATGCTTCTTCTTTGACACATTGAATGGGGAAAGATGAAAAAAGAGGAAAACCCGACATGGATTACCCTTCCCCCAACCCCCTTCTAAAACACCTCCCATCCCACCACTTAATCTCCTTCCCTCTCCCCCTCCAGTTTAGTGTTTCCCTTTCTTTCCTCTGGGCCCTAAACTATGCCGCCGCTGCTGGAAAGTCTATGGAAGCCCGGCAGAAGCGGAATAAATTCAAGGGTTTCGCTATCCGAGTTTACAAATTTAAATCTTAGTTCAGATCTTGATATTGTGGGTGTCGGACTCCTCAATTTTGGGTTTGTTTCTTTGTTTTTAGTGCGTGCGTCCGTGTGTGTATGTGATGCTAACTGTCAAAGCTGTTTTCGGAGAAATGCCCCCTAATCTTTAGGGCTTTATCCCAATCTTCCTTCCTTGGGACCCTCATCTGTGCCATCAATTCGTAGTCAGAACAGATATATTAACAAGGAGAATCACGGGTCTTCTATTTTAGACGATAACGATGAGACTGGAACATAGCCCCCTGTTGTTCAGAGCTTAATGAGTCTATTCCTTTGCCACCCTCCGTGTCCCAAACTAACCTTCCATGAGATCTCTGTTCAGTGTGGTCTCACTCAGGTTTCTATAATGATGTAACTTTGATTCGAGGGGGGAGCAGAATTTGTAAAGTCTATAAGAGAGGATAAAAGGAAGTTTATAGAGACCAGAAGGAAATCCTCCAGACCTAGTTTCTTCTTCCAGGCCGTTTCTTCTTCCTCCTTCTCCTCCGGTTTTAAATAAACTCCCCCATGTTGTTAGCTGCGAAACTTAAGTTTTAACAATTCCCCCATTTCAAATAGCTTAGGAAAACAACAACAAAAATCAGTAAATAAGGTGTGTTTCGTCTTGAGGTTGAGGGATATTAACTTAAAACCTGGAGTTCACGTTATGTTGTATTGTGGGTATGCTGAGACAGACCACAGAGTTTATTCAGCCTTGCCCACGCCTTAGCCTCTCGGCTGGCCATTGTCATCTGCATTAACGAAAGCAAACCTTTTTAAAATTGTGTTGTAGGCTGGATACCTCGGAGGCTTTAAGATGCATTGTTTGTTTGAGTTCGGCTTTGATGTGTCATTCCGGTCTTTTGGCCTTCTTCCTATGTCCTCTATCTACTTTCACGAAACCCTGAGAGACCATAGCGTCAGAAATGGCTTTCCCACAGTATGAGAGCCATTAGAAGCAGCCTAGAGAGGATGGGCTTGGAGGTACCAGAGCTTCAGATAAGGCATTCGAGAGTTTTGTTTTATTTTTAATAAAAGAAAGGGGAAAAAAAAGTTCTTCTAAAGGATAGGGCTATGAACTTTTATTTGGTGATGGTGCTTAAGGAGTGTCTCCGGAAAATCCATGTCGAGTTTTACTTCTAACCTGTAGCCTGAGGCTGCCCAGCCTCTGGCGAGAACCAATCAGAGGACGACTCCCAGCACGTGGAGGAGAGGGACTCCGGAGCAAAGCAATTGCTGCTCACTACACTTGTTACTGGTGTCCTGAGCACGAAGAGGGGCGAGTGTGGGAGCCGCCGGAGGGGGGATTAAAACAAGCAGCTTAGGGGGTGGGGCGGGGAAAGCAACAAGGAAAAAAAACCTCAAACCCCAAAACCAAAAAAAAAAAAAAAAAAAAAAAAAAAAAGCCAGCCATTTCCCCCCCACTCACATATCCAGCCAGTCTTCCGAGAGAGGCAGCAACCTCCCAGCTCGTAACGAAAAGGGGAAAAGCCAAAAACCATGAGCAATCAGTACCAAGAGGAGAGCTGCTCTGAGAGGCCTGAATGCAAAAGTAAATCTCCAACTTTGCTCTCTTCCTACTGCATAGACAGCATCTTGGGCAGGCGGAGTCCCTGTAAAATGAGATTGCTAGGAGCTGCTCAGAGCCTGCCTTCTCTATCTAACCGGACAGATCAGGATAAGGTCGCGCAAGGTAAGAAACAAACCTTTCAATCCTTCGGACTGCAAATCGCGACAGCCAAAAAAATCATTCCCGAAATTCAATTATTGTGGATTTAGATTTTGTTTTGGAGAAGGAAGAAGTTTTAGGAACGAGGGAGAGGGATTGAGGAAGAAGAGGAAGATAGATTTCTTAAGGCCTGCTGTAAACTTTGCTGCCTGACACCCACCCTTTTAAGGGACCTTTTTTTTGGGGGGGGGGTTGTTTTTTAAATGTCTTTAATAGTAGATTACTCTCTCTCCAGATTATATTGAAGCGTTTCTGGTTGTTAGTTTAATATAGCTGTTTTATAAAAGTAATATATCGGTAGAATTGGAGATAGGTGTTGGTATGTGTAGGGAAAAATCAGAAATGGCATGTACAGCCCGGGATCAAATTTTTTAGAGAAACGACTTGGAGAATCTCAAAACAGCCGAAATCTAAGGACATCCGAAAAAAAGCAAACCGGGGCTGAGGAGAGATGTCATTTCTCTCCTGAGGTTTCTTTTCCTTACGATCCATTTTTCCCCCTTACATATTTCTTAGGACCCTTTTAATTGAAGCATTGCAGAATATGAAGTTTTATCTTATGGTATTGGACCACACGAAAAATACAGCTTTCCGAGGGGACTTCTTCTTGTTCTTGTTGTTGTTGTTCTTCTTCTCCTTCTTCTCCCTTTTCTCCTTCTTCTTCTCCTTCTTCTCCTTCTTCTTCTCCTCCTTCTTCTTCTCCTTCTCCTCCTTCTTCTTCTCCTTCTCCTCCTCCTTCTTCTCCTTCTTCTTCTTCTTCTTCTTCTTCTTCTTCTTCTTCTTCTTCTTCTTCTTCTTCTTCTTCTTCTTCTTCTTCTTCTTCTTCTTCTTCTTCTTCTTCTTCTTCTTCTTCTTCTTCTCTCTCTGTGTCTGTTTCTGTCTTTCCAGATGATACTACGATTTTCATTCAAACGGTGATTTACAAAATGCAGAATAATTATTTTACAGCATGTTCCCAAATCTTCTCTATTTAAATTTGAAAGGGAGGGGAATATCTAGAGAATAGGAAGAAAATCCCCGAAGACTCGCGTTTGACTTCTTAAAGCTGGCAGTCAAGCTAATGCCTGTGTGTTTCCTTTGGGGAAAAGGAGACTAACTAGGGCGGGGATGGGAGGACAAGAGAAAAAGTCATTCATTTAAAGGAAAACTGACTTTCTCCGTTATTTATTTTTTTTTAAAGAAAGCTTGTGGCAGCACCTGTGTCAGGCGCTTCCTCGAAGGGAAAGAGCCCCAAGCATACTCTTTGGCAGGCTTATTTCCTTTAACACTTTTCTATTCACACATACCCCATTCTTCTCCACTTCTTTTTAAAGGCGTATTTGCTCTTGGGGAATTTTTCTTGTTTCAGTAGAAAGAATTTCTCCCCCACCACCCCACCCCGGAGGTTGGCAGGGGACGGATCAGGGCTCCCAGAACCTCCTAGGTCTGTCTGCCGCTCCAGCGGCCTCCAGCTGGGGCAGCTCCCCTCTCTCGTTTGCCAGCCAAGGATTAGCTGCAGTGCCCCAGGGCCGTTTTGCCTAGTCATAGAAAAGCGGGGAGCAATGTAATTAGCAAAGTTTTAAGTTTTATTTTTAAAGTTATTTCGGTGCCAGAATGTTTTCTTTCCCAAAAAATTTTGGGGGGTTCAGAAAAAATGAACGCATAATGATCTCTAATAAAGTGGAGGGTGAAGAAAGAGTGAGCTGGGAGTCGAAAACTATGGGCACCGTGCCAACTGTCCCGTGTGATGTTTTCTAGTGCATCTGGATGAATAGGGCCTGCCAGTTCCCTCGGCCCTCTTTCGATCCCCTACCAATCTATTGGAGGAGGGGGCAAAACCATGAGACCATTATTAAGAATTGAACTAGCCGAAGGAGGAAACTGCCCAAAATGATTCCAGGGCTTCTTGTGTGATTTCTCTAGGGAAAAAAGGTCTTAGTAGAACTGAATATTTGAGTAGTGTGAGATCTGAGGATTGAGACAGAGGGGAAATGGGACAAACCGATGCCAAACTTTCCTTTGCGTGACAGCTGGTAGTTGTGCCTGGGACACTGGCATTGACCTACTATGTCCTTCTCTTTTTCTCCCCACCCCATTCTCTTTTCTCTCTCTGTCCCTGCTGTTGGGGTATCGACCGTCTGTCGGTCTCTCTCCCTTCTCCTTCCTTGTGCACCCCATTTTCTCTGCCCTTTCTTTCCTCCTCCCTCAGCAGGCTCCCCGAAGGGCAGTAGTCCCCAGTTCGAAGCCGAACTTCATCTACCCCCCAAGCTTAGGCGCCTCTACGGTCCGGGAGGGGGTCGCCTCCTGCAAGGAGCTGCGGCGGCGGCGGCGGCGGCGGCGGCAGCAGCGGCAGCGGCGGCGGCCGCCGCGGGACCGCGCGGGGAGCCCCAGCAGCAGAGGTCGGGAGACAGACCCGACGGGGCCGGAGTCGGTGCCGGGGTTGGGGCCACCTCTGCCTGGGACACGCTCAAAATCAGCCAAGCGCCACAGGTTAGCATCAGCCGCAGCAAGTCGTACAGGGAGAACGGGGCCCCCTTCGTGCCGCCGCCGCCCGCTCTGGACGAGCTGGGCAGCAAGGGAGGCGCCCCGCACCCCGACGACAGGCTGGGGCAAGTAGCTTCGGCTGCTGCCGCCTCCTCGGGTCCTCCAGGCCCGGAGGACGATGAGGAAGAGCTGCTAGAGGACGAAGAGGAAGACGACGAAGAAGAAGAATTGCTGGAAGACGACGAGGAGGAGCTCCTGGAGGACGACGGCAGGGGCCTCCTGAAGGAGCCCAGGCGCTGCACGGCTGCCACCGCCGCTGCCGCTGCCGCCGCTGCCGCTGCCGCCGCAGCCGCAGCCGCCGCTGCCGCGGAGGGCGGGGAGCTGTCTCCCAAAGAGGAGCTGTTGCTGCACCCGGGCGAGGACGGCGAGGGCAAAGACGGCGAGGACAGTGTGTGCTTGTCTGCTGGCAGTGACTCCGAGGAGGGCCTGCTCAAGAGGAAGCAGCGGCGTTACCGCACTACCTTCACCAGTTATCAGCTGGAGGAACTGGAGCGGGCTTTCCAAAAAACCCACTATCCCGACGTTTTCACCAGGTACTGTCATTTCTCCTAGGAGCCCCCCACTCCCCTACACACACACACACACACACACACACACACACACACACACACACACACAGAATCGGGCTTTGACAGCCAAGGGCAAAGAGGTGTCTGGGAGGTAAAGACAAACGTACAGATAAGACAAGCAGGTATGCGGGAAAAGGAACCGAAAGGAACCGTATCTACCATTTTCGGCATTGTTGACTGTACAGTACAGTACAGTCAAAAAGATTAGGCTTAAGCGGAAAACCTCGAGGGACCCGACCCGTGCATTATTTGCAGGTGTCTCCCGGCCTTAGCTCCGGGACCTACTTACTGTCCCTGAACTTCCCTAAACTCTTACACCTTCTCCAGTCCCCCATTCCCACCACACGTCCCTACTCCTTTTTATGGACTTCTAGTAATCCCCGTCCCATCAATCCCGCTATGATTTCAAAGGGATCAAAATTTGGCAGGGCGATTTCTGTCCTCCCATCATCATGCCCAATTTCTTTTTTTTTCTAAATTATGTTGGAAAACCAGCTTGCCTACCTAGAACAGAAAGCGCTACTCTGTCTAACAGACTTGCAGACAAATAGATTCACAAGCGACCACATACCCAAAGGATTGGTCCAACTTTCCCGTTCTGGACTCGGGCTATATTTGCTGCATACTTCTCTGGCCTAAGGCAGGTAGCGCTGGCTCTGGTGAAGTCTACAACAAATCATGATCTATTTTCGTCTGCCTCCCTGAACTCCCTTCATATTCACAGACAAGCCTGTGGGATATCAGTTACAGTATTCCCAGGGGACTTTACAGCCTTACCCCTACAGGAAAGTCCTTTAAAAAGATCAAAGTATTCTTATTTGAGAACTCCCAAAATATGTATCCGAGTAAAAACCTGGAGTCATGCGATGTTTTTCTATAAGTCTGCCTGCCTACAGTCTAAATTTGTGTATTTAATTAATGCTCTTAACAAAACTGGCTATGTGTGCATGACAAATCATGGGGCATTGAATTCCTTATATAAAGCTGATACAAATTTTTAAATGATGGGAAAATGTATTCAGTTATATGTTGAGGATCTAAAAATGGGAATATTTTGTTGCACTCTATATCACTCTTACAATATATATTTTTAAAATATATATTCAAGAGACAGGGAGAGAGAGTATGTACCGTGCTAATTCAGCTAATCCGGTGAAGTTGATCCTCGATTTGGGAGGTATACCGTAGAATCCTTCTTTATCCCAATCCAAAACTCATTTGGTTTATAGCTTGCTTTTACTGGGGGGAAAGTCAGGATCGGGAGGAAATATCCAGTTGGGGAGAGAGAAAAAGAAAGATACGCAAGGTGTCGGAGCAGTGCAAACATATTTAGAGAACTACTTGACAAGCTTAAACCAGCTACTTCACATACGACTTAAGCTTTTTGATTTAAATTTTAAAAGAGAAAAGTGACTACTCTTTTAAAGCAGAGAACATACTGTGAATACTTTAGCATGTAGCCTGGATTTCGAATTATAGTTGATTTTGCATTCTAAAATTCTCTCCCAACAGGATACAGAAAGTAGCGGATTTCGAGAATGGTTAAACTTGGCCTTCTCCATCCTCGACCCATCCCCCTCCTTTAGCGCTCTCTCTCTCTCTCTCTCTCTCTCTCTCTCTCTCTCTGTGTGTGTGTGTGTGTGTGTGTCTAAGAAACTTTAAAATAGATGTTCAAAATCCAATATCCATTAGCATACTATGTGACTATACCATATATTACAAATGGATACAAGTTAAGAATAAAAAGGGGAAATGTGACTGAGTTGGAGTTAGTGTCCACCTTTAAAAAAAACTTTTCTTAGGAGAATCAGATGAGGGGGACATTGTAGTCCCTCCCCCAGATTTACTATTACCCCACCCTTCTAAAGATATTCCTTTGATCTAGCTGTGAGTGGGGTGTAAATGACTTGATTTAAACAGCAGAGTGGAGGGGTAGGGCAGATTTAGTTCCCCTATGCTGAATGCTTTGAAAGAAACTTTCAGGTGAAGCCTGGAGACTAGCAAAAATCAGCTTCCCTCATGGTCCTGGGTCCCAGTGTTCAGCTAGCCCTACTCTTTCATCTTATTAGAGAGAGATCCAATAATATTCTGAGTCTCCTATTTTCGGTAAACAGATTGTGAGCAGTTTTACAACATCTTAATGGTTTCCTATTTATCTTAATTGTTGCTGTAATAACTTCAATGATGGGGTAGAGTTTCAGTTAAATCGACTTCCTCTGTGATGTGCAGACTTTATGGTGGGCATTTGAAACAGGAGGTGCCTAGTATTTTACTAATCGAAAAATTCCCCCCACTGAACTTTTAATAAGCTTAACATAACTCCAGAGGGCAATAGGAATTGTGATCTAATGGAAAGGGGAAGAAGGGAGAGGGAAACAGTGAGAGTATAAAATCCAGAGAACAAGAAAAGAGAGTGTGACAGAGACACAGGCAACAGGAAAAAAAAAAAAAAGACTTAAGATAGATGTCCAGCTGCACTTTCTCACTGATTCAGACCCAAGTATTAAATTGACTTTATTATTTTTTTTTTTTTACTGGTATTGTTTTCTCTACTAACAAAATGCTAAGAGGATCATGGTGTAAGAATTTCACATGATCATATGTCTGACTGACAAAATATAGAATACTTATATGAAGGGAAAAGCATCAGTGTACTTTGCCTCCACATAAATTTAAGAAAGTACATTAATGATTACATCTGGACTCATTTTCTTAAAAAAAAAAAAAATCCCTATACTCAGCAATCATAAGATTGTGCATCTATTCTAAAGACTAATTTTAGCAGCAAAAGGGGATGAATGTGAGCTTAATGTTTTCAATCTTAGGGTCTTTGCAAGTAAGCCAAGGTGTATTTGTTAACTTATCCCCAGGGAACTCTAGTTTAGTGGTACTGTGAGTCCAAGGTCTATGCATGACCATCTCACTACATTGATCTCTGTGTTTGTGTTGTTTCCTTCTCAGGGAAGAGTTGGCTATGAGATTGGATCTTACAGAAGCCCGAGTCCAGGTGAGTTTCTTAAGGTCCATCCTCCAAGAATGAGAAAAAAACTGTATTTGTAGTTAGAATAAGACAGGAAAAGACAGCAAAGAAAAGGGAAAGAAAAAAGAGAGAAGTAGGAGAGAGATCTGGTAAGGAAAGAGGAAAGAGAAGGGAGGAGAATTGCCTAGAGCTGCACTTTTCTCCTCCAACATAGCCTGGAGGTCCAGCCACATAAATTAGGACAAAATTTTGTGAACCTTGTCAAAGACTACAAAAATTGGTTTCTAAAGGTTGAACTGAAAGCAGGGGTCCAACTTAAAATATAAACATATGCTACATATGTTTTATCTATTGTGTGTGTATGTATATATATATATATATATATATATATATAATAGATATAATACAAATTCTATATAAAATTGAAATCACCCTAAAGAAAGGAACAAATGAGGTGGGGAAAGACAGGCAGTGAAAGAGACAAAGAGACAATTAGAGAGGCAGAGACAGAGAGACAGAACAGAAACAGACAGATAGACAGACAAAATGACAGAGAGAGGAAGTCCAAGGGACAGAGAAAGGGTTTCAAAAATCTCAGACTGCTTGGCACTTCGGGAGCCTAGACTTAACCCCGATACCTAACAATCCTCTGGCGTAAACTTACTCTGATTGAAATAATCGGGCAGAACGCGGATTTGGTTGTTAGACGAATCTGCTCAGCTCCAAGCAGGTATTTGGCTGCGATTAAGTCTCCAATCGGGCTTCATAAAAGCCCACTTAGTGCTAGAACAAACAGGGCCATTTGAAGGCAAAATGCTGTTTGATTTCCCCTCCGCCTGCACAAGGAGCTGGCTAATGCTATTTGATTTCCCATTTTTTATAGCAATAAGCCCGCATTGATCTAATAGTGAGTGAGTGCAATGCTATTAAAGGTGTTTGCAGCCCCATACCAGAGTGCATTTCCTAACCCAAGCCTCATAACCAAAGAGACGATAAACACTGGGATGCCCTGATTGCCAACAGAAAACAGATGTCTCTGGGTCTGAAGCTGAGCAAATCACTTTACAGTTAAAATCAAGCGCTGATAAAGCATAATAAATTCCATATGGCTCATTTAATACACAACAGCTTCTTGCATTAGAGGGGTTAATGATGAGATCTGTCCCCTCCTTTCTGTTGACACATTTCTCCATTGTCAAACAGAGATGTGACAGCAAATCAGTATTTTCAGCTCAGGGGAACAAGTCGTGGGAAAGTTAAATAACTTTTAAAAAGAAAGAAAGAGTCTCCCCCCCCACCCCTCCTTTCTCCTTTCCCCCTATTCACTAGAGGAGATGTAATTAAGTGAATATGAATTATTAGAGTCCCCTAGTTTACCTTTGGGTGTACTCAGAAGTATTAATTCAATAATGGGGAATTGCAGTAGGGACATCTTGATAATTGAGGTTGGGCTAGGTGATAAAATCAGATTGGGAAATATTTTCATTTTCTTAAGGCCATTTTGTCTCTTCTTGTACAACTTTCCTTCCTTTATTCCTTTGATTGTAACAAAGATATTGCTGTTACTTTCCTTCAAACAGAAATCACATTCAGAGTAAAAAATATCATGCATAAATGTTACCCCCGCCCCCAATTCACAGAGAAGACTGGATTACTCTGTCAATTCCTAAAGCTTTTAGGATTTGTAGTTTAAAAAAAAAAATGAAAAACGTAGAATTTTTCAGATTTTCCTCCTTCACAGCACCATTTGAAAAGATCAATCTATTTTGATTGCTGATTTTTTCTTAGTGATTAATTATAATAGCTGGTTAAAAGTCAAACCAAGCTTAGAATCTGGGATATTCACAATTTGATTTGAGAGCTTAAATTACATTTGATAACACTATGTATTGGGGAGGAGGACTATAACTCCTATTTGATATTTAATATTATTTCTTCATAAAATTGTACATACATAGCCAGGAATTGAAATTCTTTAATTTTTTAGTCATTTATTGTGGCACAAAACTCACCAATAATGCTGTTTTATGATTTAACTCTTAAAGTTTTCAAGAGCCCCAGCAGATCTTGGGAATGTGGGTGTACTGAATAGATTACACAAAAAGTCATTTGATGCTATTGGGAATTATTTTTAGAACGTTGATAGCTGCAGCAAGTATTTCAGGTAAAGATGTCTAATTAGACTTTCTATTACTAAATAGAAAGATATTTTATATTGAGAACATCATAAAATCATACCATCTTACTTGAATATGTTCAATTTATATCCTAGAAGAAACTAGGAAATGTGAATGCTCTAAAGAATTTGAAAAGTACATACTATTATATTTTGCATATCTATTTACTATAGGTAATATCTCTGTATAACCACTAATATAGTGAACTGAATGTGTTTCTGTACCTAACACAGGCATGGGAATTACTCTGATCATAGTTCATTTTATGGAACAGTATGATCAGTTTATTTTCATCACATAGACTCCACACCCAACATACACATTGCTGAATTGTCCCCCTTTTAACTAATGAAGATGAAGTTGAAGTTGAGGATCTTGGTGCCATATAAACCTGAAATAGTTGAAAACAGCCATTGGTATGGAGTACAATTGTTTCTGTCCATTGTGAACATTCCAAAAATGCAAATTCATTTCCTTCTTAAACTGGGGAAGGAAGTAATCTGTTTAAAACAACAACAACAACATGATTGAATAGGATTTGTATATCCCTCTTTCCCTGCTCTTCTGATTTCATAAATGGAACCTATTTCCATATCTTTTTCTCCCTCTCTCCAGATATGGCACAACACAATCTTACATTTTTAAGTCAAAACACAACATGATTATGACATCAAGACTAGAGGTAGAAGTGAGGTGGAAGGAAGAAAGGGATAGTTTTCTGGTCCCAAAAGACAATCTGAGGCAGAGAAGTACATATATCTGACTTAAAGCAACCTTATAAGCAGACAGACAAAAGAGTCATTCACCAGAGGTTTATTTGGGGTTGTAGGTCTGGTTCCAGAATCGTCGGGCCAAGTGGCGAAAAAGGGAGAAAGCAGGAGCTCAGACACATCCTCCAGGTTTGCCTTTTCCTGGCCCTCTCTCAGCAACCCATCCCCTCAGTCCATATCTGGATGCCAGCCCCTTCCCTCCTCATCACCCAGCTCTGGACTCAGCCTGGACTGCTGCTGCTGCTGCAGCTGCTGCCGCCTTTCCCAGTCTACCTCCTCCACCTGGTTCTGCAACTTTGCCACCAAGTGGGACTCCACTAGGCCTCAGCACTTTCCTGGGTGCAGCAGTATTCCGGCATCCAGCCTTCATCAGTCCTGCATTTGGAAGGTAATGTTATTCATGTTATCCTTTTAAAACACACACACACACACACACACACACACACACACACACAAAACATATAAAGGGGAAAACAAAACACCAGCATGTAAGGAACTGAAGGGTTAAGAGATTAGGAGAATAAAATAGTGAAAGAGAAAAGGGAAAGAATGAAGAAATTACTCAAATTATTGGTCCTTTAACAAAATAAGGAAAGATTGTTATAAGAAAATATTTTCTATTCCTTATCAGGAAAATGGTTTCACTGAGGATAATTAAAAATGACTTTATGTTTTATGAACAATAATTGTATTTTCACGTAATAATCCTAAAATATTCATTTTTAAAAATGCCAGTAATGGTTAATGGAGAAATGGGAGAGAGAGATGGGAAAGCAAAATCCATGCTGGTGATCCCTCCTTTAGACGGGAGTTGAACAAGGACTTAGGTTCAAGAGAAGCTTATGTGAGGCTTTGTGTAGCTAACACTGAGGTCAGACATTCTCAGTGTCCTGAAGCTGAATCCATCTTGTCACTCAGGTGACCGGCTGTTAAAGCTACATTCCTGGATGTTACACCTGAATCAAACAGTGGTACAAGACAAGGAAATAAAAGAAATAATTCATCTTACATTACAGCTCCCTTCCTTTAAATGAACATCAAATGATGAAATAAAAGTCTGTAGTTAATCACACAGACAAAGAAACAAAGGAAGGATGTATTAAGTTGGAAAGTGCAGTGAAAATAAAACTGAATGTAGCTGCAATGATCTCTCTTTAAGAGAACAAAGAAATAATAGATTCATCCAACTGAGCAGCCACTTAACCAAAAAAAAAAAAAAAAATCATTTCATGGAGGGGAAAAAACTAAATTCCAAGTAAAATTAGTTTCTGCATACAAACCAATGAAATTAAACAGATTGTACATCAAATTGCAGTCAGTGACTCAATTTACCTAATGGAACAAGTGATGTTACAGTTCTGTCACGCCCCCTGCATGGAGCCATGATTTCACATTTTATCAGCTCTCCTGTAGCATTAATGCAGTTCTTCTACTATTTTCCCCCTGACAACAAATTGAAAAGTGAATTGTAAAAGCTTACTAACAACAGCCTGGATAATGGGCTGTAAGATTAAAATAGGCAAGGAAGGGCAAGGAATAAGGTAAGAGGGGTGGATTGGAGAGGGAGGAGGAGCATTGTATTTTTTCACACAAAATAGGATTTTCTGACTTCTTCCTAAGGGTAATAAGTTAAGGGTGGAAAACTCAAAGCAAGGTGCCAACAGAGCATGGAACAAACCCAGGCCATCTTTCAGGAGGGAGGCCAGCCCAAGAACCAAGCCTCCTTTGGGGGGTTGGGGAGAGTGGCCAACTCTGGCTTTGGTTCCTCTCAGCTACCAACCCTGGCTTCCACTTTCCATGCCAAGGAAAAGGAAAAGCAGGCAGTGACTGCTCTGTGGTGGCCAGTGCCCAGGCTTAGCAAGCTGAGGCTTAGCTATAAGGCCCATTGCCTTTACAAGGACCATAGTTCAGTTCCTAGCAGTGATGATGTCAATAATCACCTCCTTGGTTAATGGAATGTCTGTGCATCTTCATGTGCCAGTCAAGGGGGTCACTCCCTCTCTTCATTGCCACTGCTCCAGGGAGAGAAGTCAGGCAAACTAGAGAGAAGGCATTTAAAAGATTGTGTCATTGAGCGGGGATGCTAGGTTGCTGGCTAGTAATTGGCATTCCACTGTGAGGAAATCAACAGGCATACCACCTCCTGCAGGGAATGGGCATCAGGGCTAAGGAGCCGATAGACACACCGGGCACCAGGGACTTCGGAGCTTTTCCCAGGAGAAAGAGTAACATAGACATTCATTGGTGGGAAGGAGGGGAAAAAATAAAAACAAAACCAAAGCAAAACAGAACATAACCTCAAACCAGAACAGAGTTGTCGAGAGTTAACCATTACCACTATCTCTCTCTCTCTCTCTCTCTCTCTCTCCTTCCCTATTCCTACCTATCTCTTCCTAACTCTTTCTCTTCCTTCCGCCTCTCTCCCTCCCTCTTTTATTCTTCCCCTCCTTCCCTCCCTCCCTTCTTCCTCATCCTCCCTTTTCCCCTCCCTCCTGCTCTTTCTCTCCCCCTTCTTCTTTTCTCTCCTCTCTTCTCCCTCTCTTCCAATCTTCTCTTCCCATCACTTTCAACTTTCTCCCGATTTTTCTTGATCCCTTTCTTTCTCCCTCCCACATCGTTTTCCTCCCTTTCTCTTTCTTATTCTCCCCTGCTCTCTCCTTCATTCCTCTCCTTGATTCTGGATAATCATGAGAAAGCATTTGGCTTTGTAATCTATATCTCTATTCAGCATAAATCATAGTATCAACTCTACTCTTGACAGGGTCCTGAACAAGCCTGTCACTAACAACTTTGATAAAATTAGACTTTAAAAAAATCTCCCGAATGCCAACATTGAAATTTTGCAACAGGTCTTCTGCCCCCTCAGCACCCAGTCGAATTCTCCCACAATTCCAAAAAAAAAAAAAAAAAAAAATTAAAAAGTCGCATTGCTCACACTTCAGGCTTTAAATGCATTGAATACGAGTTGAAGAGAGCTCATTAAGAAAATTAAAAAGAGGGGGAAGGGATGTTTGTATATATGCAAGCATGCATGTGTGGAGGGATGGATGGATGATTATGGCCATACCTAAACTTCCTCAGTTGTTTACCCCCATGTTTACTTTCCTCGCAGGCTCTTCTCCACTATGGCTCCCCTGACTAGTGCTTCCACCGCTGCCGCCCTACTGAGACAGCCCACTCCCGCGGTGGATAGCGGAGTGCAGTCAAGTGCGCTCTCAGACCCCGCCACAGCTGCCGCAGATAGACGGGCTTCAAGCATAGCAGCTCTGAGGCTGAAAGCAAAAGAACACGCCGCTCAGCTGACACAGCTCAATATCCTCCCTGGGAACAGCACAGGGAAAGAGGTGTGTTAAAATCCGACCCAGCACCACCACCGATAATCAAATAAAAGGTCACCTCAAATAGCACCAATCAAGACCAAATGGAAAAAAAAAAAAAAAAAAAAAAAAGAAAAAAAAAAAGAGGACCAGCAAACTAAGACATTGGAGAGGTTCTCGAGTTAGGAACTTGGAGAAAGAAAGCATCCTTTGCCACAGTACTCTCCTGAGTAAACCAACATTAACAGCTCCTGAATAGCAAATTCCTTGGCTGGTATCTTTTTTCTCCCCTTAAATGTCCAACCTGCTGATTTGTTCTTTCATTTCCCTCTTTTAAAATGACGTCATAATGTAAAATATATTTTGAGTCTCTTTCTTTGCTTTTTCTCCCTGGATTTCACGTATAATATTTAATGTGTGTGCTTTTTTAAAGATTGGATTCTTCTCTTTCCTGTTCTCCCCATCTTTTAAAAATCACACCTTGATTTACTGAGTTTTCTCACCCAAGGATGCTTCCAGGGAAGAAAGAGAGTTAATTTGATGCTGTATGATAACCAGTGCACTTAAAGGAAAGGGATATCTTTTTCTTGTTCTATTGTTTATCACTACACCAACCAAGGTTTTTATATCAAACCAAAGGGAAATACACTGCTAGAATATGGACTGTCTAAGTCACTAAACTGTGATTATTGATTCTGTACATACCATTGTTATTAAAAAAAAAAAGAACAGAGCTTTGTATATTTGAAATGTTATAAAACAATTGCACTCAGTGTAGTGTTGTAAAAGTTTGTCCTTCTGTAGATTCTTACTGTGTTGTAGATATGATAGGGTTCCTAGACAAATATTTATGTACACAGACCCTTTATTTAACTTATTAACTGTAGAGGTTCCTGAAACCTTAAAAAAAAAAAAAAAAAGGCAATGGTACAGTACTTTTGTGTAATGTTGTTCTTGTTCTCACTTTTCCTTGCTATCCGGTGGAGAAGTGCCACACTCAGAAATAAAAATATATATATATGTTTAACAAAAGAGAGTGTGAAAAATGCATTCAGGAACACAGTACTTGGTGAAACACCTTATTGTAGAAGGCAACAGGAAGAGTCACTCAGGTGGTGGTGCTAGAGTGGAGGCTTTCCTTCTTTTAACAGAATTTTTAATCACTGGGGAGGTGCGCTGGAATGAATATGTATTTTTTTTTTCTTCCTGGCGGTGGTTGGGTTCTCGTGTTGGTATTCGCTTAAAACATTTTAAAGAAAACGGACGCTTTTCGGTTGAAACAGAGGGAACTTGTCTTACTGAAGGTACCACCTTGCTCTCTTAAGACTGAGCTTGGAAGTGAGTGTACACCCAAGCCACAACAGGTAAAAGGGAAGATTGAAAAACTGGGTAGCTTACTTCCGAGAGGGTGTTATGTAGGTGCGTATGTGTGTGCGTGAACGCGCTACAGAATGTGGATGCCTCTAGAAAGAGAGGGAGGGAAGTGTAGCACACAGGAGAGAGGCAGAGAGAGAAGAAAAATGTATGAACGTGTCAAATCTCAAATGGCATAACTGCGATGCTTTCTGGGAAACACTGATCCAAGCAAAGGGATGTGTGTGTGTGTGTGTGTGTGTGTGTGTGTGTGTGTGTGTGTGAGAGAGAGAGAGAGAGAGAGAGAGAGAGAAAGAGAGAGAGAGATTGGGAGGGGGCGCAAGCAAGATTTCATAAGAACAGTAGATACTAATCAATTTGCAATCTAAAATCCCGCGATGCACTTCTAAGAGAGCAATGGAGTGTGTGTGTGTGTGTGTGTGTGTGTAGAAACCGCGTTTGATTTACTATTGGTTACCAATCTATGGCAGCCCCTCTGACAGCGTGGTGCGCCTCTTTAATGATTAGAGGGCGATGGGAAAGGGAAGAAGAGCTTAATTAGTTTCAATTTGCAGTAATTAGCGCACCGGACCTTTGGGGGGAGGGGCAAGAAGGGGGTTGACGTTCCGTGACTAACCTGAGTTGACATCTTCTTTGAGCTTTGGTTAAGTCCTGCCGGGTTACTCTGGTCCCCTGCTTTTATAAGCGCCTGCTTCAGTACGGAATGGAAATCTGTACTCAACTCTGGCAGGGCAGAGGGTGGCCCTAGGCCACACCCTAGGGCAGACCGGGCGAGTGACTTCTCTCCCATTGCTAACCTGTATCCTTGAAACATTTATTCTACCCAGGAAGGACTGGTTTGTAAGTTGATTTAGGAGGGTAGGTTTAAAGTGGGGTGAGCGAAATTCCCTCATCCAAGCTTGTGCTCCGGGTTATATACTCTGCCCTTGGGGGGACCTACAGAGATAAGCCTACCTAGCAAGCTTTCCCCAGTACTCCATTAACTATCATCAATGAAAACAGATATTTGCGCTCCTTTGGACCTGGGGTTACTCTTAGGAAAGCGCCTAAATTCGGTTTTGTTGATACCCACCCAATTGACATCTCGGAAATGAACTTCATCGTGAGCTATTCGAACTTAGTAAGAAGGCACTAGGGCCCTGGAAAGAACGAAAGGTCAAAGAATCACAGAGTGGCTCATAACAGAAAACTGAAGCAAAATAAAGGAGAATGAGAGTTGAGAGGAGAACGTTAGGTGGACGGGGCGGGGGAAATCGGAGAGAGAGAGAAAGGGTTAGGGAGGAGAGGGTGGAAAGAGAAGGGTGGTGATAGAATGAGCAATGAGCAAATAATGGGTCACTCAATGGAGAAAGACTATATTTCGATTTAGGGAACTTCTTTGTCGTGGGGTGGAACGGGAATTCTCCGTAGTACGAGTTCCTCCTCCACTTTTCACCCCTCCCCTTAATTACTGCAGAGTTAGGAGGAGCTTAAGGGACCTTAGTACTGGATCTCGCAGGGAAAGGAAATGTTAGCGGAATGCTACTTTCTCTGCCATCCCAAACTTAAATGGCCATTTCTGGCATATTCCATTCCAAGCGGATGACAGATGACTGGAGCAGTAAGATAGGACGGACAGGCTTTTCTCACCAGCCCCGATTCTTTGGAGGCTTTTAGTCTCTCTTTTCAGAGATCTTCCCTACCTTCACCCCCGGGCGAAATAAGGCAGTAAGTGTACAAAGAATTGTAATGGAGTTCTCCATTTTATGGTAAATATAAATTTTCCTGGGATTTTTACCTTTTTACTTAGTCAGGATTCCGCTTCTCGCCCCTCTTCCCCCCTTCTCTTCCAGGCAGCCAATTGGATGGTATACGAGTAACAGTACCATTCTTCCTGTTAATGAACTCTTTTCTAAGTCATTTTTTCTCATTTGACCCTTCCATGGAGCAGAGGCAAATTGCGTGAAATTACCTCCAAGGATTACATTTATTACTGGCCAATGAGAGCTCCTCGCCTTGTTTTACAAACTCTTAATCCTATGTCATTCTGATGCTGCAAACAAGCCGGATCCAAGGCCTCTTATTCTTTCAACTTTCTCCAGCTGGAGGGACCTCATTCTGCACTTAATATTCTCCATAAATATCACACGCTAAAGACCCCCTGACTTCCAGCAAGTCCATATTAAACATGTGACATGTCACGCATGACAAACTCTGAGTATCTTTTCAAAGCAGCATTAAAAGCAAAGAAACCAATTTTCTTCTCCTTCCAAACCTCCCCAAGTGCTGAATGATGGGGTTTGGAAAGAGCCACTGGAGCGTACTTAGGGGGATTTTATGAGATTTTCCAGAATGATTTAATCTTATTGTGAGCATTATTAATGAATGGCAACCCAATTTGGCCCTAATATCTGGGAACGAGGTTACAATGCTGGGAGAGCCTGACCCCCATCTCCCCCTCCCCAGCCCCCAACCTTAAGCAAACTTTCTCCAAGATAAGTCTTAGAATCGCCAGGAAATATTGAGCCTGGCAGGAGCAGGAGAGAGCCCGGTTCGTCGCAATGCTGTCTCCCTTTACGTCCGACAGAATTCCTCACCATCTGCTGTCCAGCTTAGAAGCCCCGGTATAACAATTCCCAGGGCTGCTGTCCCTGAAATGTCTTGTGAAGGTGGTGAACCAAGATGAGATGGATTGGGAGAATGGATGAGAAAAAGAGGTAGAGGGTCATCAAACTCAGATTTTTCAAATGGGTTGTTTTAGGGAGGTGGAGTATTGCAGAAAGAAAACGAGTAATTAAGTAACGTTATTATATGTGTACACACATAGAAATGTGCATAAACGCACACATACATGTGTATGTAAATATGGGCACATACACACCCACATGTGTATATGCATGTTCTATATAAATATATTTAAACATATAAACAACCACAAGGTATATCTTTATCGTGGGCTGGTTTGGCCTTGGCCATGGCCATGCCCAAGTTGGTTTATAATGTGAAATGTATTAATCTGCAGAGTAGAGGTATTCACATATTTGGTATTTGACTGTCTTGGATGAATTAATGGATGGGACTTGACCAGAGAAGAGGACTCCCCCATGATTCTTAATTCATCTTCTACCTTCCTCCTCAATGAGCCCCTCCATTAAACAAAATTGTGATGCATTTTTAAAAAAATGAAAATAAGGGAAATGTGGAATCCCTTTTAAATGCCACTTGGGACAGAGAGATCTTTAGAGTGGGAAAAGAAGTTGACCATAAGAAATTACAAATGGTAAAAATTCACTTTTAGAGAAAATGTGGTTTTGTGTATGTGTGCACAAGTATAGATGTGTCCGAGTTGGGGAAAGGAGGCTTTTAGTGGGCCTAAAATGGTGTCTTGGTGAATTCCCTCAAATGACTGCATATTTAACTGACAGTAGATCATACACACACACACACACACACACCACTACCTGGGGAAAGAATAGGGAAGCATTTTTCAAAAAAGGAAAAGTCATGTTGTCCCTGGACATTTTATTAATAGTCCAGTTTGAAATACAAGTACGGTATGAATTTTTTTTTTTTCCTTTAAAGAAAAGGGAGCGATTACCACTTGCACATTTG
Source organism: Sarcophilus harrisii (assembly GCF_902635505.1). Taxonomy (NCBI): domain Eukaryota; kingdom Metazoa; phylum Chordata; class Mammalia; order Dasyuromorphia; family Dasyuridae; genus Sarcophilus; species Sarcophilus harrisii. Next base: position 268,376,323 of record NC_045428.1, read on the forward strand.
AGAAATGTCATTCAGTCATTTTTATTCATTCTCCTGAAATCTTCGTAAAAGCCAGAATCATACTTCTACAAGCAGCAATTTTGTTAATCCAGGGGGTTATTACTCTGGTCTCTTATTAGGATCTACACTACTGCCAAGCAATCCTATAACCTTCTCAAAAGAAGTTTACCTCCCTGTTATAAAACCAGTAGTGGTATTTATACTGTGCAATAATTAGTGTATTACTTGAATCCACTAACAGGTTCATTTTATCTCTGCACAAAACCTCTAGTCTGCTTACAGAAAGCTTGTGCCTCCTTTGGTGCCGTTAAAGTGGTGAAAGAGTGAATGAAGGCTGGTAGCACTTTCTCCTTTTGCCTCGCCTTAATTCCCATCTCTTTTTGCTCTCATCCAATTAGTGCAGTGTATTAAGCGGTTTATCATCTCATAGTCAGCTATTGAGAGAAACAAGGCGAACACTTTGCAATGGAGCCTGCTCTCCTTTGACACCCTCAGGTACTTACATATTCCACTGTGCTATGAATAATAGAGGAAGAATAGAGCGCTAATTCCCTCATCAAAGAATGCCTTGTCTGCTGCTTTGCTCAACAACACCATTCTGATCAAAAGAAAAGCAATAAAGCTTAGCATAACAAAACGAAACCTACTTATTAGCTTAGTGGTTAAATTAATGCAGAGCCGCTGCTATTCAAAACCAAGGTTTGAAAACAGCCTCCAACAACCTGATAATGCTGCCTTCGGGATGAAGGAATTTTAATCTGAAATTTGAAGCTGGCTCAGATGAGTTAATCTATTAAACAGCTATAAGGAACCTCCATGACAAACCGTTCAATTAAGAAATATTTAGGTGATTTGCTAGAGACAATCCCCCTTCCCCCCAAAAAAGTGAGAGGAAAAGATGGTTTCAAGTTTGGGGATGGGAGCAGTTCATGTAGCAGCTCAAGGGAAATTTGTCCAAGTGTTAGAGGTTCTACAGCTAGGTTTTGTTTTGTTTTTGTTTTAATAAAACGCAAAACACCTTTTGTGAAATCTGATTTGGACATTTAGTATCACCCTCACCCCTAAAGCCTCTTCCGTCTCCCCAACAAAACCTGAAAAGTCATTTTGAGAAAATTCTAATGCCTGATGGAAAGGTGGCCGTGACTTAAGTAGGGGCAAGTGGCTTCATTCTGTGGTCATATCTTCCAAAACATTCATCTGATCACCCTCATGTCAGGACAGCATTCATAGGATCATCTAAATTTACTTAAGACACAAATTAAAATCAGAGCTGTTCACTCTTCCAGCCTCCTTCCTTGGCAAAAGGCAAGAAGAGTTCCTTATCCTAACAGAGCAAAGTGGGCAGGGTGAATAGTTTGGTTTTAAAGGCCCTACTTTGCCAGCAAAGAAATCTGGATTCTGGTATGGGCCAGATCTTATTTTCCAAAGGATGCAGTACCTTTTCCCAGAAATTGGAGTTTAAGTTCAGGTTCCACAAAATCTTGGCAGTCAAAGATTTACTGCCAATCTTTACTGGAGGAATGGGAATGTTTACTTTTCCTCAATCCAACTTTACTTTGGTATAGTTGGACTCAACTGAAGTCAAGAAATGGAAAACCTGGTGAAATCCTAATCCACCAGCAATGAAAAAGAGACTTGGTAACAGTTTTTACTCTCTGCCATGTTTCTGGAGGCACAAAATCATTCAGTTAAAAAAAATATTTAGGTGATGTCAAACAAAAAATTAAAATATCATCTCTTGGGACTTTAATACTAGGCAAGTAGGATAGCTGTTGCACAGAATAGGAACTTAATATATATGATGAGTTAATATGATCCTACGCTACATGGAGCTGGAAATTTAGCTGGGAGCAAAAATATTTGGAAGACGACTGAAGATGGTTGATAATGATAGAGAATACTTTGCATATATACTTTTTTTATATGTAAATGTCCAAAAGCAACCACAGAATTTAGAAGCCTAGAAAGAAAGAAGTTCTCCAGATGAAAAATCTGGGCCATGATTTTGGGGAAATGGTTTGAGAAAGAGATGTCCTGAAGTGGACTATTCGGTTTTCTTTTCTGGTCTGAGTATTAATATTATAGTGAAAAACCACTTTATACTAGAGTTTTCCTAATGCAGGCTACCCTATAACGTTGAAACAACTGGATCAAAACACCTGAAATACACAGGCTCTCAGAGTGTAAAACAGAGATTCTTTCTCTTCAGTACTTGTGCAAGCCTTCCTGGATACGAACATTGCTTCAGAGTACCATGTCACAAGCCTACTGGAAATTGGTGTCAGAGGCTATCTTTTAAGAATAGGAATCTGTATGGGAAAGCATCTGAAGTACCAGGTTTCATTTGCTACAAAAGTCAAGCATAATAATGCCTAGATTCTCTCAATATATTCAGAATATCAAGCGCATATACATACATTTTTCTCTAAAATAGTGGTATAGTTCCCATTTTTAATCCCATGATATCCTCCCCACTTCCCTTTTATCTGGTAAGGAGTTAGCAAAACTGGTTTCCCTAGAAAACTTTATTTTCTTCTTCAAGAAGACAATCTTTTTTTTTTTTTTTTTAAATAAACACAATTTTATATATTTAAAACTTTACAGTTTTATATGGAGGAAAATCGTCTGAAATCTTATAAACTTACTAATAAAGTAAGAAAAGGAAACACAATACAAATGACAAATCTTTCCTGGGAAAGGAATCTGAAAAAGCCAGCAAGAAAAACACCACAAAATCAGTATGTTTATTTTTTTCATCAAATATTCATTTCAAGGCGATCAATTTCTCAATTTCTATTCCTAACTTCTCAAAAATTTTAGAACCATTTAGGCTACTAAGGTCTTTGTGATCTTTCTTTTTATTACCTAAACTTTACTCTCAACTTTCTAAGTTAAAGAAAAAAGGGGGTGCTGGCCTGAATGCAAAGTATCTAATATGAAAAACTTGTAAATCTCTCCTTTGCTAAATAAATAGGCAGAAAGATTTAAGAAGCAAGCTGCCCTCAAAAGGCAGTAGAATGTTAGGAAGCATTTAGGGTTAGTATTGTTTTTAATTGGTATGTTTATGGTGGGGAAGTTGATAAACTGCAAAAGGTATAACATTAGTGCTCCAAAAGAGACCTCTACTAACTTCTTTCGGAGAGCACCTGCACTAAATACCCTGGAGCAAAGTCTAGGATCTCTTACATCCCAGCAACTCTCACAGGGAATTATTCAATTAAAGTAGCAATTCCCCTTTTACTCCACCCTCCCCCATCCCAGTATGTATATACAGGGCAGAATTCACCTTTCAGGTATCTTAAAGCACCATTATTTATTTATTTAGTTTAGTTTTTGTTTTTTGGGTAGAGTCAGGATTGGTCAGTATCAATTTTTTAATATGGAGAAAGTTTAAAAAATTTCCCCCTCTCTCCTCCAGCCTTATGAACATTCCCTGAAAAAAGGGAAAGCCCAGAGGAAGAACAAATGCAAAAGAGGCACTTTGGGCTACAATGTGGGTGGGGTATATGTGTGGAGAGGGAGACACAAAATGATTTGTAAACTACTCTCTCATCAATTCTGGGATTCCCTAAAGGGCTTCACAGTGCAATCTGAGAAGAGTTTGCTGAGACACACTTCCGAATAGCCACTCCAGGACAAGAACTTCTCTGCTGTGCTCTTTAGTATTTTGTATGCTTCAAGGTATTTCTTGGAAAGGAATTCTTTCTTCTTCAATATGGCTATAAAAATATAAAATAAATAAAAAAGGATTAAAACACCAAGAGATACAAATTTGCAAGAAAATGCAACATTTTGAATTAAACACAGACATCCCAGCACTCTTTAGCTCCCAGGCTCCTTCTCCGATCCAGGGAAGCCACATCCTGGTCTTCTTACTCTAATGCTCTGTCCAGCTAGCTAGGTGACAAGCCCTGAGACCCTTGATGGAGAGGATACTAAGGATACTGAACAGGGGGTTGCAATGACTGTCCAAACCTTGTATAAATGTTCAATGTATAGGTGTATGCACCCATGCTGCTGAAGATCTGGCCCAGGGTGACGAGAGCACACATGTCACTTCAGATGTGGTTAGGATGAAACCAACATTTTCTCACCCAGGATGATACTGGTATTCGGAGGTTCTTGTACTTCTTTGTGCCAAGTTTAAGCAGAGGCCTTGGCAATTACTTGGGGATCCCCCCCCATTTTCCCCCCCAGATCAGTTCACTTAAGAGGGTTCATTTCAATTTCTCCCCCTTCTCCTTTCCCAATCTGATGTTCAAACACTTCAGGACTGTAGTCACTACCAACTACTCCATTCCCAGCCCAAAAGCTGATTTTCCAATTTGTCTCCATCTCCTACCACTTGGAATCTTTCCTCTAACTGTCCTGCCCTAGGCAAAATAAAAATTCCTCATGTACTCTTCTATGTCTGTGCTTTTAATATTTTCTTTTATTAAAAAATAGGAGGAAAGGATGCAACTGGGGCTACCTAAATTTGAAACAGACTATTTACTTAAGCACTGTTTCTATTCCATCTTATCTATCATTAGAGAGGTAACCAATATCACTACTATTGTCAAATCTTAGGCCATTTCTGCACTTTTATACACTGGAAAACACATCTTTAATTTCCTCAATCCAGTTCGCTGGATTTAGATTTTAGAGAGGCATCTGGCCCACCTCCTTAACAGAAGAGGGAAAAAGAAGCCCAGGAAAGTGAAAGGGAAGTGGAAGGTTGAGGGTTAGAGAGAGTAGGCCTCCTGGGTGTGATTCACCAACCTTGATTCAACCAAGTTGAGCAG